>NC_052148.1:34082463-34682463 GCF_902713615.1 Scyliorhinus canicula | reverse complement strand
TCACAATATGTAACCTCATTACCACAAAACCAGGGGATCAACTCTGGTTCAAGGTAGAGTGCAGGAGAGCATGCAACAAGGCATACCGAAAAATTAGGCGTCAGCCTGGTGAATCTACAACACAGGACTACTTGCAACGCAAATAACATAAGCAACAAATGATAGTCAGAGCTAAGCGATCCCACAACTAATATATCAGATCTAAGCTCTGCAACCCTGCTATATCCAGTTGTGAATGGTGGTGGACAATTAAACAACTCACTGGAGGAGGGGGCTCCACAAATATCCCCATCTTCAACATTAGACGAGCCCAGCGCATCTGTGTAAAATACATGGCTGATGTATTACAGTCAGCAGTGCTGAGTGGATGATCCATCTCAGTCTCCTCTTGAGCTCTCCTGCATCACAGATGTCAGTCCTCAGCCAATTCGATACATCCCACGTAATATCAAGAAACGGCTGAAAGCATTGGATTCTGCAAAGGCTATGGCCCCTGACAATATTCTGGCAACAGTACTGAAGATTTATGCTCCAGAACTTGTTCCAGTTCAGCTACAAAATTGGCATCTACCCGGCAATGTGGAAAATTGCCCAGGTGTGTCCTGTACGCAAAAGACTGGACAAATCCAACCAGGCCAATTACTGCCCCATCAGTCCACTCTTAATCATCAGGAAAGTGAAGGAAGGAGGCATCAACAGTGCTATCAAGCAGCACTTACTCAGCTACAACCTTCTCACCAACACTCAGTTTGGGTTCCACCAGGGTCACTCAACTCCTGACTTCATTACAGCCTTGGTTTAAACATGGGCAAAAGAGCTGAACTTCAGAGGTGAGGTGAGAGTGACTGCCCTTGATATTAAGGAAGCATTTGACCGAGTATGGCACCAAGGAGCCCGAGCTAAACTGGAATCAATGGGAATCAGGGGGAAACTCTCCAATGGTTGGTGTAATATCTGGCACAAAGAAAGATGGTTGTGGTTGTTGGATGTCAGTCATCTCAATCCCGGGATTTCACTGCGGTGTTCCTCAGGGTAGTGTCCTCAGCCCAACCATCAATGTCTTTCCTGCCAACATAAGGTCAGAAGTGAGGAGGTATACAATGTTCAGCACCATTCACTGCTTCTTCGACACTGAAGCAGTCCATGTGCAAATGCAAAAATGCCTGGACAATATCCAGGCTTGGGCTAACAAGTGACAAGTAACATTTGCACCATACGAATGCCAAGCACTGACCATCTCCAATAAGAGTAAATCAAACCATCGCCCTTTGACATTCAATGGCATTACCATCACCAAATCCCCTACCATCAACATCCTGGGAGTTACCACTGACCAGAAACTGAATTGGACTAGCCATATTAATACTATAGCTACCAGGGCATGTCAGAGGTGAAAAATAATGTGACGAGTAACTCACCTCCTGACTCCCCAATGTCTTTTGACCACCTACAAGGCACAAGTCAGGAGTGTAGTGTGATGGAATACTCCCCACTTGCCTGGATTAGTACAGTTCCAACAACACACAAGCTTGACACCATCCAGGACGAAGCAGTCCGCTTGATTGGCACCCCTTCCATAAACATTCACTTCCTTCACCACAGATGCACAGTAGCAGCTGTGTGTGCCACCTACAAGATGCACTTCAGGAACTCACCAAGGCTCCTTGGGCAACACCTTCCAAACCCACGACCACTACCATCTAGAAAGACAAAGGCAGCAGATACCTGGGAACCCCACCACCTGGAGGTTCCCTTCTAAGTAACTCACCATCCTGACTTGGAAATAAATCGCCGTTCGTTCACTATCGCTGGATCAAAATCCTGGAACTACCTCCCTAACAGCACTGTGGGTGTAACTACACCATATGGACTGCAGTAGTTCAAGAAGGCAGCTCACCACCACCTTAAAGGCAATAAGGAATGGGCAACAAATGCTGGCCTAGCCAGCGATGTCCAAATCCCACAAAAATGAATAAAAACATCTCCATGAACTCATTTTCCAGGCTACCTTTGCCAATTTGATTACCCAATCTACACGTATATTAAAGTCATCCATGATTATTGAGGTACCTTTCTTACATGCCCTGTCCTACAGTGTAACTATTGTTAGGAGTCCTTCAAATTACTCCTAGAAGTGACCTAGTACCTTTACTATTCCTATCTCTCCCCAAGCTGATTTAACATTTTGAATTTGATTTATTTATTGTCACGTGTACCGAGATACAGTGAAAAGTATTGTTCTGCGTACAATCCAGACAGATTGTTTCACACATGAAAAGTCATAGGACATATGATAAATACACAATGTAAATACATAGACACAGGCATCAGGTGAAGCATACAGAGTGCAGTACTACACAGTAGAGAAGATGTGTGAAGTGATCAGTTCAGTCCATAAGTGGGTCATTCAGAAGTCTGGTAACAGTGGGAAAAGAAGCTGTTTTTGAATCTGTTAGTGCATGTTCTCAGACTTTTGTATCTCCTGCCCGATGGAAGAAGTTGGAAGTGAGAATAACTCAGGTGGGAGGGACATTTGAATATGTTGCCTGCTTTCCCAAGGCAGCAGGTGGTGTAGACAGAATCTATGGATGGGAGGTGGATTCACGTGTAGGATTGGGCTGTGTTCATGACTCTCTGTAGTTTTTTATGGTCTTGGGCTGAGCAGTTGCCATACCAGGCTGTGATGCAGCTAGATAGGATGCTTTCTATGGTTCATCTGTAATTTTTATCTGTTGATAAGAGTCAATGTGGACATGCTGAATTTCTTTAGTTTCCTTCGGAAGTATAGGCGCTGCTGTGCTTTCTTAATTGTCGGTTGATGTGGATGGACAGGACAGATTGTTGGTGATTTTTAAAGGAATTTGAAGTTGTCAACCATCTCCACCTTGGCACCATTCATGCAGACAGGGATGTGCACGATACTTTGCTTCTTGAAATCAATGACCAGCTCTTTAGTTTTGCTGACATTGAGAGAGAGAGACACCACACCACTATGGTCTCTCTCTCCCTCCTGTACTCTGACTCATCATTGTTCGAGATCCGACCCACTATGGTCGTGTCATCAGCAAACTTGTAGATGGAGTTGCAGCCAAATTTTGCCACACAGTCGTGTGTATAGGGAGTATAGTAGGGGGCTAAGTACACAGCCTTGCGTACATTGTGGGCAGCACGGTAGCATAGTGGTTTCACAGCGCCAGGGTCCCAAGATCGATCCACGGCTTGGTTCACTGTCTGTGCAGAGTCTACACGTCCTCCCCGTGTCTGCGTGGGTTTCCTCCGGGCGCTCCGGTTTCCTCCCACAAGTCCCGAAATACGTGCTGTTAGGTAATTTGGACATTCTGAAATCTCCCTCTGTGTACCCGAACAGGCGCCGGAATATGGCGACGAGGAACTTTTCACAGGAACCTCAGTGCATTGTTAATGTAAGCCTACTTGTGCCAATAAAGATTATTATTATTATCCTTGTACTTTGAGCCAAGGTCATCTCTCAGTATTGAACTAATGCTATCCTTAATTACCAAAGCTCCCCTGCCAAAATTTCTTAGCTTCCTGTCATTCTGATATGTCAAATACCTTTCAATATTCAAGTCCCAGCCCTGGTCACTTATCAACTACGTCCCTATATTGCCTATCAGGTCATACACATTTATTTCTAGCTGTGCTAATAATTCATCCCTTTTGTCACAAACGCTGTGTGCATTCAGATACAGGGCCTTAAACGATTTTTAAAATCCATTTGTGCAATCTCTGGCCTTATCTGCTGGATGCACTCTTACGATTGTATATCACATTGATCATATTGAGCAGCTGTTTTTGTCTGCATTGTGTGGAATCAGTTTGATCTGGATTTCATAGCAGGATTTCTGATATAAATTGTAGGGGCTGGTTTAGCACAGTGGGCTAAACAGCTGGCTTGTAATGCAGAACAAAGCAGCAGCGCGGGTTCAATTCCTGTACCAGCCTCCCCAAGCAGGCGGCAGAATATGGCGACTAGGGGCTTTTCACAGTAACTTCATTGAAGCCTACTTGTGACAATAAGCAATTATTATTATTAAAAGAGTAATATTCAATTTAATGCGTCACCCAGCTTCTCCCTCAACTAGCCTCAAAAGAAATCAGAAATGACAAGCAGTAACTTCTAATAATCAGATCAGCTGACTTGCAACAAGTGAGACAGAGCAACAATCTAGTATGAATCTTACTGCTTGTAATAGGTGATTGCATATGCGGACTGAACCACTGGCCTAATTGTACATATCTTTCACACCGATTTAAAAAGATTATTTGACAATTTCTGTGTCAACTTAGAATGTGGAGACAACAGGTACAGATAACCATTAAGTCATTGAAATAAATTAATTGCTCTTTGCATATCCCCCTCAGACTTCTGAAATAAACTATCTAATAAGTGACTTTCCCCTGTGAAGCTGATTAGCTTTCTTTTGTCAATACTGTAGCAACAAGTACAATATTGTCTCCAGTATGTGTGTTTCCAAAAACACTGGAACAACAAAGCTGAGGTTGCTGAGGAGATAAATTAATCCTCAAGTATGGGGTGCTAACAGAGGCACAGTCAGGATCACGGAAATATCTGTAATGGCTTTTTGAAAAGAACTCCAAAGCCTGATGGCAGGAAATTAGCAAAGCAATGTTACTGATTAGCAGATAAAGCCAAAATCAATGGGTGATAGTAACTCTACAATGTTTGCAGACATAAAAACAAGAAAAGATGACATGATCCCGTGTAGTTGTCTAGTGGCAGCGTGACACTACAAAGTATATTTAAAATCTAATAATTAATTACCGAGGTGGCAAATTGCTATTATATGCAGTTGGTGAATTTTACGGCCTGCTTGCAAGTTTTATTAGTAAGTGTTCTACTGATTAGACGTTCACCACGCAAGAGACTCCGACGCCTCAGCAAAATACTGTTCAGTCACCAATAGTGATGTAAAGGCGGTTAGTGCTGTTTCGTCGACTAGTTTGAGTGGAGCCAGGCAGACTCGCACTGGGAAGCTGTGGATGAAAGAATAAACTTGCATCTTTATAAAGCATTTCACAATCTTGGGATCACCCAGAAGTCCCAATAAAATATTTTGGATATTTTAGAAAATTGGGGCAGTCAATTTGTACATAGCAACGTCCTGCAAACATCCATGAGGCAAATGACCTGATAATCTGTTTTGGTGATGTTCTTCGTGGGGTAAATACTAAGCCAAAGTACAGAAAGACCACTGTGACTCTGTCAAATAATGTTTTGAGATCTTTCATGTTTCACGGATGGTTCGTACCATTATAGGGGGCTGGTTTAGCTCACTGGGCTAAATCGCTGGCTTTTAAAGCAGACCAAGCAGGCCAGCAGCACGGTTCGATTCCCGCACCAGCCTCTCCGGCAGGCGCCGGAATGTGGTGACTAGGGGCTTTTCACAGTAACTTCATCGAAGCCTACTTGTGACAATAAGCGATTTTCATTTTCATATAAAAACCTAATATTAGAAGCTTCAGTGTTCACAAGGAATCCATTTGGGGTACAAGATACTTTCTTCTCTGAGCAGTCTTCATTCTTGAGGCAGAGGCCACTACATGTTTTAAAGGAAATGTCAATAAATATTTGAAGTCAAGGAAGATGCCTAACTATGGGGGAAGATAGTGAAAAGTCCGAGACATGCAGAGATGTTGGGTCCAGGTACGTAGATCGTTAAAATGTCGTGAGCAGATCCAGAAAATGATTGTGAAAGGGGTAATGGAATGCTAACTTTTATCGAGAGGTTAGAGAACATGCTTTAACTATACAAAGCCCGAGTTAGATCACATCAGGTGTTCTGGTCATCACACCTTAGGGATGAAACATTGGCCTTGGAAGGAATGCAAGAAGAGACCTGGGCTCCAAGGGTGAAATATTGAGGAGGGGTTACACAAATTAGAGTTGTATTCCCTGGAATTTCAACGGTTATGGGAGGGATTTGATTGGAAGTTTTGTGGTTATATAGGATAAAGTAGACAGAAACTATTTGACAAGCTATTTGGAAAGTCCAGAACGAGGAGTTTGTCAAAATCTTATCAGGAGTGAGATTAGGAAACTCTGCCACACACAAAGTGTGGTGGGATGTGAACTCCTCTGCAAATGGCAATTGATGCTGGGTCAACTGATAATTTTAAATCTGAAATGTTGTTGTCCCTGTGCATTATGGGATTATGGGGTTGGGATAAGGGATATGACCTAACATGGAGTTAGGTCACAGAGCAGCCATGATCTCAGCGAATGGTGGAGCAGGCTCAAGTGGCTGTATGGGATGGCTGAATCAATATGTTCATGGCCAAAATCCTTAAACAAACTTAGTTGGTGTTGCCCACCCCAATTCTGCAACATCATAAAATCATACAGCACAGGACACCACTCTGTCCATTGTGACTCCCTGGGAGAGCTACTCAATTAGTCACATTCTACGCTCTTTCCCCACACCCCAGAAAATTTCTCCCTTTGAAGTATGCATTGAAATATTTTTTGAAAGTAACTATTGAATCTACTTCCACCACCCTTACAAGCAATGTATTCCAGATCATAACAACCAGCTGTGGAAAGAAAATTCTAATTTACACCTTCAGGTTTGCCAATTATCTTCACATCTGGGGATCCTCTGGTTACTGTTCTTACTGCCAGTGGAAATAATTCCATTCATCTAGCAGAGCAAAATCTCCCTGAACCTGCTCTGTTTTAAGGAGATCCCCCAGGTCTATGTCTCAACTCGGTTCTCTGGATCATGCTTGCTATGCAATGCTGTTCTGCTCCACCATAAGTAGCATGGCCATCAGCTGTGATGCTCCTAACTCAATTACTGAACCCCTCTGCATTTGCTTTTCCTCTTGTATCTAAAAAAACTTGAGGACTGCCTCCAGCTTTTGCTCAGGGATCTGAAGAAGAATCATAAGGACTTGAAACATTGGGCGCACCTTCTGGTTGTTCACGTTGGCGGGATCTTCCAGTCTCGCCGACAGTGCACCCTGCCGTGGGTTTCCCAGTAGCATGGGGTAGATTCAATGGGAAATCCCATTACCAACAACAGGACCGGCCATGGGCGGGGCTGCCTCCCGCTGCCGAGAAAGCCACCGTGGGTGGGCCAGAGAAACGCGGCCATTAACTCTGTTTCTCGGCCCACATATGTTGAGTTTTTCCAGCATGTTTGTATTTATTTCAGATTCCCAGCTTCCACGATATTTTGCTTTTATAACAAGGGAATGTAATGCCTGCACCACAAGCTGGCCTGTCCCAGTCTCAAGCACAAGAAATCACAAGAAACTGACATCCGCTGAAAAGATTACAAGGGTGATTCAGAAATGTCTGAACATGACTTTGTTTTCACTACAGAAAGCATTGCTCAATATAAACGCATGCTGAAGACTGCTCTACCACAGGCTTTCCAAGGCCAACAACAATTACTCTGTTCTGCATGAAACAAATGACATTTTCCAACGCAATGAAACTGATTCACTTACTTTAAATTTTTTGTTCAATGACTAAAAATTATGATGTTTATCAGACGCCATAATATAAGCGACTGCACTGAAAGGCACCAGTCATTATTGTAGATGCATGGACTCATCAATCTCCCATTTGACAAGAGGAGTCAAGGCAAGATGTAATCTTTGGATGAAGTGGGTTTGAAGGTAAGAATATAATTTAGACCCCATTTTAAAATCACATGTTCTATTCTTATCTTTTTAAATAAATGTTCAATAGAAGGTCCTACGCTCACATTTATAATGGAAACTTCCTGTCTAAGCTTGTCACACTGTAGTTACACCCTCTTGCAGTGGTGCTGCAGCACCTCCATCATGGGAACGATGCAATCACAGAATAAAACACTCAGGCAGTTTCCACTGTAAACATGGGCACAGGAATTTATAATGGACAAGGATGGCAGGAACTATAGAGATACAAATACATTACCACCATATTTTGACATTATCAATATTAATCCGTATATCAACATCCTCCCCCTCCTCCCTTTCTATCTCCTATCTTCTTATCATTTCCTCCGCCCTTTATCATCCCCTTTCCAAATTAACTTATTCAGCTGGAGGGAGCGGGAAGGGATGGTGCTGAAGTAAATACAGTATTCAGGATGGTGTCAAGTTTTATCACCGAGGGGAAGGGAGTACATAGAACATAGAACAGTACAGCACAGAACAGGCCCTTCGGCCCTCGATGTTGTGCCGAGCAATGATCACTCTACTTGAACCCACATAACCCGTATACCCGTAACCCAACAATCCCCCCATTAACCTTACACTACGGGCAATTTAGCATGGCCAATCCACCTAACCCGCACATCTTTGGACTGTGGGAGGAAACCGGAGCACCCGGAGGAAACCCACGCACACACAGGGAGGACGTGCAGACTCCACACAGACAGTGACCCAGCCGGGAATCGAACCTGGGACCCTGGAGCTGTGAAGCATTGATGCTAACCACCATGCTACCGTGAGTAGAGGAGTGATTGTTTTATACCCCATTTCACAAGAGCAGCTTGAAGCTGGGTCAGATTACATCACATTGAAACATAGAAAATAGAAGTAGGCCATTTGACCCTTCGAGCCTGCTCCACCATTTATTATGATCATGGCAGTTCATCCAGTTCAGTAACCTGTTCCTTCTTTCCCCCACATCCATTGATCCCTTTAGCCCCAGTGCTATGTCAAACTCCTCCTTGAAAACATAGAATGTTTGGCCGCAACTGCTTTCTGTGGTAGCAAATTCCACAGGCTCACCACTCTCTGGGAGAAGAGATTTCTCCTCATCTCTGTCCTAAATGGTGTACCCAGTTTCCTTGGACTGTGACCCTTAGTACTGGACTCCCCCATCATCGAAAACATCCTTCCTGCATCTACCCTGTCCAGTCCTGTTAGAATTTTATAGGTTTCTAGGAGATTCCCCCTCATTCTTCTGAAAATACAATCCTAACCGACTCAAATCTCTCCTCGTAGTTCAGTCCCGCCATCCCACGAATCAGTCTGCTATACCTTTGCTGCACTCCCTCTATAGCACAAACATCCTTCCTCAGATAAGGAGACGAAACCTGCACACACAATATTCAAGGTGTGGTCTCACCAAGGCCCTGTACAATTGCAGCAAAACATCCCTGCTCTGCACACTATGAAGGCCAAACATACTGGGTATCAAATTATTTGGCTCCTAAGTGCCGCTGTTTCAAGGTTTCTGTGCACTGCAATAATGATTACAATGTGTCAATCATCTTTCCCCACTGTTGCTATGGATTGCCTATCTTCAAATGTAAAAAAAAAGTCCCCGCGTTCCTGTTCTTTCAAGTGGGGAACACAGTGCTTCAGAAGGACTTACTTACAGGAGAGAGAGCACCAGGGCAGAACGTTCACCCAGCTTTTAGAAAGGGATGTGGATTCATTAAGATTCTGGAACTTGAATTTAATTTTCCCCATTGCAATTATCAGAAAAGTGAGACTCTAAATGCTAAAGAACCTCAGGATAAGGAGTTGGTGAGGATGAGTGAAAGAGTGTAAAAAGTGTTGGGAAAAGGCAACTTATACTTCATTTTACTATTTGACAAAAAAAAGTTTCTAACATTCTATGCAAAGAAAGCAAGTGATCATAGAATACCTACAGGGGCTATTCGGCCCATCGATGCTGCACCGACCTTCTTAAAGAGCAGTCTAGCTAGGTCGCTGCCACACCCTATCCCGATAACCCCACCTAATCTTGGGACACTAAGGGACAATTTTATCATAGCCAATCCACCTAACCTGCACATCTTTGGATTGTGGGAGGAAACCGGAGGAAATCCACGTAGACACAGGGAGATTGTGCAAAGTCCACACAGACAGTAACCCAAGGCTGGAATTGAACCCGATCCCTGGCTCTGTGAGGCAGCAGTGCTAACCACTGTGCCACCGTACTAGAGAGGGTTCTTGAAGACGTTCGTGGATTGAACAAATAGCTAATTATTGGCCAGGCTTTGAAATTATAGTGTAATATTGTTTATATAAGCAAGAACCATGTTAAACAGGGAAACGGAGATTAAGGGAAATGGTAGTCTGCACAGACCAACATTTTTTAACATGTTCTAGGCAAACTGGCCCGGGATTTACAACAGTAATGACAGCAAAACTGTCAGCGTTCATCACTGTTTCTCCTTTGAGATTTGACATCAATTTCTGAAGTCTGCATTTGTGCAGTTAAACCCAGAAATTGAGAAGCTGCTGTCAGTGATTCTATCCTTCTCCAGAGGATGCACTGCAGAAGTTCCCCCAAGATGCAATCAACTAGAAATCACTGAACTAATGAGAACTTCCACTCTGACCGGCGCAAACGTGATGGGCCAAAGGGCCTTTTCTGTGCCGTAGACCTCTATGACTATGACTCTTATGATCTTAGCCATAGAAAAGTTACAGCACAGAAGGAGGCCATTTGGCCCATCTTGTCCAAGCCAGCCCGAGGACACCCAGGTGCCCTTTCTAATCTTACCTTCCTGCACCCCGCCCATAGCCCTGTTACTTAAAGCACTTAAGGTGCAGATCCAGGTACTTTAAAAAAAAAGTTAAGGTCTCTGCCTCTGCCACCAACTTGGGCAGCAAATTCCAGACACCCAATACGTTAAAAGGTTTTCCTCATGTTCCCTCTATTCTTCTGCCACTTATCATGAATCTATAGCCCCTGGTTCTAGAATTCTCCACCAAGCGAAACAATTTTATCCTGCCCACTCTATCTCTTTCCCTCAAAATTTTGTATATCTCAATCAAGTCACTCCTCAGCCCTCACTGTTCCAAGGAAGATAACCCAAACCTATCCAATCTCTTCGCCCAGCTACACTTTTCTAGCCCGGGCAATATTCTTCGAACCCTCCTCTGCACTCTCTCCAGAGCAATTATGTCCTCCTGTAATGTGACAAAGAGAATTGCACACAATGCCCTAATTGTGGCCCAGCTTTACAAACCCTTGAATAGATTATGGGCGAGATTCTCCACGAACCGGCGGGCCACTCCGGTGCTGAGGAGTGGCGTGAACCACTCCGGCATCGGGCCACCCCGAAGGTGCGGAGTCCTCCGAACATTCAGGGGCTAGGCCGGCACCGGAGTGTTTGGTGGCGTGCCAACCGGCATCGAAGGACCTTCGCCGACCGGTGCGAGTTGGCACATGCGCAGGAGCCCCAGCGTGTGCTGGCGTGTTCCCAGCGCATGCGCAGGGGGGGTTCTTCTCCGCACTGGCAACGGCGGACTGTTACAGCAGCCGGTGCGGAGGGAAAGAGTGCCCCCACGGCACATACTGCCCGTGGGCTAGGCCACCGTGGGGGCACCCCCGGGGCCGGATCTCCCCCCGTGCCCCCCAGAGGACCCCGCAGGCCAGGTCCCGCCGGTAAGGACTTGGTCTAATTTACGCCGGCGGGATCGGCTGAAAACGGACGGCCGCTCGGCCCATCGCGGGCCGGAGAATCGGCGGGGGGGGGGGGGGGGGGGGGGGGGCGGGCGCGTGGGCGCTGCCAGCGACCGCCAAATGGCGCGGCGCGATTCCTGCCGCCGCCAAAATCCCAACGCCGGAGAATTCGGCAGCCGCCGTCGGGGCGGGATTCACGCCCCCCCCCCCCCCCCCCCCCCCCCCGGACTAGGTGAGATTTAAAGGTACAGGAAGTTCATTCATAATGCTAGAGTCTCAGTGGCCATGTAAGTGTTGTTGACTGCCAAATATTTCCATTGTAATAGCACATATTTCTGTTTGTGTTATTTTAGCTTCTCCCTTAATCCCACTTGTATGTCACATTCAGTTATCACATATATTTAGAATTAATAGTGAAGGCATTCTGTGATTTTTATTTCCTGCTTCACTATCCATGAAAATAGAATCCCGCGAGTGCAGAAGGAGGCCATTCAGCCCATTGAGTCCGTACCAAGTCTTCAATGTGGCTGGCTGCTTACCCTGCTTGATGACATCACTGCTTCTGGATGCCTGGGATCCCATTGGCTTGGTACCAGATTCAAACTGATGTCAGGAAAGGGCAAGTCGGTGCCACAGAGATCACTAGGTCTTTGTGGGCAACTTTCTTCAAGGTCAGTGGCGAGTGCAGTTGCTTTGTCGCTGATCATGAAATCCACCCCACTGAGTCCCTAATCTTTTTTTGAGAAAGCTGCTCACTACCATTTTTAAATATAAATTTAGAGTACCCAATTCTTTTTTTTTCAATTAAGGGGCAATTTAGCGTGGCTAATCCACCTACCCAGCATCTTTGCGTTGTGGGGGCGAGATCTACGAAGGCATGGGGAGAATGTGAAAATTCCACACAGTTACCCGGGGCCGGGATCAAACCCGGGTTCTCGGCACTGAGAGGCAGCAGTGTAACCACTGCGCCATGGTGCTGCCCCGAGACCCTAATCTTTTGATGTGCATGCAATAGTTTGGTATAATTTCTGCAGATAGATAAACACACACAAGGAATTATTTTAGCCTTTTTCAGCAAAGGTTGGCTGTTGAACAAGTAAATCAAGACGGTCATACAGCACCCCTCATGGTGTCACTGTGTGTGCTGCACTCTTCATTTGAATTTGTAACTTGCAGAGAGAGCTCATTTGGAAAAGGTGTTATCCCCTCGCTGATCGCCCAAAGGCGGATCCTGTTGGGGTGGAGGTCAGATTCTCCACCCTGTGCCCTGACGTGGCGGGGAGATCTGTTAGAGTTTTGAACACTCGAGAAGGTGAAGTTTGAGTTGAGGGGAAGGATGGAAGGGTTCTAAAATTCATGGGTTTTGTTTATTATGCACTTTCAAGAATTGGATGACATTGAACATTAGGTGGGGGGGGGGGGGGGGGGGGGGGGGTTGGACTGTGTATGTTGTTGGTGACTATGTATGGGTGGATGGTGGATTCCTGAATCTTTTTCTTTGATGTTTGTATTTCAAATGTTGAGGGTTGTTTGGGGGTTGGTGGGAGGGAGGAATTGTTGGCCAGGCGATTGACATTGTATTTGTTACCGTTGATTATTTGTTGGTGGGTGTAAATTTGGATGAAAATGTGAAAAGGAGGAGAATAAAAATATTATTAAAAAAAGCAAAGGTGTTATCAGCCCACTGAGGGCTTTAACAATATTTCTGTCAGGGGATCGAATGTAAAAGTAAAGCAACAAAGTCCTACACAGACCATTTACTTTTTTTTAAAAACACAACACAAGCTGCACACGCATGCCAATAATGCTTTGGTAAATGTTCCAATTGCTCAGTGGGAGCATATATCTGCTCGATTGAGAGAGAAAGAGACACATGGAGTTATAAAGCTATGTATTTATTGAATAGTTACACTGCAGCATTTAAGTCAATGCTCAATGGTTTCAACTTGTTATCAATGCAAACAATTGTGTAATCCAATGCAAAGATACTCAGGCTTACTCAGGAAAGAGATGTGAAGCTACCTCGGACCTGATACGGGTTTGGCTTTAATGTATAAATAGTGGGAAGTCAAGTTTATAGAATTTCTGAAGTGTCCAAACGAGCACGCATGGCCACAGCTTTCTTTATTTGGCCTGAACGAGATGCTGAAATATGATGGAGAACTTTAGGCTGCCAACCTCATATTGTCCAAACATGTGCTTGCTGGTTACCTATTCAACGGTTAATGATACTCCTCCGAGACACACCTGGACATGGAGCCAACTCTTTGTGACAGATTCAACAAACCAGTGACCGGATCAGATACATTCACAATACTCCAGGCCACTGCCTAGCAGGGCAAGCATCCCACAATGTTATGAGCTGCAGTTTCAGCCAATGAAAATCCACCTCTCCTCTTGGCAGTCCTAAACCTTGTTCTCTGGGATTAGATAAATGTACACCATCGGAAGAAAACACGCCCATCATGGCAGTCAAACAAGACTCCACTGATGATGGATTTTCAAGCATGCCAGACATCCAACTAATCAAACCAGACAATGATTTCAAAATTGTACATGTAGTGGAACATGCCTCAACTGAGTTTTGAGAATTTTACAAGTATACAGGCAGATTTAAAGAAAGAACATCCTTGAATTTATAAAGAATCCTTCTGATCTTGTGATGTCCTCAAGTGCTTCAGTGTCACCGACTGATCTTTTCACGTATGAAATGAAAATCGCTTATTGTCACAAATAGGTTTCAAATGAAGTTACTGTGAAAAGCCCCTAGTCACCACATTCCGGCAGCTGTTCGGGGAGGCTGGTACGGGAATTGAACCGTGCTGCTGGCCTGCCTTGGTCTGCTTTAAAAGCCAACTATTTAGCCCTGTGCTAAACCAGCCCCTGTATATATTCACTGTCACAGTGTAGAGACTGGTGGCACCCAATCTGTGCACAGCAAGGTCTCACAAACAGAAAGGAGATAACTGACCAAAATAATGTTTTCATGTTAGGTTGGTCAAGACAGTGGGAAAACTCTTCTTGAGATAGTATCATGGAACCTTTTACATCCAAGACCATAAAATTCCCAGACAGCTAACAGCACCACATGTCAGCAGATAAAAATGGGAGCACATCCTAATCTTTAGCAAGATGATGTGGAGAAGTCGGTGTTGGGCTGGGGTTGGCACAGCAAGAAGTCTTACAACACCAGTCCAACAGGTGTGTTTTGAATCACTAGCTTTCGGAGCACAGCTCCTTCATCAGGTGAATCTGAAGAAGGAGATGTGCTCCGAAAGCTAGTGATTCAAAACACACCTGTTGGACATTAACCTGGTTTAACAAGATGAGGATTGACTGTACAACTTACTAAAAAATGCTGCTTTGTACCAAGGTCTACATAGAAAGTAGATCATGAATGACAACATTTCTTCAGTTTCTCAATTTGAAATGAAATTGCTGTCATACCCGACATCTCAGAAGTAACTTTTAAACTCGCGTATGGCTAATTACAGAAAAAGTGTGCTGGTCCTCAAACTACTGCAGTCTCAACTCTGCAGTAAACAATCCAATAAATCTATGTTTTTCCAATATTTCACAGATAATTTGTTTTCTAAATGATTGGCCACAGGCTGGAATTTCCTATATGAGCTGGGAAACAGGAGTCGGGCCACTTCCCAACGTGGTATGTTATCCACTGCAGAGTCGGGGGATGGCTGGCTGGAGTTCGGGCTTCCATCTCCTGAAGCAGTGTGGAGGTGGGAACAGAGGTGGGTGGCTGCTAAGGTAGCCAAATCAGAAGGCTCACCTCCATTCGCATGACCCAGTTATAGAATTTAGAAACATAGAATTAACAGGGCAGAAGTAGGCCATTCGGCCCATCGAGTCTGCACCGGCTCTTGGAAAGAGCACCCTACCCAAGTTCAACACCTCCACCCTATCCCAATAACCCAGTATCCCCACCCAACACTAAGGGCAATTTAGCATGGCCAATCCACCTAACCTGCACATCTTTGGACTGTGGGAGGAAACCGGAGCACCCGGAGGAAACCCACGCACACACGGGGAGGATGTGCAGACTCCGCACAGACAGTGACCCAAGCCGGAATCGAACCTGGGACCCAGGAGCTGTGAAGCCATTGTGCTATCCACAATGCTACCGTGCTGTATTAATTTTTTTGACACCTTCAAATTATAATGTAGACGTGATTTAATGCAGTGTTTTATCTTGGACTCTATCTTGCAAGGGTAAGTTGTTCATTGCATTGACTGGCATTGGGAACAATTTTAAATGCATTACAGGATTTGTCCCAGTGGGGAAAGCATCACAATGCATTCAAAACTGTAGAAAGCAGTGCTGGGAAACTCTGTTGTCATCCTCTAGTCAACGATTTGATATTTCCAGAGAATATTAACCTAAATAATAACACCCCGCTGATGGAAGTTAAAAATAAAGCTGCTCCAATTCATTGATTGACAGAGAATCTATACTGAAATGGAAATGTATCACCGCCTGTCTTTCAGTTTCAGGATCTAGAATTGCAAGTTAATGTTTTGATAGTTATGGCTATTATGAATGCTTGGCCAAGTTCCAAAAGTTTTGCAGCATTGAGTTCAAATGGTTCTTCTGACCTCAGGTTTCCCTCATGGGAGTCACGTCCCACCCCCATTTTGCATCAATCTTCCCCCCCACACGAAAGATAGGGGCTCGGACTGTCTATCCTGCCGCACCTGTTTTCTGGTGCGCTGCGTCCCGGATTCTCTGTCCCGCCAGCCAGCCAATGGGGTTTCCCCTTGTGGGCACCCCCATGCCGTCGGGAAATCCGCAGGATTGAGTGTGCTGCTGGCGAAACAGAGGATCCCACCAATGGAGAATCTAGCCCAGGATCTGTTGGAAGGGCAAGACTTCCGGATCCAGGTCCCACCCACCATTTTGAAAAAGTCCCTGAAGTTTCTAAGACTCTGCAAAAATCCAGGCCTTAGTTTTTACTTAGTAGATGGCCTGCTGACTTATTAGAGAACCAGAAATAAGCCAACAAACATGCTGAAATGAAATAATTCATCATAAAAGAAACCATAAAAGCTGTCCCAATGGGATTAATTAAAAAACAAAAACTTCCATAAACAAAGGGGTTCACCTTAAATGCTGTGTACAATATCACTGTGTTAATGTTAATTGAATTATATTTCTAGAAGCTATCAGGTCCTGTCCAGTTGCAAACTGTGTGTTCAAAACTGACCCAAGGGCTCTTCTGTACATGGGACCCCTTCATGGAAAATGCCCACAATCACAATAAATAACAATTAAACATCCTTCCTCATTATGACCAAAAATACATCAAATAGATAAATTATTTTACACTACACTTACATACTGCAATGTGGCTCAGAAGGTGTAACAGACTGAATTAACAGGCAATGTAAAATGACATACCCTTCAATAGCTCAAGATGATGACTATCATTTCGTATTCTAAACTTGTACCTCATACTGAACATTCAAATAGTTTTATAAAGTGAAAGCACTGTCCCATATTTCTTAAAAATGAGAGAATTTGTTTGGTCAGAAACTCACCTTTTGTCTCCGTGACTTGAAGCCAAAGTCTGCCCAAACTGATGGAGCGGAAACTTTGCCTGTGGACTGGAAGCATGCTATGCAAAATGAATTTGAATGATCTTATTTTTGCAGAAATTGTTAACCTTATTGAAAGAAGATGAAGGATGGGTGGTTTTGGGGATGTGCAACACTCACAATGTGAATATATATGAATTAGGAACAGGCCATTTAGCCCCTCGAGCCCGCTCCATCACTTGATAAGATCAGAGCTGATCCGATTGTGGCTTCAACTACTTTTTTTTTTGACTCCTTCGCTGAGCAAGAATCTAACTCAGCCTTTAAAATATTCACCTCAGAAACTATCATTACACTCTACGCAGAAGAGAAGTGAGCTAATCCACAACATATCTAAGTCCCCCTAAGCACCCACAAGCAGTCAATGGTACAGTGCAGGCACCTGGAACAAATGGCAGATGTCGCCAAACCAGCTAGTGAAGCTGAAAGCTGAACAACAGACTTGTGGCAGAAGGTGGAGATTTTGATAGACCCTCACCATCAGAATAGTACAAGTTGATCGATGTAATTTTCAACAACAAATGAAAGGCTATGCCGAGGAATATTTTCTGCCTAGCATTCAGTTCCCTTTCTGATTTACAAGTAAAACCTTTCTATGCCAAGTCAGAAATTCATACTCCCATTCGCCTGAGAGTTTCCAAACCCTTCAGAATGAGAAACGAGAATAGCCTTTCTTTTAAAAACAATTTTCGAGTACCCAATACATTTTTCCAATTAAGGGGCAATTTAGCGTGGCCAATTCACCTAACCTGCACATCTTTGGGTTGTGGGGGCGAAACCCACACAAACACGGGGAGAATGTGCAAACTCCACACAGACAGTGACCCAGAGCCGGGATCGAACCTGGGATTCTGAGAAAAGAAAATGGGCAATTTCAACAACGTTTGAACAGCTTCTCTACAACACAACAAGGACTGCAAAAGCAATCAAAAGGACTGCAAAACCAATCAGCAGTGATGTGAACTATTTCGGGTATGAAGCACAAGAGATAAATATCTGCTAATGAGATGAAAAAAGAGCAAACTAATAATAGTGTAGGTTGGGGCAATGGAACAAGAGGTGATAGCATCCAATTTGCATACGGAGTTGATCATATTACGGGTCGTATTTCCTTATAAAATATATTTCCATATCATAAAGCAGTTTTAACTGATATTCTTGATCTGCATAATTTCTTCTCATCATAAACATCAATATTTTGAAAATATTAGGAGTCATGGCTCGACGTTTATGATTAATAGCCATAAAGCTGACAATAACTTAGTTCATCGTTCACAAACTATTCTATAATGAATCTAACCTGTGAAGATGTTCAGTATATCGTTACCCAGGACATATTTGCCAGTCTACACTCACTTGATTTAATAGAATTCATCCCACAAAACCATTAATGACCATCGCATTAAGCAAGAAATTGTAAATTTTAATTTTAGTACCAAATATTCTTCTTACATTGGTTGTTGAGAGAAACACGAGTGCAAGTAAAAACATTTTGGCTCTTGTATTATTATGGCAACACTGTTATCAGAACTTGATGCTATGGCATAATTGTGTGCTATGAAAGATTTACTTTGTAAATGTTTTGATTAACAGGCAGGTTGGTAACCAGGAGATATATTATAAATAATTGGGAACAAAGCCCAGTGGGAGATGGGAAGAATTTTTTAAAAAACTTGTTACGCTGATCTGGAATGCAGTGCCCGAAAGGGTGGAGGAAGCAGATTCAATGGTAAGTTTCAAATGGGAATTGGATTTCAACTTCTGGAGAAAGAACAGGGCTGTGCGACTAATTGGTACCCCTTGCAAAAATATGGTGCAGGCACAGTGAGTCGAATGATTCCGCAATTCTATAACTCACAGGCAGCAAATAAAACCAGATAATGTTGGAAATGCACAGTACATTGGTCTGAATCTAAAAGAGAAAGATAGGCTGCTTTGGCCAACACGTAGCAAAACCTGCCGTCTTCATGGTTTAGCGATGCCTCTCAAATTCACTTTGATAGCAGGGAGAGAAAAATTGCAAGCGATAGGAACACTGTGATTCATCGGAATAATCTCAATGAGTTTCATCCCCAGTCCTTCACTTTTATCCTCCATATCTGACAGCAAGTTAGACCCTAAGCTTGGTCACCCTCAAACTCTTTCCAACTCTCTTCCCTGACCCTCCACCTGACTCCATTCAATTATTTATCTGCTGTCTTGCCATCATATCCGACAGCCTCTTCTCTACAAGAACTCCTAATGCCCTACCTTTCGTTCCTCCAGCATAATACATCCCTACCCATTTTCAAATCTGCGCAGCCACAAGCTTTTGCATTTATGATGCACAGCAAATATAGGCAGGTATCCATTGTCAAATCTGGTTAGATAGGCTAAAAAGAAAAATCAAATCTCTCTCTCTACAATTACCCCAGTTTTGCATTTATATAGAGTTTTTCATGATCTTGGGTTGTCCCAAAGTACTGTGCAGTTGATGAATGAATGCTGAACTTCAGGCATTGCTGTAGTGTAGGAAAAAGAGCAGCCAATTTGTGCACAGGAAGCTCCCATGAACTGCAATATGACAGCAGCCAGATTATCTGTTTTTTGGTGCTGATTAAGAAATAAGTATTGGCCAGGACAGCAAAGAAAACTCGACTGCTGTTTTTCAGAACAGTTCTGTCAGACACTCTGCATCCACCCGAGGAAGTAAAAGCCACCTTGGTTGAATGGCTCATTATAAAACATTGCATCAATCAAAAACCCACGTCGACACTACCACCAAGAAAGCACAACAGCGCCTATACTTCCTCAGGAAACTAAGGAAATTCAGCATGTCCACATTAACCCTTACCAACTTTTACAGATGCACCATAGAAAGCATCCTATCGGGCTGCATCACAGCCTGGTATGGCAACTGCTCGGCCCAAGACCGCAAGTAACTTCAGAGAGTCGTGAACACCGCCCAATCCATCACACGAACCTGCCTCCCACCCATTGACTCCATCTACACCACCCGCTGCCTGGGGGAAGTGGGCAGCATAATCAAAGATCCCTCCCACCCGGCTTACTCACTCTTCCAACTTCTTCCATCGGGCAGGAGATACAGAAGTCTGAGAATACGCACGAACAGACTCAAAAACAGCTTCTTCCCCGCTGTCATCAGACCCTCTTAAACGACCCTCTTATGGACTGACCTCATTAACACTACACCCCTGCATGCTTCATCCGATGCCGGTGCTTATGTAGTTACATTGTATATCTTGTGTTGCCCTATTATGTATTTTCTTTTATTCCCTTTTCTTCCCATGTACTTAACGATCTGTTGAGCTGCTTGCAGAAAAATACTTTTCACTGTACCTCGGTACAGTGGTACCTGGGCTTCACTGGAAAGGTCAGCATTTTTTGCCCATCCCTAACTGCACCTGAACCGAGGGCTGGCTGGGCCATTTCAGAGGGCAGTTAACAGTCAGCCACATTACGGTGTGTCTAGAATCACATATAGGCCAGAAAAGGTAAGAATCTCCTCCCCTAAATGACATTAGTGAACCAGATAGATTTTTACAATCGATGATAATTTTCATGATCACCAGTAAGGGGACCAGCTTCATATTCCGGATGGGATACTTGAGTTACACCAGCTGCCATGGTGTGGGATGAGAACCCATGTCTGCACAGCATGCGTATGAACCTCTGGATTATTAGTCCAGTGACACTGCCTTTACACCACCACCTCATCCCAGCTTCCATGCATATTGCAATGATACTCAGCTTTACCTCTCCATTTCCACATAATTCTATCACTGCTGCCATGATTTTTTTTTTAGACAATATTTTATGAAGGCATTTATAATGTTACCAATTTTAAACATCAAATTTCAATAAAAACAAAACCACAATAATATACCCAACAAACCCGCCTAGGCACAAACCCCAGCCATTATGGCTTACACAAACAGTGCCACCTTCCCCAACCACCTCCCATGCCTGCTCTTTCCCCCGCTCCCCACCCTCCCTGCTGACAGCTGAATTTTTCTCAAATAAATCAATGAACAGCTGCCACCTCCAAGCAACCCCCTGCAACGAATCCCTCAAGACGAATTTTATTTTTTCGAGTCTGAGAAACCCCGCCATGTCGCTAACCCACACCCCCGACTTCAGGGGCTCCGAGTCCCTCCAACCTAGCAAGATCCATCCGGGCCACCAGGGAGGCAAAGGCCAGGACGTCAGCCTCTCTCGCCCCCTGGGGTCCCGGGTCTTCCGACATACTGAAGATCACCACCTCTGGACTCGGCACCACCCTCATTTGTAATACCTCTGACATGACATCAGAAAACCCCTACCAGAAACCCCTCAGCCTTGGACATGCCCAGAACATATGGACATGGTTTGCACAACCCCCTGCACAGTGCCCACATCTATTCTCCACCTCCTCAAAGAACCTTCTCATCTAGACCACAGTCATGTGTGCTCTATGGATCAACTTAAATTGTATCAGGCTGAGCTTGGTGCACGATGAGGATGCATTAACTCTCCTCAGGGCCTCCTCCCATAATCCGGCCTCCACCTCCCCACCCAGCTTCTCTTCACCTCCCCTATCGGGGCTCCCTCCCACTCCATCAGCTCCTTATAGATCTCGGAGATCTTTTCCTCTCCTACTCCCGTTCTCGACACCACCTTATCCTGTAGCCCTGGGGCAGCAGGTACAGGGTCAAAACCTGCCTCTGCACAAAATCCCTCACCTGCAGGTACCGGAACCCATTCTCCCCAAACTCAAACTCCTCCTCCAGCTCCTCCAGGTTCGGGAAACTTTCATCAACAAAGAGATCCCCAAATCTCTCAATCCCTGTCCGTGCCCACCCCCGAAGCGAACCGGTGATGATCACATATCGGCGCTCACACCTATGTCCCTTCTTATCCCACATGCTGCCACCACTTGTCCCCATACACTCAGGGCTGCCACGGCTTGTGGAGTACCGAACCGGAGAAAACGGCAGAGGTGCCATCAATAATACCCCCAATCCAGTGTCCTTACAGGAAGCCACCTCCACCCGTTGCCATATCAACCCCTCCCCCACTACCCACTTCCTGACCAATATTTGCCACCCAGCATTGATGAAACGTGGGAGAGACAGCACCACCCCCCCCCTCCCCCCTATTCCCACTCCCCAACCCTCCCGCCTCACTCCAGCAGCACCCTTTTCACCAGCGGTGTTTTACCCGCCCAAAAAATGCCGAGATCTCTGCATTCACCTTTTTGAAGAACACCTTGGGAATAAAAATTGGGAGACACTAGAAAACAAACAAAAGCCTTGGGGGGACCGGCATTTTAACTGTCTGTACCCACCCCGCCAATGACATTGGAAGCGCATCCCACCTCCAAAAATCTACATTTAACAGGGAGATCGGCCTATATGACCGACAGTTTTCTGGGTCCTTATCCCGTTTTAAAATGAGGGAGATTGACACCTGTGACAACGTCGGGGGAGCACACATAAGAACATAAGAACTAGGAGCAGGAGTAGGCCATCTTATCCTCGGGCTTGCTCCGCCATTCAATGAGATCATGGCTGATCTTTTGTGGACTCAGCTCCACTGTCCAGCCCAAACACCATAACTCTTAATCCCTTTATTCTTCAAAAAACTATCTATCTCTATCTGAAAAACATTTAATGAAGGAGTCTTAACTGCTTCACTGGGCAAGGAATTCCATAGATTCACAACCTTTGGGTGAAGAAGTTCCTCCTAAACTCAGTCCTAAATCTACTTCCCCTTATTTTGAGACTATACCACTAGTTCTGCTTTCACCCGCCAGTGGAAACAACCTGCCCGCATCTATCCTATCTATTCCCTTCATAATTTTATATGTTGCTATAAGATACCCCCTCATCCTTCTAAATTCCAACGAGTACAGTCCCAGTCTATTCAACCTCTCCTCGTAATCCATCCCCTTCAGCTCTGGGATTAACCTAGTGAATCTCCTCTGCACACCCTCCAGCGCCAGTACGTCATTTCTCAGGTAAGGAGACCAAAACTGAACACAATACTCCAGGTCTGGCCTCACTAACCCTTTATACAATTGCAGCATAACCTCCCTAGTCTTAAACTCCATCCCTCTAGCAATGAAGGACAAAATTCCATTTGCCTTCTTAATCACCTGTTGCACTTGTAAACCAACTTTTTGCGACTCATGCACTAGCACACCCAGTTCTCTCTGCACAGCAGCATGTTTTAATATTTTATCATTTAAATAATAATCCCGTTTGCTGTTATTCCTACCAAAATGGATAACCTCACATTTGTCAACATTGTATTCCATCTGCCAGACCCTAGCCCATTCACTTCACCTATCCAAATCCCTCTGCAGACTTCCGGTATCCTCTGCACTTTTCGCTTTACCACTTAACTTAGTGTCATCTGCAAACTTGGACACATTGCCCTTGGTCCCCAACTCCAAATCATCTTTGTAAATTGTGAACAATTGTGGGCCCAACACTGATCCCTGAGGGACACCACTAGCTACTGATTGCCAACCAGAGAAACACCCATTAATCCCCACTCTTTGCTTTTTATTAATTAACCAATCCTCTATCCATGCTACTTTACCCTGAATGCCATGCATCTTTATCTTGTGCAGCAACCTTTTGGGTGGCACCTTGTCAAAGGCTTTCTGGAAATCCAGATATACCCAACTCCTTTGCCTCATTGAAGGCCCTTACCAACAGCGGTCCCGACACCCCCGAGAACTTCTTGTAGAATTCCACCGGGTACCCGTCTGGTTCCGGGGCCTTACCTGATTGCATCGACTCCAACCCCTCCACTACGCTACAAGCCTGACTGGGGCCCCCAAGCCCTCCACCAACTCATCGTCCACCTTCGGGAACTCCAACACTCCCAGAAACCTCCTTATCCCTCCTCCCCAGCTGGGGGTTCCGACTTATACAATTTACTGTAAAACTCCCACCGGGTCCAAGACCATATTCCCAACTGCGTCCTTCACTTTCCCAATTTCTCTCGCCATCTTCTGCTTCCTCAACTGGTGCTCTAACATCCTGCTTGCTTTCTCCCCATACTCGTATACCGCCCCTCTCCCTCTTCGCAGCTGCCCTACCGCCTTACCCATGGTTACCAACACAAATTCCATTTGTAGCCTCTGGCGTTCCTTTAGCAGCCCTTTCTCCGGGATTTCTGCATATCTCCGGTCCACCTGCAGGATTTCCTCCACTAGCCTTTTTATCGCCACCTGCTTTGCCTTTTCCATATGCGCCCGAATCGAAATGAACTCGGCTCTGACCACTGCTTTCAGTGCCTCCCAGACCATACCTGCCGAAACCTCCCCCGTGTCATTAATCTCAATATATCCCTGGATGACCTTCCTCACCCGCTCACACACCTCCTCCTCCGCTAACAGTCCCACATCCAAGCCCCATTGTGGCCGTTGGTTCCCCTCCCTCTGCTCTCTCGTAAATCTACCGTGTGGGGCATGGTCCGACACTACTATTGCCGAATACTCAACAACTATCACCCCTACCAACAGAGTCTTATCTACTACAAAAAAAATCTATTCGGGTGTACACCTTGTGCACATGGGAGTAGAACGAAAAACCTTTCGCCCTCCGCCTCCCAAATCTCCATGGGTCCCCCCACCCCTCCCCAACCATAGATGTGCTCCATGAACCCGCAGAGCTCCTTAGCTGTAGCCGACACCCTCCCCGACCTTGAGCTCGACCGGCCCAGTCTTGGATCCAGGACCCCCAGCATAATCAGCTGATGAGAGTCCAGGTCCGGAATCTTCCCCAGCACCCACCTCATAAATTCCACGTTGTTCCAGTTCAGGGCACAGATGTTGACCAATACCACCGGCATCCCCTCCAGTTTCCCACTTGCCATAACATACCTTCCCCCAGAGTCCGCCACTAAACTTCCCATCTCAGACGCCACCCGCCTATTGACCAAAATCGCCACCCCCCTCGTTTTAGAATCCAGCCCTGAATGAAACATTTACCCAACCCATCCTTTCCCCAGCTTAATCTGGTCCCCCAGCTTCAGGTGCATCTCTTGTAGCATGGCTTTAAATGTTTCCCCATGCAATCCTAGCACGTTCCCAGTGACCCGCCTGGTCAGAGGGCACCCTGCGCCCCCTCCCTGCTGATCAACCACAGCCCCTTTTGGGCCAGCCTCCAGCCCATGCCCCGCACCTCCCCAGGCCTGCCCTCGGGCGCCCACTGCCATCGATCCTCCTCCCCTTACATTTTACAAGCCCTATCCCTGTCAGCAGTACCTCCCCCCAAGTAACAACCGCTGCCCCCATTCCCCACTGACCTTCCTCTCACCCGCCATTGCGCTTCCGTGAACTAGCCGCCCAGCTAGCCTGGTGACCCCGCCTATGGCATCTAGCATCCTACCCTCTGCTGAATCCCCTCCTCCCCCTGCTCGAACATTAGTGCAAACAAACCAAAAACAACCCCTTCCCAAACCCAAACAAAGAGACCAACTCCCTGTTCCCTAACAAAGAACAAAAACCAAACCTGAAGCCGAAAAAGAAAGAAATGGCCCCGAACAGGAGTTAACAGCAACATCATAATAACATCTCCACAAAAATGTACAAGGTGCACCTTCTCCTGCCAGTCCACTGTCTCTGACAAATTCTACCACCTTCCCCGCCGATCCAAAGTACAATTCCCGGCCTTCGTAGGTCACCGGGTACAACAGTCCGAACGTCACCCCCTTCTTACAGAGGACTGCCTTGACCTAGTTGAAACTCGCCTTCCTCTTGGCCAACTCTGCACCCAAGTCGTGGTATATTCGAATTTCACTGCCCTCCCAGGTGCAGCGCCTCGGCTGCCTGGCCCACCTGATAATCTGCTCCTTGTCCAGGAACCAGTGTAGCAACACCATCATCTCCCTCGGCGGCTCTCTCCCCTGGGGCTTCCTCATTAGCGGCCGGTGCTCTCGATCCACCTCCAAACGCACCCTCTCCAAGCAGCTTCTCCAGCACGCTCCCCACATACGCGCCAGCATCAACTCCTTCTCTCCTCTCCGGCAGGCCAATTATCCTTATATTCTGTCTGCATGACCGGTTCTCTAGGTCCTTGACCTTCTCCTGGAGCCGCTTCTGCTGAGCGCGCATCAGCCCCATCTCCGCTGCCATCAAGGGAAACTGCTCCTCGTGTTCCCCCACCATCTTCTAGATCTCCCGATCCTGGGCCGCCAGCCTCGTCTCAATGCGGTCACCCACCGGTTTAAACGAATCCACCGCCTGGGCCAGGAGCTCCAGACTCTCCTTCCGTTGCTGGGTGAACTTCTTGTTCAAGAAGCTCACCAGCTGCTCCGTTGACCACTGAGGCGGCAGGGTCACTCCCTGCCCCTCCACCATCTCCACATGTGTCGCAGGCGCCGCACCAGCTCCAAATGACTGATTCCCTCTCTTTTGACCGATTCTGGTCCTCAGCTCCATACACCAGAGGGTAAAGTTTTTTCCTCTCATTCTCCTGCACCTTTAATCCGCCTCACATCCATTTGTTAGCCAGCGAAAAGGTCCAAACAAAACCGCCACAAGCGGGAGCCACCAAATGTGCGACCACTCACTCCATGGTTGCCACCGGAGGTCCACTGCTGCCATGATGTTGAATATTTGCTCTGGCATCAAACTTTGGATGAGCCACAAATCTTTCCAGCTGGACAAAAGCACATCGTCCTATTTGCTCACAGCAGTATTCCCTGCTGTTGAAAAAACCCTGAACAGTGACATGTCTGGGGCATTTTGCTGTGTTAACATTCGAATTAGGAGGAGTCGATCGTTTGGCATCTCAAGCCTGTTCCGCCATTTGAAAAGATCATGGCTGATCTAATTGTTGTCTCTACTTTTCTGTGCATCCCCCATACCCTTTGACTCCTTTGGCAGTCAAAAAATCTATCCAACTTTGTCTTAGAAATATTCAATGACCTACCTCCATTTCTCTCTCGGAACAGAATTCCCTGCCTCCACTTCTCTCTCTCAACAGAATTCCCTGCCTCCACTTCCCTCTTGGAACAGAATTCCCTGCCTCCACTTCCCTCTTGGAACAGAATTCCCTGCCTCCACTTCCCTCTCGGAACAGAATTCCACAGACTCATGACCCAATGAGAAAGAAACTCTCATGTCCGTCTTAAATGGAGACCCCTTGTTTTTGAGCTGTGCCCCTGGATTTTGTCTCTTCACGAGGGAAACATCCTTTCAACATTCACTCTATCAAGTCCCCGCAGGATCTTGTATGTTTCAATAAGATCCCTTTCATTCTTCTAGACTCCAACGGATATAGTCCAATCTGTCCAGTCACTCCTCATAGAACAATCCCTTCATCCCAGGGATCAGTTGAGTGAACCTTCTCTGTACTGCTACTAATGCAAATCTATATTTTCTTAAATAGGGAGATCAAAACTGTACACGGTATTCCAGATATGGTTTCACCAATGAAACATAGAAAATAGGAACAGCAGTAGACCATTATGATCATGGCTGATCATCCAAATCAATAACCTGTTCCTGCTTTCCCCCCATAGCCTTTGATGTTTTTAGCCCCAAGAGCTATATCTAACTCCTCCTTGAAACATATACATAGAAAATAGAAGCAGACACTTGGCCCATTCATTATGATGTACAAATACATAGAACATACAGTGCAGAAGGAGGCCATTCGGCCCATCGAGTCTGCACCGACCCATTTAAGCCCTTCACTTCCACCTTATCCCCGTAACCCAAAAACCCCTCCTATCCTTTTTGTCACTAAGGGCAATTTATCATGGCCAATCCACATGCACGTCTTTGGACTGTGGGAGGAAACCGGAGCACCCGGAGGAAACCCACGCAGACACAGGGAGAACGTGCAGATTCCGCACAGACAGCGACCCAGCGGGGAATCGAACCCAGGATCCCGGCGCTGTGAAGCCACAGTGCTAGCCACTTGTGCTACCGTAACATTGTACCGTCTCCAATATATATGTAATATACATTTCATAATTGGTACTTGTTATGGATGACGTATATTTATGTATTCTGGGAAAGCAGGTTAATAAGAGAAGCTTTACTTTGTACCCAGCCTGAAGGGGGCTCAATCTGAGAATGCCTGATGTTGAGATCAAGTTGGAAAGTGCTTGGGCATCACGGTGGCGCAGTATGATCATCTAACTCAATAGCTTAATCCCGCCTTCCACCCACATCCTTTGATCCCCTTCACTCCAATTGGTATATCTAACTGCTTCTTGAAAACATACAATGTTTCAGCCTCAGCTACTCTTTCTGTGGTAATGAATTCTACAGGCTCACCACTCTGGGTGAAAAGATTTCTCCTCATCTCTGTCCTAAATGGTCTACCCCATGTCTGAGTATCCTCAGACTGTGACCCCTGGTTCTGGACACCGTCACTATCGGGAACATCCTTCCTGCAGCAACCCTGTCCAGTCCTGTTAGAATTTTATAGGTTTCTATGAGATGCTCCCTTATTCTTCTGAACATCAGTGAATACAATCCTAACTGACTCAATCTCTCCTCATACCCTGGTCCTGCCATCCCAGGAATCACTTTGCTAAACGGTCGCTGTACTCCCTCTAGAGCAAGAACATCCTTCCTCAGAAAGGGAGATCAAAACTGCACACAATATTCTAGGTGTGGCCTCACTAAGGCCCTGCATAATTGCAGCAAGACAGGATACTCCTATACTCGAATCCTCTCTCTATGAAGGCCACCATACCGTTTGCCTTCTTTATCACCTGCTGCACCTGCATGCTTACGTTTGGCGACTGGAGTACAAGGACACCCAGGTCTCGTTGCACATTCCCCTCTCCAAATTTATGGCCATTCAACTCGTTTTTGCTACCAAAGTGGCTAACCTTGTCATTTATCCCAATTACACTGCATCTGCCATTCATTTGCCCACTCACTCAACTTGTCCAAATCACATTGAAGGGTCTCTACATCCTCCTCACAGCTCACCCTCCCACCCAACTTGATGTCATCTCAAATTTGGAGATATGATATTTAGTTCGCTCATCTAAAATCCTTAATATATATTGTGAATAGCTGGGATCCTAGTACCCCACTAGTCACTACCTGCCAATTTTAAAAAGACCCTTCAATTCCTACTCTTTGTTTCCTATCTGCCAACTAGTTTTCTATCCATCTCAATATACTACCCCCAATCCCATGCACTTTAATTTTGCACGCTAATCTTTTAAGTGGGAATTTGTCAAAAGCCTTCTGAAAGTCCAAATACACCACATCCACTGGTTTCCCCTTCATCCATTCTATTAGTTACATCGTTGAAGAATTCCAGTAGATTTGTCAAGCACGATTGTCCGAGCCTGCCACTGTTTTCTAAGTGTTCTGCTATAAAATCTATGACAATGTATTCTAGAATTTTCCCCACTACCATCAGGCTTACTGGTCTATAACTACAAATATCTATGAATGGTACAAATGTCACAAAATATTCCATTCCTCTTGCAATAAACAACAGCACTCAATTTTCTTTGCTGACATCTGCACGCTAGACTTTTGTGATTCATGTATCAGAAACACTCAGATCCCTTCATTTAAATATGTTGCTTTTCTACTCTTGTCCAAAGTGCACAAATTCACATCTTCCCACATTAGACACCATCTATCACGTTTTTGCCCACTCACAACCTATTTCTATCCCTTGGCAAACTCCTTAAGTTCTCCTCATAACTTACTCTTCCACCTATCTTTGTGTCAACAGCAAACCTAGCAACCATATATTAATTCAGTCCCTTCATCAAAGTCATTGATATAAATTGAAAATAGTTGAGGCCTCAGCACTGATCCCTTGTTACCCCACTGGTTACATCTTGCCAACCCGAAAATTACCCATTTATGATCACTCTGTTTCCTGTTAACTAACCAACCCTCTATCCATGTTACATTACCCCCTGATACCATGAGCCCGCCATGAGCTATTATTTTGACATGCCACCTTGCCAAGTCCTTCTGGAAATTCAACTACACCACATCTGCAGGTTGCCTTTATCCTTCACTGGTGTATAATATCAATGCAAATTGTTATTGATCTATCTGATAGGCTATAGTGCAGTTCCAGCATTTGCAAATGTTATCTCAGATTTTCAGCATTCACAGTTCTCCTTACAATTCACAAATTGTCAGAAATGTGTTATATTGTTTAGCTGACAATGGAGTTACCTCCAAAATTGACGTTTCCAACCTTCTTTTAATTGGCCTCTGCTATTCAAAACTGCAGTACATTCAGAACTGTACTGCCCGCAGTCCTGCGCCTTACAAATTCCTGCATGCTTATCAGCCAATCCTTGTTGCTCGCTGCTGGCTGGTCCAAAAGCACCACATCAAAATCCTACCTCCCTTTATGGCCCTCCCTGACTCTGTAGCTTCTATGGGCCCAGCCTTTACTAAGGCTGGCTTACTGAAGTGGAAGCAAACATTTTTCGATATCTTGCTGCTGCACAATAGAATTCCTTATTTTAAACCCCTTCTTTCCATAATCTCCCAATTTCAAAATTCTTCTTAAAAGTTACCCCTTCAACAGCTCTTCCAGACACCTTCCCTGAACTGTGAACTACATCGGATGATTACTACATTCAAGATGTGATATAAATGCTGTGGTGCATTTACAGCATTTTCTGGTTTTATTTCTGATCTCCAGCATTCACTAATTCTCTTTCACGAGTTGGTTCTGGGGTTTGTATTAAATTGCACGACTAGTTATGGTGTACTCTTTTCAGAGTACGCAGGTTTAAAACGAAAGGGTATATATTAAAAATTATATTTTTCCCTTAATTTTTGAAGCCCAAGTTGCTTTGTGGTCTCGCAATCACTTTGAAGCCTTACTTACGAAGAGGGGATTTTTAATTGCACTAGTGCCTTCCCTTTTGAAGCAGCATAACATACACTACCTGTGTTAATTTTCTGAAATTACCTACAGGATAAATTCTGGTAATATTTGCAGTGATTACGTTAGTTTTACAACTTCACGGAGTGTCGTGCTCACTGTCCACCTAACTCAGCGTGAATAAAACTGTCCCCACCAAGTCCAATACATGTACTGCAAAAGGAGATGTTTACATGGCATTAATTTACCAGCAATAATTTCATCTTAGTGTTGAGATAACTGCTCGAAACAGCTTAACCTTTGTTTGTCGTTTGTGACATCATTTGACCCACTGATGACACTGCTGCCTAATAATTACTCCCTCAATCATCATTTCCTCTTCGGTGTTTTTTTTTTCAAAGTTGTAAAGCCTGCAGAAATTCTTGATTTTGTAGAAATGTTTTTAAAAGGAATATGGCGTGGTTAGGATTTGACAAAGAAATGGGAAGAGGCTTGTTTGGAGCCCCAACTCTGGCATAGAACAGTCGGTGGCCCATTGACACAGTGGTTAGCACAATTGCTTCACAGCTCCAGGGTCCCAAGTTCGATTCCCGGCTTGCGTCACTGTCTGTGTAGAGTCTGCACGTTTTCCCCGTGTGCATGTGGATTTCCTCCGGGTGCTCCGGTTTCCTCCCACAGTCCAAAGATGTGCAGGCTAGGTGGATTGGCCATGCTAAATTGCCCGTAGTGTCCAAAACTGCTCTTAGTGTTGGGTGGGGTTACTGGGTTACGGGGATAGGGTGGAGGTGTGGGCTTGGGTAGGGTGCTCTTTCCAAGAGCCAGTGCAGACTCGATGGGCCGAATGGCCTCCTTCTGCACTGTAAATTCTATGATCTATTCTGTCCTGGACATTCTATATAAATCTAGCTAAGTATGGTAAATATCCACTCATGGAATGAGCACAGCCTTTGCACTCATGGGTTACCCAGTCAATCTCAGTTTTGAATATATATCAAAATGCCATAGCTGGTCATTATTCTTTAATATTCACAAAATAATTAGACCTCTCATTAGCGTGTCGCATTTCCACACTCAGGGACATGACTATTGTAACACATATAATTCCTGCTGTTTAATTTTTGCAGTTATCAGTTGGGAACAAAACAAACTATCTCCTAGAGTTTATTTCTGTAATTGAGCACTCACAATGTCACCATTGGATCACAGATCATTACTCTGATTGTTATCCCATTATCGAAGCCAACAATAAACCAGTTAACAGACATGGGGAAACTCATTAGTTACACCATTCAAAAAGGTTTAGAACATAGAACAGTACAGCACAGAACAGGCCCTTCGGCCCTCGATGTTGTGCCGAGCAATGATCACCCTACTTAAACCCACGTAACCCGTATACCCGTAACCCAACAATCCCCCCATTAACCTTGAACACTACGGGCAATTTAGCATGGCCAATCCACCTAACCCGCACATCTTTGGACTGTGGGAGGAAACCGGAGCACCCGGAGGAAACCCACGCACACACAGGGAGGACGTGCAGACTCCACACAGACAGTGACCCAGCCGGGAATCGAACCTGGGACCCTGGAGCTGTGAAGCATTGATGCTAACCACCATGCTACCGTGAGGCCCCCTTTGATCTATATTGTAACGATTGGATGCCCTGCAAACGTTGTCCCCCTTTACTCGACAAAATACTTGTGGGGTTATCTCTTGAATTGTTCAGTTTAGTGAATGCTATGTCGTAACTTTTTAATTGGCTGGTGCAACTCACTACTACTGCGCGTGGCGCAAGCCTGCCCTATACTGCTTTCCTGCACCACAACGGTGATCCTGAAATCTACCAATTTATATGAAATGAAATGAAAATCGCTTATTGTCACAAGTAGGCTTCAATGAAGTTACTGTGAAAAGCCCCTAGTCGCCACATTCAGGCGCCTGTCCGGGGAGGCTGGTACGGGAATCGAACCGTGCTGCTGGCCTGCTTGGTCTGCTTTAAAAGCCAGCGATTTAGCCCAGTGAGCTAAACCAGCCCCTGCTATGTAGACTGAAATGGACTGTGTCCACAGGGGCACAATGAACAAATATCTAGAAACAAAAACCATACCTAATGTCAGGTTAATGGTGAGCATGGGCGATTCCGGACTCCTTTCTCTTTTTCGCCTTTGCTTTTTTTTCCACCGTGGGAGGGTTTGTTTTATTTGACGCATATATTGACAGGTGGACCTTTGATTGGGGTGGTGGGAGGATGGGATCGTTGTTGATGTTAAGGGTATTGACTCTGTATCTGTTACTGTTTACTGCTTGTTGGTGGGGTGTAAAGTTTGATGGAAAATGTGAAAATGGAGAATAAAAACATTTTTAAAAAAGCAAAAAACAAACAAAAACCATACCCAATGTCATGTTCATTCTCTGAAGAAGAGGCATGCAGACTCAAAACGTCAACTCTATTTTCTCTCTTCACAGATGCTGCCAGACCTGCTGAGTTTTTGCGTTTTCTGTTTTTGAGCACGATTTAACTAAATGGGAACAAAGTCTCATAGCAAGCGCGTTTAGCCGCATGTTTCCCGCTGCCCATGTTGCTTTGGAATGCTCCATTCAGTTGGACTTTGTCTTGCTGCCTGTTCCCTCATGGAAAAGTTTGTGCAGAGAAACGTCTTTGATCACCTAAGATCCTCAAGGCTTTGTGGGAAAAGCATATCCAACATCACCCTGATGGGGGATCCTACTGGATGGTTCAATGAGCAGACTGCTATAGTCATTGGGCAAGATGCCCAATTTAAATAAGGACCAAGATATGCTTGGGCTGCTGGTTTGAAAGGTCCTTCCAATCAGATGCTTCATGCACAACTGCAGTCTCAGTACCCCGCACACTGCCCTCGAGGCAGGAGTGATAGGCAAGAGAATGTTGCCCACCTTCTGCTGGAATGTGCGTTTGCAAAGCAGGTCTGGAGAAAAATGCAGGGGTTTTCGTCCAGGTGTATCCCGAGCAGCTCAGTAATGCAGGACTCTGCTTATGGACTGTTCCCAGGGATGTACAGCAAAGCAAACATTCAACTGGGCCATCAACTCAGTGAAAGATTCGCTTTAGTCTGCCTGAAATTCTCATGATTCCAGTGCAAAGAGGTGTCCATGATTAATATTGCAGAGAGGCCCATTCAAAGGTCCAAGAAGACACACTGAGGGACACACTAATGCTTTGGGGAAAGGCTACAATCAAGGCCCTCCCATCATAGTACACCCATGTAAAATGCCTCAGGGCTGCATGCACCAGAGAATTTTGACCTCTCATTCCAGTTGCCCCACAAGAGGAAGCATTCGCTCTACATCTACTTTGTGAATAGCTTTTATCATCTTATTAGATCAATTAGACCTCTCATTCTTCCAAATCGAATATAGGCCTAAATTGCTCAACCCCTCTTCGCAAAACAAACGCCTCATCTTCAGAATGAATCTCATGAACCTCCTCTGAACTGCCTCATATGCAACTACATCCCTCCTCAAATAAGGGTGCCAAAACTTTCCCAGACCTAACCTATCTATGCCAATTTGTAAATTTCTGATTTCCTTATTGCAATTTACCATCCCATCTATTTTAGTGTCATCTACAAATTTGGCTCTAGTACCTTCTATCTCTACAGCCAAGTAATTAATATATATTGTAGGTAGTTGGAGCCCCAAGGACAGAACCCTGTGGCACCCCACTCGTTACATCTTGTCAACCAGAACCATTTATCTCTATTCTCTGCCTGTTGTCCGTTAGCCAGTTTTCAATCCAAACTAATAAACTTTCCTTAATCCCATGCGGTTTTACCTTGTGGATTAACCTTTCGTGTGGCATCTTATCAAATGCGTTTACGACGGCGCAAAACGGGCGCGGGCACTACCGATTCTGGTCCCCATAGGAGCCAGCATAGCGCTGGAGCGGTTGACGCCGGTCCAGCCTCCCTTCCTGGCACCAACTAGGCGGTGCGCCAAACCGCACATGCGCGGGGGACTTCCTCAATGCGCCGGCCCGACGCAACATGGCGCGGGAGTTCAGGGGCCCGCCGCGTAACAAAATAGGGCCGGGGTTGGAGAGGCTGGCCCGCTGATTGGTTGGCCCCGATCGCGGGCCAGACCCCAGGGGAGGCCCCCCACCCCCCCCCTCCCTCCCACAGGCCGCCCCCTGCGCGCAGAGTTCCCGCCGGCTGCGAGCAGGTGTGGACGGCGCTGGTGGGACTTTGCCGTTTCCACGCGGCCGCTTGGCCCATCAAGGCCAGAGAATCGGCGGCCTGGCCGCTGATAGCGACCCACAACCGGCGCCGCACCAAACACGCTGCCGCAAATGCCGCCGATTCTCCACTCCTCAGAGAATCGTGTGCCGGTGTCGGGGCTGCGTGGCGTGGTTGCGGCGATTCTCCGGCCCGGCGCGGGGCTCAGAGAATCCCGCTACTATATCTACAGGATCCCATTATCCACTTGACTTGCTACATCTTTATAAATTGAAACATATCCTTTCCTCTCACATGGATGTAAAGGATCAATTGCGCAATGGAAGAAGAGCAGGCAAACCCTCCCCTGTCATAGCCAATATTTATCCTTGAATCACATCAAATCCAATTGCATCCATCACCCTGCGTTTGCTGGTCTACATAGTCTCCTGGTGAAGCAACACCCGATTTTAAAATTATCATCCTTATTTTCAAGTTCTTTGATGGCCTTGCCCCTTCCTATCTCTATGTTCTCCTCAGCCCAACAACCCTGAGATATTTGTGTTCCTCCCATTCTGGCCTTTTGCTCATCCTTCATGGTAATCGCTCTACCATTGGTTACCATGCCTTCAATTACCCATGCCCGACGCTCTGGACATGCCCGTCTCTAAACCTCTCTGCCTCTTTATTCCCTTTTAAGGCACTCCCTGACACCTACCCCAATGATCATGCTAGTAGTCATCTGCCTAACATCTCCTCATGTGATTACGTGGAAAATCCTGCCTGATAACACCCCTGTGAAACATCTTGGGATGGTTTACTGTGTTAAAGGTTTTATACAGGTATAAGTTGTTGTCGAACAATCAGAGCATTAAATAAATATAACTGCACTTTCAATACCGGAGAGTCAGGAGTACTTGTGTGGTGAAGGTGAAATTTCTGGAACCGTTAAGAAACTGTTAGATCATGATGGTTGGAGAGGGAGGAGGGAGGAAATGAGTTATAAACGAGTAAAATAGCATTATTTGATTGTATCTACTTTGTGCTTCTTCCTGGAAATTGCAAGAGACCAAGATCAGATTCAGCTAAGGTTCACCACAGGCTGCTTAGATGACAGACTGCATAGATTGAACACAAGAACTAGGAGCAGGAGTAGGCCATCTCCGGCCCCTCGAGCCTGCTCCACCATTCAATGAGATCATGGCTGATCTTTGTGGGCTCAGTTCCACTTTCCGGCCCGAACACCATAACCCTTAATGCCTTTATTCTTCAAAAAACTATCTATCTTTATCTTAAAAACATTTAATGAAGGAGCCACAACTACTTAACTGGGCATGGAATTCCATAGATTCACAACCCTTTGGGTGAAGATGTTCCTCCTAAACTCAGTCCTAAATCTACTTCCCCTTTTTTTGAGGCTATGCCCCATAGATCTGCTTTCACCAGCCAGTGGAAACAACCTGTCCACATCTATCCTATATATTCCCTTCATAATTTTACATGTTTCTATAAGATCCCCCCCGCATCCTTCATAAATTCCGAGTACAGTCCCAGTCTACTCAACCTCTCCTCGTAATCCAACCCCTTCAGCTCTGGAATTAACCTAGTGAATCTCCTCTGCACACCCTCCAGCGCCAGTACGCCCTTTCTCAGGTAAGGAGACCAAAACTGAACACAATACTCCAGGTATGGCCTCACTAACACCTTATACAATTGCAGCATCACCTCCCTCTTCAACTTCATCCCTCTCACAATGAAGGACAAAACTCCATTTGCCTTCTTAATCACCTGTTGCACCTGTAAACCAACTTTTTGCAACTCATGCACTAGCACACCCAGGTCTCTCTGCACAGCAGCATGTTTTAATATTTTATCATTTAAATAATAATCCCTTTTGCTGTTATTCCTACCAAAATGGATAACCTCACATTTGTCAACATTGTATTCCATCTGCCAGACCCTAGCCCATTCACTTCACCTATCCAATCCCTCTGCAGACTTCCACTATCCTCTGCACTTTTTGCTGTACCACTCATCTTAGTGCCGTCTGCAAACCTGGACACATTGCCCTTGGTCCCCAACTCCAAATCATCTATGTAAATTGTGAACAATTGTGGGCCCAACACTGATACCTGAGGGACACCACTAGCTACTGATTGCCAACCAGAGAAACACCCATTAATTCCCACTCTTTGCTTTCTATTAATTAACCAATCCTCTATCCATGCTACTACTTTACCCTTAATGCCATGCATCTTTATCTGATGCAGCAACCTTTTGTGTGGCACCTTGTCAAAAGCTTTCTGGAAATTCAGGTATACCACATCTATTGGCTCCCCGTTTTCTACCGCACTGGTAATGTCCTCAAATAATTCCACTAAATTAGTTAGGCACGACCTGCCCTTTATGAATCCATGCTGCGTCTGTCCAATGGTACAATTTCCATTGAGATGCCTCGCTATTTCTTCCTTGATGATAGGCCTATAATTACCCGCTTTCTGCCTACCTCCCTTTTTTAAACAGTGGTGTCACGTTTGCTAATTTCCAATCAGCCGGGACCACCGCAGAGTCTAGTGAATTTTGGTAAATTATCACTAGTGCATTTGCAATTTCCCTAGCCATCTCCTTGAGCACTCTGGGATGCATTCCAAAAGGGCCAGGAGACCTGTCTACATTTAGCCCCATTAGCTTGCCCATCACTACCTCCTTAGTGATAACAATCATTTCAAGGTCCTCACCTGTCATAGCCTCATTTCTATCAGTCGCTGTCATGTTATTTGTGTCTTCCACTGTGAAGACCGACCCAAAAAACCTGTTCAGTTCCTCAGCCATTTCAAAACAAACAAAGAACAAAGAAGCCCGTGCCGACCATGCTGCCCGACTAAACTACAATCTTCTACACTTCCTGGGTCCGTATCCCTCTATTCCCATCCTATTTTCATGTATTTGTCAAGATGCCCCTTAAACGTCACGATCGTCCCTGCTTTCACCAGCTCCTCCGGCAGCGAGTTCCAGGCACCCACCACCCTCTTGTGTAAAAAAACTTGCCTCGTACATCTACTCTAAACCTTGCCCCTTAAACCTATTCCCCCTAGTAATTGACCCCACTACCTTGGGGAAAAGTCTCTGACTATCCACTCTGTCTATGCCCCTCATTTCCTCATCTCCCATTATTAAATCTCCCTTCTCATCCTCTAAAGGACCAATATTTACCTTAGCCACTCTTTTTTGTTTTATATTTGATATATTTGTAGAAACTTTTTGTTTTAGATATTTGTAGAAATATATAAAACTGGTAATGTCCTCAAAAAATTCCACTAAATTAGTTAGGCACGACCTGCCCTTTATGAATCCATGCTGCGTCTGCCCAATGGGACAATTTCTATATATGTTTTATACATTGGTTGATTTGTGTTTTCACATAATATAATCTAAGTACCTCATTAAAGGAAGGATGTGGAAGCATTGGAAAGGGTGCAAAGGAGATTTACCTTTTCACGTTCAGCGACTTTTTCCTCGGGTGGATGTCGCCGTTTCATGGGGGCATAACTATATGGTTCATGGTGGAATATATAGGAGGGATGTTAGAGGTAGGTTCTTTACTCAGAGAGTGGTTGGGGCGTGGAACACACTCCCAGCTATGGTAGTGGAGTTGGACACTTTAGGAACTTTCAAGCTGTTATTGGATAGGCATATGGAGTGCACTAGAATGATTGGGAGTAGGTTGATTTGATCTTAGTTTCAGACTAGTTCGGCACAACATCGTGGGCCGAAGGGCCTGTACTGTGCTGTACATTTCTATGTACTGGGCGATCCTGCCGTCATTTAATAATTGAGTCATGCAACACAGAAAAGGCCCTTCGGCCCATTCGTCTCCGCCAGTCAAAAACACCCACCTAACTATTCTAATCCCACTTAGCCCATAGCCATGTGTGACTTGCTATTGCAAGTGCACATCTAAATACTTAAATGTTATGAGAGTCTTTGCCTCCACCACCCTTTCAGGCAGCGAGTTTCAAACTCCCAACCCTTCTGGATAAAAAAGTTTTTCCTCACAACCCCTCTAAACTTCCTTCCCCTTACCTTAAATCTATGCCCCCTAATCATTGATGTTCTGACAGATACAGAATTTGGGATGATAGCTTCATCTCTCCTACTCCTATTTTCCCTATTCTTTCCGCTTTTGAGGTCCATGATTTCTTTCTAGGATATTATTTCACAGTTTGAGATAAGCATCTGATAGGTCACTCATTTGTATGGTGAACAAGTTTTTCAAAGCTAGTGATTGGACTTTAACCTGGTGAAAGACTGCTTGCTATTCTCATACTGGTTCGTGATAATGATTGAAGAACTGTAACATCCCTCTCAATGCACTCTGCTGACTGTATATAGCTTAGGCTACTCGTAGATGACATGAAAATAGGTGGAACAGTAAGTTGCAATGAGGAAATAAGAACCTTAAAAATGGATATGGATAGGTTAGGAGAATGGGCCAAAATGTGGCAGATGGAATTTAACGTGGATAAGTGTGAGGCATGCATTTTAGTCAAAAAAATGGAAAGGCAACTTCTTATCCGAGTGGGGAGAGACTTCCAATGCAGAGGGATCTGGGTGTCCTCGTGCATGAGTCACAGAAAACCAGCATGCAGGTACAGCAGCTAACAAGGAAAGCAAATGGAATGTTGGCATTTATAGCAAAAGGAATAGAGTATAAAGGTAAGGAAGTGTTATTGCAACTATACAAGGCATTGGTAAGACCGCACCTGGAGTATTGTGCACAGGTTTGGTCCCTTATTTGAGGAAAGATGTAGTGACATTGGAGGCAGTTCAGAGGTTCACTAGATTGATTCCAGAGATATGGGGTTTGTCGTATGAGGAGAGATTGAACAGTTTAGGCCTATACTCTCTAAAAGTTTAGAAGAATGAGGGGAGATCTAATTGAGGTATACAAGATGCTAAAAGGTATGGATAAAGTTGATGTGGAGCTGATGCTTCCTCTTGTGGGGCATTCTAAAACAAGAGGTCACCATCTTAGAATAAGAGGTAACAAATTTAAAACAGATTTGAGGAGAAACTACTTGTACCAGAGGGTTGTGAACCTGTGGAATTCACTACCCCTGATTGTGGTGGATGCAGGGACAGTGTGTAAATTTAAGGAGGAGTGAGACATTTTTTTAATTGATAATGGGCTGAAGGGTTATGGAGAACGGACAGGAAGGTGGAGTTGAGGCCACGTTGGGATCAGTCATGATCACATTGAGGGTATTTAGGTTCAGAAGGCTAAATTGCCTACTCCTGCTCCTCGGTCATCTATTCGAGGGAGGAGATGCTCTGGCTGATTTTGCAATCCAGCTCTTGGTCGATAGCATTGTAGATAGCAGATGAGGAACATATCAGCCATGATAGAATGGTGGACCAGGCTCGATGGGTCAAATGGCCTAATTCTGCTCCTATATCTTATGAACTTATGAATACATATGTGTTGACACCTTAATTTTCTTTTTCTTTGGGAATATTTTACTGTGCCAGTGTTTTTTTTTTAAATAATTTTTATTGAAATGTTTACAAAATATAAACATCTTAACTCTATTAACAAACAACCTTGATAACACCCCAAGAACAATACCCCCCCAACTTCAAACAAAAGGAAAAAGAAAAAAAAACAAACAAAAGATCACCCAAACAACAAAAGGGAAAGAGATAGCACCCGCCACATCCCACAGACCCATGTACACAGTTCTCCCTCCCCCCAATCCAAACTCCCCCCCTCCCCCCAATCCAAACCCCCCTCCCTCCCTCCCCCAATCCAAACCCCCCCTCCCTCCCTACCCCCAATCCAAACCCCCCCTCCCTCCCTACCCCCAATCCAAACCCCCCCTCCCTCCCTCCCCCAATCCAAACCCCCCCTCCCTCCCTCCCCCAATCCAAACCCCCCCTCCCTCCCCCAATCCAAACCCCCCTCCCTCCCCCAATCCAAACACCCCCCTCCCTCCCTCCCCCAATCCAAACCCCCCCCTCCCTCCCCCCAATCCAAACCCCCCCTCCCTCCCCCCAATCCAACCCCCCCCCCCCCTCAAATCCAAACCCCCTCCCCCCCCCCCCCCCGGGTTGCTGCTGCTGTCGGCCTATTTCCCTACCGTTCCGCCAGGAAGTCCAGGAAAGGCTGCCACCGCCTAAAGAACCCTTGTACTGATCCTCTCGGGGCAAATTTCACCCTCTCCAATTTAATGAACCCCGCCATATCATTGATCCAGGCCTCCACGCTTGGGGGGCCACGCATCCTTCCATTGGAACAAGATCCTCCGCCGGGCTACTAGGGACGCAAAGGCCAGAACACCGGCCTCTTTCGCCTCCTGCACTCCCGTCTCCACTGCCACCCCAAAAATTGCGAGTCCCCAGCCTGGCTCGACCCTGGATCCCACCACCCTCGACACCGTCCTTGCTACCCCCTTCCAAAACTCCCCCAATGCTGGGCACGCCCAAAACATATGGGCGTGGTTCGCTGGGCTCCCCGAGCACCTAGCACACCTGTCCTTGCCCCCGATAAACCGACTCATCCTCGACCCAGTCATGTGGGCCCTATGCAGCACCTTGAACTGTATGAGGCTAAGCCTCGCACAGGAAGAGGAGGAATTCACTCTCTCCAGGACATCCGCCCACGTCCCCTCCTCAATCTCCTCACCCAGCTCCTCTTCCCATTTACCCTTCAGTTCCTCCACCGAAGCCTCGTCTACCTCCTGCATTACCCGGTATATGTCCAAAATCCTCCCTCCTCCAACACACACCCCCGAGAGCACCCTGTCCCGTACCCCACGTGGGGGCAACAAGGGGAACCCCTCCATCTGCCGCCTGGCAAACGCCCTAACCTGCCTGTACCGAAACATGTTCCCCGGGGGGAGCCCAAACTTCCCCTCTAACTCCCCCAAGCTCGCGAACCTCCCCTCCACAAACAGGTCCCTCAACCTCCTAACCCCTGCCCTGTGCCAGCCCAGAAATCCGCCATCAATGCTCCCTGGGACAAACCGATGTTTCCCCGTATCGGGGCCTCCATCGAGCCCCCCATTTCTCCCCTGTGCCGTCTCCGTTGCCCCCAAATTTTGAGGGTAGCCGCCACCACCGGGCTCGTGGTATACCTCGTTGGAGGGAGCGGCAATGGCGCCGTTACTAGCGCCTCCAAGCTCGTGCCCACACAAGACGCCGTCTCCATCCTCTTCCATGCTGTCCCCTCCTCGTCCATTACCCACTTACGACCATCGCTGCGTTGGCAGCCCAATAGTACCCACAGAGGTTGGGCAACGCCAGCCCCCCCCTATCCCTGCCACGTTCCAGGAACACTCTTATAACCCTCGGGGTCCCATACGCACACAAATCCCGTGATACTCCTGTTGACCATCCTAAAAAAGGCCTTCGGGATAAGGATGGGAAGGCACTGGAACAGGAACAAAAACCTCGGGAGCACCGTCATCTTAACGGACTGCACCCTCCCCGCCAGTGACAGCGGAAACATATCCCACCTCTTAAACTCCTCCTCCATCTGCTCCACCAACCTTGTGAGGTTGAGCTTGTGCAGGGCCCCCCAGCTCCCAGCCACCTGGACCCCTAGGTACCTGAAGCTCTTCCCTGCCTGCTTCAGTGGGAGCCTACCAATCCCCTGCTCTTGATCCCCCGGATGCACCACAAACAACTCACTCTTGCCCAGGTTCAACTTATACCCAGAGAAACCCCCGAATTCACTAAGAATCCTCATCACCTCCGGCATCCCCCCCCACCGGGTCTGCCACATACAGCAACAGGTCGTCCGCGTACAGCGACACTCGATGCTCCTCCCCACCCCGCACCAGGCCCCTCCAGTTCCCTGACTCCCTCAATGCCATGGCCAGGGGCTCAATTGCCAACGCGAAGAGCAAGGGGGACAGGGGGCACCCCTGTCTCGTACCCCAGTACAGCCGAAAGAACTCCGACCTCCTTCTATTTGTGGCTACACTCGCCATTGGGGCCTCGTAGAGCAGCCTCACCCACCGGATAAACCCCTCCCCAAACCCAAACCTCTCCAACACCTCCCACAAATACTCCCACTCAACCCTATCAAAGGCCTTCTCCGCATCTAATGCCACCACTATCTCCGCCTCCCCTTCCACAGCCGGCATCATAACGTTAAGGAGCCTTCGTACGTTTGTATTCAGCTGCCTTCCCTTCACAAACCCCGTCTGGTCCTCATGGATGACCCCGGGCACGCAATCCTCTATTCTAGTGGCCAGGATCTTTGCCAGCAGCTTAGCGTCGGCGTTTAGCAGTGAAATCGGCCTATATGACCCGCACTGCTGAGGGTCCTTGTCCCGCTTCAGGATCAAGGAAATCAGCGCCCGTGACATAGTTGGGGGCAAAGCCCCCCCCTCCCTTGCCTCGTTAAAGGTCCGGACCAACAGGGGGCCCAACAGGTCCAAATACTTTTTATAAAATTCCGCCGGAAACCCGTCCTGCCCCGGCGCCTTCCCTGACTGCATGCTCCCTATCCCTTTGACCACCTCCTCCAGCTCGATCGGCGCCCCTAGTCCCTCCACCTGCTCCTCCTCCACCCTCGGGAATCGCAGCTTGTCCAAGAAGCGCCCCATTCCACCCCCCTCCACCGGGGGCTCCGACCGGTCCAGTTCCCCATAGAAGTCTCTGAAGACCCCATTAACATCTACTCCCCTCCGCACCACCTTCCCAGCCTTATCCGTCACTCCCCCAATCTCCCTGGCCGCGTCCCGCTTTCGGAGCTGATGTGCCAGCATCCTGCTCGCCTTCTCCCCGTATTCATACACTGCCCCCTGTGCTTTCCTCCACTGCGCTTCCACCTTTCTGGTAGTCAATAGGTCAAATCTGGCCTGAAGGCTACGCCTCTCCCCCAGCAGTCCCTCCTCTGGGGCCTCCGCATATCTCCTATCCACCTGCACCATCTCCCCTATCAGTCTCTCCCTCCCCCTCTGCTCCCCCCTCTCCCTATGGGTTCGGATGGAGATCAATTCCCCCCTCATCACCGCCTTCAATGCCTCCCAGACCGTCCCCACTCGAACCTCCCCGTTATCATTGGCCTCAAGGTTCCTCTCAATACACCCCCGGACCCTCCCGGCCACCTCCTCATCTGCCAGCAGCCCCACCTCCATGCGCCAGAGCGGACGTTGGTCCCTCTCTTCCCCCAGCCCGAGGTCCATCCAGTGCGGGGCATGATCCGAAATGGCAATGGCGGAGTATTCCACATCCTCCACCCTCGACACCAACCCCCCTGCTCAGGACAAAAAAATCAATCCTCGAGTAAGCCTCATGTACGTGGGAGAAAAACAAGTATTCCCTGGCCCTTGGCCTCGCAAACCTCCAAGGGTCCACCCCCCCCATCTGGTCCATGAAGCCCCTCAACACCTTAGCCGCCGCTGACCTCCTACCCGTCCGGGACTTGGATCAATCCAATGGGGGATCCAGTACTGTATTGTAGTCCCCCCCCATGATCAGGCCCCCCACCTCCAGGTCCGGAATGCGGCCCAACGTACGCCGCTTAAACCCCGCATCATCCCAATTTGGGGCGTAAACATTCACCAACACCACCCGCTCCCCCTGCAGCTTGCCACTCACCATCACATATCTCCCGCCCCTGTCAGCCAACACATTTAACGCCTCAAACGATACCTTCTTCCCCACCAGGATCGCCACCCCCCTACTCTTCTCATCCAGCCCTGAGTGAAATACTTGGCGCACCCATCCCTTCCTCAGCCAAACTCAGGTGTGTCTCCTGAAGCATGGCCACATCCACCTTCAGTCCCTTCAGGTGCGCAAATACCCGGGCCCGTTTGACCGGCCCATTCAGCCCCCTCACATTCCAGGTGATCAGCCGGATCCGAGGGCTCCCTGCCCCTGCCGATTAGCCATACCCCATCCCTTGCCCACCCCCGGCTAGCGTCCCCCGCTCTGCCAGTTTCCCACGGCGGCAGTTCCCCCCCTCCAGCACCCCCTGCGTCCTCCAGCTCCTTCCTGACCGTTTCAGCAGCAATCCGGTACCCCCCCCCCCCCCCCCCCCCCCAAGGCTAGGACCCCTCCTAGCCGCGCCCCTCCCTCCATAGCACTCCCGTGAGCCAGCTAACTTCTGCTGACCCCGGCGACTCCCGCCCTACCTTCGGCTCCTCCCCACGTGGGACTACCCCTCCTCCATCGTGCCCGTCAATGGGTCCTCCTGCCCACCCCCCCCCCCCCCCCGCTCTTGCGCGGGAAAAGAAAACAGCCAGCAACGACCCGCGCTTCTCAGCCCGGCCCCGCCCCCACCATCTCCCAGCGCGGGAAACCCGCAGAAAGCCCGCGCTTTCGCCCTGCCAGGCCCCGCCTCCTCCAGAGCCACTCCCATTGTCAGTCCCCCCCACCAGCTCCCCGAACTCCCCGTTTACCCCTCTGCCCGAACCCGTCCACCCGATCCCTGCTTAAAAACCCATACAGAAAAAACAGTACGACAGCACCCCACCCACCCTAAGGCCAACCCACTTCTTACACTAAACCAAGCAAATGCAGTATGATACAACATCCCCCATCCTAGACCCTCAGTTTGAGTCCAATTTCTCGGCTTGCACAAAGGCCCACGCCTCCTCTGGGGACTCAAAATAATGGTGCTGATCCTTATAGGTGACCCACAGACACGCCGGCTGCAACATGCCGAACTTCACACTCCGTCTGTGGAGCACTGCCTTCGTCCGGTTAAACCTGGCCCTCCGCCTCGCCACCTCTGCACTCCAGTCCTGGAAGATCCGCACCTCCGTGTTCTCCCACTTGCTGCTCCGCTCCTTCTTGGCCCACCGGAGCACACACTCACGATCCACGAACCGATGAAACCTCACCAATACCGCCCGCGGCGGCTCGTTCGGCTTGGGCCTCCTAGCCAGAATTCTGTGGGCCTCCTCCAACTCCAGGGGCCCCTGAAAGGACTCAGCCCCCATCAGCGTGTTCAGCATCATCACCACATAGGCCGCTAGGTCCGACCCCTCCAGCCCCTCCGTGAGGCCCAGGATCCGCAAATTCTTCCTCCTCGACCGGTTATCCAGCTCCTCGAACCGCTCCTGCCATCTTTTATGGAGCGCCTCGTGCATCTCCACCTTCCCCGCCAAGGCCACGACCTCGTCCTACCTTTCGGAGGCCTGCTGCTGCAGCTCCCGGATCGCAGCCCCCTGGGCTGTCTGGGTCTCCATCAGTTCCCTGTTAGTTACCTTCAGGGACTCCAGCAGCTCCAACTTCAACTCCTGGAAGCAGCGCAGCAGAGTTGCCTGCTGCTCCTGGACCCACTTCCTCAGCCCCTCGAGGTCTCCGCCGGCCGCCATTTTATCTTCCTGCCCCCGTTTTTCCAGAGGTGCTTTCTTTGGCTTTTTCTCTGCCCCACTCCTGATCCGGACCATGGGACCGTTGGGGTCGACTACTGCCCTCTTCCCCCGTTGGGGTTTGCCGCTACAGCTCCGTTGGGGGCCCTGAAAAGAGCCCCAAAGTCCGTTCTCTGCGGGAGCCGCCGAATGTGCGACTTAACTGCTCATCGCCGCCACCGGAAGCCTACTGTGCCAGTGTTGACATACTTGAAAATGCAGGGTACCAAGAATGCAATCCAGATAAAAGCAAAACACTGCAGCTACTGGCAATCTGAAATAAAAACAGAAAATACCTGAAAAACTCAGCAGGTCTTGCAGCATCTGTGGAGAGAGAAACGTTTTCAAGCCCAATATGACCTTAGAACTGAAGGTAGAAATGTGATGAGTTTTATGTTGTTGAAAAGGGTCGGAGGTTCAGGTGGGTCAAAAGGAAAGGTCAAGGATAGATTAGAAGGCAGAGGAGATTAAATGATAAAGGTTTCATGGAAGAAAAGACAAAGTAATGGTAGTAACAAAGCACTTGTCCAGAGCAGATGTTAATAGCATAAAAAAAGGTCAGTGCTGTCTGAAAGTAAACATGAGAACAAGTTACAGACAAGCACTGGGGGGGGGGGGGGGGGGGGGGGGGAAACTGAAGGACAGAGTTCACGGACTGAAGTTGTTGAACCCAATGTTGAGTCCAGAAGACTGTGAAATGTCTAATCAGAAGATGAGGTGCATTTCGTCAAGCCCGTGTTGGACTTCACTGGAACACTGCAGCAGGCTGAGGACAGAACTGCGAGCATGAGAGCAAGATGGTCATGCTTGTAGACAGAATGGAGGTGTTCTGCAAAACAGTCACCCATTCTGCACTTGGTCCCCCAATGTAGAGGTGGCTGTATTGTGAGCAGCCAATACAGTAAACTTAAGTTGAAAGCAGTACAAGTAAATTGTTTTCTCCTTCCATTTTGTTTTTTTTTCTCTAGTGCCAGTCTGTATCTTGTTCTCATGTTTTGTTTTAAGACAGCGCTTACATTTATTCTGCGATTAACACCTACTCTGGATCAATGCTTTGTTCCTTTACCACTTTCTTTTCCTTTTGTTGCATGGCATCTTTGTAATTTAATCTTCGTTCCATCTAACCCAACCCTGCCTTTCTCATTTGCTCCAATTAACCCTTCCTTGTTTTTCAGCAGCTGAAAATCCATCACATTTCTACCTTTCTTCAGTTCCAAAGTCGTATGGGAGTCAAAATGTTAACTGTTTTTCTCTCCATAGATGCTGCCAGACCTGAGTTTTTCCAGCATTTTCTGTTTTTATGTGCAATCTCGAAGATTATTTTGCTAAATTCTCAATTTACACAGATTAAAAGTTGCTGCTGGGCAGGCAAAGTACCAAATTAAGATGACATTTGTGCATTCATACATGTAGCATTTTACTGACAAGCTCAATCAGTTTTACTGGAAGATTAAGCAATTTGAAAACCAGTTGCATTATTGATTGTCCTTGATTTCCAAGGAGAGTAGCCACATTGTCAATATGCAATTGCACAAATGTTAGGGCTGTAAACCATCATAAAAGTCTGAATGTACCCTAAAACTCCAGTTACTTAAATTAAAGCACAAGTTTGCAGCAGTATCCCACATTTCTGTGCCGCCAGAGTGAGAATTTCCTATTTTTAGTGCTCTCCCATATTAAGAGAATAAATAACTGATACATCATGCCAAGCTGCTTTGTTAATTGAAATGATGTGGAGATGCCAGCGTTGGACAGGCGATGAAGAAGCTACGCTCAAAAAGCTAGTGATTCCAAAAACCTGTTGGACTTTAACCTGGTGTTGTAAGACTTCTTATTGTTAACTGAAAGCTTGGAACATAGAACAGAGTGCAGAAGGAGGCCATTCAGCCCATCGAGTCTGCACCGACCCACCTAAACCCTCACTTCCACCCTATCCCCGTAACCCAATAACCCCTCCTAATCTTTTTGAACACTAAGGGCAATTTAGCATGGTCAATCCACCTAACCTGCACGTCTTTGGACTGTGGGAGGAAACCGGAGCACCCGGAGGAAACCCACGCAGACACAGACAGTGACCCAGCGGGGAATCGAACCTGGGACCCTGCCGCTGGGAAGCCACAGTGCTATCCACTTGTGCTACCTTGCCGCCCTAAGTCACTTATTAGTCACTGATAGGAATACTGTCCAAGTTGAGAGCAATTGTGTGTGAATTTGAGCTAGTCTGGGAGTCAATCTGGAGCCACCTAATCCTAGGAATACAGGTTAGTATGGTTTCCTGAATTTAGGTTTCTTCAAATCACTTCCCAACGCAAATGGGTCTGCAGTTGTGGCTCTCAGTGTAGCCACATAGCCGCACTGCCTCATTTGCATTAGAGGCATCATCACAGCAATCATTATAACAATGAATATTTGACAATGCAGACTTCTGTGCAGATCATAAAATTAGAAATCTACTCTTTCAAAAATCTAAGAACTTTCCCCGAAGGTTTCCATCTGCATTCATAACTATAATTCCAAGGTTTGGGCATCATTAACTATAGGAGTAAAGCTAGAACAATTTGAAAATATGAAGCTCCTTTAGAAAATACACTCCCAATTATTATGTAATTAGGTAAAATTGGGAAAGGGAACTAACATTTCTTGCTTGCATTAGGCTGTTGAGGCATTACAACGAATGCCCGGGTAGGATCTTTACTTTCAGTTACGCTATATTCAGATGTGTCATGAAGGGTACCACTTTTGCTGTTGTGCGTGATGGCAATCCATTTGAAGTTGACGATATCTTTTACTATTTACATCAACTGTCTAACGTAGCACATATTTGAACACTTAAATAAATACCATGCAACATGCATGGGTTTTTACTGCTTGAACAAATTACAATTATATTATCTGAATGTTTTGCAAAAAAACAAATCCCTCCCATTTTACAGAGCTACATCAACAATTTCACTGGATTGTTTCTGAAAGATGATTGTGTTGTGATAACCTGGATGAGATTGTCTCTCCAACAACTAGAGTAGGCTACTGTAATTAACGTTTATTCAGAAGTTAAGCTTAAAATACAGGAAGTCCTTGGCACTAAAGTGCTTTTCTTTTCACTATTAGAGTTTTGTTATTTTGAATTTCCTTGTTAAATTAAGCAAATAAATTAGATTTAATGGAGAAGAAAACTTGGAAGTACAACATTTTAAATGTGATACACTGCACCCAGAAGGTGTAGAACACATTGTCTTCCCAAGGACTGATGTTATATAGAGTTATTTTGAATTTACAGCATAGTATCAGGCCACTTAGCACAAGCACAAACACAATCTGGTGTGTTATGACACCCTGGGTTAGGGCACGGGTCAATTCAAGCCCCCTTTGACCTCGAGTGGCAACACAATTGAATTAACCAATAATTGTTAGAAAAACACCCAAAGTTGTTGGCCCTTGGCTGCCCAATAATTAGTCACCAGCTTTGTAAATTTAAACACAATTACTTTTTATTAATAACAAGAACTATACTGAAATATGCAGCAAATACAACTGTTAACTATTATCTAATTCCTAATGCACCACTTTAACTTGCCGCTATCTGTAATGATTTTCATTGTGCATTCATTCAGGTCTCACAACTACAATGGCTTTACTGGAGAAAACGAGAGAGAAGATAGTTTTTCCTGAATGTCCAGGATTAAAACTCTTTCTTTCTTAGGTCTCTGGAAATCATCCCACTCAGGCAGAATCCAAGGATGTAGTCACCACCTGTTACCAGGCAGAATACGGCCCTTTGGTCAATTCATTGGCCACTAGCCAACTAATTGAACTGAGTCCCACCCCATCTCTCGGGTGCAAAAGAGTCTGAGTTCTGCTCTCCAAAGCTAGCAGAGTGTACTTTGTTGTAACTTTTCAATTCCTCATTCTCTCTGCTGCTTGACTTAAAGCTACATGTCCATTAAATATCCATGGATCAAATATGATAATGGTAAATATAAGGAAATGGGAAATAAGGGAAGGACCTTTACAGGAGTATTGAGAGCAGTTTTGGGCCTCCTATCGAAGGAAGGATGTGCTGGAAAAAGTCCAAAGGAGGTTCACGAGAATGAAGAGCTTGTCGTATGAGGAATGGTTGAGGACTCTGGGTCTGTACTCGTTGGAGAAGGGTGAGGGGGGATCTTATTCAAACTTACAGGATACTGCAAGGCCTGGATAGAATGGATGCGGAGAGGATGTTTCCACTTGTGTTCGTGGAGCCTCCATGAACATCCCCATCCACAAAATGGCACAACCCAGCACATCAGTGCAAAAGACAAAGCTAAAGCATTTTGAACTACATTCAAAGAAAAGTGTCAAGTGGATGAAACATCTCGACCTCCTCCAGAGAACCTCACCATCTTAGAAGCCAGTCTTCCGCTAATTCAAGTCAGCCCACACAGTATCAAGAAACAGCTAAGTGCGTGGACACAGCAGAAGTTATGGGCGTGACAATAGCTTGGTTATAGTGCTGAACAAGTGTTCCAGAACTAGTGGACTTCTAGCTAAGCTGTTCCAGTGCAGCTGCAGCACTGGTTTCTACCAGTCAAAGGGTTAAATTTCCCAGGTATGTCATCTTTGTATGTATGGTTTGCTCCATGATGATCAACTGTGTTAATTATCACCTCATGTATCTTTGTGTATTTGCTGCAGATGAAGATAATAAGCTGTGAACCTGCGTGATTCGCTCGCCTATGTTAACCCTCGGTCCACTTCTTTGCCAATTGAGCTTATTGTTTCACGTTGCTTCTTGCAATGTACATCCAGTCAGCCTCCACAGGTCATAGACAGTCTTCAATTGTCTCCGTCAATGGCCGCCATCTTCATATCTCACTTGCAGGTGTCCTTATAGCATAGGTATGGATGTCCAGTAGGTATTATCCGAGTTCATCGGAGAGAAGGTCTTTGGCTATCTGGCCACCATCCATCTGATGGAACGTGGCCGAGCCAGCACAAATGTCATTGGCTTAGCAATGAGTTTATGCTGATTAGCAAACTTCAGGATTTAAGTTCAGCTTAGTCTTCTGTCCTGCATTTGTTGTTCATCTCTCAGTACTGTAGAGAAGTGCACTCAGGATGCAGGCTTGGCAGATTCATAATTTGGTGTTTGCCATCAGGTTCCTGTTGTTCTACACTCACTTACTCATCTTGGGCATACCAACTGCAGCTTTTGATATGTGCATATTGATTTCAACATCAAGTGACAGATTGGTGGTGATTGTGATGCCTAGATATGTGAAACTATCAACAACCTCCAGTATCACATTGTCAATGTTGATTGATAGCGATATGCTCAGGTACGTCCTGGCCATATAAAGCAGGACAAATCCAATCTGGCCAATTATCCTCAATCAGCAAGCGACTGAAGGTATTGTCAACAGTGCTATCAGGTACTGTTATTACTCACTAATAACCTGCTCACTGATGCTCAGTGCGTGGTCTGCTAGAGTGACATACTCCAGACTTCACTACTGCAATGATCCAAACATGGACAAAAGAACTGAATATCAGAGGTGAGGTGAGAGTGGCTTTCTTGATATCAAGGCAACAGTTGATCAACTGTGGCATCAAAGAGCCTGAGTAAAATTGAAGTCAATGAGAATCAGGGGAAGAACTTTCCACTGGTCGCTGGAGTCTCATTCCCAGGACATCACCACAGGAACAGGATAGTGTCCCAGGCCCAACCATCTTCAGATGCTCCCTCTCTCATAAGGTCAGAAGTGGAGATCACAGTGGTCGGTTGCATTTGCGGTTCCTCACAGAAGGAAACAGCCTGTACTTACAACAAAGAAGAATTTGGTATCTTTCTGGCATGGGCTGTTAATTAGCAAACAACATTTGTGTTACAAAAGTTCCAGGCAATGATCACTTCTGATTACAAAGAGTCAAAATTACCTGCTCTTGACATACAATTCCATTGGCATCACCAAATGCCCCAATATCCTACTGCCTCGGAAAGGCAACCAACATAATTAAGGACCCCACGCAACCCGGACATACTCTCTTCCACCTTCTACCATCAGGAAAAAGATACAAAAGTTTGAGGCCACGTACCAACCGACTCAAGAACAGCTTCTTCCCTGCTGCCATGGACCTACCTCGTATTAAGTTGATCTTTTCTCTACACCCTAGCTATGACTGTATCATTGCATTCTGTAGTCTCTCCTTCATTCCCTATGTAAATGAAAAAATGAAATGAAAATCGCTTATTGTCACGAGTAGGCGTCAATGAAGTTACTGTGAAAAGCCCCTAGTCGCCACATTCCGGCGCCTGTCGGCGTGCTGCTGGCCTGCCTTGGTCTGCTTTAAAAGCCAGCGATTTAGCCGATTGAGCTAAACCAGCACTGGTATGCATTGTATGTATGGTTTGCTCCATGATGATCAACTGTATTAATTATCACCTCATGTATCTTTGTGTATTTGCTGCAGATGAAGATAATAAGCTGTGAACGTATGCATTGTCAACGGTCAACGGTCAACGGTATGCATTGTCTGCGTAGCATGCAAGAAACAATACTTTTCACGGTATACTAATACATGTGACAATAATAAATCAAATCAAATCAAATACATCAACAACCTGGTGGCCACCATTGATCAGAAACCCAAGTGGAGCAGCCACAGAAATGCTGTGGCTGAAATAACAGGTCAGAGGCTGTGAATTCTATGGCAAGTAACACACTTTCTTTTTAAAAAAAAATTTAGAGTACCCAATTATTTTTCTTTTCCAATTAAGGGGCAATTTAGCGTGGTCAATCCACCTAACCAGCACATCTTTGGGTTGTGGGGATGAAACCCACGCAGACACGGGGAGAATGTGCAAACTCCACACAGACAGTGACCCAGGGCCGGGAATCAAACCCAGGTCCTCAGCGCCATAGTCCCAATGCTAACCACTGCGCCACGTGCTGCCCCCAAGTAACTCACTTTCTGATTCTCCAAAGCCTATTTATTATCTGCAAGGTACAAATCAGGAGTGTGGTGGAATACTCTTCCCTTGCCAGGATGAGTACAGCTCCAACAACTCTCGAGAAACTCCAAATCATCTATGGCAAAGCAATCCGTCCACCATCTTAAATAGTCAACTCCCTCCATCAATGGTGCACCATGCTTGCAGTGTACATCATAAACAAGATGCTCCCCCAATTTGTTAATTTGGTCTCATTAGTTCACCCCAAAATAGTATAAACAAGATGTACCACAACAACTAACTTTTATACTGAAACACTACTGTTCGGGATACCTACCATGTGAAATCAATTGGTTAAAAAGACTTATTGGGAGATATGTGTTGTGCTCGTCTTCAGCAACATGGTGGCATAGTGGTTAGCACTGCTGCCACACAGCTCCAGTAACCCAGGTTCAATTCCAGCCTCGGGTGACTATCTGTGCGGTGTTTGCACTTTCTCCCCGTGTCTGCCTGGGTTTCTTCCAGGTGTTCCGGTTTCCTCCCACAATCCAAAGATGTGCAGGTTAGGTGGATTGGCCATGTTAAATTACCCCTTAGTATCCTAAAGGTTCGGTGGGGTTACTGGGTTATAGGGTGGAGGCGTGGGCGTAGGTAGGGTGCTCTTTCCAAGGGTCGGTGCAGACACGATGAGCCGAAAGGCCTCCTTCTGCACTGTAAATTCTATGAACATGTCATTAAGGTGAGTAGGCACGGTCATGCTTCCAGATACCTGGATATTCATTTTAGCGTTTAAAAGCAACTAATAAATCCAATAGGGAATTCAGGGAAACTTTTTTATTTAGAGAGTGGTGAGAATGTGGAACTTACTACCACATGTGCATTTCAGGAAAATAGTATCAATATATTTAAGGAGAAGGTAGATACGGAGCTGAGGGAGAAAAGAACACACTAATGGAGTTAGCTGAAGGAGAGTTGGATGATACCACCAGCATAGATAAGTTGGGTTGAATGGCTTGTTTTTGTGCTGTTAAGTTGTATGTAACTAAGTATGGCATTCAGTGGCATTACCATCGCTGAATCCCTCACCATCAACATTCTGGGGGCTACCATTGAGCAGAAACCGAATGGGACTGGGCATATAAATACTGTGGTGCCAGAGCAGGTCAAAGGCTAGGAATCCTGCGGTGAGTAACTCACCTCCTGACGCCCCAAAGCCTTCCACCATCTTTAAGACTCAAGTCAGGAGTATGATGGAATACTCTCCACTTACCTGCTGAGTGCAGCTATAGCAACACTGAGGAAGCCTAACACCATCCAGGACAAAGCAGCCTACTTGACTGGAATCCCTTCCACAAACATTCATTCCTCCACCACCAATGCAGTGGTAGCAGCGTGCACCATCTACAAGATGCACAGCAGGAACTCACCAAGGCTCCTTAGACAACATCTTCCAAACCGATGACTACTACCATCTAGGCAAGGCCAGCAGGCACATGGGAACATCACCACCTCCAGGTTCCCCTCCAAGCCACTCGACATCCTGAATTGAAAATATATTGTCATTCCTTCACTGTCGCTGGGTCACAATTCTGGAATTCTCTCCATAACAGCACTGTGGGTGCACCTACACCACATGGACTGCAGCAGTTCAAGGCAGCTTTGCAAGGGCAAATATAGATGGGTAATGAATGCTGGCCTAGCCAGTGATTCCCACAACACATGAATGAAGAAACAAATTTAATTTCAGTGTCAGCTGGGTCTCATAAGCTTAAAATCAGAACTCGGCCATTCAAGAGGGAAGTTATTCAACACTTTATGAAAAGGGTGGATTAAGTGGGAGACTCTCCCACAAAAACAGTAGATGATAGCTCAATTATTATGTTAAATCTGAGATGGAAGATAGGACAAGAGGTCAGGACACTTGGATACAGATTAGTCATGATCACACTGAATGACAAGACAGGCTTGAGGGGCTGAATGGCTTAATCCAATGTTTAAGTCACATTGGATTTCAAGCAGGTTGTGTTTTCAGTAATGACATCATCTTGTCATATCGGAGCTAAAAATTCTGCTGGGGTTTTCTTTACCCGGTTATAATTCAGTTTCAGAACAAGGTCCTCTTACCTCTGATAATGTAGATAGAAAAAGAACTGTTTCAGGGAAGTCTGGAGCTAGGGAGCATAACCTAAATATTGGAGCCAGTCCTTTCAGCTGTGAAGTCAGGAAACTCATCCACATGCAAAGAAGTAGAAGTTTGGAACTGTCCAATCACTGCAACCCTTGACATGGAGACAAACTGGGAAGTATGTTTTTTTGTGCATTACTTCTATAAACAAAATATAAAATCCAGTAGCTATAAAAAGATATTTTAAAAAGCACAGCATTCGCTCTAAATATGGACCCGAGTATTGCTGAAAAAAGAAGACATGCTGTCAAAGCCTTTTGTCTTAACTCATTCGGCCAAATAGAAGAACACTAAATTTCAAAGGGAGCAAATTATACTGCACGAGGTAGAGTGCTGATTGGTTAGAAAGTTGACTCAAATTGGTCTTGGTGTTGCCATGGAGAGTGCACCAGAAAACTATGGTCCCCATACTTTTGTTTAATTCAAAAGAGCACAATGCCTGGACATGTTCCTTTTTCCTACAAAGTCAGGTCCCTACGTGAGTATATATCTAGCTTCTGGCAAGCCTAAGTGAGCCACTTTGTAAGCCCAACTGATAATCTTAAATTGGCGGTTAGTATAACTTTTGGCACTCTCAGGATTGTTCCGCAAATGCTATCTGATCACAATATCGGACATCAGACAAGCAAGCATGGGCCGGTTGAGTATGGTCAGTACGTTTCCTATTGCAAACATCCAAAGCATTGGGATATTTGACACGATTGTCAATAGTCAGGGTGTTCAGCCTATCCAGCTGGCATCACACCGGTACTGAAATTCATATTACTCATTTGTGAAGGTCTTTTTGGCTTGATGGCAGCGTTCTGTTAGTGGAAAATACCACTTGTGTTGCGACTGTATAGTAGCAGTGTGAAAGTCAACTTTGAGAAATTTATGCTAGCTGTTTCACACTGCTCAAAATATTAAAATGTTTAATTCACTCTTCCAGTTAGTTACATTTAATGTGAACATAAGGACTTATGTGTTATGTGCTGCAAGGAAGATTAAGGGGTGGAGGAAAGATTGAGTATCGGCAATATATCCTTCCCATAATAATCTCTTAAAATGTTACTAGTTTCTTCCCCTACCTGTGAGGAGAAAGAGCAAATTTTATTTCACTTGTCTCCTAAAGCACCCACTAAGTTAGGTCTTAGAGATGGAAGAGAAGTAGACGCTTTTGGACCAGTTGCACTACCTCATTTGTTAATCACCTACAGGATCCCTTTACAAGCATTAACCATACTACACCATTCATTATGACTACTATTGAACACATTATGACATAACCACTGAGGAGTGACACTTGAGTTGGCACTCAGACACCCACATATCTGCTACACCAATTAATTAATTCATCATATGATCAACGGTGGAGATTAAAACAGCTCATGAGGAAATGCAACCTGGCCGCCGAGGTGTTCAGATATGATTACGGTCTTTAAACTATCGTCTGACCCATTGGATTAGATTACTGCCATGTAGTCGGCTAAGCTATCAGAATATTGATTGCATTTTCTGAGGCAAAAAATATTGCAAAGAAGCAGAAAATTCTTCACTCTTGGCAGCAGCGCCCATTGCAAACACCAGCGACCAGCACGTTCCATGCTACTAACACGTGTAGACAGACAAACAGTTGTGACTTAATTGCTACAAAATTGCCCATAGAAGTTAACAGCTGTTCAGAGAGATATTAAAATGTAGCAAAAATTGAATTGGAAAAGTACTCACTATTTATAACGTTAAATGTCGCTTTCTCAAAATGTATTATACAAGAACTCATTCCAAAGGCAAACACATTTTAGAAATAGGATCATATCTTGCTGGACCAGAGAGTAGACAATGCTTTCACATTTCCTCTTGGCTTCACACTCCTACTGCCATTGCCACCAGTCTACCGTTCCTCAGGCCACAGCCATTCATTCGCGGGTAAACAGACAGGCAAGCTGACTGAGCAGGTTAGAATTTGAACAATGAGCACAAGCACAAAATCTCTGGAACCAGCTCATTAGCCACAAGAACAAGAGGCAAATGCTGTGGATTCTGGAATCAGAAATACAAGCAGAAAATGCTGTAGGTCAAGCTGCATCTGTGGATCAAGAAACAACATTAAGAAACGTTTCAGAACAGACTTGACACACTAGTTGCTTCTCTCCTCATCAATGCCGCCTGAGTATTTCCAGCAGGTTCTATCCATATTCCCTTTCTATAAAGACATGACGTAAGGTGGGTTATTTTATATTGCTCCCAAACAGACTTGATTCAGGAGCGGGGAGGTTATAATGGAGTTGTATAAAGCGCTGATTAGGCCACAGCTATAGTACTATGTGTAGTTCTGGTCGCCACACTATAGGAATGTTATGATTGCACTAGAGAGGGTGCAGAGGGCATTCACCGGGATGTTGCCTGGGCTGGAGTGTTTCAACTATGAAAAGAGGCTGGGTAGGCTGGGGTTAATTTCCTTGGAGCAGAAAAGGCTGAGGGGGACCTGACTGAGGTGTACAAAGTTATGAGCGACATAGATAGGGTGGATAGAAAGGAACTTTTCCCCTTAAGTGGAAAGGTCAATAACCAGGGTTTGAGGTCAGGGCCAGGCGATTTAGAGGGAATATGAGGAAAAAACATTTCACCCAGAGGGTGGAAGGTATCTGGTATAGGCGGGAACCTTCACAATATTTAAGAAGCATTTAAAAAAGCACTTGAAATACCACAATCTACAAGGCTACGAACCAAGTGCTGGAAAATGGGGTTAGAATAGGTGCTTGATGGTCGGTACAGACACGATGGGCCGAATGGATTCTTTCTGTGCTGTGAAGCTCTATTTTACCTATTTTCTCATATGAAGGAAAATATACTTTCTTTTTGAATGGTAAATTCTCACACTCGAGACTACTCAATTCACTGGCTTCCGAACACACCATTTGTTCTGAATTATTTCAATTTTTCATTTTTGCCCTACATTCTTGCACGAAGGAAAGTTGGTAATCATTTAGAAACTCACGTATGATGGATCTTTTGTGGTGATAGCTCAGGTTCGCTGGCAAGTTGCTTCATAATAATAATCTTCATTGTCACAAGTATACTTACAGTAACACTGCAATGTGAAAATCCCCTAGTTGTCACATTCCGGTGCCTGTTGGGGTACACTGAGGGAGAATTCAGAATGTCCATCATTCGGGACTTGTGGGAGGATACCAGAGTACCCAGAGGAAACCCACGCAGTCACGGAGCGAACGTGCAGACTCCACGCAGACAGTGACCCAAGCCAGGAATCAAACCTGGGAATCAAACCTGGGACCCTGGAGCTGTGAAGCAACAGTGCTACCCACTGTGCTAGTGAAGCAGTGTTACACTATTGAATGCACAATATGCTTTCCACTGCACAGATGGAACGATGGCCCTCCAAGACCAAACCATAGGCTCAGGGAAATCAGTGTTTAATGTTGCCTAAGCAGAGAACTTTGCAGATTTGGAAGTGATTATACGTTGCAAGCTGCAAATAAACTCCTAGCAATGAGTTTACAAAAATGTTACAGGGTACAGATGTTTTGAGACATTCATCAACTTCCTGTTACCTTAAATAACTTAAATGGTTGGGTTTCTCTACAATATTTTCTGACCGAGTGATATAGAAAATGGGGGGGGGGGGGGTGGGGTAAGGGATGGTTAGCTCAGTTGGCTATATGCCTCGTTACAGCTGAGGTAGATTTGGGACCTGCCTACTTGCCCTGCCCAAGATTGGAAGGCAACAGCAAATCATTGCCAAGGAAACAATGGAGGTGAAGCATCAGCAGACAATGAGACAAAGACCTGCCTTTGGGCAGAGCACATAGAGCAGAATGGATATAGAAAATTAATTTGCATGTAGATGATTCATGCCCTTATTTTCCATCGCTATGAGTGGATTTTGTTTACCGCATTAAATCGGATAATACCCTGTTCATCAGGATCAGAATAATGAAGCATCTACTGCTCAGCTAAAGAGCCACAAAATCAATTTCAGCAAACATTGGGTGACGTCACTTAATTTAGTTGCTGCTGAGGTAATAGATCACAGCCCTTGCCATGTCTATTTTAACTGTGATTGGTCATTCAAAAGGCCACATTCTGACTGTAAGGTTTTCTGTTGGTGTGGTGTGGTGATTCTTTAAAAACCGATCAACATCTTTCATGTAATTAAATAACACTTAAAAATCCTGAAAGATGTTGATAAGGTAATTGACTACCATCTCAAACTTCTCTGTTGTAGTAAAAAGGCCACCAGTTTCCCTAATCTCTTCTCCTAACTAGGTGGAAGGGTCTGGAAGAGGGAAAAGCCTGGGTGTGAGGGGTAACTGACAACGCTGCCTGCCTTTCTGAGGCAGCGGGAGGTGTAGACAGAATCATTGGGAGGGTGGCAAGCTTGTGTGATGCGTAGGGCTGAGTTCACCATATTCTGCAGTTTCTTGCAATTTTGGACGGAGCAGTGGTCATACCAGGCTGTGATGCAGCCGGATAGGATGCTCTCTATCGTACATCTGTCGAGGTTTGTGAGAGCCGATGCAGACATGCTGAATTTCTTTAGCTTCCATAGGAAGTAGAGACGTTGTTGGGATTTCTTGAACGTTCATCGATGTGAGTGGACCAGGACAGACTGTTGGTGATGGTGACCCCCAGGATCTTGAAGCTGTCGACCATCTCCACTTCGGAGCCATTGGTGTAGACCGGGGTGGAGGGGGGGGGGGGGGAATGTTGTGCTACGCTTCCTGAAGTTGACGATCAGTTCCTTGGTCTTTCTAACATTGTAACATTTAGAGAGAGGTTGTTTTTGGTGCACCATGCAACCAAGTGATCTATCTCCCTTCTGTAGCCTGATTCATCATTGTTTGAGATGCGACCCATCACAGTCGTATCACCCGCAAACTTATAGATCGAATTGGAGTTAAATTTTGCCACAGTCATGTGTATGTAGGGAGTACAGTAGAGGACTGAGCTCACATCCTTGTGGAGCCCTGGTGTTGAGCACTATTGTGGAGGAGGTGCTGTTGCCTATCCTGACAGATTGCAGTCTGTTGGTGAGGAAGTCAAGGATCCAGCTGCACAGGGAGGGGCCAAGTCCAAGGTTGCAGAGTTTGGTTATCAGTCTTGTCGGGATAATGGTGTTGAAGGTGGAGCTGTAGTGTATGAACAGTAGTCTGACGTAGTTGTCCTTGTCGAGATGTTCGAGTGTTGATTGTAGAGCCAGGGAGATAGCATCTGCTGTGGATCGGTTGCGGCGATAGGCGAACTGCAATGGATCGAGATCGTCTGGTGTTGATCTGTACGAGGGGGATGAGAGGCTTGCATTGAGGCAATAGATGTTTGAGATATTTAAAAATGGTGTTTCAAATGGAGGAGAAAGGTCACAATCTAAAGTTGCTGAACTCAACGCCGAGTCCCAGGGGTTGCCACCGGAACACGAGATGCTGCTTCTCCAGCTTGCACTGGGCTTCATTGCAACAGTTATGTCAATGTGCTACCAGCTGATCCAGTAATGCAAAGGTGTCGAAATGAAACTGGCAGAAAGTCTCATTTTAATGAACAAATTCTAATTTCAGTAGTGATACTCTGATGATGAATCTTTGTTTACAAAGTACATTCCATCCATGTAATATTGAATTTAGATCTCCATTTTGCAAAATATGTTTTTAAACTGGCATTCCTGTAACCATTTTGCTCAAAATGGAAGAAGATTTGGACCTGAACAAACATGGAAGTATGGCCTGTTGATAATTTGCCTTCAGATTTTCCCATCTCTCCTTAGCCAGGCCTTTTACATACCAGTCTGATGCTTCTCATCGGAAGATCAGAAACTTAGTATGGAGAACAAAACATGTGCCTGCATTTTCACTCCTGAGTCAGATGCACAGAGTCAAGAAATTTCTCGGCTGCTTCCCAAAACCAACTTGAGAGAAACTTCCCCAAACTGCCGTATGTGTGTTCTGGAGGGGGCACAGGTGCATGCTGGAGTTGGGCCTGCGGAAACAGTTCAGAGGCAGGTACAAGGGCAGCAAGTGCCAAGGCGGGCTGTTTAAAAGGCCCAACTCAGTGCTTTGGAACTTCGCCCCAGTTATAATAAAAGTAGCTAGGCCCTCTGGCCCTCACCACTCACAGTTCCCATAGTCCAGTCATGCCAACTCATGCCCCCCATTCACCACTATCTCACTCCCCCCACCCCAGGTTCTCATATCGTTCATGCCAACCTATGTCCCTCTCTACCCAAGGGATGGGCAGAAAATGCTGGATCAGCCAGCGACCTCACATCCCATGAACGAATTTTTAAAAATTACAATTATCATTTCAAAAGGGTCAACATCATTTGATGTGCAAGATTGTTGTGTGCCAAGCTCATTAAATTAATAAAAAATTCAGTGCACAAAATGTAACCACATCTTTTCTCTTTTGGCTATAGCTCAGCTGGTAGGCAGTTCACTTGCCTGAGTAAGGAGGAGTCAGAAGCCCCACTCCAGAGGACAAAAATCATAGCTGAAACTCCCACAAAGTACTCCGTAAGTGTTGCACTATTGGAGGTGCTGTCTTTCAGACAAGACTTAAACTTGGGTCCCTTCTCCTATCTCAGGTGGATATGAAAGACCTAATGGGCCTACTTTGAAGAGGATTAAGGGTGTTAACTCCGGTGTCTTGGCCATTTATAATCCCTCAATCAATATCATAAAAACAGATTATTTGGGATTCACATTGTAGTCTGTGGGAGCTTGCTGTGCACAAACGTTCTGCCATATTTCCTACATCACAACAATACGACACGCCAAAATTACTTTATAATAATCTTTATTGTTGTCACAAGTAGGCTTACATTAACACTGCAATTAAGTTACTGTGAAAATCCCCTAGTCGCCACACTCTGGCATCTGTTCGGGTACACAGAGGGAGAATTCAGAATGTCCAATTCATCAAACAGCATGTCTTTCGGGACTTGTGGGAGGAAACTAGAGCACCCGGAGGAAACCCACGCAGACACGGGGAGAACGTGTATATTCCGCACAAACAGTGACCCAAGTGGGAATCGAACCCAGGAATCCTGGTGCTGTGAAGCAACAGTGCTAACCGCTGTGCTACCGTGCCGCCCAGTTTGGTTCATTGGCTATTCAGCACTTTGGTAAGTCCTGTTTGTGAAATGTTAATTTTTCTTTTTCTCTTTTAAGATGCTAGTGGAATCAATGCTTATTGCTCATTTGTTATTTCAAATTGCTAATTTTACAGTAACAACCTGCCCTGACCAATACTACTCCTAATAATACTTGGTGCAATCCTTCCTTCCTATTCTCCGTTTTCCTAATGAACAAAGGAAAGTACATGAGATTTAATCTACTGAAATCTTGGGATGCTGGTTATAATACACCTCCTTTTCATTCTAATTTATTACATGATCTCAGATTCTTAATGAAATTCCTGTGCTGGAATCTTTCCCAGGTACCGATTATATTCTCTACACCTTGCTATATTCTGCAGTCTCTCCTTCCTTCCCTATGTACGGTATGCATTGTTTGTACAGCATGCAAGAAAAAATACTTTTCACTGTATACTAATACATGTGACAGTAACAAATCAAATCAAAAATATTCTTTATGCCTCATTAGTATTTTGAAAAATGGCATTTCGCCTGCACATCTCCCCAAAAGGTTTCAGTGGCTGGGTGTTGCAGGGCAATGATTTTCAACTCACTGCCAGCCATCCTGAGCATAAAACATTGTGTCCCATTTGTAGTGAAGGGAATCAGGGGAATAGGACTAAAAAGAAACAAGAACTATTAATGCACCGGGAAGTGAGGGGGGGGGTTCCTCTCTCGTATGTTAAAAGTTAGTGCCAACACAATACTGCTCACGATTCTGCATTATTTTCAATCTCAATCAAGAGTAGCCATTTAAGAAGCTGAAACATTTACACTGGCGAAGTAGAAGGTACCATTCGAGTACATAAATATACATAGAACATACAGTGCAGAAGGAGGCCATTCGGTCCATCGAGTCTGCACCGACCCATTTAAGCCTTCACTTCCACCTTATCCCCGTAACCCAATACGCCCCCCTAGCCTTTTTGGACACAAAGGACAATTTAGCATGACCAGTCCACCTAACCTGCACGTCTTTGGACTGTGGGAGGAAACCGGAACACCCGGAGGAAACCCACGCACACACGGGGAGAACGTGCAGACACCACACAGTGACCCAGCGGGGAATCAAACCTGGGACCCTGGCGCTGTGAAGCCACAGTGCTATCCACTTGTGCTACTGTAACATTGTACCGTCTGCTACATATATGTAATATACACTTCAGAATAGGTACTTGTCATGGATGACATATATTTGTGTGCTCTGGGAAAGCAGGTTAATAAGAGAAGCTTTACTTTGTACCCAGCCTGAAGGGGGCTCAATCTGAGAATGCCTGATGTTGAGATCAAGTTGAAAAGTGCTTGGGCATCACGGTGGCGCAGTAGTTAGCACTGGGACTACAGCGCTGAGGACCCGGGTTCGAATCCTGGCCCTGGGTCACTGTCAGCGTTGAGTTTGCACATTCTCCCTATGTCTGCGTGGGTTTCACCCCCACAACCCAAAGATGTGCAGGTTAGGTGGATTGGCCAGGCTAAATTGCCCCTTAATTGGAAAAAAGTAATTGGGTACTCTAAATTTATTTTTTTTTAAGTCAAAAGTGCTCCATTTCCCTACACTAATGTTCCATGGCTTGCCAAACACGAAGATAAAATAATCTTAGCAATAAGGCACATCTTAGTTCTGATCTTTTCAAAAAATAATGTGCTGCTCCATTAAGGGACAAGAGTATAGTGATAATGCTGCTGGGTTAGAGAGCTAAAGGTCCAGGCAAATAGCCCAGAAAAACAAGTTCAAATCCCACCATGGCAGCTGAGGGAATTTAAATTCAATTAATAAATCTGGAATCTATAATTAATAATGATAATTAACTTATTTGATTGTCAGAAAATACCTGTCTGTCTGGTTCACTAAACTGAGGTAATCCACTGTTGCTATCCTTATCTAGTCTGGCCTACACGTAGAGATCCGCAGCACTGTCATTGATACGGAACTACCGTCTGAAACGGCCTAGCAGGCCACTCAGTTGCTCAAAGGGCAATTATCAAAGGGTCTTGCCAGCAATGCTCATATCCCAAAAATAAAAGTCTCTGTTGCAATAATTTCCCATTTGAACTCAAGAGGGCATCTCTCAACAATGTCTAATTAATCTGGACATTGAAGAATTGTTACAATTTATGCCAATTAAGTGTCTGTTGAATATATAGATATATAATGTAATGTTGGACTCTGATTCTGTAGAGATACAATACATTGATCAGATATGATGGACGTTTATTTAAAATTGTAAAACTTTGAAATGAAAACAAAAACAAAATGGCAATTAGGTGATGATTATTATGCTTAACAAGTGCAAGGGGAGTCAGTGCTTTCATTATAGAAATTGAACTCATGATTTTGCAAAGGCAGCTCACCACTCATTACACACAGTTAAAGAATTATCAAAGACCATCCTTCATGGCCTTTGCACTTGCATTATAAAGTAGAGTTGTTTAATAAATCTAATCAGCTGAGCTGACTTGCAGAAGGCAGAGAGTGGCAGCAGAAAAAAGACAAAACATGTGGAATGTACGCAGATTAATTATATTTTGGTGAAAATTGTTTTACTTAGTTAGCTATGGAACATCAGTATAGGGATACTGAACACTTTGCCACTCAATCTCAACATTAAACGTTCACACATTAAGCAAATTACAGGTTTGGGGTGGCACGGTAGCACCATGATTAGCACTGTTGCTTCACTGCGCCAGGGACCCGGGTTCGATTCCTGGCTTGGGTCACTGTCTGTGCGGTCTGCATGTTCTCCGCATGTCTGTGTGGGTTTCCTCCAGGTATTACAGTTTCCTCCCACAAGTCCGAAAGACATGCTTGTTCGGCCAGTTGGACATTCTGAATTCCCCCTCAGTGTACCCGAACAGGTGCCGGAATGTGGCGACTAAGGGATTTTCACAGAAACTTCATTGCAGTGTTAATGAAATGAAAAAAAATGAAATGAAATTAAAATCGCTTATTGTCACGAGTAGGCTTCAAATGAAGTTACTGTGAAAAGCCCCTAGTCGCCACATTCCGGCGCCTGTTCGGGAAGGCTGTTACGGGAATTGAACCGTGCTGCTGGCCTGCTTGGTCTGCTTTCAAAGCCAGCGATTTAGCCCTGTGCTAAACAGCCCTCCAGGTATTACATGATGTAAGCCTACTTGTGACACTAAAAAGATTATTTAAGCTTTTTCAATGTCTGTAACCATCCCCTCACCCCCATGTAGTTATCCTTCAGAGTATTGTTTGCAAAGAATTTATGAGTCTCAGCAGGAGCTTTCCAGTTTACCAAATCTAACCTGTACATTCTACTTCACCAATGTAAATGGTCCAGCATCTCCAATGACCACACGGAGGCTGAAAATGGTGCAGAATTGTGAGCAGTTTTGTCTGTGGACCTCACTCGTAACACAACCTCACTCATAACACAACATACTTACTCAAACCTGGACACTTTACTGAGATGAGATTTTAATTCTATTAGGCTGCGCTGGATTCAGTGAAGCAACATTGTGCGAACCAATTGTCTTGTAAATCTCCCATATTATTTGGGAGACTTTATCTTTAAAAATTAGTGTTTACAGACAACAACTTGTACTCACAGCACACCTTTAACATAATAAAACGTCCCAAAGTGCTTATAGAGTACAATTTGACATAAAACACAAGATGAGCATGTTAGAGGAAATAGTGGTAGGAAGGTGGAGAGTATTCAGGAGCTTAGGGCAGAGGCAACTGAAGGCACACCCATCAATGATGCAGTGATTAAATCAGGCTGTTCTTAAGGCTAGAATTAAAGGAGTGCAGATACCACTAAAGGTTTTCAGGCTTAAGGAGATTAAATAGTTCAGGAAAGGTGAGGCCCTGGAGTGGAGTCTTTAAAGATCAGCTGGTGCCTAAAGGGTTGAGATGGTGCTTTGCATCAAACTACAGCTTTCAACGTAATCATAGTCAATACTTTATTTTGTGCATTACAGCCTATTCCATATTCATCCATTCCTTTCTATTGCACCATGACATAGCTGACAATTCCAGTTTGGAGAGAAGTACTGAAAGGCAAGAACCATTGAACCATTAACTTTTGAAAGTTAAACAAACAATTCTTAGTCACTAGGAATGTTCAACGGCAGTATTTTATCATGAGTGAGATAATTTTCCATCAAGCTATAAAAGATAATGTAATCTAGAAAAAGAAAATATTCAGACTTGACAAACTTCTTTGCACATTACTATTGATGTCCATATACTGTCTGCAGTATATTTTTCACTTCCATATTCCGTCTGCAGTATTTCTTTCACTTCCATATTTCTATACAGTACTTTCATAAAAGGATGATTTTGCTGAGGAAACATCTCATCCCCGTTTTAAAATTACCCTGGTTTGGCCCCACCAGACTTATGCAATCTCCTTTGCCTTTCATTCCTGCACACTCTCCTCTACGCCATCACTGGTGGATACTTGTTCAGTCTGTGTACTACTGCTGCCATCCGAAATGTTCTACCCAGGCTCTCTGTTTCATCTTACCACATTCTATTTTTTAAAAATCATTTGCAGGATGTGGCTATTGCTGGCAAGACCAATATTTATTGCTCCTCCCTCGATGCCCTCAGAAGGTGGCTGTGGGTTTTCTTCTTCAACCATATTGACGTAGGATTGGAATCATGCCTGAGCCAGATTAGCCCAGTCATTATTCTTCGCTCAATGACATTAATGATGCAGCTGGATGTTTCTAACAATCTGACAGCTTTGTAGTCACTTTTTATATCTAGTTCTCAATCTATCATGATATTATTCAAAATTACACCGCTGGATTATAAGTCTAGTGACACAACACTGTGCTATTAGTAAAAACGCACATTGTGCCTTCAGATCCCTATTTATCTCCATTGTTTTCCTTTTGCTCCAGTTCTGTGTCCACTGCACCCTCCTTCTTTATTATGAAGCAGCATGATGCCTCCTGCATGAGGCATGCTTAAATTAACGTACATTTCTGCGCAAATGCACAGATATGATCAATCACCAAAAAATAAACTTGCTGAAATATTGAAAGCATCCTTCAAACCCAACTTTTCCTCATTGTTTTTAAACAGGAATCCATATATTCCAAAAGCTCCTTTGCACAGAGCCCTTCCTTTAGAAACAGTACACATATATGTTTGGGTGGTTAATTTACATATGCATCTTAGTCACTTGGCAGTACAGAACTTGAATGTTGCTTAAGAGAGACATGTTGTCAAAGATTCTGCTTTACACTCATCAATCAAATGCAAGAATGCAAAATTTCAACCAATATTTCTTCAGCTCAGCTTTGGGAAGACTGAAGCTGTTGTTTTCAGTCTCTGGAACAATTGATTATCTTAAATTTGTCGTTAAGAGTGGCTATGAGTGTACTCAGGATTGTTCAGCAAATGGTGCATAGTCACAGAATCACATCTAACAGAGACATTTTGTTTTGGGTTTTACAAGTGCGGGTTGGTGGAGTACAGTCTGCACTCTGCCTATTATGAACTGAAAAACCTATAAATTGATAACAAGGCGTTGTCTATTGCAAGGTTATTTTCAAATATGCTGATAAAGGATATTTGCCCCACAAAACTGTCACGCCAATATAGGCATGTCCCAAATTTATGAATCTGTATTCATTGAATTTCTGAACTTAGCAACTTGTGCAGTCAAGTTCAGTTTTAATGACACCATGTATTCCCAAATAGATGGTGCAACAATCTATTCAGTATCAATGCCAGGTTCAGTACTCGCTAACATTTTCATCAGTTTCAACAGGAAAAGTGGTTTTGATGGAATGGGCCCGGTACCCTGTGCATATTTCCGATATGTAAATTACACATTCGCGATCTTTAAATCTGGAGCCGCATTAACAATTTTATTACAAACTTTAATATACTCCATCCCACGCTCAAATTCATTTTTGAGATGGAGCAATCTAATATGCTCCCTTTCCTCAATGTGCTAGTTGAGAAACCCATTAATTGTTTCTTCACTACTGCAAATCAACCTTCAAGAGTCAATATACACATTGGGTTCATATAGCTCCACACACTATAATACTGGCCTCATCAGCAATCTTGTATGTAGGGTCCTGGCAGTTTGTTCACCCAGCAAGCTTAATGGATCAAAGCTTTCCTGAGGGACAATGGCTATCCTGATCAAATCATTGTTTGCTGTATGTTACGCAAACGGGCCAAAGGTTCTAACTTTCAGGCCTGAAAAGTGTACAGACTATCTCAATTACCCGAGAAAGGCAAAGTATCACAAACCATTCGAACAAGTTAAGCTGTTTCACGCTGTTGCTGTGCAGGTGGTACACGAGTGGTATTTTCCACTAAGTGGATACTGCAGTCACTCCAATAAGATGCTCTATCTACCACAACTGAGTAACGTTGCTTATGAATTTCAGTGCCAGTGCGATACCAGGTACGTAAACTATACATCCTAATGATTGCCTGATTGAATCAAACAGCATAGTCCTTCGGTTGTTTGTAATAGGCAGAGTACAAGCCATATTCAACCAGCCTATGTTTACAACACCCCTACTGTTGGATGTGATGCTACAATTGAGCAGCACTTGCTGAACAATCCTAAGTGCACGACTAGCTACCCTAACAAGCAATTTAAGATAAATCAAGCTTGTAACATGGTTTATTTATGCTTGTTTGATATGCAGGGACCCTTTGTGAATAAAACTAACAAGTTTAAGCCTTGCACCTTTTTTTGAACTATCCAGGAGTTTGGAGCTTATTGTATTCTGTTGCTTGCTTCATGTCTACCCCTCAAGTCAGTCGACATGTCAACCAATGAGCACCCTTTCCTCCTGTAGTATAAATTGTTGTGATTGTTTGAATTTTTGCATTTGTCCCCATGGGTGCAAAACCAAAAGCTTCAGCAACAGGTCTCGCTTTTCAGTACTACGCACCAAACCTAAATCAGTCAAAAGCATCTACACAGGGTGTGATCATGAAAGATAGGAATATTGATTCTTGTATTTTGTCAAGGACAAGGATTGTCAGTGTTTGATACTCATCCCTCTACCTGAAATATTAGATAAATGTTTAAACTTTACTTGAAATTATAAGCAGATCATTCCATTCCGCTCATATTATGTTTGCGAAACAATTAATGATAATAGTATTTAATTAAAAATTCATTCGGAACATTAAATAAGGGTTAACTTGGTACTGTTGAGGTTCTGTTTTTTTTCATTCTTACATGGGAAGTGGATATCACTGGCAAAGCCTACTGTTGCACATCCTTAATTGCCTTGAACTAAATGGCTTGCCATTTCAAAGAACAGCTGAGAATAAACCACATTGTTATGGTTCTGAAGTCACATGCAGGTCAAGTATGGCAGATTTCCTTCCATAAAAGGACATGAGCGAACTGGGTGGGCTTTTACAATAATAGTGTTGTTGCAATTGTACTGGGTCAGTGCTGTTGCAATTGTATAGGGTGCTGTGAGACCACATTTGGAGTAGTGTGTCCAGCTTTGGTCTCCTTATTTGAGGAAGGATGTGGTGACATTTTAGGCAGTTCAGAGGAGGTTCATCAATTTGATTCCTGGGATCAATGGGTTGGCCTGTGAGGAGAGATTAAACAGTTTGGGCTTATACTTGATGGAGTTTAGAAGAATGAGGGGATCTGATCAAGGTATATAAAATACTAAAAGGGATTTATAAAGTAACTGTAGACCAAATGTTTCCCCTTGTGGGGCAATCTAGAATGAGAGGTCACACATATAGGTTGAGAGGTGGCAGATTAGAACCGAGATGAGGAGGAACTACTTCTTACAAAGGGTGGTGAATTTGTGGAACCTGCTGCCCCACAGTGCACTGGAATCTGAGTCATTGAATAGTTTCAAGAAGGTGATAGATATATCACTTGCCTCTCTCCCTTTTTGAATAGGGGCATCACATGAGCATGTTTCCAATCCACCGGGACCCTTCCAGAATCCAGGAAATTCTGAAATATCATAACCAATGCATCCACTATCTCTGCTGCCTCCTCCCTTACTATCCTAAGGTGCAGGCCATCAGATCACAGAGACTTATCTGCCCTTAATCCCATCAGTGTATTCAATTCCGTCCTCTACTAATGGTTATTGCACCAGGCTCCTCTGCATGCACTGTAGTTTTTGGAAATTATTTGTTATCTTCTGAAGACAGAGGCAGAATATTGGTTCAGTGCCTCAGCCATCTATGTGTTCCCCATTATTATCTCACCAGTATCGTCCAGAACATTACCCTGGACCTCTGGATTACTAGTCCAGTGACATTTGTGTAAATTAAACAAAATTCCATTCACACATTGACAGAGACACATAATATTCTCAAGATTACACATCTGGTGACTAGGGGCTTTTCACAGTAACTTCACTGAAGCCTACTTGTGACAAGAAGCGATTATTATTATAATTATCGATTCCTGAAGACTGAGTTTAGTTTTTGGATCATTGCCAATACATCTAAGTATTGCAGTCCCTGATCTGAACAAATTATTCTTGTACAGACACCAAAGTCAGATCATGAAGGTCACAAGGAAGTCGCTCTCATTGGCAACTAGCCTTTCCTTTTAAATGCTTGTTTGCCTGTAAATTTAACCTGATAAAACAGAAAAGCCATGCAGATGGACAAACATGGAAAGAAATATAGAAAGTACCATAAAAACTATGTGCAACCATTTCATGGAATTTACAGTGCAGAAGGAGGCCATTCAGCCCATCAAATCTGCACAAGCTCTTGGTAAGCACCCTACCCAAGCCCACACAACGACGCTATGTCCATAACGCAGTAACGCCACCCAACACTAAGGGCAATTTTGGATACTAAGGGCTATTTAGCATGGCCAATACACCTTTGTACATCTTTGGACTGTGGAAGGAAACCGGAGCACCCGGAGGAAACCCACACACACACGGGGAGAACGTGCAGACTCCATAAAGTGACCCAAGCCGGGAATCAAACCTGGGACCCTGGAGCCGTGAAGCAATTGTGCTAACCACAATGTTACCAGGCTGCCCATTTCTTGCCACTGCATAAAATATACATAGTTAATATTGGTCAACACCAGAATTCTGTGCAACAGGTGTAGAACATATATATCAAAATAACAAATATTATTCATGATCTTTAGTATAGATCTCTAAATGTTTATGCAGTAGTTTCACCAACCCTAATGCAGAGTAGTATGTACTCCACCTGATGACCACGACACTTGGTATGTAATTTTGCCTTCACAACAGGTTGAAACTGTGTTGTGACTCATTTAGCAATAGGTTAACACATTAATTTGAAATTTAACAAATATTATTTTATTTAAAACTATTTTATATGGAAAAATGCCTTTGTTAAAATAATAAATGCATCAACAAGTTTGTTTTCATACAGCAAAATAAAGACACTTTAAAATGTAACCAGCCTAATGAAGACTGCACAGTGAGAAATCCTGAAGAGCAAGGTAATGAAAGGAATTTGCGCCAGCCTAGTATTTGAAAAGAGCCGAAATGGCAGACCTGACCTTAAAGGTTTCTCTCTCTCTCTCCCTCCTCCCCCCACCCCCAAGTCTACCCGTTTCCATGGACAGGGAAAGAAATAAATCATAAAGTGCCAGATGAGGAGAAAACCGTATTTTCCATGCAAATTTACAAGCATTTTTTTGAAATATTGCTGAGAACTTTTTATAAATGTATTCCATCTATATGTTCATTAATATTGCAAGATAAAACAGCACTTTACGATATAATATACACAATTGATACAACAGTTTGCACTACTAATGAAACAGCACTTTTCATAATCTTGAAGAGCAGTTTTTTATAGTCCCGTTTAAAAAAAGGTGGACTAAATTTGGCCACTCTCTCTACAAGGACCATAAAAATTACAGTACAAGATTTAGAAACCTATTTTAAAGCATTGTACATTCATGTAACTCAAAAGGAATGTTAATATGACTTTTATATTTAATACTCCCAGGAATTATAACTCCAAGAATTTGATGTCACCAAAGTGCGTACCTATATATATTTTTTAAAATTCCAACCCTCAAATTAAAACCGAATTTCCCAAATTTGAAACAACCATGAAGAGAAGGAAAATATCTTTTGATTATCAGCTCATTTTATGTGGCGTTCTGCTCCTCACCCTTACGGATTGAGAATAGTTTCCAAAAATAAAACAACTACCACCCAAGCCCAGTTATGGTTTCAAAATATATGCTTTTAAATCCAATCGCTTCTTCCTTAACTTAACAGGGGGGAAAATAATTGTTTATATGGTTTGGGTCAGCGGGTCCAAGAATTATAATTTTATGAAATTAATGACACCCCATTTACTCAAGAAAAAGAAAGTGGAAGACTGGGGAAGAGAAGAGGCTTCAAACACTTGGGACGAGGAGCAGCAGCTCTAGGCCTCACCGCCTCACCGCTAGATTTGTTCCGGGGGCGGGGATTATGTTATTTCTCTTTAAATTATTTTATTCTTTTCTGATGACGTGTTTGCACTGACTGCCGGAGCTGAACTCACCTTCTCGGTTCGTTTGCACGGATCTATTAATCTCCCTGTTATTACTACTGTTACCCCCTGCCAGACTGTTACATGTGTAGTCGGCCTTTTGCTTTCTAAAACTCTCCACTAGCTGCGGGATGGGGCTGCTCATCTCCATGGTGGCAGCGACTGCACTGCGCCTGCGCCACTGGTCGGCCTCGGCCTGGCCCACATAGACATGGCCCCACCCATACATGGGTCAGGCCGCCCCCCCACGCACAGACGTGACCACGTCTCCCACACGGAGACGTGATCACGCCCACACACTGTAACGTGGCCCCGCCCACACTCGGAGGCACGGCCCCGCCCACACGCTGAGGCATGGCCCCGCCCACACATAGGGACTGACCCCACAGCTAAAGAGAAAAGGCCTGCCCGAAGTAAATAGTTTGGCCCCGCCCACAGCCAGCGCCACCCACCACCACCTGCCCTTTCGACTCCAATATAGGCAAAATACTGCGGGTATGCTGGAAATCTGAAATAAAACAGAAAATGTTGGGTCAACGCAGCAGTTTGACAGCATCTATGGAGAGAGAAACGGAGTTCACGTTTTGAGTCCATAAAAAACCATAATAAGAAGTCTTACAACACCAGGTAAAGTCTAACAGGTTTGTTTCGATTCACTAGCTTTCGGAGCGCTGCTCCTTCCTCAGGTGAATGAAGAGGTAGGTTCCCGAAACATTTCTCGAGACACAGTCAAAGATGCAAGACGATACTTTGAATGCGAGCATTTGCAGATAATTGAATCTTTACAGATCCAGAGATAGGGGTAATCCCAGGTTAAAGAGGTGTGAATTGCCTCAAGGCAGGACAGTTGGTAGGATTTCGCTAGCCCAGGCCAGATGGTGGGGGGTGAATGTAATGCAACATGAATCCAGGGTCCCGGTTGAGGCCGTACTCATGTGTGCGGAATTTGGCTATAAGTTTCTGCTCGGCGATTCTGCGTTGTCGCACATCCTGAAGGCTGTCTTGGAGAACGCTTACCAGAAGTTCAGAGGCTGAATGCCCTTAACTGCTGAAGTGTTCCCTGACTGGAAGGGAATATTCCTGCCTAGCGATTGTCGCACAATGCCCGTTCAACTGTTGTCACAGCGTCTGCATGGTCTCGCCAATGTACCATGCTTCAGGACATCCTTTCCTGCAGCGTATGAGGTAGACAACGTTGGCCAAGTCGCACGAGTATGTACCTCGTACCTGGTAGGTGGTGTTCTCACGTGTAATGGTGGTACCTATATCGATAATCTGGCACGATTTGCAGAGATTGCCATGGCAGGGTTCTGTGGTGTCGTGGTCGCTGTTCTGAAAGCTGGGTAGTTTGATGCAAACAATGGTTTGAGGTTGTGCGGTTGTTTGAAGGCAAATAGTGGAGGTGTGGGGATGACCTTGGAAAGATGTTCATCTTCATCGATGACGTGTTGAAGGCTGCAAAGAAGATGTCGTAATTTCTCCGCTCCGGGGAAATACTGGACGGCGAAAGGTACCCTGTCGGTTGTGTCCCGTGTTTGTCTTCTGAGGAGGTCGGAGGTATAAGCTCGCATTCAAAGTATCGTCTTGCGTCTTTGACTTTATCTATATATGTTTCTGGAATCTACCACTGGAACCTACCATTCACCTGAGGAAGGAGCAGTGCTCCGAAAGCTAGTGATTTGAAACAAACATGTTGGACTTTAACCTGGTGTTGTAAGACTGCCTACTGTGCTCACCCCAGTCCAATGCCAGCATCTTCACATCATAAGACCATAAGACATAGGAGCAGAATAGGCCACTCGGCCCATCGAGTCTGCTCCGCCATTCAATCATCATGGCTGATATTTTTCTCAGCCCTCTCCTGCTTTCTCCCCATAACCCCTGATCCCCTTATTGATCAAGAACCTATCTCTCTGTCTTAAAGACACTCAGTGATTTGGCCTCCACAGCCCTGTGCAGCAAAGAGTTCCACAGATTCACCACCCTCTGGCTGAAGAAATGCCTCCTCATCTCTGTTTTAAAGGATCGTCCCTTTAGTCTGAGATGGTGTCCTCTGGTTATAGTTTTTCCTACTAGTGGAAACAGCCGCTCCGTGTTCACTCTATTCAGGCCTCGCAGTATTCTGTAAATTTCAATAAGATCCCCCTGATACTTCTAAATTCTAACAAGTACAGACCCAGAGTCCTCAACCGTTCCTCATACGACAAGTTCCTCATTCCAGGGATCATTCTTGTGAACCTCCTCTGGACCCATTCCAAGGCCAGCACATCCTTTCCTAGCCACGGGGCCCAAAACTGCTCACAATACTCCAAATGGGGTCTGATCAGAGGCTTATATAGCCTCAGAAGTACATCCCTGGTCTTATATTCTAGCCCTCTCAACATGAATGCTAACATTGCATTTGCCTTCCTAACTGCCGACTGAACTTGCATGTTAACCTTAAGAGAATCGTGAACAAGGACTCCCAAGTCCCTTTGTGCTTCTGATTACCTCAGCATCTTCCCATTTAGAAAATAGTCTATACCTCCATTTCTCCTTCCAAAGTGCATAACCTCACACTTTTCCACATTGTATTCCATCTGCCACTTCTTTGCCCACTCTCCTAGCCTGTCCAAGTCCTTCTGAAGCCCGCCTGCTTCCTCAATATTACCTGCTCCTCTACAGATCTTTTTATCATTTGCAAACTTCGCAACAGTGCCTTCAGTTCCTTCTTCCAGATCATTAATGCATATTGTGAAAAGTTGTGGTCCAGGCACCGACCCCTGAGGTACACCACTAGTCACTGGGTGCCATCCTGAAAAAGACCCGTTTATCCCCACTCTCTGCCCTCTGCCAGTCAGCCAATCCTCTATCCATGCCACTATCAAACCCTTAACACCATGGGCTCTTAACATATTTAACAGTCTCCTATGCGGCACCTTGTCAAAGACCTTCTGGAAATCGAAATAAATCATGTCCACTGGTTCTCCTTTGTCTAACTTCCTTGTTAATTCCTCAAAGAATTCTAACAGATTTGTCAGACATGACTTCCTCTTGACGAAGCCGTGCTGTCTCAGTCTTATTTTACCATGCACTTCCAAGTACTCCATGATCTCATCTTTAATAATGGACTCTAAAATCTTACCAATAACCAAAGTCAGGCTAACCGGCCTATAATTTCCTGTCTTCTACCTCCCTCACTTCTTAAACAGGAGTGTTACATTCACCACTTTCCAGTCCTCTGGGACCCTTCCTGCCTCCAGTGATTCCTGAAAGATCATCATCAATGCCTCCACAATCTCCTGAGCTCTTTTAGTATCGTCCATCCGGTCAAGGTGATTTATCCACCTTCAGACCTTTCAGTTTCCCCAGAACCTTCTCCTTAGTAATGGTCACTGCACTCACCTCTGCCCCCTGGTTTTCCTGGAGCTCTGACATCCCACTGGTGTCTTCCACCATGAAGACTGATGAAAAGTAACTATTCAGTTCATCTGCCATTTCTTTGTTTCCTATAAAGTATGGCGACTAGAGGCTTTTCAAAGTAACTTCATTGCAATGTTAATGTAAGGTTACTTGTGACAACAAAGGATCTTTATCTATATCTTTTATTACTTCTCCAGCCACATTTTCCAGTGGTCCAATGTCAATTTTTGCTCTCTTACCTTTTATATATTGAAAAAAACTCTTCCTATCTTCCTTTATATTACTAGCCAGTTTGCACTCATATTTCATCTCCTCACACCTTATTGCATTTTTTAGTTGTCCTCTACTCGCTTTTAAAGGCTTCCCAATCCTCTGGCTTCCCACGAATCCTTGCCACTTTGTGTGCTTTTTCTTTAGCTTTTATGCTGTCGTTGACTTCCCTCATCAGCCGTGGATGCCTTGGCCTCAGACCATACTGGTGGGGAATGGAGGTACAAATGGATTGGATATCCATGGTAATGAGGAGGCGGTTAGCGTCAGGGAACCGGAAGTTGTTGATATTGTCATGTGAGAGTAACTTTAAGAAATGGGTGTTTATAAATGGGTGTGTATATAAATATCGGTAGTGAGAGTACCTTAAAGAAATGTTTGTTTATTACTGAAGTGATGTCAGAGAGTGGGTGGAGCTGGGCTGTCTGTCAGCTTTTTACTTTCACTTTAGGGTGGGTTTGGTTTCATTTTAGTTTTGGAGAAGCTGCAGTCACAGCAGGATGTATATGAATCTCTGCAAGCTTATGAATGTTCATTCAGGATTTGCAAAGTGGTAACTGCTCTCAATAGTGAATTTAAACCTGCGGCGGAATTCTCCCATCGGGAGACAAACAGCCGACGCCGGAGTGAAACCCGGAGTGTTTCACTCCGGCGTCGGAGGCCGCTCCCCCCCTTAATTCTCCCCCCCCCCCTCGGGGGGCTAGGAGCGGCGGCACGTGAATCTTGGGCGCCGGGCCTTGATGCTTGCGTCAAAGCGGCGCGCCGGGAATGACACGGCCGGCGGCGCCAAAGTGACTTTAGCCGCACATGCGCAGGTTGGCCGGCACCAACCCGCGCATGCACGGTTGCCGTCTTCCCCTCCGCTGCCCCGCAAGACATGGCAGCTTGATCTTGCGGGGCGGCGGAGGGGAAAGAGTACGTCTTTTAGAGACGCCGGCCCGACGATCGGTGGGCACCGATCGCGGGCCAGACATCTCCTGAGCAAGCCCGTGGTGCTCGATCCTCCCTCCGCCCCCACAGGCCCCACACACAGAGGTCGCGCGCTGTTCACGCCGGCAACGACCAGGTGTGGTTGGCGCCGGCGTGAACCGGTCGGGTTCGGCAGGCCGCTCGGCCCATGCGGGCCGGAGAATCGCCGATCGCCGTGATAAACAGCGACTGGCGATTCGCCGAGCGGCCTGTCGAAAAACACGACATGCCATTTTGGGGAGGTGGGAGAATCGCGGGGGGTGCCAGGGCGGCGTGGCGTGATTCGTCCAGCCCTCCCGCGATTCTCCCCCCCGGCGTGGGGAGCAGAGAATCCCGCCCCTGATCTTTGTGTTAAAAGGGTCTTTTATCTTCTGAATATTGTTTGGGAATTTATTAAGGATTACTTAGTGTTGTATTCTTTGTTGGTTGTATTTGAATTGATGGTTGCTAAGATGGTCACTTTATGTTTTAAAAAGGTTAACTTGAGTTCATAGAATAACATTGTTTTACTTTAAAAATACTTTTCGATTTCTGCTGTACCACACCTGTAGAGTGGGCCGTGTGCTCCCCATACCACAATCTATTAAAAGTTGTGGGTCAGGTGAACTCCATGATATACTTTGGGGTTCTCTAAACCCTGGCCCATAACAATATGATGTGGGGCATCAGAGGAATCGTGAATGCAGGTGGGAAGGGAATGAACAGGAGGAGATAGTATGGAGTCAAGACAGGAAGAAATGAGTTTGGTAGGGCAGGAAAGGCTGACACGATGGGCTTAAAGGGACAGTCCTGTTTGTGGATTTTGGGAAGGAGGTGGAAACAGGCTGTTCAGGGTAGAGAGACTATGAAGTTGGAAACTGTGGAGCGAAGATCTCCAGAGGAGATGAGGTCAGTGACAGTCCTGGAAACAATGGCTTGGTGCTCGGTGGTGGGGGTCATTATTCAGACATGCTTGGCCTGATGGGGCGAGGGGAAGGGATATAAGCTGTAGAAGCAACTGAACAGATGTGCAAAGTGGTTCATAAGTTCTTTGCGTTTGTTGGTGGAGATAAGAATAGAAGAAATGCGGGCAGGGTAGTTTAAAAAGAGATTGTCGAATTTCCAATTGTCATTCCTGCCATATTGTATGAACTAATGTAGCAAATATATTGGTCTGCTTCAACACCCATTGATTTTTTTAAAAGTATGTTGATTAAAAATGTTCATATTAAACAAAACATAATTGCGAGGTGATTCATTTTGATAGGACGACTTTGAATGCGGATTACAGGGTCAACAGCAGGGTTCTGAGGAATGTGAACAGAGAGATCTTCGGGTTCATGTCCACACATCTCTGAAGGTTGCCACTCAAGTGGATAGAGCCGCGAAGAAGGCCTATAATGTGTTAGCGTTTATTAACAGGGAGCTTGAGTTTAAGAGTCGTGGGGTTATGCTGCAACTGTACAGGACCCTAGTGAAACCACATTTGGAGTATTGTGTGCAGTTCTGGTCACCTCATTATAGGAAGGACGTGGAAACATTGGAAAGGGTGCAAAGGAGATTTAACAGGATGATGCCTGGATTGGAGGGTAGGTCTTATGAGGAAAGATTGAGGGGGCTAAGGATTTTCTCATTGGAGCGAAGGAGGATGAGAGCCGACTTAATAGAGGTTTATAAGATGATGCAGGGGATAGATAGAGTGGACGTTCAGAAACTATTTCCTCGGGTGGATGTAGCTGTTACAAGGGGGCATAACTATAAGGTTCAGGGTGGGAGATATAGGAGGGATGTCCGAGGTAGGTTCTTTACTCAGAGAGTGGTTAGGGTGTGTAATGGACAGCTTGCTGTGATAGTGGAGTGGGACACTTTAGGAACTTTCAAGTGGTTATAGGATAGGCACATGGAGCACACCAGAATGACAGGGAGTGGGATAGCTTGATCTTGGTTTCGGACAAACCTTGGCACAACATCAAGGGCCGAAGGGCCTGTTCTGTGCTGCACTGTTCTATGTTCGAAAACATTAAGCCAAAAATACACAATAGGAGAAAGGGACAAACATAGATATTAAGTTTAACCCCCAAAAAACAAACTAAGCCCCCTGACAGTTGACGATGACTGGCTCCTTAAAAAAGGATAAAAACAAATGACTGTGGACGCTGGAATCTGAAACAAAACATAAAATACTGGACAATATCCGCAGGTCTGACAGCATCTCTGGAGAGAGGAGGGAGCTAATGTTTTGAGTCTGAAAGCTTTCACAAAGAGTCATCCAGACTTTAAACTTCAGCTCCCTTCTCTCTCCACAGGTGCTGTCAGACCTGCTGAGATTGTCCAGTATTTTCCGTTTTTGTTCCTTAAAAAAAGGAAATGAATGACTGCCATTTTGGATAAATCCCTTCCACAAACCCTCTAATGGTGGACTTGACCTTCTCCAAACACATGAGGTCACCGAATCAAGCCAAGACACGAGGTGGAGTAGGAGACTTCCATCCAAGCAGAAACAGTTATTAATAAGGCTTACAGCATCCTTGTGTTTATAAATAGAGGCACAGAATATAAAAACAGGGAAGTAATGCTACACCTCTACAAATCATTGGTCAGCCCATATTGGGAGTATTGTGTTCAGTTCTGGGCACCTTTATTTAAGGAAGGATGTTAAAACCGTGGAGAGAGTGCAGTGGAGAGTTACTGGAATTATACCAGAAAGGGCAGCACGGTAGCATAGTGGTTAGCATAAATGCTTCACAGCTCCAGGGTCCCAGGTTCGAATCCCGGCTTGGGTCACTGTCTGTGTGGAATCTGCACGTTCTCCCCGCGTGTGCGTGGGTTTCCTCCGGGTGCTCCGGTTTCCTCCCACAGTCCAAAGATATGCAGGTTAGGTGAATTGGCCAGGCTAAATTGCCCTCAGGGTCCAAGTTGCCCTTAGTGTTAGGTGGGGTTACTGGGTTATGGGGATAGGGTGGAGGTGTGGGCTTGGGTAGGGTGCTCATTCCAAGAGCCGGTGCAGACTCGATGGGCCGAATGGCCTCCTTCTGCACTGTAAATTCTATGAAATCTATGAAAATGAGGAATTTTAGACACAAGGAAAGATTGGAGAAATTGGGCGGATTCTCCTCGGAGCAGAGAAGGTTAAGCGGCGACCTGATTGTGGTGTTCAAAATTCTGGACAATTTTGACAGGGTAAAGAGGGACATTCTGTTTCTACCAGTAGTTATGTCAGTGACGAGGGGGGTCACAATTTCAAGATGGTCAGCAAGAGAGCTAGGAGTGAGATGAGGAAAAACCTTTCTTTACTCAGAGAGTTGTTGGGATTTGGAATGCGCTGCCTGGGAGAGGGGTGGAGGTGGATTCCGCAGGAGGTTTCAAAAGAGAGCTGGATATTTTGTGATGAAGTTAGAGAGCTCCAGAGATAGGACTGGGGAACGAGTCTAGCTAGGTTGCACTTTTGGGAGCTGGGTGCAGGCACGATGGGCCAAATGGCCGCCTTCTGTGCTGTAAATAACAAATAACAAAATAGATAACAAATAATATTTAGCGAGGCGAGGGCTTTACCACAGACTGAAGCACCGGTGAGTCTGACACCCCAAATATGGCCACCAGCAGACATGGATCCAAATCAACATTGAGTGTCTCTGACATGGTGTTGAAGAAAGAAGCCCAGAAGATTACTAACTTGGGACAAGACCAGACTTAGCCAAGCACATGAAGACTTGTGATTGACCCTGTGAAAAACCTCACTCCACATCTCACCATCCAGATTGGAACCCAACTCGCACTCCCATTTCGTCCTCAGCTCACTCAACAGAGCCGACTCCGCTGAGAGGATATGGCTATGTATGTCCAAAATCGTCCCCCATCAGACCCGGCCAAAAAAAAAATCCTCTCCAACAGGGATGAGTGTAGTGCCAAAGGAAAGGATTGGAAAGCCTTGTGCGTAAAATCACAAATCGGAAAATACCTGAAAAGACTGGCGTTCGGAATTTCTCCAGCAACTCCTTAAAACAAGCAAACCTCCTCTCCACGAACCTCTCCAGGCGCTTCTCCTCCCATGACTTTTTTATAATCTTTATTAGTGTCACAAGTAGGCTTACATTAACACTGCAATGAAGTTACTGTGAAAAGCCCCTGAAGACACGAGGTGGAGTAGGAGACCTCCATCCAAGCAGAAACAGTTATTAATAAGACTTAAACGTCGAGTCCAAACCTGCTGTCAGAAATAATAATAATAATGATCTTCATTACTATCACAAGTAGGCTTACATTAACACTGCAATGAAGTTACTGTGAAAAGCCCCTAGTCGCCACACTCCGGCAGCTGTTCGGGTACACAGGGAGAATTCAGAATTTCCAATTCACCTAACAGCATGTCTTTCGGGACTCGTGGGAGTAAACCGGAGCACCTGGAGGAAACCCACGCAGACATGGGGAGAACGTCCAGACTCTGCACAGTGATAGTGACCAATCAAACCAGGAAAAGGGGGTTATTGCAGTTGAGGGCAGCAAAGACAGGGAACAAAGCTTGAAATGCTGCCTGAATTGCTTCAAGATTCTCAGGGTGGAAACCACCACTGATCCAGGGAATACCTTACTGGAGAGAAATGCAGTAACTATTGCATGGAGACTAGAAACAGTGCAGGAGCTCGCTTCCATTTGTCCCCATATGGAACCAGAATCACTGAACCACAACAATATTTTCTGCATATTGTCTGCCCAATAGTAAAACCATAAATTGGGTAGAGCCAAGCCTTCTGATTGTCTGTCTCTTTGGAGCAAACTCCATGGACCCTTGGAATCTTACCCGCCCAAAATAAAGGAGGGCATTAATTTGTTGACTTTAACAAAAAGGACTTGGGGAGAAAAATGGGGAGACATTGAAAAAGAACACATCCATTTTAACAGTCTGTAATGACTTAGGCAAGGCCTTTGAGATTTGCCAATTGGAATACGAGTTCCCTGATTATTGGGCCGATCAGGGAACCTCTTCTTTGTATCTAACAAGGAGTGTCAGATCCTCTGCATTTCCAATGTAGACAGCAAGTTTTAAAAAAAATTTAGAGTGCCCAATTCATTTTTTTCCAACTGAGGGGCAATTTAGTGTGGCCAATCCACCTAACCTGCACATCTTTGGGTTGTATGGGGCGAAACCCACGCAAACATGGGGAGAATGTGCAAACTCCACACGGACAGTGACCCAGAGCCGAGATCGAACCTGGGACCTCGGCGCTGTGAGGCAGCAGGGCTAACCCACTGCGCCACCGTGCTGCCCGTGTAGACAGCACATTGTTGTACTACTGTTCGTTTTGTTAATAAAAGGGATCCTGGTGAAGTGACTTCTGCCTCCGTGGACGTATGACACAGTCTGAACCCTACCCGCCAAGGATAGGGGAGGTTATCCCACCTCTGCAAGTCTGACTTGATACTGTCAACCAGATTAGTGTAATTCAATTTCTGAAGCGAGGCCCAATTGTGGACCACCCAGACCCCCAGATAACAAAAGCTAGTCTTGGCAAGGCAAAAGGGTAATGTTCCCAGTTGAGCTCGTCTCCCCATGGGGTTGACCAGGAATCATTGACTCTTGCCCAAGTACAACTTTTAACCAGAGAAGGAACCAAAAACACTAAGCAACTTCATTATATTGTCCATGGTGGGTACCAGGACTGTATATAGAGAAGTAGGTGAACGAGAGGCAGCACGGTTCTGTGAAGGGGAGGTCGTGTCTCACTAACTTAATTGAGTTTTTCAAAGAGGTCACAAAGATGATTGATGCAGGTAGGGCAGTGGATGTTTTCTATATGGACTTCAGTAAGGCCTTTGACAAGGTCCCTCATGGCAGACTGGTACAAAAGGTGAAGTCACACAGGATCAGGGGTGAGCTGGCAAGATGGATATGGAACTAGCTAGGTCATAGAAGGCAGAGAGTAGCAATGGAAGGGTGCTTTTCTGATTGGAGGGCTGTGACTAGTGGTGTTCTGCAGGGATCAGTGCTGGGACCTTTGCTGTTCGTTATATATACAAATGATTTGGAGAAAAATGCAACTGGTCTGATGAGTAAGTTTGCAGATGACACAAAAGTTGGTGGAATTGCGGATAGCGATGAGGATTGTCAGAGGATACAGCAGGATTTAGATTGTTTGGAGACTTGGGCGGAGAGATGGCAGATGGAGTTTAATCCGGATAAATGTGAGGTAAAGCATTTTGGAAGGTCTAATACAGGTAAGGAATATACAGTGAATGGTAGACCCCTCAAGAGTATTGACAGACAGAGAGATCTAGGTGTACAGGTCCACAGGTCACTGAAAGGGGCAACACAGCTGGAGAAGGTAGTCAAGAAGGCAAACGGCATGTTTGCCTTCATTGGCTGGGGCATTGAGTATGAAAATTGGCATGTCATGTTGCAGCTGTATAGAACCTTAGTTAGGCCACACTTGGAGTATAGTGTTCAATTCTGGTCACCACACTACCAGAAGGATGTGGCGGCTTTAGAGAGGGTACAGAAGAGATTTACCAAGATGTTGCCTGGTATGGAGGGCATTAGCTATGAGGAGAGGTTGAATAAACCTGGTTTGTTCTCTCTGGAATGAAGGAAGTTCAGGGGCAACCGAATAGAGGTCTACAAAACTATGAGGGGCATAGACAGAGTGGATAGTCAGAGACTTTTTCCCAGGGTAGAAGGGTCAATTACGAGGGAGCATAGGTTTAAGGTGCATGGGGCAAGGTTTACAGGAGATATACGATGCAAGTTTTTTACACAGAGGGTAGTGGGTTCCTGGAACCCGCTGCTGGAGGAGATGGTGGAAGCAGGGATGATAGTGACATTTTGGAGGGCCGAAGAGCCTCTTCCTGTGCTGTACTTTTCTTTGTTCTTTGTTCTCAACCTTTCCTCATAAGGCCTATCCTGCACATCAGGCAGCATCCTGGTAAATCTCCTTTGCACCCTTTCCAATGCTTCCACATCCTTCCTATAGTGAGGTGACCAGAACTGCACACAATACTCCAAATGTGGTCTCACCATGGTCATGTATAGTTGCAGCATAACCCCACGGCTCTTAAACTCAAGCCCCCTGCTAATAAACGCGAACACACTAAGCCTTCTTCACAGCTCTATCCACTTGAGTGGCAACCTTCAGAGATCTGTGGACATGAACCCCAAGATCTCTCTGTTCCTCCACATTCCTCAGAACCCTGCCGTTGACCCTGTAATCCGCATTCAAATTGTTTTCTACCAAAATTAATCACCTTGCACTTATCAGGGTTAAACTCCATCTGCCATTTTTCGGCCCAGCTCTGCATCCTATCAATGTCTCTTTGCAGCCTACAACAGCCCTCCACCTCATCCACTACTCCACCAATCTTGGTGTCATCAGCAAATTTACTGACCCACCTTGCAGCCTCCTCCTCCAAGTCATTGATAAAAATCATAAATAGCAGAGAACCCAGCACTGATCCCTGTGGTACACCGCTGGTAACTGGTCTCCAGTCTGAACATTTTCCATCCACCACCACCCTCTATCTGCTATGTGATAGCCAGTTACTTATCCAATATTACTTATTGGCCAAATTTCCCTCCATCCCATACCTCCTTACTGTCTTCATGAGCCGACCATGGGGAACCTGATCAAAAGCCTTACTAAAATCCATGTATACAACATCAACTGCTCTACCTTCATCTACACACTTAGTTACCTCCTCAAAGAATTCAATCAAATTTGTGAGGCAAGACTTACCCTTCACCAATCCGTGTTGACTATCCCAGATTAAGCTGCATCTTTCCAAATGGTCATAAATCCTATCCTTCAGGACCTTTTCCATTAACTTACCGACCACCAAAGTAAGACTAACTGGCCTATAATTACCAGGGTCATTCCTATGCCCTTTCTTGAACAGAGGAACAACATTCGCCACTCTCCAGTCCTCTGGCACTATCCCCGTGGACGGTGAGGACCCAAAGATCAAATCCAAAGGCTCTGCAATCTCATCTCTTGCCGCCCAAAGAATCCTTGGATATATCCCATCTGGCCCAGGGGACTTGTAGACCCTCAGGCTTTTCAAAGTTGGTAATACATCCTTCCTCAGAACATCTACCTCCTCCAGCCTACCCGCCTGTATCACACTCTCATCCTCAAAAACATGGCCCCTCTCCTTCGTGAACACTGAAGAAAAGTATTAATTCAACGCCTCTCCTATTTCTTCTGACTCCATGCACAATATCCCACTACTGTGGGAGACAGTACAAGGTACAGTGACTGAGGGGAGCTCAGTGAATAGGCCCAGTAATACTAAAAGGAGTAAAACTGGAGATGTTAAGATTTGTGTTTAAACAAAGAAGATTACAATGGGATGAGAGAAGAACTAGCTAAGGTAGACTGGGAGCAAAGACTTGATGGTGGAACAGTCGAGGGCCGAAGGGCCCGTACTGCGCTGTAGTGTTCTATGTTCTATGTTCTAAGTATAATTTCTGAGGATCAAACAGGTTTTGTGAAGGTACGTCTGTTATCCGCCAATATATATGGCCTTTCATTTTTTTTTAACAAACTTATTAAGGCACTTATGGTTTTCTAACAGCAAAAGTTACAAATGCAAATGTAAACATAATTCAGTGCGTAACACCCCCCCCCCCCCCAACCAACAACCATACCCTGCCAACATAGCTTCTGCACACAGTTCCCAAGTCCCTCCATCTCCTCTCGCTGATCCCGCCTAAACTAAACTAAACTAACTCCCCCTACCCCCCTCATTCCCTAACCCCGCCCCCCACCATTATTGTATCTGCTAACAGTTTAGTTTTCCCCGAAGAAGTCATTAAACAGCTGCCACCTCCGGATGAACCCTAACATTGGCCCTCTCAGGGTGAACTTAATTTTCTCAAGCCTGAGAAACCCAGCCATGTCGCTAACCCATACCCCGAATTTCAGGGGACTCCGAGTCCCTCCACGCTAACAGGATCCGTCTCTGGTCTATCAAGGAAGCAACGGCCAAAACATCAGCCTCTCTCGAATCCTGGACTCCCGGGTCTTCCGACACTACAAAGATCGCCATCTCTGGACTCAGCGCCACTCTCATTTTTCGCACTGTGGGCTTGACATCGGCAAATTCCTGCCAGAATCCCCTAAGCTTCGGACATGCCCAAAACATGTGAACTTGATTTGCGGGCCTTCCTGCACACCTCACACACATTCCTCTACCCCAAAAAACCTGTTCATCGGGGCCGCCACCATGTGTGCTCAGTGAACCATCTTGAATTGTATCAGGCTGAGCCTGGCACATGATGAGGACAGTAGACAATAGAACATTACAGCGCAGTACAGGCCCATCGGCCCTCAATGTTGCACCGACCTGTGAAACCAATCCAAAGCCCATCTACACTACTCCATGGGCGCGATTCTCCGCCCCCCACGCCGGGTGGGAGAATAGCGGGAGGGCCTCCCGACATTTTTCATGCCCTCCCGCTATTCTCCCCCCCCCCACGCCACGAATCCCGCTCGAAGTTTTTTACGGCGTGCGGCGATTCTCCGAGGCCGATGGGCTGAGCGGCCGGGCCTTCACGCCCTTTTCAACACGGCAGCAAACACACCTGCTCGCTGCCGTCGTGAAACGGGCGGCAGATGCCCATTTGGGGAATCTGGGGGCCCGATTGGCACGGCAGTACCACGGCCGTGCCAAGGGGGGCATAGGCCCGCGATCGGTGCCAACCGATCGCGTGCTGTTTTTCCCTCCGCTGCCCTGCAAGATCAAGCCGCCACGTCTTGCGGGGCAGCTGAGGGAAAAGACGCCAACTGCGCGTGCGCGGGTTGGCATTGTCCAACCTGCCAATGCGCAATCGACGTCATTGGCCGCGTCAGCCGGCCTTGACGACCGCTTGACGTGCAGCCTTGATGACCGTCGTCAAGGCCGCGCCACCGTGACGCATGGGGCCGTGCTCCTAGCCCCGCCCGGGGGGGAGAATCGGCCCTGGAAGTGGATGTGAAGGCTGCCGTGGATCACGGTCTGTCCCACGGCAGCCTTTACGATTCTCCGCATTTGCGGAGAATCTCGTCCCATATGTTTATCCAATGACCATTTAAATGCTCTTAATGTTGGAGAGTCGACTACTGTTGCAGGTAGGGAATTCCACACCCTTACTACTCTCTGAGTACAGAACATACCTCTGACATCTGTCCTATATCTATCTCCCCTCAATTTAAAGCTATGTCCCCTTGTAATAGCCATCACCATCCAATGAAAATGGTGCTCACTGTCCACCCTATCTAATCCTCTGATCATCTTATATGCCTCTATTAAGTCACCTCTTAACTTTCCTCTCTCTAACGAAAACGGCCTCAAGTCCCTCAGCCATTCCTCATAAGATCTTCCCTCCATATACGGCAACATCCTGGTGAATCTCCTCTGCACCCTTTCCAATGCTTTCACATGCTTCCTATAATTTGTGGCAGCACATTAGCATTGTGGTTAGCACAATTGCTTCACAGCTCCAGGGTCCCAGCTTCGATTCCCAGCTTGGGTCACTGTCTGTGCGGAGTCTGCACGTTCCCCATGTCTGTGTCGGTTTCCTCCGGGTGCTCCGGTTTCCTGCCACAGTCCAAAGATGTGCAGGTTAGGTGGATTGGTCATGCTAAATTGCCCTTAGTGTCCAAAATTGCCCTTAGTGTAGGGTGGGGTTACTGGGTTATGGGGATAGGGTGGATGTGTGGGCTTGGGTAGGGTGCTCTTTCCATGAGCCGGTGCAGACTCGATGGGCCGAACGGCCTACTTCTGCACTGAAAATTCTATGAAATCTATGAATAATGCAGCGACCAGAACTGCAGGCAATACTCCAAATGCGGCTGCACCAGAGTTTTGAACAGCTGCAACATGACCTCATGGCTCCGAAACTCAATCCCTCTACCAATAAAAGCTAACACACTGTACGCCTTCTTAACAACCTTATCAACCTGGGTGGCAACTTTCAGGGATTTATGTACATGGACACCGAGATCTCTCTGCTCATCCACACTACCAAGAATCTTACCATTAGCCCAGTACCCTGTCTTCCTGTTATTCCTTCCAAAATGAGTCACCTCACACTTTTCTGCATTAAACTCCATTTGCCACCTGTCAGCCCAGCTCTGCAGCTTATCTATGTCCCTCTGTAACTTGTAACAACCTTCTGCACTGTCCACAACTCCACCGACTTTAGTGTCATCCGCAAATTTACTCACCCATCCTTCTACACCCTCCTCCAGGTCATTTATAAAAATAACAAACAGCAGTGGCCCCAAAACAGATCCCTGTGGTACACCACTAGTAACTGAACTCCAGGCTGAACATTTCCCATCAACCACCACCCTCTGTCTTCTTACAGCTAGCCAACTTCAGATCCAAACTGCTAAATCACCCTGAACCCCATGCCTCCGTATTTTCTGCAATAGCCTACCATGGGGAACCTTATCAAATGCTTTACTGAAATCCATATACACCACATCAACTGCTTTACCCTCATCCACCTGTTTGGTCACCTTCCCAAAGAACTGAATAAGGTTTGTGAGGCACGACCTGCCCTTCACAAAACCATGTTGACTACCCCAAATCAAATTATTCCTTTCTAGATGATTATAAATCCAATCTCATAATCCTTTCCAAGACTTTGCCCACAACAGAAGTAAGGCTCACTGGTCTATAGTTACCGGGGTTGTTTCTACCCCCCCTTCTTGAACAAGGGGACAACATTTGCTATCCTCCAGTCTTCTGGCACTATTCCTGCAGACAATGACGACATAAAGATCAAAGCCAATGGCTCTGCAATCTCCTCCCTATCTTCCCTAGAGAATCTTAGAATAAATCCCATCCAGCCCAGGGGATTGATCTATTTTCACACTTTCCAGAATTGCAAACACCTCCTCCTTATGAACCTCAATCCCGTCCAGTCTAGTAGCCTGTATCTCAGTATTCTCCTTGCCAACATTGTCTTTTTCCTGTGTGAATACTGATGAAAAATATTGATTTAGCACCTCTCCTATCTCCTCGGACTCCACGCACAACTTCCCACTACTGTCCTTGACTGGCCCTACTCTTACCCTAGTCATTCTTTTATTCCTGACATATCTATAGAAAGCTTTAGGGTTTTCCTTGATTCTACCTGTCAAGAACTTCTCATGTCCCCTCCTGGCTCATCTAAGCTCTCTCTTTAGGTCCTTCCTGGCTAATTTGTAACTCTCAAGCGCCCTAACTGAACCTTCGCGTCTCATCTTTACATAAGCCTCCTTCTTCCTCTTGAAACGTGATTCAACTACTTTAGTAAACCACGGTTCCCTCGCTCGACCACTTCCTCCCTGCCTGACAGGTACATACTTATCAAGGACACGCAGTAGCTCTTCCTTGAACAAGCTCCACATTTCAATTGTGCCCATCCCCTGCAGTTTCCTTCCCCATCCTATGCATCCTAAGTCTTGCCTAATCGCATCATGATTGCCTTTCCCCCAGCTATATCTCTTTTTTTTTTAAATTTAGAGTACCCAATTATTTTTTCCAATTAAGGGCCAATTTAGAATGACCAATCTACCTATCCTGCACATCTTTGGGTTGTGGGGGTGAAACCCACGCAGACACGGGGAGAATGTGCAAACTCCACACAGACAGTGACCCAGGGCCGGGATTCGAACCCGGGTCCTCAGCGCCGTAGGCAGCAATGCTAACCACTGTGCCACCGTGCTGCCCCGCCCAGCTATATCTCTTGCCCTGAGGTATATACCTATTCCTTTCCATCGCTAAAGTAAACATAATCGAATTGTGGTCACTATCACCAAAGTGCTCACCTACCTCCAAATCTAACCCCTGGCCTGGTTCATTACCCAGTACCAAATCCAATGTGGCCTCGCCTCGTGTTGGCCTATCTACATACTGTGTCAGGAAACCCTCCTGCACACATTGGACAAAAACTGACCCATCTAAAGCACTCGAACTATAGCGTTTCCAGTCAATATTTGGAAAGTTAAAGTCCCCCATAACAACTACCCTGTTACTTTCGCTCCTATCCAGAATCATCTTTGCAATCCTTTCCTCTCCATCTCTGGAACTTTTCAGAGGCCTATAGAAAACTACCAACAGGGTGACCTCTCCTTTCCTGTTTCTAACCTCAGCCCATACTACCTCAGTAGACGATAATACTGTCCTTGACTAACAATGCACACCTACCCCTCTTTTACCACCTTTCCTGAGCTTACTGAAACATCTAAACCCCGGAACCTGCATCAACCATTTCTGTCCCTGCTCAATCCATGTCTCCGAAATGGCCACAACATCGAAGTCCCAGGTACCAACCCAAGCTGCAAGTTCACCTACCTTATTCCGGATGCTCCTGGCGTTGAAATAGACACACTTCAAACCACCTTCCTGCATGCCGGTACACTCCTGCAACTTTGAAACCTTACTCATGACCTCACTACTCTCAACATCCTGTATACTGGAGCTACAATTCAGGTTCCCATCCCTCTGCTGAATTAGTTTAAACCCTCTCAAAGAGCATTAGCAAACCTCCCCCCCAGGATATTGGTACCCCTCTGGTTCAGGTGTAGACCATCCCGTTTGTAGAGGTCCGACCTACCCCAGAATGAGCCCCAATTATCCAGGTATCTGAATCCCTCCCTCTTGCACCATCCCTGTAGCCACGTGTTCAACTCTTCTCTTTCCCTAGTCCTCATCTCGCTAGCACATGGCACGGGTAACAACCCAGAGATAATCACTCTGTTCTAGCTCTGATTCTGTCCTAGCTCCCTGAATACCTGCTTACATCCCCATCCCTTTTCCTACCTATGTCATTGGTGCCTATGTGCACCACGACTTGGGGCTGCACCCTTCCCCCTTAAGGACGTGTTGACTCTACTCAGAGCATCCTCCCACAGAACTGCTTCTAGCTCCTTACCCAGCTTATCTTCCCACTTGCGCTTCACCTCCTGTATCTAGATTCTCTCCCACTCCATGAGCTCTTTATAAATTTCCAAGACCTTCCCCTCCCCCACTCCCGTTTTTGAAACTACTTTATTCTGTATGCCCTGTGGCGGTGGAAGCGGTAAGGTTGAAACCTGCCTTTGTTCAAAGTTCCTCACCTGCAGATAGCGAAACCCATTCACACTCGGCAATTCCAACTCCTCCTCCAAATCCTCCAAACAAGGAAAGTTCCCATCGATAAAAAGATCCCCCAGCCTCTCAATCCTTGTTCTCTGCCACCATCCAACCTCCCTGGGGCAAACCGGTGATTGCCACAAATTGGGGCCCACACCGTTGCTCTCTCCACTCCCATATGCCTCCGCCACTGCCCCCAAATACCAGGCTTGTGGAGTACTGGGCCGGCGAGAACGGCAGAGGTGCCGTTACCAGTGCCCTTAAGCTTGTGCCCCTACATGATGCCGCCTCCACCTGCTCCCATACTGACCCCTCCCCCACTACCCATTTCCGAATCATGGCTATATTTGCTGCCTAGGAGTAAATGCTGAGGTTCAGCAGCTCCAACCCTCCCACCCCCTTCGACTCCACTCCAACTGCACTTTCCTTACTCAAATCCCGAGGTCACCACATTAACCCGCTAAAAAAAGCATTTGGTATAAAAATAGGAAGACACTGGAAAACAAACAAAAATCTCAGGACAACTGTCATCTTTATAGTCTGTACCCTGCCCACCAGTGACAGCGGGAGCATGTCCCACCTCTGAAAGTCCTGCCCAAACCCAAACCGCCCCAAGACCTCCCACAGATACTTCCACTTCACCCGGTCGAAGGCCTTCTCCGCGTCCATAGTGACCACCACCTCCACTCCCTCCCCTTGGAGGGCATCATGATGACATTCAAGACTTGCACATGTGTGCAACATTGACTATTTACTGCCTCCCTTTGACAAATCCCGTCTAGTCCTCCCCTATCACCCCCAGAACACAATTCTCTATCCTTGAGGCCAAACTCTTGGCCAGTAATTTGGTGTCTACATTTAGTAGGGAGATTGGTCTATATGACCTGCATTCAGAATCACCTCCCTCTTCAGAATCAATGAGATCAAAGCCTGTGACATTGTTGGGGGAAGAACAACTGCTCTCTGCTCCCTAGCCTCATTAAACACCCTCACCAGTAACTGACCCAGCACCCCAGAAAACCTCTTATAGAATTCCACTGAGTATCCGTCCAACTCTCCACTACATTAACAATCCCGATTGGGGCTCCCAGCCTCTCCACCAACCCTTCCTCCACCTTCGGAAACTCCAAACCCTCTAAGAATTGCCTCATCCCCTCTACCCCAGCTGGGGCCTCCGATTCATACAGCTGACCGTAAAATTTGTTGAACACCCCGTTTCCCCCGCCCGCTGGGTCCAAAATCCCCCCCTCGATCCTTCACTCTTCCTATCTACCTCGCCGCCTCCCGTTTCATGAGCTGGTGTGCTGACATCCTACTGGCCCTCTCCCCATATTCATACACCGTCCCTCTCGCCTTCCTCAACTGCCCCACTGCCTTCCCTGTGGATATCAGACCAAACTCCATCTGCAGCTTCTGCCGCTCCTTCAACAACCCCGCCTCCGGGGCTTCTGAGTACTTTCTATCCGCCTGGAGGATCTCCCTAACCAGCCTATCCATCTCTGCCCGCTCCAACTTCTCCCTTTGAGCCTGTACCGAAATCAGCTTCCCTCTAACTACTGCCTTCCGTGCCTCCCATACCATTGCTGCCGAAACCTCCCCGTCATTAATCTCCACATAACTCTGGACAGCCTCCGTCACCCGCACACACCTCTGCATCTGCTAACAGTCCTACATCCAATCTCCATTGTGGGCGCTGACCCCCCTCCTTGCTCACCCGTAAATCCACCCAGTGTGGGGCATGGTCTGACACAACGATCGGCAAATACTCAGCATCTACCACCCCTACCAGCAAAGCCCTGACCAGGAGTACACTTTGTGCACGTGGGAAAGAAAAGAAAAGTCCTTCGCTCTTGGTCATCCGAACCTCCACGGACCTACCATCCCCCCATCTGTTCCATAAACCCCTTTAGCTCTTTTTCCGCGGCTGGCACCCTCCCTGTCCTTGAACTCGACCAATCCAATCTCGATCTATAACCGTATTGAAGTCTCCCCCCCCGCCACCCCTATGTGAGTCCAGGTCCGGGATCTTTCCCAGCACCCGCCTCATAAACTGCGCGTCATCCCAGTTTGCTGCATAGATATTCATTAATACAACTGGCATCCCCTCCACCTTCCCACTCACCATAACGTACCCACCAAGTCCGCCACTATGTTTCCCTACCTCAAATGACACCTGCTTATTGATCAAAATCGCTACCCCTCCTAGTTTTAGAGTCCAGCCCCAAATGGAATACCTGCCCAAGCCACCCCTTCCTCAGTCTAGTGTAATCCGCCACCTTCAGGTGTGTCTCCTGTAGCATTGCCACGTCCTCTTTCAAACTCTTCAAATGTGCGAACACGCGAACCCTCTTAACTGTCCATGCAACCCTAACCCGAACCCTCTCACGTGCCCCCCCCCCCCCCCCCCCCCCCCCCACCGCCGATCAACTGGGCTATCTGGGGCCTCGGCGTGTTTCAATGCCTCCCCATTTTTCTGCACAAATCCTTTTTGATTAAGATTAATAAATTGATATTCAGACCCCATATTTGAAGCGTCACGTTGATTAGCCATGTGTTTCTCCGCACGGGAAACACGCAGCTAAGTGCGCTTGCCAGGGGACTTTGTTCCCTTTTGGAAGAATCACGCCCTTGGATTTGGCCATTAATTTGCCTCTTGGGCCCGCTTGTTATACAATGTCCCTATGGTCAAAGTTCACATGGACACTTTACACTCAGATCACTTCCCCTTGAATAGGGGCACTGGACAAGACTGTCCACTGTCTCCACTTTTATTCACCCTGGCAATAGAGCTGCTCATCGCACAGGATCTTCAACCGACATTATGCACCAGATACATCGATGACATTTTTTTCCTTTGGACCCATGGCGAAGAATCACTGAAACGACTACACGATGACATCAATAAGTTCCGTCCCACCATCAGACTCACCATGGACTACTCTCCAAATTCAGCTGCATTCTTGGACACACTCACTCCATCAAGGACGGTCACCTCAGCACTTCGCTTTACTGCAAGCCCACGGATAACCTCACGATGCTCCACTTCTCCAGCTTTCACCCTAAACACATTAAAGAAGCCATCCCCCACGGACAAATCCTCCGTAAACACAGGATCTGCTCAGATGAGGGGGAGCATAACAGACATCTACAGATGCTGAAAGATGCCCTCGTATGAACGGGATTTGGCACTCGACTCATCGATCGACAGTTCCAACGCGCCACAGCAAAAAACCACACCGTCCTCCTCAGAAGCCAAACATGGGACACAACCGACAGAGTACCCTTCGTCTCCAGTACTTCCCTGGAGCGGAGAAACTACATCTTCTTCTCAGCCTTCAACACGTCATCGATGAAGATGAACATCTTGCCAAAATCATCCCCACACTGCCACTATTTGCCTTCAAACAACCGTGCAACCTCAAACAAACCATTGTTTGCAGCAAACTACCCAGCCTTCAAAACAGCGACCACGACACCACACAACCCTGCCATGGCAATCTCTGCAAGCCGGACCAGATCATCGACATGGGTACCACCATTACACGTGAAAACATCACCCACTAGGTACGAGATACATACTCGTGCGACTCAGCCAACATTGTCTACCTCATGCGCTGCAAGAAAGGATACCCCGAAGCGTGGTACATTGGCGAGACCATGCAGACGCTGCGACAATGGATGAATTGACATCGCATGACAATTTCCAGGCAGGAATGCTCCCTTCCAGTCGGGGAACACTTCAGCAGTCAAGGGCATTCAGCCTCTGATCTTTACGTAAGCTTTCTCCAAGGCAGCCTTCAGGACGCACGACAACGCAGAATCGCTGAGCAGAAACTTATAGCCAAGTACGGCCTCAACGGGATCCTGGATTCATGTTGCATTACATTTACCCCCCCACCATCTGGCCTGGGCTTGCAAAATCCTACCAACTGTCCTGGCTTGAGACAATTCACACCTCTTTAATCTGGGATAACCCCTCTCTCTGGATCTGTAAAAATGTAATTACCTGCAAATGCTCACATTCAAAGTATCGTCTGCATATTTGACTTTGTCTATATATATGTTTCTGGAATCTACCTCTTCTTTCACCTGAGGAAGGAGCAGTGCTCTGAAAGCTAGTGATTTGAAGCAAACCTGGTGGACTTTAACCTGGTTGTAAGACTTCTTACTGTTCTATGACCGAGCCAGTTCTGTATCCACCTTGCCAGCTCATCTCTGATCCCATGTGACTTCACCTTTTGTACCAGTCTGCCATGAGGGACCTTGTCAAAGGCCTTACTGAAGTCCATATAGACAACATCCACTCCCCTATCTGCATCAACCACCTTTGTGACCTCCTCAAAAAACTCTATCAAGTTAGTGGGACGCGACCTCCCCTTCACAAAACCGTGCTGCCTCTCGCAAATACGTCCACTTTCTTCCAAATGGGAAAAATTCTCTCCAGTAATTTCCCTACCACAGACATAAGGCTCACCGGCCTGTAGTTCCCTTGATTATCCTTGCTACCCTTCTTAAACAAAGGAACAACATTGGCTATTCTCCAGTCCTCCGGGACATCACCTGAAGACAGTGAGGATTCAAAGATTTCTGTCAAGGCCTCAGCAATTTCCTCTCTTGCCTCCTTCAGTATTCTGGGGTAGATCCCATCAGGCCCTGGGGACTTATCCATCTTAATATTTTTCAAACCGCCCAACACCTTGTCTTTTTGGATCTCAATGTGACCCAGGCTGTCTGCACACCCTTCTCCAGACTCAACATCCACCAATTCCTTCTCTTTGGTGAATACTGATGCAAAGTATTCATTTAGTACCTCGCCCATTTCCTCTGGCTCCACACATAGATTCCCTCACCTGTCTTTCAGTAGGCCAACCCTTTCCCAGGCTACCCTCTTGCTTTTTATGTACGTGTAGAAAGCCTTGTGATTTTTGTTAACCCTATTTGCCAATGAATCTTTGTGACCCCTTTTAGCCCTCCTGACTCCTTGCTTAAGTTCCTTCCTACTTTCCTTACATTTCACACAGGCTTCGTCTGTTCCCAGCCTTCTAGCCCTGACAAATGCCTCCTTGTTCTTTTTGACGAGATCTCTCGTTATCCAAGGTTCCCGAAATTTGCTATATTTATCCTTCTTCCTCACAGGAACGTGCCGGCCCTGAATTCCTTTCAACTGACATTTGAACGCCTCCCACATGTCAGATGTTGATTTACCCTCAAACATCCGCCCCCAATCTAGGTTCTTCACTTCCTGACTGATTTAGAATTTAGAATTTAGAATTTAGAACAGTACAGCACAGAACAGGCCCTTCGGCCCTCGATGTTGTGCCGAGCAATGATCACCCTACTCAAACTCACGTATCCACCCTATACCCGTAACCCAACAACTCCCCCTTAACCTTACTTTTTAGGACACTACGGGCAATTTAGCATGGCCATTCCACCTAACCCGCACATCTTTGGACTGTGGGAGGAAACCGGAGCACCCGGAGGAAACCCACGCACACACGGGGAGGACGTGCAGACTCCACACAGACAGTGACCCAGCCGGGAACCGAACCTGGGACCCTGGAGCTGTGAAGCATTGATGCTAACCACTATGCTACCGTGCTGCCGTGCTGATATTGTTATAATTAGCCTTCCCCCAATTTAGCACATTCACCCTAGGACCACTCTTATCCTTGTCCACCAGCACTTTAAAACTTACTGAATTGTGGTCACTGTACCCGAAATGCTCCCCTACTGAAACTTCTACCACCTGGCCCGGCTCATTCCCCAATACCAGGTCCAGTACAGCCCCTTCCCTGGTTGGACTATCAACAAATTGTTTTAAGAAGCCCTCCTGGATGCTCCTTACAAACTCTGCTCCATGCAAGCCTCTAGTACTAAGTGAGTCCCAGTCAATATTGGGGAAGTTAAAGTCTTCCATCACAACAGCCCTGTTGCTTTTACTCCTTTCCAAAATCTGTTTACCCATCTGCTCCTCTATCTCCCGCTGGCTGTTGGGTGGCCTGTAGTAAATCCCAACATTGTGACTGCACCTTTCTTATTCCTGATCTCTACCCATATAGCCTCACTGCCCTCTCTCTTTGGTGGGTCGGATTCAATCAATTGAAATGAACATACTCCCTAGATTTTTATTTATTTTTCAATGCCTCCCCATTTTTCTGCCCAAATTCTTCTTGATTAAGATTAACAAATTGGTATTTGCTTTTACTCGGGCGGGTAAGAATCCCAGAATCTGCAGCATTCTGCTACAGAGGGATAGACGGACAGGTGGCTTGGCCCTCCCGAACTTATTGTTTTACTATTGGGCCACTAATATTGTGGACCAGTGATCCTGATTCAATGTGGGCCGTGGAGCCTCGCTCTTACACTACATCCACTCGCCTTGCCATAATAACTGCACCATTGCCCTTTTTTCCCAGTGAATTCTCCTCGAACCCCATTGAGGTTCTTGCTTAGAATCTGGAAACAGTTTCAGCAACATTTTAAACTCCTTTCTCTGTCTTCACTGGCCCCTATCTGGAACTTCTGGGCTGGACTCAACATTTAATTCGTAGAATTTACAGTGCAGAAGGAGGCCATACGGCCCATCGCGTCAGTACCAGCCCTCGGAAAGAGCACTGTGGGAGGAAACCAGAGCACCCGGAGGAAACCCATAGAGACACGGGAAGAATGTGCAGACTCCACACAGACAATGGCCCAAGGAATTGAACCTGGGACCCTGGAGCTGTGAAGCAATTGTGCTAACCACTGTGCTACTGTGCACTGTACTCCCATTAATTCATGGGAACTAAAGGGACTTGTGCACTTCGGCGACCTGATCACGGAGGAGGGGTTTGCCAGTTTTAGTTAATTAGCGGACAAATTGCAGCTGTCCTCTCGTCTTTTTCGTTACTTCCAAGTTTGCGATTTCTCTCACCCGGCTTTCCCTTCCTTTCCCCTGGCTCCACCTTTTCCTTTGCTGTAGAGGATTCCTTTCTCGGCTCAGCCTGGTAGGGTGTCCTTTTCAGACCTAGATGGCCACATTCTCTTGTCTGATCCCTCTCGACCGGATGGGAGAGAGAACTGGGCCCTAAACTCACAAACGAGGCTCGGGGAGAGGCCCTTTACAGGGTCAACTTCAGGTTATCATGTGCCCGATTGAGCCTAATTCAGTTTAAGGTGCTACAAAGGGCTCACTTCACCAAAGCAAGGACGAGTGAGTTTTTTTCTAGTGTTGAGAATAAATGTTATTGCTGGTTGTTTGCTCCCGTGGATCATATATATATATATATATATATGTTTTGGTCCTACCCCAAACTCACTTCTGGGCTTCCTTTTTCAGCACCATGTCTGAGATACCCAGTTGGATTTGCTCCCATGTCCGTTGATAGCATATTTGGGGTTTCTGATTCACTGGCTATTCACTCAGGGTAGAGGCTGATGTTGTTGCTTTTGCCTAACTGATAACCCGAAGGCGGACACTGCTTGGTCTGTTCCACCCAGTGCCTCTGGCTAGTTCGAGGACTTAATGTCCTTTTTGCACTTGGAGAAAATGAAATTCACCATCAGGGGTTCAGTGGTTGGCACGGTAACACAGTGGTTAGCACAGTTGCTTCACAGCTCCAGGGTACCAGGTTTGATTCCTGCCTTGGGTCACTGTCTGTGCGGAGTCTGCACTTTCTCCCCGTGTGTGCGTGGGTTTCTTCCGGGTGCTCCGGTTTCCTCCCACAATCCAAAGATGTGCAGGTTAGGTGGATTGGCCATGCTAAATTGTCCTTAGTGTCCAAAAATGTTGGGTGGGATTACTGAATTACAGGGATAGGGTAGAGGTGTGGGCTTATGAGAAATGGAAGGAGTAGATCCTTGGGGGATTCCAGAGGTAACCAACTGGGAATGGGAAGAGAAATTATTGCATGAGATTCTATGGCTTTTTAAAATTCATTCCTGGGATGTGGGTATTGCCCTTAGTGTCCAAAAAGGTTAGGAGAGGTTATTGGGTTACGGGAATAGGGTGGAAGTGAGGGCTTAAGTGGGTCAGTGTAGACTCGATGGGCCGAATGGCCTCTTTCTGCACTGCATGTTCTATGTTCTGTCTCTTGGAGCATTTATAACCCATCCCTAATTGCCCTTGAGAAGGTTGTGGTGAGGTGCCTTTTTGAACTGTAGGTACATCCACAGTGCTGTTAGGGAGGAACTTCAGAATTCTGACCCAGCAATATATTTCCAAGTCAGGATGATGAGTGGCTTGGATGGGAATTTCCAGGTGGTGTAAAAGTAAAAATGGGAAAATATGTCATTTGAAACATGGAAGTCTGGCAAAACCTGACCTAAGGAAACATGAGAAAATGTAGGGAAAAATCCCACCAAGGGTTAACAGCAGCTGCAAAAAAGGTTTTGAAATGCAGATAGCCTTTATCAAACAGGCGTTAAGAAAACAGCTTGTGACTATTCAAGCTGTAAAACTGATGCATGTCTTTTAAGTCACAGCAGATTTAACATTTAGTTATATGGAAAAAAGCAATATTTTGCACCTTCTTTTAAGTTGATTATTTTAGTAAGCAGCTAAAAAAGAAATGAAATGAAAATCGCTTATTGTCACAAGTAGGCTTCAAATGAAGTTACTGTGAAAAGCCCCTAGTCACCACATTCCGGCGCCTTTTTGGGGAGGCTGTTACGGGAATTGAACCGTGCTGCTGGCTGCCTTGGTCTGCGTTCAAAGCCAGCGATTTAGCCCTGGCAGGATCTTCACTTGAATTGGGTGACAAATGTTTAGGTGTGAAATCCTGCTGACACCAGGTGAATATGGGAAGCTGGAAACAACGTGTCCATGGAAACACACATTAGCCCCAAATCGGAGTCAGAGTTCTGACCTGCGGGTACTATTTGTAACAAAGCAACTTTAAGAAATGACAGGAACCAGGTATAACACTCCTCTTGGATCAAAGCACTTTTGAATATCACAAGGGAAACAATGTAATCAGAGTTTGATGAGCTAAAGTTAAGTTCAACATGACTACATAGTCGTGTTAGAAATAATTCAGATTAAAGGTAACTTGTACAATCAAGAGTAAAATAAAGTTACTTTACGATAATGTCATATAAACTTAATAACTGCCAGAAGGAGAATATAAACCCTAAAAAAAAGGGACAACCAGCAGAGTCAGCTCTCATAGCTGCCCTCGATCATGGGAAGGATAGAGCACAGAAACCGAGCGGAACAGCGAATCCATCCGATGAAGACCAAAAGCTAAAGAAGAGAGATTGTCAAGGTAGACCTGAAGGTCTTTTCAACCAACCAGGAGAATCCAGAAGCAAGATCATTTTACTTTTCTGTAAAGACAGTGATTGCATATTTTAAAATAAAAAATATAATAATAAAATAACTTAAAGTTTTAACTTCAAATAGTGATTATTACAAAGTCTACTTTACTTACTTAGCAACCCGGGACCCAGTATCGATGCTACTAAGTGGTAAGTAGATAAAATTTTTCTATAAAGATATGGGTTATAGGGGGGGGATAACTTGAAAACATAGTTTGACCCGAATAGCACCCACCTAAGTGTGCATAGGAGTCAGGGAGAGAGAATCCCTGTTCACCATTTAGAATGTCTTATTGACCCTTTTTGGTATAGGGGGAATTCTAAGAATAGTTGTGAGTTTTATATTTCATTGGTGATGTTCCAATGCGCCAGCTGCCCTTGTCCAGTCGTGGCTTGGAAGGTGCTGTCTAAGGAGCCTTGGTGAAGTACTACAGTGAATCTTGATGGTCCCCACACTGCAGCCATTGTGCATCAGTGGTGGAGGGAGTGACTGTTTGTGAAAAGGGTGCCAATCGAGTGGGCTGCTTTGTACTGGATGGTGTCGAGCTTCTTGGATGTTGTTGAAGCTGCACTCATCCAGGCAAGTAGAGAGCGTGATGATATGCATGTGCATCGTAATAGTAGTCCCCCGTTATAACGCGCCCCGCAATACCGCGGTTCGCGATACACGGCGGGGGGGGTTATGGACCCCAACTTACTTGACTCATTTTAAACTCTTTTTGAAACAGCACCTTTTTGAGCCGCGATGATTAGACCGATTAGCAGCGATGATTACCCGCGATGATTAGACCGATTAGCAGCGATTATTACCCGCGATGATTAGACCGATTAGCAGCGATGATCACTGTCTTGTACTGTAGAACGATTAGCCGCGATGAGTAGCCGCGACCGATTAGCCCAGTTACACAGCCATAAAAGGGATACCTTTTCCAGTGCAGGTATCTTCGAGTTCGAGTTCAGTTGCTGTCGTGTCGTTCAAAATGTTTAAGCGCAAGTCTTACTCAGTGAGTCAAAAGATACATTTGATAGACCGGCTTCGAAACGGGGAAACGAAGGCAAAATTATCCAGAGAGACTGGTGTACCAGAGTCAACCCTCCGTGGGTGGGTGAAAGATGAGCCCAATTTAAGAGCATATGTTGGGACAGTTTCTCAGAGTGAAGGGCTTAGCAGGAAAAAGGCAAGGAACGCTAGTGACAGTAACTTAGAGAAGGCTGTGTTCACCTGGTTTGTCCAGGAACAGTCTGGTGGCACCCCCCTATCTGGACCTATCATCAGGACTCAGGCTGAGAAGTTCCATCACCAGCTCCACCCAGAGGACAGCAATTTCGTAGCCAGCAAGGGTTGGCTCCATCGGTTCCAGAAAAGACATGGGATAGGTGCAGTTACCATCAGTGGTGAACAGAGATCCGCCGACTCAGGAGCCGCAGCAGCCTTTCCCGACATCCTCAAGAACTACATGGTGCAAGAGGAGCTGACCCCAGAGCAACTCTACAATGCAGATGAGTCAGGGCTTTACTAGAAGATGCTGCCTGACAAGACCCTAGCTGTCAAGGATGATGCCCACAAGACTCTGGGGTACAAGCAAGCCAAGAAGAGGCTCACCATCCTGTTTGCCAGCAATGCCACGGGAACACACAAGCTGAAGCCATTGATTGTGGGCAAATTCAAGTCTCCTAGATGCTTTCACCACATCAACATGGAGAACCTACCCATTACCTACCGGAACTCTGGCAAAGCCTGGATGACAGCTTTCTTATTTGAGGAGTGGTTCTTCAAGTTCTTCGTACCCAGTGTCAGGGACCACCTTAGAGCCCGCAACTTACCGCAGAAGGCCACACTCCTACTGGACAACTGCTCAGCCCACCCTCAGGGAGATGTTCTCAAGACCAGGGATGGGCAGATCCAAGTGCTCTATCTCCCAAAGAACACCACCAGCAAGATCCAGCCATGTGATGCTGGCATCATTCAGACCTTCAAGTCTGTGTACAAAAAGGAACTGATCCTGGAAATGATAGACTCTCCTCTCACTGTCCCAGATTACCTGAAAGCCATCACCATCAAGGATGCCTGTTATCTGGCAGGGAAGGCCTGGGGAGCTGTGACAGAGAAGACCATCGCCAACTGCTGGAACAAGGCCCTAGGAGCAGCACTCCCACGACCCCAACATTACCCGGATGAAGAGGATTTCGTAGGCTTTACTGAAGCAGAGATCAGGGCAGCTGAGGAGAGGCTAGATGACCAACTGGATGAGAACCTAACACTCCAGGATTGGGTGGACAGGTGGGCAGCAGCAGAGGATGACATGGCACCCGCAGAAACATTCACAGAGGAGGAGATCATCGACCAGGTCACCCAAGAGGAGGCAGAAGAAGAAGAAGAACCCCAGCCCACAGTGGCAAAGAGCCACTCGGATGCCATCACGCACCTGAAGTGGCTCATAGCATACACAGAGCAACAGGACTTCGACCCGATATACATCCTGCACCTGAAGAACCTCCAGAGACAAGCACAAGTCAAGATGAGGAAGGGGATGTGCCAGAGGAAACTCACAGACCTTTTAAAATGATTTTAAAAATATGCGTGTAAGTACAATTTTAAGTATATTATTGTATGTATACTGTATATTATTGTATATATTTTAATACATTTAAAACTTGATTTAAGACTTGAACGAACTTTGCTGTTTCTTATTTAAAACGCCCTTCCATTCAGCAATGTTCAGCATAGTCAGCGATGTTTCCTCTCGTTCATTCATTTCGATATCCGCCATCTTGGATATCCGCGGCTCGGTTACAACGCGGGTGGCTGTCTTGGACCCGAACACCCGCGTTATAACGGGGGACTACTGTAGTCATCTATGAATGTATATAGTTATCGATACAACCTCCAACCAGCAAGTGGCATTGGAGATCCACCATGTGACTCGAGATACTTAACAGTTGGTAGTAAATCGTACTAAAGGGTAGTCGCACTAGACGTAGCTCCAGGAGAAATCACTGAATTCACTTATTCGTTACCGTTTGCATCATAGTTCGTTAGTTATCTTTCCACGTGTTTATTGTGTTAATAAACTATCTTACTAGTCAATGACCTAGATGTTCTGTGTGCATCCTTACTACGGCCACAACACAGAACATAACAGAGAGGATTCCGTCACACTCCTGACTTGTGCCTTGTAGATGGTGGACAGACTTTGGGGAGTCAGGAGGTGAGTTACATGTCGCAGGACCCTTTGCCTCTGACATGCTCTTGTAGCCACAGTATTTTCTGGCAGATCCAGCTTAGTTTCTAAGTTTCAGGTTATGGTAACCCCCAGGATGTTGACAATAGGGGGATTCAGTGATCGTCATGCCATTGAATGTCAAGGAGCAATGGTTATATTCTCTCCTGTTGGAGATGGCCATTGCCTGGCACTTGTATTGCACAAATGTTATTTGCCAATTGTCAGCCCAAGCCTGAACATTGGGCGCGATTCTCCGCACCCCACGCCGGGGGGAGAATCGCGGGAGGGCCGGGCGAATCACGCCACGCCACCCTGGCATCCCCCGCGATTCTCTCAACCCCCCCCAAAATGTCGTGACGCGTTTTGCGACAGGCCGCTCGGAGAATCGCCGCTTGCCGTTTCTCATGGCGACCGGCAATTCTCCGGCCCGGATGGGCCTGCTGAACCCGACCAGTTCACGCCGGCGCCAACCACACCTGGTCGCTGCCGGCGTCAACAGCACATGACCGGTGAGTGTGGGGCCTGTGGGGGGGGGAGGCGGAGGGAGGATCAAGCACCACGGGCGTGCTCAGCAGATGTCTGGCCCGCGATCAGTGCCCACCGATCGTCGGGCAGGCGTCTCTAAAAGACGCACTCTTTTCCCTCCGCCGCCCCGCAAGATCAAGCCGCCAGGTCTTGCGGGGCAGAGGAGGGGAAGACATCAACCGCGCATGCGCGGCTGACGTCACTTCGGCGCCGCCGGCCGCGTCATTCCCGGCGTGCCGCTTTGACACAAGCGTCAAGGCCCGGCGCGCGGAATTCACGCGCCGCCGCTCCTAGCACCCCCCCCCCCCCCCCCAGGGGGGAGAATAGGGGGTGAGGAGCGGCCTCCGACGCCGGAGTGAAACACTCCAGGTTTCACTCCGGCGTCGGCTGTTTGTCTCCCGATGGGAGAATTCCGCCCATTGTCTTGCTGCATTTGGACATAGACTGCTTCAATATCTAAGGGGTTGTGAATGGTGCTGAACATGGTGCAAGCATCTTCAAATATCTCCACCTCTGGCTTTATGATGGGAGGGAGGTCATTGATGAAGCAACTTAGGATGGTTGAGCCTAGGACACTACCCTGAGGACCTGCTTCAATGATGTCCCAGACTGGGATGACTAAAATCCAACCATCACAACCATCTTCCTTTGTATTGAATATGACTCCAACCAGAGGAGAATTTTCCTCTTGATTCCTGTTGAATCCACAAAACAATTGTCTATGAATGCCCTTGAAAACTCTGTTTCCTAGTCATCAACTCCATCCCTCTCCCTGGCCACTGTCTGAACCAGATTTGTAACATGGTGGACAGGCTGTACATTTACCACTATCTTGAGTAAATCTTATCTTTGTATAATAGAATAAATGGGTTCTAGCAAGTTGGGATATTCTGTCTTACAAATGAACTTTTCTTATTCCCTTTTTCCACTTCTGGATATTTTATTCGTACCATTTTGTTCCTTTTTAATCAGTCTCCTATTCTGCTGGATTTCCATTTCTCCTTGTATTTGTGTTTGCTACTTTTAGTTTTATACTGTCTCTTAATCATTTGTCAGAATCCATAGTATCCCGGATAGTGCAGAAGGAAGCCATTCGAATAGGCACCAACTGTTAGGGCCCAGACCAGAACCCCAATTTTGGTTAAGATCCCAGATTCAAGCCCAACTATTTGTATTTGGTAAAACTGTGAGGAAATGTTCCTGCACCACAGGAGCAATAATACTGACCAGTGGACAGCGTTTACATTAAAATAAACTTTAATTTGAACACAGAATTAAGCACGTGAGCAACAACATTAACAGTAACAACATATTAACTTGCTTCCTAAAACTTGACTCCAATTTCCAATTAAGCATACCCATATATTTCAAATACCATTGATGTATGGGCGGCATAGTAGCACAGTGGTTAGCACTCTTAGCTCACAGCGCCAGGGTCCCGGTTTCGATTCCCGGCATGGGTCACTGTCAGCATGGAGTCTGCACATTCTCCCCGTGTCTTGGTGGGTTTCTTCCGGGTGCTGGAATGTGGCGATGAGGGGCATTTCCCGGTAACGTCACTGCATTGTTAATGTAAGTCTACTTGTGACAATAAAGATTGTTATTATTATAAAGTTAACAACCAGGTTTCACTTGCTTATCTTGATGCAGAGTACTTGGAGAGAGAAGCCTTTTTTTATGTGCTCTCGAGAATTGTTTTTAAACCAAGGACAAAACATTTGTATTTCCACCTGCGTATGTTCTCAATGTTTATCTCTTCAAAGTTGTTTATTTCACACTATAAATATAATGGTTTTCAAGTGTATAACTCAGAGTGCTGTGGAATGGCTATGCAGCCAGACCACTCCTCTCTCCGCAAATATTTGTGCAAATAAATTTCCTTGAATCGAACCTCGAAGAACTTGTCTTTATTATAATTTCCCGACATGATCAAATCCCTGCCGATAGCCCTGTGGGATGCGAAAAGCTGGAAGGGCATCTGGAGAGGAGACAGAGAGCACAGAATTTCACTCTATGCAAATGACCTGCTCCTCTACGTCTCGAAGCTACAGGAGGGACTGATGGCAATACTGCAGATCCTGAAGGAGATTGGAACCTTTTTGGACTACAAACGTAACCTGGGCAAATGTGAGGCATTCCCAGTGAACCCACATGGGGGAGGGGGGAGCTGGAGGGACTCCCATTTAAAAAGGCCCAGAACAGATTCCGTTACCTGGGGATCCAGATACCCAGAGACTGGACACAGGTCCACAAGTGGAACCTGGCCAGCCTGGTGGAGGAAGTAAGAAAAGACCTTCAAAGGTGGGGCTCACTCCCACTCTCCCTGGCGGGAAGAGTGCAGGCGATCAAGATGAACATGTTGCCTAGGTTCCTCTTCCTGTTCAGATCCATACCGATCTTCATCCTCAAGATCTTTTTCCAAAATGTAGACAGTCTAATCATGGCATTCCCAATTCTCAAACCGACACTGCACTGCAAAGAAGGAAAATCAAAGGGGGCTTGGCTTTACTGAACCTACAATACTACCCTCTCTGTGGATGTACCTACACCACGTGGATTGCAGTGGTTCAAGAATGCAGCTCACCCCCACTATCTCCAGGGCAATTCGGAATGCTGGCATTGCCAGCAACATCCACATACCGTAAACAAATAAATAAGTAAAAAGTTGTTAGCATCTCGCGTTCCCTTTCCTAACCAAATATTTTTAAAGGTGCTCATCAATGGATTTTCATCAGAGGTAATTACAACAAACATGATGATAAATAGAAAGGTAAAGTGGAAAGTTAAACTTTGGGAATTGTAAGAAATACTAATTACCTGCAACAGCTGGATATTTCTCAGCAGAGCTTAACATAGGTTTTTTATTGTCTCTCGTGTAAAGATTAGCATTGCTGGGGCAACATTAGAAGCATTGTACATAAATAGTGGGTTGACATGAAAGAAATTAATATATTAACACATATGAACTCCCAAAAGATATAACTGCAGTGTCATTACCTTTGAATGGAGAATTAGCATTTGGGCAGCATGGTAGCACATTGGGTAGCACTGTTGCTTCACAGCTCCAGGGTCCCAGGTTCGATTCCCGGCTTGGATCACCGTCTGTGTGGAGTCTGCACGTTCTCAGTGTGTCTCCGTGGGTTTCCTTCGGGTGCTCCGGTTTCCTCCCACAAGTCCCGAAAGATGTGCTGTTCGGTGAATTGGATATTCTGATTTCTCATTCTGTGTACACGAACAGACGCTGCAATGTGGCAACTAGGGGATTTTCACAGTAACTTCATTGCTTTGTTGATGTAAGCCTACTTGTGACAATAAAGATTATTATTATAACTTCAAATGGAGAATTTACATTTATATAGCACCTAATGAACTTCCACAAAACACAATTGCAGTGGCCTAACCATTGAGTTGATTTGCATTTATAAAGCACCTTTCATGGGTGGGATTCTCGTTTGCCAAAGCCGAAATCGCACAACGCAATTGGGCGGTGAATAAACAAAAAGAACAAAGAAAATTACAGCACAGGAACAGGCCCTTCGGCCCTCCCAGTCTGCGCCGATCCAGATCCTTTATCTAAACCTGTCACCTATTTTCCAAGGATCTACTTCCTTCTGTTCCCCGCCCGTTTATATAAAGCTGTCTAGATGCATCTTAAATTATGCTATCGTGCCCGCCTCTACCACCTCCGCTGGCAAAGCATTCTAGGCACCCACCACCCTCTGCATAAAAAACTTTCCACACAAATCTCCCTTAAACTTTCCCCCTCTCATCTTGAAATCGTGACCCCTTGTAATTGACGCCCCCACTCTTGGAAAAAGCTTGTTGCTATCCACCTTGTCCATAACTCTCATAATTTTGTAGACCTCAATCAGGTCCCCCCTCAGCCTCTGTCTTTCCAACGAAAAAAATACTATTCTACTCAACCTTTCTTCATAGCTAGCACCCTCCATACCAGGCAACATCCTGGTGAACCTCCTCTGCACTCTCTCTAAAGCATCCACATCCTTCTGGTAATGTGGCGACCAGAACTGCACACAGTATTCCAAAAGTGGCCAAACCATAGTCCTATACAACTGTAACATGACCTGCTGACTCTTGTACTCAATACCCCATCCGATGAAGGCAAGCATGCTGTAAGCCTTCTTGACCACTCGATCGACCTGCGTTTCCACCTTCAGGGTACAATGGACCTGAACTCCCAGATCTCTCTGTACATCAATTTTCCCCAGGACTCTTCCATTGACCATATAGTCCGCTCTTGAATTGGATCTTCCAAAATGCATCACCTTGCATTTGCCTGGATTGAACTCCATCTGCCATTTCTCTGCCCAACTCTCCAATCTATCTATATTTTGCTGTATTCTCTGACAGTCTCCCTTGCTATCTGCAACTCCACCAATCTTAGTATCATCTGCAAACTTGCTGATCACACCACCTATAGCTTCGTCCAGATCATTTATGTATGTCACAAACAACAGTGGTCCGAGCACGGATCCCTGTGGAATACCACAAGCCACCTTTCTCCATTTTGAGACACTCCCTTCCGCCACTACTCTCTGTCTCCTGTTGCCCAGCCAGTTCTATAGAATAGGTTCTGACGCCAAAATTGCATCATGCGCCGATTTGATGCCAATTGTCTGTCACCTCGACAGCGGCATCAATGCATACCAGAATGCACAGTCAGTGGACACTGTTTGCATATCACCGTTTGCATGGCCCAGTATACTCCAGAGCCTCTGTGATGCTCTGCCTCTGATGGGTTGAGTTCCTGACAGCATGGTTCTTTCCGACAGTTTGTGCTTTTAAAAATCGTGAAACCAGTGTGATGGCTGCCGAGGGAGGGGGAGGGGGCATGAAAGTGTTCAACATCGCTACAGTTATCGGACAATTGTGCCGCTGATCAGGCGGCTTTTGCCAGGGTGCGGGGGGGGGGGGGGGGGGAGTAGTGGGGGGTGGCCAGGAGGTGGACTGTGGGGTGAGGAGTAAATAGGCACAGGACACCATTGCTGCCGGCAAGGCGGCCATAAAGCTATGCACACCGCTGATTGCCCTCTGTGAACTTAGGGCCACAGGTCATATGGGTGCCCCCTAGGCCACTCCTCTGGATGCCTTCTGGTCCCAGCTGACCCATCAGATGCATAGGTGGGCTCCGAAATAACCAGTGCCATCCTGTTGTCCGGGATGAGAGTGTGTGGGGAGTGTAATGTGTATATGGGGCTGCAGCTTGTCAGCCTCCCCAATGTCAATCATGGACCTGGTGATTCCTGCACCATTTTCCATTGGAATCGATTGGGTTCCACGTGGCACCGATGCAAGTCCCTTGACAGTTGCAGAATTGGTCCACGTGTGGTGCCATTTTTGCTGTCGTGAAAGTCCACAAATTCTGCGTTGGCGTCAACACTTAGTCTCAGAAAGGGAGAAGCAGCCGCATGACCAGGCCACCCGAAACGCGATCCAGATAATAAAGTGCTTTTCAAATGTAGTGACTGCTGCGGTGCAGTGTGCACACCAAAGTCAATATGCAGGCAGCAAGATCTCACAAACAGCACCGTTGGAATGGCCAGGCACATCCCATTTTGTGTGAAAGCAAGATACTGCCGGATGCTACAAAACTGAAATAAAAACTGGATCAACTAGACAGAAAAACATCAGGGTCCATGTGACCCTTGTCTGACCTTCTCTTCACAGAGGCTGCCAGACCTGCTGAGTTGTGCCAGCATTTTCTGTTTTTGTGAATTGTGAACGAGTGATAAACCCCAGCTCGGACACCAGGAGTGACTTCTCGCCTGTTGTTTGAAATGGTCTGTCTCGGGAACCTTTTACGTTCACCCTCTGAGTTTACTGTACTTACTCTCTCAGTACTGCGATGAGGGTTCAGATCAGGCGGTATTTGGGAGTTCCCAGGGAGGGTTCCCTTCTGAAACTTCTTTCTTGTACTCCACAGATGAAGTCTGACCTGCTCTTTCCACCCCCCTCCGGTATATTCTGATTTGTGTCAGCTTCCTATCATGACCGGTCCCTGGTTCCTCTTCTGGGTGGACACAGCTGAAAGGATGTGTTCCACTGTTTCTATAGCGATGTGACCAGGAGAGCGCTCCCTCCCTCACTCTGTCACAGAATATAAATCACCGAGTCGCCTGCTGGCGCCGAATGAATCACAAAAGAAGTTTTTGCGGCCACCCACCCACACCCCCTAACACCACTGAGGGGAAAAAAAATGCTAGAGAGAGAAGTGATCCCTTTCATGTTGGCGTTTGTGACCACAATTGTATTGGGCACAACGGGAAATATCATCGTCCTGTTCGCCTTTGTCAGCACTGCTGTGAAAAACAAGCGCTTCCCTCCGCTGGACCGAGTGATCGTGAACAAGACATTTGTCAACTTGTTACTGTGCTTCTACCAAGGCATCCCCAGAATGCTGACGTGCTACCGGGTCGACTTGCTGAATGAGGCCGGCTGCATTGTTCTGATCTACCTGAGCTCTTCCCTCAGGTGCATCAGCATCTGGTCAGTTTCCAACCTCAGCTTCCTCCACCTGATACAGATCAAGAGACCCAACTGCGCCCTGGTCAATTACATCCGCAGCCACCAGAGCAGATACGTCAATGTCACCACCAGCGCCCTGTGGCTCACCAGCTTCATCTTCTACATCCCCTACACCATGGACAAAATAATCCGCCTGTCCCAGAAGGGCGAGAACAGCTCAGCTACATTCCTGCCCAGCTCCAGCTGCAGCGTCCTGGCCAGCAGCTCGGCCTCCGACATCGTGACCTACATCTCGTTCAGCCTGGACCTCCTCGCCCTAGTTTGGGTGGTGGTCCTCAACGGGCTGATCATTCAGCTCCTCTGCAAGCACCAGAGGAGGGTGGGGGTGGCGGGGCAAAGGTTAAATTCCGGGAGCAGGGCCACCCTGCAGGCCACCAGGATCCTGGTCTCGCTGCTCTGCATCTATGTGACTTGTTGGATGTCCAACGACATCGTTTGGATTATGCTGATCGCCAGTATAAAACCCGAGCAGGCCCAGGACCAGATTCTGACATACACTTCCAGCTTGATTTCCTCCCTCTACTACACCGCCAGCTCCTATGTCCTGGTTTTCGGGCACAGGAATGTTAAAGATGTGTTCAATCCGTTCTGCAAGCGTTTGAAACAGAGGAAAGCTGCACATTTTCAGGATGTGGAAATATAGGGGGAAGGATGGTTTAACAAGCAGCAGGATAACCAAGCTAACAATGTGTGGTCATTCCGCAATGTAGGTAAGGACCAGACACTGCGGGTTATGGTGGACAATTATGTGAGATTATTAATAGAGTAACTGGAAATGGTCATCCTACAATTATACAGTAAGAAGTCTTACAACACCTGGTGAAAGTCCGACATGTTTGTTTCAAACACTAGCTTTCGGAGCACTGCTCCTTCTTCAGGTGAATGAAGAGTTATGTTCCAGAAACATATATATAGACAAATTCAAAGATGCCAGACATTGCTTAGAATGCGAGCATTTGCAGGTAATTGAATCTTTACAGATCCAGAGATAGGCATAACCCCAGGTTAAAGAGGTGTGAATTGTCTCAAGCCAGGACAGTTGGTAGGATTTCACAAGCCCAGGCCAGATGGTGGGGGATGAATGTAATGCGACATGAATCCCAGGTCCCGGTTGAGGCTGTATTCATGTGTGCGGAACTGGGCTATAAGTTTCTTCTCGGCGATTCTGTGTTGTCGCGCGTCCTGAAGGCCACCTTGGAGAATGCTTACCCGGAGATCAGAGGCTGAATGCCCTTGACTGCTGAAGTGTTCCCCGACTGGAAGGGAACATTCCTGCCTGGTGATTGTCGCGCAATGTCCGTTCATTCGTTGTCGCAGGGTCTGCATGGTCCTACCAACTGTCCTGGCTTGAGACAATTCACACCTCTTTAACTGGGGTTACCCCTATCTCTGGATCTGTAAAGATTCAATTACCTGAAAATGCTCGCATTCTAAGCAATGTCTAGCATCTCTGACTTTGTCTATATATATATTTCTGGAACATACCTCTTCATTCACCTGAGGAAGGAGCAGTGCTCTGAAAGCTAGTGTTTGAAACAAACATGTTGTACTTTAACCTGGTGTTGTAAGGCTTCTTATTGTGCTCACCCCAGTCCAACGCCAGCATCTCCACATCATGGCTACAATTATACAGCACAATGGGGGACTCCACTGGAATCAGAGAAAAATACAGCAAAAGAAAGATGCCTTTCAATCCCTGCTGCCCGTGTCTGAGGTAGAAGCAATCCAATCAACCAGAGTCATAACCCATGGACCCGTGTCTGAGGTAGAAGCAATCCAATCAACCCAAGTCATAACCCATGGACCCGTGTCTGAGGTAGAAGCAATCCAATCAACCAGAGTCCTAACCCATGGACCAAAAAACCCTTCAAGTATTTATCCAACTCTCTTTTAAATGTTTGCACCAGTTTTTCATGCAGTGCATTCCGGGCCTTAACTGGCTGCTTAAACAATGGTTCCTGCCGCTTCTGGTGCTTATACCAATTGCTTTAAATCTGTGCCCCCTGTGCCCTTCCTGTCATTGGAAACATGTTTTTTCCGATTTCCTCAATGAAAGCACTTCATGATTTTGAACATCTCTATCAAAACTTCTCTTACTTCTCCCTGCATAGTTGAATTCTTCATCTATTTACCATTCTAGTAAATCACCTCTGCCTCCGCTCGAAGGCTTGACTTTCAATCCAAAGTGTGGTGCCGAAATTGAACACAATCAGCAATAGTGCATCATATGTATGTATCCCATTCTCAGATTTGCTGCCTGTCCATTATCTTACAAAGATAGAAAGATGTTGATGCCCCAATGACTCCACCAGAGGCCTGACCAGCGTTGATAAGGATTTAGTTTAATATCCTTGTTTAGTATTCTACGATCCCATACACATTTTAAACAGCTTTCTCAACTTGCCTTGTCATTTTGAAAGATTTCAGTGCATGTACCTCCAGGTCTCTGTTCCTGCACTCTTTACCCATTCATCCTACCAAAATGTATCACTTCATGCTTGACCCATCAGAATCTGGCCATTTTAACTGTTTCTCTTTGTCCTCCTGAAGCTGTTATTTCCCATCATTCTTTGCTACATTTCTGAGTCTCATCCCATCTAAAAGCTTTGAAACTATGCCCTCAATATCTGAATCCAGACAATTAATATGTATCAAGGTGAACAATGGTCCTAATTACCCACCCTGGGGAACACCATTGTACACCCCCTCCAGTCAGAAAACCAACCATTCATTTGAACTCTGGTTTCTGTCCCTGAGCCAGTTTTATGACCATGATGCCAAGACCCCTTCAATCCTAGGGGTTTTAATTTTGCAAACAAGTTGATTAAATAACAATAGTAATAATCTTTGTTGTCACAAGTAGGCTTACATTAGCACTACAATGAAGTTACTGTGAAAAGCCCCGAGGCGCCACATTCCGGCGCCTGTTCAGGTACACTGAGGGAAAATTCAGAATGTCCAATTCACCTAACAGCACGTCTTTCGGGAATTGTGGCAGGAAACTGGAGCACACGGAGCAAACACACGCAGACACAGGGAGAACGTGCAGACTTCACATAGACAGTGACCCAAGCCAGGAATCGAACCTGGGACCCTGGGCTGTGAAGCCGTGTGCTGCCGTGCTGCCCCTGGCATGTTGTCAAATGCCTTTTAAAGGTCGATGTTTAATATGTCAATCTCATTACCCTCATCAACCTACCCAATCAAGCTAGTCAAAAATGATTTGCTTTTAACAAATCTATGCTGACTCATTAACCTATGTAGAAGTTTGATGGGATATTCTCCACTTGCCTGCATCAGCGCAGCTCCAATAACGTTTAAAAAGCTCAACATCATTATTCATCCTTAACATTCACTTTCTCTACCACCAGTGCATCAATAGCACCTTCCAAACCAGTGATCTCTACCGTCAAGAAGATCAAAGGCATTAGGAGGGAACACCTCCAAGCCATGTAGCATCCTGACTGGGAACTATATCGTTGTTCCTTCACAGTCACTGGGTTAGAATCCTGGAACTCCTTTCCTAACAGTACTGTGGGTGTTCTTACATCACACAAACTGCAGTGGTTCCAGAAGGCGGCTCACCACCACCTATTCACTGCAATTAGAGATGGGCAATAAATGCTGGTCTTTCCAGCGATGGCCGCATCCCATGAACAAATAAGACAAACTTTTTACCTGCCAATTCATTTTGTCTCCGATTATTTGCTCTAAAAGTTTTCCCACCAGTGTTCTTAAGCTTGTTGTCGTCAGGTTTATCTTCATCACTTTTCTTGAACTTGAGCCATTTATCATGGCTCATTTATAATTGCTCATTGCAATTTGAAAACTTAAGTGAGGCTTGAATCTTTGATCATAGGAATCAATCAGTTCCTTACCCAAAGAAGAGGAAATAATGAAATAATTTGTAACGCATCAAAGTTGTTGTTATGCTGTCGCTTGTATGTTGCTGCAAAGTGGTAGACTGAAAGAGTAAACCAACTGGTAATTGGAGGTTGAACGATACAGCATAAGGCTGATCTTACAAGCTGAGCTGTCTATCAAGATTCTTGGCAGAAACGGTACCTGGCAAAATGACTTCATATCAATCAAAAGTTGAGACCTGCGGTAGCACAGTGGTTACCACTGTTGCTTCACAGCGCCAGGATCCCACTTGGGTCATTGTCTGTGCGGAGTCTGCATGTTCTCCCTGTGTCTGCATGGGTTTCCTCCAGGTGCTCCGTTTTCCTCCCAAAAGTCCTGAAAGTCGTGCTGTTAGGTAAATTGAAATGAAATGAAAATCGCTTATTGTCATAAGTAGGCTTCAAATGAAGTTACTGTGAAAAGCCCCTAGTCGCCACATTCCGGCGCCTGTTCAGGGAGGCTCCCTCAGTGTATCCGAGAAGGCGCCAGAGTGTGTCGACTCGGGGATTTTCACAGTAACTTCACTGCAGTTTTAATGTAAGCCTACTGTGACATTAATAATGATTATTTACTTATTTATTTTTTATTTATTGGTGTGAGGCTCCAAATTTTCCCCTACCCTGTGCCATTTGAGGTGGTCTAAAATCATTTTAATTTGGCAGCATGGGAAATAGAACAGCAATGGGTATAAATCAGCTTTAAACAGTGCTGGAAGGTTCCTTGGGCCTCTTGGGCATGACACATTTGTCCAGCATATTGTGGCACTCAATACATTTAAAATTGATAAATGGGAGCAGTACGATGGGAATGTGTTTTATAAATGTGGGAGGTGTGGGTAGGCTGCTCTTTCAAAGAGCCGGTGGAGACTCGATGGGCTGAATGGCCTCCTTCTGAACTGTAAATTTCATGAAATGGACAGAGTTCCCCTTTGGACCTGAAAATATGATTTACAACTGGGCAGCAAAAATGGTGTTCTTCCCAAAAGGGTTTAATCCTATAGCAATCACTCTCACACTACTGCAATATAAATGTATTCTTTTCTTCTCCATGCAAGTAATGCAATATATATCAGATTGTTTCTGAACTGACTAAGAGCTTGCATATGTATTCTATCAGTGAGAATACATTGTTAATATATACATCATTATCCCAAAATCCTTTCTATTATTTTCCTTAACTTTATTCAAAGCAACCATCGCCTACTCTAAATTCTTCTTTCACGGAATCTCAAAAGTGTGAAAACTTGTAACATCGTCAGTCTCCCCTTTCTCTTATATCTACTTTCAAAAGCTAAACTACTCCTGTTTCTAGGTTTATCCTACTCTTTTGAGCTTTGATAATGCTCATATAACCATCTTATATCCATTGTATTACTGTTTTATAGCCCGCTGAAGTTAGCTTTTTATCCCTTCATTGAGCAGCTACAGTTTATATAAAAGGGCTGGAATTTGCAGTAGAAATAATGGTGCAGTCAAATGCATAGGTCAAGGGATTGCTATTCAAGATTCCTCATCCTCTGCAAGCTGTGCAATAAGTATAGTTTGCTGACTGATGCAGCACTAAAACGTATGGAACAAATTCATGTAAGATATATATGTATATATATATACATGAAACTCACCAGAAAAAGTTAGGCCTGTCTGTTCCGGTGGAAGTAAACATTTTGTGGTGTGGTCTATCTTAATTACTGTCAAACAGCCTTTCTGACATTGAAAATTAATATTAACCAGTGTGTGTAATTTCAATTATTTAGAATTTATTTATTGTTTGAGATTTTCTTATTCCAATTCTATACCCAGTTTGACCTGGAATTCACTATTCTTAGGGGCTGTTTAGCACAGGGCTAAATCACTGGCTTTGAAAGCAGACTAAGGCAGGCCAGCAGCACGGTTCAATTCCCATACCAGCCTCCCCAAACAGGCGCCGGAATGTGGTGACTGGGGGCTTTTTACAGTAACTTAATTTGAAGCTTACTTGTGACAATAAGTGATTTTCATTTTCATTTCATTTCTTACTCACACTTCCTGGCTCAGATTGTTCATTCACCATTTTTCACTCTGATTGATCTTAATCACTGTTTGCACAGCTCCCAAACCCCGATGGAGGGGTTTGCACTCTTTCATTATCCGCTGACTGGAAGTCCCAATGCAAAAACTCATTGAAAGTAGGCACCCATTTTTTTGCTGCTCACTGCATTGCGTAGTATATTGAGTAGTTCATCTGACATCTGCACCACACAAGTGCTATAATGTCCCGCAACAATGCAGAGCCGAAACACTCCAAATTGACACTTTACTGTCACCAAATCCCAGACCCATCCCCACCCAAGCCCATCCTGGGGCTTATACTAACTGGAGTCTTAAGTAAACCTGTCAGAAAATTCCATGACTACTGGAGCAGAGATTGGGCATTTGACAGCGAGTGGTTCACCTCCTGACTCTCTAAAAGCCTCTCCAAAACTTACATGCCAGAAGTCAGGAGTGGAATGCAATACTCTCCACTAGTCTGGAATTTTGACACCATCTAAGACAAAGCATTCTGCTTGATCAGTACCCTATCCACCAGCTGAAACATCTAATTCTGCCAGCACTGGGGTATTGTGGCTTCAATGTGCACAGGATGCATTGCAGCAACTCACCAAGGATTCTTCGGAAGCACTTCCTCAGACTGCGACCACCATCAAGAAAGCCAATGGTAGCAGATGCATGGGAATACCATCACTTTCAATTTCCCCTTTAAATAACGCATCATCCCAACTTGAACATGTATCACCATTCCTTCATTGTTGCGAAATCAAAATCATCCTGGAACTACCTATCTCATGGCTTTGTGGGAATATCTTCAACACAAAGACTGCAGAAGTTCAAGAAGAAAGATTACCCCCTGCTCATTTGTGGATAATCAATAATTGTTGGCCTTGCCAGCAGCGCCCGTATTTTGAGGATACATTTTTAAAGGTTACTGCTGCTCTCCAGAACAAATATTAAATAACACTTGTCTTCACTGAAAGCTGCTTTCATCACAAAATATGCAGACCTCAGACACAGCATTGTCTTTGTTAAATTATATACACGCTGATTACTCTAAACTGCATATTATTGTTACCTCAGAAAAGATGGTCATCTATAGGTCCAGCTTGGATGCATCCCAAGGTGAATGATCATTCTTTCTACCTGCCTCTCTTCTGCCGTCTTGTCCACACTCAAATGACCCTGCAGAAGGAGGACATTGTATCTGCCGGTACATGTAAACCCTTCTACAACCAGTGGGCACTGCAAGGATTGGAATGATTTGTGGACACTGGAAATAATATTATCAAAGTTTTAAGTTATGTCGGTTTCATTTGTTTTGAAATTTCATTTTTTATGCCGATTACCCTGTGTCTCCTAATCATTTAATAAGAAAATACATACTTTTGTGACAAAATCCATGTATATAAAATCCTGCTTATGTATGTTTCCTGATTTCATTAGTTATTGTCTCTGTTTAGGTCCCTGTGCCTCATTCACTTTCGCTATTCCAGATTCCTGAGTGGTGCAGGTTTTATTTAAGCTACTGACAGCTTCTCTATATTTGAGAAGTACGATATACATTTTGCATACACTCACTAATGCTTAACTGCTTCCTAAGTAGGGCACTCTCATCAGCATTGTACATTTATCTGAGATTTAGTAATCTATCAATCAGTAGAGATTACATAACAACCAACAAATCAGACCTATTGGAAACTCAGGAATTACCAAAGTCACGTTTGAGCACTAGTTATTTTATAAGTGTGCATATTCACATCAGACAATGTGTCATAATGTTCTGTTTTTAACACCTGTTAGCCTAGCAATTACATTGTGGAATGTTGCAACATACAGCAATATCATATTTTAACAGTTGGGCATTAGTTGAAATCTATGCATGCATGAACCTAGGTGTTATGATCATATCAGACGCTGATTACTGAGCAAACCAAATCCAAGAGGGAACCTTGTCTTATGGACCATAACCCTTTTTTTGTATTCTGAAAATGAGAAGGAACCTCCTCCTCTCAGTAGCATGGAATTCCAGGACCACTGTTGGGATTTCAACATTAAAAGAGTTATTTCAAGAAGAAAAGGAAACATAAACACACAAGATTACAGTTACACAGTTAAAAATAGTCTTACAAAAATTCCCCTGCTTGGCCAGACCCACAAGTAAACAATTTCCAGGCAACAATCCCTTATAAATGTTCAATAATAAAAATCCAGTATTATTACCCAAGGTAAAACTGATGTCGCTATAATAAAGCCACACGACCTGTCAAACACTTCACCTCTGTTGTGGAAACGCAAGAAACTTCAGAAACAAGACTGCTTTCTGAAACCCAAGATTTTTCTCTATTGACTGAGTGGCTGATTCAAACTTTGCACTTTCTCCCAGCACAGGATTGTGCCCAGGAGGTCTTCCCCACACAGTGAATACAACTCAGCTTAACATCTTTCCTTAAATTCCTTTTTCCCTTTCACTTTGATTCCAGCGTCCTCAACAATCCTGTCCAAAATATAAAATTCTTTCATGTTTTCTCTTTTTGCCTCCCCTTTTGGGTCAAATAAAATTTAGTAACCTTCCCTTGTTTATTGATGAGACCTTTGCATGCTGTAAAAGCCTGAGTCACCTTTGAAATGTAGCAGTTAAAAAATCAAGTCCCTTTCTATCTCCTACTGCAAATTTCTAAAATGTATTTATTTACTTATAAACCCACTTTACCACAGCTTCATTACAACTGCATGAATTAAGCACCTCGACTCTCTTTTATCTCTCAACTCTCCAAACAAGCTATCTCCTTTAACCTTCCCCATGCCTAAATAAATTATTTACGCACACACACACACACAGCTTTCTTTACAGAATAACATTATATTTTCGACAAAATATTTTTAAAAACTAACAACCACAGCAGGGTTTGCTGACCCTCAACTGTGCCCCTAACTTATACACATATGTATTGATGAAAAAGGAATAAAAGATGATAAATAGACATGATGCGAATGCTTCCTCTTGTGGAACATTCTAGAACGAGAGATCATAGTCTTAGGCTAAGAGGTAGCAAATTTAAAATAGAGTTGAGGAGAACCTACTTCTCCCAAAGGGTTATGTACATGTGGAATTCACTACCCCAGAGTGTGGTGGATGCTGGGACAGTGAGTAAATTTAAGGAGGAGTTGGACAGGTTTTTAGTTGGTAATGGGTTATAGAACATAGAACGATACAGCGCAGTACAGGCCCTTCGGCCCTCAATGTTGCACCGACATGGAAAAAAACTAAAGGCCATCTAACCTACACTATGCCCTTATCATCCATATGCTTATCCAATAAACTTTTAAATGCCCTCAATGTTGGCGAGTTCACTACTGTTGCAGGTAGGGCATTCCACGGCCTCACCACTCTTTGCGTAAAAAACCCACCTCTGACCTCTGTCCTATATCTATTACCCCTCAATTTAAGGCTATGTCCCCTTGTGCTAGCCACCTCCATCCGCGGGAGAAGGCTCTCGCTGTCCACCCTATCTAACCCTCTGATCATTTTGTATGCCTCTATTAGGTCACCTCTTAACCTTCTTCTCTCTAACGAAAACAACCTCAAGTCCATCAGCCTTTCCTCATAAGATTTTCCCTCCATACCAGGCAACATCCTGGTAAATCTCCTCTGCACCCGTTCCAAAGCTTCCACGTCCTTCCTATAATGAGGCGACCAGAACTGTACGCAATACTCCAAATGCGGCCGTACTAGAGTTTTGTACAACTGCAACATGACCTCATGGATTGGGTTGATGGATTATGGAGAATGGACAGGATGGTGGAGTTAAGGCCAGGATGAGATCAGCCATGGTTGAATGGCGGAGCAGATTCAATGGGGAAAATGGCCTAATTGTGCTCCTATATCTTATGAACTTATTTGTAGAAGCCATATGATCAAAATATCAGTTGTCACTATTTATATAAAGTGCTGTGATGTGATTCTAACGGATAAGTTGCATTTACAGGTTCAACTCTGTAAAATGATATTTCAATGTAACTATTATAATGTGACATCTAAGCAGCTCAAAACTTTCTCAATATTTATTTGAGACAATAAAAACTACTTATTAAATTCCTGTGATCTTTTGATGATTTAACCAAAGTAAACATAAATCGAAAGTGTAAGCTCCAAACATGCCAATGATGTAAGGGACTGGTTGAGGACAATTACATCTCCACTGATTGGTCCAAAATTCCTCTTTCAAGAAAAATCAGGTGAGGAAATTCTGGGAACACTGGGCTTTGAAACGTGCAATTTCTGGGATTTGTTTTATTAATTAGCCAGTCTTGTGTGGACAGAAAGTGGATATTTTTTTAAATCAAAAGAGCACTTCCTCCCTTTCTATTACCATTACATTACCATTCTCACCTGTCAAAGCATAATATGTATTTTGATGATTTACTCCGCTGAAAGCAAAGATATCTTTTGCTTACTGAGGTATTCTGCCTGAAATTTGTGATTTCTTTGTCAGCACCCAGTACAGTTTTTCCAAATCCTTGTGGACAGCTCTCTGGCGTTTATCCTGGTGTGAATTGCCATGGGCCGCATTGCCCATTGAAGCCACGTCTAAAAAGGAAACAGAGACACATAGTTCAATTCTCACCAAGCCAAGAAAGAAACTTTGCACAACTGATTCATATGACTGTAACACTGTGCTGCATTTGTTAGTGACCTCATTATACACAATACCTGGCTGAACAAATTGCTTTTTGCAACAAGCCAATTTGTCTCCTGTATGTTGAAGTTGCTTTCAAATAATGGAGCATGCAAGTAGATGGAAAGTGTAGAATCAAACCTGGTGATGGTTTACATTGATCAAAACTATTTAAAGGTTCCGGGGTCTCAAGTAATGATTGGAGCTCTCTGGTTAGATCTTAGTTTACTCTATCTGCATCTGCAGGCTTTTAAAAAAGTCAATTTATGGGATACGGGCATTGCGAGATCAAGGCCAGTATTTACTGTCCATCCCTAATTGATTGCATAGCACGACATAGGATATGGAGCACAAAATGAGGCCATTGGATGCAACCAGTGCATGTCGGTGTTTGTGCTCTACTTAATAACAATAATAATCGCTTATTGTCACAAGTAGGCTTCAATGAAGTTACTGTGAAAAGCCCCTAGTCGCCACATTCCGGCACCTGTTCGGGGAGGCTGGAACAGGAATTGAACCCGCGTTGCTGGTCTTGTTGTGCATTACAGGCCAGCTGTCTTAGCTCTTTCCGTACCAGCCTCCCCGAACAGCTAAACCAGCCCCTTGAGCTTCCTCTCATCCTTTTCTATCTTTCATTGTGATACTCAATTCCCTTCTCCCTCATATGCTTGTCCAGCTTCACTTTAAATGCATCCCTATCATTCCCATCAACCACTCCCTGTTCCATATTCTCACCACATTTTGGCTAAATAAGTTTCTTCTGAATTCCTGATTGGATTTTTTCACTGACCATCTTATGTTGATGGCCTCTTCAACACACAAGGGACATTTCTCTCTGTGTCCACTCTACAAAGCCTTTCATCATTTTCAGTACCTCTATTAAGTCGCTCCTCAACCTTTTTCAAGAGAAAAGGGATCCTTTCAACCCTTTCTTGATATGTATACCTAGAGATATTTGGTATCATCCTTGCAAATACTTTCTGCAAATTCTCCACTGCCTTCATATCTGCATGCAGCACTCTATTGTGGTTGAACTCGGCTCAGAGTCATTGAGCTTTAGGCCTAACTGCAGACACTGTGACACATCAGGGTGGGGGAATGGTAGCTGGACATTTGTTCCAGGAGGTGTCCCCCTCCCCCAAGTATAGGGTATTCGCATTTGGTCAGCGACACGAGAGCGTGGCTGCAGGTGGGGCAGGTAAAGGGATCACGAACATATGAGTGGAAGACCTTCAGTTCTTCCAATTGTCCAACAAGTTTTAGGCGCTTTCAGCCTGTGCAGATGAGAGTAGGACTGCAGGCTAGATGAGCAAACTGACTGTAATGACTTAGGCCAGGCCTTTGAGATTGGCCAATTAGAATACGAGTTCCCTGGTTAGTGGCCCAATCAGGAAACCCCTTTCTGTGTATATAACAGGGAGTGTCAGATCCTCTGCACTCCTGGTGTAGACAGCAGACTGAATGGTCATGGTTGTTCAGCTGTTGGGTTTGTAAATAAAAGGAATTCTGGTGACGGAACGTCTGCCTCCGTGGACTTATTACAGTGGCGACGAGGAAAACGGAACGACCCGAAGAAACCTGCTCGTCAGCAGCTGCCGCATATAGAGGGTAAGCCACTGACAGGCAAAATGCCTTTATTCAGAAAGTTGGACTCTTTGGACCCTGCAGTGGAAGACTGGGCCCAATATGTAGAGCGGATGAAGTACGTCTTTACAGCAAACGATATAATTCCGGATGAAAAGCAACGGGTCATTCTGCTGACCATGTGGGGGCCAGCAGCCTTTGCCATTCTGCACAGTCCCACTTTTCCGGAGGCACGGGACACGAAAACTTTCCAGGAATTGGCGGACTTAGTAAAAGAGCAAAGGGCAGCACGGTGGCCTAGTGGTTAGCACAACCGCCTCACGGCGCTGAGGTCCCAGGTTCGATCCCGGCTCTGGGTCACTGTCCGTGTGGAGTTTGCACATTCTCCCCGTGTCTGCGTGGGTTTCGCCCCCACAACCCAAAAATGTGCAGAGAAGGTGGATTGACCACGCTAAATTGCCCCTTAATTGGAAAAAATAATTGGCTAATCTAAATTTATTTTTAAAAAAAAGAGCACTATGACCCTAAGTCACCTCTGATCCTGCGAAGGTACCGGCTTTACTCAGCATTCCGAGACACTGGGGAGTCAGTCACTAACTTTTTAACAAGATTAAGGCGATTAGTAGAGGTTTGCGAATTTGGCCTGACACTAAATGAGATGCTCAGAGACCGTTTGGTATGTGGAATAAATAATTTAGTAATACAGAAACGTCTGTTAGCAGAGGCCGAGCTGGATTGCAAACAAGCATTGCAGCTGGCTTTGTTCTTAGAAAAAGCAGCAAGCGGAATGCATGAGTTACAGGGTACTCCGATGGAGGTAGCCTACACCAGTGAAACTGAGTTAAAGGACTACCGCTGGGGGATAGGCGCATACGCGGGAGCGCCAGCGTGTTCTGGCACATGCACCGAACCGCTGGCGTGAACCCAGCGCAAGTGCAGGGGGTTTCTTCTCTGCGCCGGCCATCGCGGAGGTTCACAGCAGCCGGCGCGGATGGAAAGAGTACCCCCACGGCACAGGCCCACCCGTGGATCGGTTGGCCTCGATCGCGGGCCCGGCCACCGTGCCCCCCCCCCCGGGGCCAGATCCCCACGCGCCCTCCCCCAAGGACACCGCAGGCCACCCGCAGAGCCAGGTCCTGCTGGTAAGGACCTGTCGTGATTTACGGCGTTGGGACTGGCCGAAAACAGGCAGCCGCTCGGCCCATCGCGGGCCGGAGAATCGCCGGGGAGCCGCTGCCAGCGGCCGCCAATTGGCGAGGCGCGATTCCCGCCCCTGCCAAATTCCCGCCGCTTGAGAATTCGGCAGCTGGCATTGGGGAGGCGTGTTGGGATTCACACCGCCTCCCCCCTCCCCCCCGCCCGCCACCGGCAAATCTCCGCTGGGGGGGGTCGGAGAATCCTGCCCAAGGTCTTTTTTAGGACTGGTGACATATTATGGAAAGTTCATGCAGAACAGAGCTTCCATTCTGGACCCCCTACACCAATTACTAAAAAAGGGGAAAGCCTGGGAGTGCTCCGCCCATCAAGACAGGGCTGTCAACAAATTAAAGAACAGCTTTCCTCAGAGAACATCTTGGCACACTCCGACCCCAGGAAAGAGTTGGTGCCCACGTGCGGTGCATCTCCATATGGCACTGGTGCAGTTTTGGCACCCAGAGGGCAAAACGGACAGGAACGACCTTTAGCGTTTGCTTCCAGGACGCTGGCAGCAGCAGAGCGAAAGTACGCCCAAATCGAAAAGGAAGGACTGGCTGTGATTTTCGGTGAAGAAATTTCACCAGTACTTGTACGGGCGGAAATTCACTATAATTACAGACCACAAGCCATTTCTGGGTTTGCTTAAAGAAGACAAAGCGGTGCCACAAATAACTTCGGCCCGGATCCAAGGCTGGGCCCTATTACTGGCAGCGTACCAGTATCAACTGAAGCATCGGCCAGGAACCCGGGTGGCAAATGCCGATGCACTAAGCAGGCTGCCATTACTGGAGACCCCACCATTGTTGAAGAAACAGTCAGCAGCATCATTGGACACCAAACTGGCACGCTGGATATTTGACTACAGAACAACCCCAAACGCCACAAGAATAGAGGAAACTGTGATGACGTTACATTTCCTGGACACCCTTTCAGTGGCCCACAAAACATTCATTTATGGACCCAAAGGGACCCGGTTTTTTCAAAAATAAAACATCATGGGCACCCTGGAGTCTCAAAAATGAAGATGCTGGCCAGGAGCTATGCCTGGTGGCCGGGCCTGGACACAGACATAGAGCATTGGTAGGTCGGTGTCAAGAATGCCAACAAAGGCAGAAGATGCCATGGGAAATGCCGGGTAGACCATGGTCGCGACTTCATGTCGATTTTGCAGGCCAGTTTGTGGGTTCAATATTTTTTATAATACTAGACACCCATTCCAAATGGTTAGACGTCTACAAAATGAACTCTTTAGATTCAACAACTACCATTTTAAAAGCTCCGCACCTCGTTCGCAACTCATGGTATCCCGGAGTGTTAGTTTTGGATAATGGGTCAGTTTTCACCAGCCAGGACTTCACAAAATTTATGAAGTCGAGTGGCATTCGGCAAATAAGGATGGCACCATACCACCCGGCATCGAATGGTTTGGTGGAGAGAGCCGTCCAGACCGTAAAAGTCGGGTTGAAGAAACAGTCAGCAGCATTATTGGACACCAAACTGTCGCGCTGGATATTTGACGACAGAACAATCCCAAACGCCACAACAGGAATAGCACCGGCAGAGCTACACATGGGCAGACGACCCTGAACCTGGCTGAGTCTACTATTCCTGAATTGGCAGAATAGAGCGACACCAAGAGGCCCAATGCAGGAGCCACGACAACACTCGCCGAGAAACGCAGTTCAACACAGGTGAAAATGTATGGGTCAGAAATTATGCGAATGGCCCCACATGGGTAGCAGGAACAGTCAAGGCCAGGACAGGACCTGTGTCCTATGAGATACGTGTGGGAAAACATGTAATAAAGAAACACCTGGACCAGGTGCGGGTCTCAGATTTGTTTCCTCCTCTGGAGTTGACTCGGATCAGCATACTGAGGACCGTGGAGAGTCCTCCCCGACAAACTTTTCACACCCCTCCGACACCACTGGTGAGGACATCGGACTCGGATATGGACACCGTGGATGATGCCGCAGCTGTACCCCTGCCACCGGAGGAAAGGGGTGAACGGCCCCTCAGGCGCTCATATCGGAAAAGACGGGTGCCTCGCCATTATACCCCACCCAACGTCAGAGGCCAAAGTGGAGAATCTGGACCCGGTGCAAAAATGAAGCAGGAGACCCGGGAGTCACAGGGACTACGGGGGCTCCTCGGACTTTGGGGGGTGTGTAATTACTTAGGCCAGGCCTTTGAGATTGGCCAATTAGAATACGAGTTCCCTGATTAGTGGCCCAATCAGGGAACCCCTTTCTGTGTATATAACAGGGAGTGTCAGATCCTCTGCACTCCCAGTGTAGAAACCAGACTCAATGGTTGTGGTTATTTAGCTGTTGGGTTTGTAAATAAAAGGAATTCTGATGACGGGACTTTGCCTCTGTGGACTTTGTACACTGACCAAGGCACCATGGTACAGGAAGTGATTCAAGTAGAGCGAAGCAACAGGAATGTAGTAGGGGATATTATAGTGAGAGGGATAGACGCAGTCCTCTGCAGCCAGGAGTGAGATTCCAGAAGGCTGTGTCGCCTGTCCAGTACCAGAGTTTGGGATTTCTGCTCTGGACTGGAGAGGAACTTGCAACGGGAGATAGAGGACCCTGTGATCGTGGTCCATGTTGATACCAGGTTAAAGTCCAACATGTTAGTTGGACTCTAACCTGGTGTTGTAAGACTTCTTACTCTGCTCACCCCAGTCCAACGCCGGCATCTCCACATCATGTTGATACCAACCAGGGAGGTAGGACTAGGAAGGTAGTTCAGCTTATGAGTAGCTCAGAGTATGAGCAGCTCGGAGCTCACCTAAAAAGCAAAACCGCAAAGGTAATAGGCTCTGGATTATTACCTGAGCCATGAACAAATTGTTGTGCAATAAATCAGATTAGAGAGTCAAATGTGTGGTGAAAGATTAGGAGAAACATTTTTTTGATTCCTAAGGCATTGGCATCAGTATGGGGAAAGTGAGATGTGTTACTGTTGAGGTAGTCCTCATTTCAACCTTGCTGGGACTGGTGTTCTGGCACATCATATCACTAGGGCAGTAGAGAGAGTTTTAAACTAAATAGTGGAGGTGAAGGAAGATGTGATAAACTAAAGAGAAAGGAGAAGGCAAGAGAGCTGGTTGGAAATAAGGGAAATGGCTATCAAAGTGTCAGATGGGACAGAGTGGACAGACATAAGAGTGCCTCAGCAGTTAGAGCTAGAGATTGTGATAATAATATCAGAATTAAAGGCACTCTATCTGAATGCACACAGAATTCACAACAAGGATCAAATTGCCATTATGGAGATGTGGCTGCAAGGTGACCAAGACTCGGAACTAAAAGTTCAAGGGTATTTGGCATTTATGAAAGAGGAAATGAAATTAATGAAATGAAAATCGCTTATTGTCACAAGTAGGCTTCAAATGAAGTTACTGTGAAAAGCCCCTAGTCGCCACATTCCGGCAGCTGTAGAAAAATAGGCAAAAAGGAAATGGCGGCTGTTAATAAAGGATAGGATAAGTACATTAGTGACTAGTAATCCAAAGGCTCAAGGTAATGCTCTGGGGTCCTGAGTTCAAATCCTGCCATACCAAATGGTGAAATTTAAATTCGATAAAAATCTGGAATTAAAAGTCGAATGATGACCATGAAATCTTTGCGATTGTCGTACAAAACCCATCTGGTCCACTAATGTCCTTCAGGGAAGGAAATTTGCCTGCCTTATCCGGTCTGACTGCAGACCCACACACAGCGATGCGGTTGGCTCTTAACTGACCCCTTCTGAAATGGCCTAGCAAGTCACTCAGTTCAAGGGCAATTAGGGATGGGCAACAAAAGCTGGCCCAGCCAGAGACGCCCACAACCCAAGAATGAATTTAAAAAAAAATATGGGTGATCCAGTGGATGTGGTGTATTTGGATTTTTAGAAAACTTTCGATAAGGTCTGAATTCTGCAACTCCTTTCCAAACAGCACTCTGGGTGTGTTTACATCAGAAGGATTGCAGTGGTTCAAGAAGGCAACTCACCAACAACTTATCAAGGGCAATTAGAGATGGGCGATAAATGCTAGCCGAGCCAGCGATGTCCACATTACATTAATTATTTTTTTAAAAGACCCACACAGGGTTTTGTTTTCTTCTTTATTCATTCATGGGATGTGGATGTCACTGGCTGGACCAGCATTTGTTGCCCGTCCCTGACGGCATTTAAGAGTCAACTACATTGCTGTGGATCTGAAGTCACATGTCGGCCAGACCAGGTAAGGACAGCAGATTCCCTTCCCCAAATGAACATTAGTGAACCAGATGATTTTTTACAACAATCGGCAATGGTTTCATGATCATCATGGGGCTTTTTACTTCCAGATTTTTAAAAATTGAATTCAACTTCCACCAACTGCCCTGGTGGGATTCGAAACTAGGACCCCAGAGTATTACCTTGGCTCTCTGGATTACTAGACCAGTGACAATACCACTACGCCACTGCTTCCCCTTGGTATGCAAATTAGAGCTCGTGGGATTGGGGGAAATATTGACATGGATTTTTTTACTTATTCATTCATGGGATGTGGATTAAGGATTGTTTAATAGAAAGAAAACAGTGGGCGTAATTCTCCGCAATGGCCGACGCCGTCGTGAAATCCGGAGTGTTTCATGACGACGTCGGAGGCCGCTCCTCGCCCCCTATTCTCCCCCCTCCCCCCTGGGGGCTAGGAGCGGCGTTTCGTGAAACTTGGCCGCAAGCGTCAAGGCGGCGTACCGAGAATGACGCGGCCGGCGACGCCTAAGTGACGTCAGCCGCGCATGCGCATGTTGACCGGCTCCAACCCGTGCATGCGCGGTTGCCGTCTTCCCCTCCACTGCCCCGTGAGACATGGCGGCTTGATCTTGCGGGGCGGCAGAGGGGAAAGAGTGCGTCTCTTAGAGACGCCGGCCCGACGATCGGTGGGCACCGATCGCGTGCCAGTCCCCTCCCGAGCACGCCGTGGTGCTCGATCCCCTCTCCGCCCCCCACAGGCCCCACACTTACCTGTTGTGCGATGTTCACGCCGGCAGCGACCAGGTGTGGTTGCCGCCGGCGTGAACCCGTCGGGGTCATCAGGCCGCTTGGCCCATCCGGGCCGGAGAATCGCTGGCCGCCAGGAAAAACGGCGAAGGCGATTCTCCGAGCGGGGGTGGGAGAATTGCAGGCGGTGCCAGAGCGGCCCTCCCGCGATTCTCCTACCCGGCATGGGGAGCGGAGAATCGCGCCCAGTGAGTAGGGATAGACGGATCATTCTCAGGTTGGCAGGTTGTGACAAGTGGGGCACTGCAAGGATCAGTACTTGGGCCCCAGCTATCCACAATCTGTATCAACGATTTGAATGTGGTGACCAAATGTAACATTTGAAAGTTTGCGGATGACACAAAACTAGGTGGGAATGTGAGTGGTGAGGAGGGTACAAAGAAGCTTCAAAGAGATTTCGATAGAATAAATGAGTAAGCAAAAACATGGCAGGTGGAATATTACGTGGAAAAAGTGTGAAGTTGTCCATTCTGGTCAGAAAAACAGAAATATAGCGTATTTCTTAAATGGGAAGATATTGGGATATCTTACCCAGGTATGTTGTCCAAAGGGACCTGGGTGTTCTTCTTCATAAGTCACTGAAAGCTAACATGCAGGTGCAACAAGCAATTAGGAAGGCAAATGGTAAGTTGGCCTATATTTCAAGGGAATTTGAGTACAGGTGTAAGGAAGTCTTCTATTAGTTGTATAGAGCTGTGGTGAGACCATAACTGAGTATTGTGTGCAGTTTTGACTCCTTACCTAAGGAAGGATTGACTGGCCATAGAGGGAGTGCAATGAACGTTCACCAGTCTAATCTCTGAGATGGCAGGATTGTTCTATGAGAAAAACGTGAGGAGTCTGGGCTTGTATTTTTAGAGTTGTGAAGAATGGGAGTTGATCTCATTGAAGTGCACAATATCCTTGTGGGGTTTGACAGGGTAGATGCAGGAAGGATGTTTCCCCTGGTTAGGGTGGGATGATATTTGGGGGGGGTGGGGGGCACTCTCAGAATAACAGCTGAGCCAGTTAGGACTGAAATGAAGAGAAATTTCTCAAGTCGGTAATAAATCTTTGGAGTTCTCTGCTCCAGAGGGATGCGGAGGCTCAGTCATTGAGTATTTTTGAAGCAGATTGATAGGATTCTAGAAGTCAATTATGTAAAAGGATATGGGGATCGGGCAGGACGATGGCATGGAGGTAAAGGATCAGCCATGATCTAGTTAAATAGTGGAGGAGACTTGGGGGGTTGAACGGTCTACTCCTGCTCCTATATTCCTACATTCCTATGTTCTGACCATTGTCTACTCTCTTTGTTAACCCTCAAAGGATTCAAGGAGTTTGGACAAGCAAGATTTTCCATTTAAAAATTCACGTTGACTATTTCATTGTGATGGTTTTCATTTCTAGATGTTCTCCTATTCTCTCTTTTAGTAGGGATTCCATTACTTTTCCTACTAGTGATGTTAAACTGACACGGGCAGCACGGTAGCACAGTGGTTAGCACAGTTGCTTCACATCTCCAGGGTCCCAGATTCGATTCCCAGTTTGGGTCACAGTCTGTGCAGAGTCTACACGTTCTCCCCGTGCCTGCTTGGTTTCCTCCGGGTGCTCCGGTTTTCTCCCACAATCTAAAGATGTAGAGGTTATGTGGATTGGCCATGCTAAACTGCCACCTATAGTGTCCAAAAGGTTAGGTGGGGGTACTGGGCTTGGGTCGGGTGCTCTTTCCAAGGGCTGGTGCAGACCCGATGGGCCGAATGGTCTCCTTCTGCACTTTCTATGTAAATTCTATGATTCTATGACTGGTTGAAAATTCTATGGACAGGTTCAGTCCTCCTTCTTAATCAATGGAATTATATTGGCTATCTACCAGTCCTCTGACACAACCCATTTTAAAATAAATTGTTAAATATGTGTGTAATTTCTAACTGCTCTTGACACGATGGTGGTGAGGCTAACACATTCTCAATGAATTCGTAACAGCACGACAAAATCCCTTCAAGTAAAATCTACCGTTCTTGTTAATTGCAAACAACGTTTTTTTAAAAATCCCGTTGATGCATTTCAGGGTCTTTAAGCGTTTTTCTATGCCTGGTATTATAATTGACTTCACTGCTATTTACAACAAATAACTTGTGCATTCGTTGTGGAGCTCTGGACACTGGACATAAAATATTGCATTATTGGTTCGTAAGACTTTGTAATATTCCTTTCCCAAACCATAATTAACCTTTAAAGAGTGATTGAACATCCTAACAATCTGCCTAGTACAGAGTGCCACTGTCAGTGATTGAAGAGCAATTCATTGTAGTAAATACAGGGATTGTACAGCAAAGAATAAAGACCAGGATGATGTACCAAATGTTGAATAATGGATACTGGGAGATATAAAAGGTACTAATCGGGATTGAGGAGGCCATAAATTGTCAGATGTTGAATTGAGAATGAAAGAGTAAACACATTAGGACCAGTGACTTAACACAAAATAAATGACCAAATGATACAGATTGTACAACTCCCAGGGACTGCATGGATGAATGATTTCTAACAGGCGTACCACATCATCACATCATTTGTCATGAATCAACAATCCCTAATGTGTGTTTATTTGTATAACCTTTCACTCATTTTTTTTAATTAAATGAATTTTAGCCTTGTTTCTACTGACTGTTGACAGTTTGTGCCAGCACGGTTTTATTGAGAGGTTTCAGGGTAAACCACATCGCGTGAAGCCGCCCAAAACTGTCAAAAGAAAGTTGAGAAATAAGTCACTTGTCAAAACATGCTTTGAGATCATGAATTTATTTTTGGACTAGCACACAAGTCTAGAGCATGTGGTTTGTGAATAAACCCATTGGTTTTCAGTCAAACCTTATTATCCACACTCCATTTATTTAACATCTTGATTAACCACTTAAATTCCACGCTTAATAGGAGGAATGAGGATAGGTAATATAACCTAAATGGCATAATTTTAAAGGGAGTACAGGAACCCAGAGACCTGGGGGCTTACATACACAAGTATGTGAAGGTGGCAGGAAAGTGGTTAGCATTGTTGCTTCACAGGGCCTGGGTCCCAGGTTCAATTCCTGGATTGGGTCACTATCTGTGCGGAGTCTGCACGTTCTCCCAGTGTCTGCGAGGGTTTCCTCCGGGTCCTCCGGTTTCCTCCCACAAGTCCCGAAAGACATGCTTTTTAGGTGAATTGGGCATTCTAAATTCTCCCTCTGTGTGCCCAAACAGGCGCCGGAATGTGGTGACTAGGGACTTTTTACAGTAACTTCATTGCAGTGTTAATGTAAGCAGTGGCAGACTGGGTCTAAAAATATTGGTTGCCAGGAGACAAAGGGGGCCCACCCACAACTACAATGCTATCATTTAATTTTCATAACGAATAAATAAATTTTCAAAAAATACATATGGAAAAAAGGGTACAATTAAAATTCTTGTGGAAAAAAATGTGTATTTCTTAGTAATTACAGTGTACATGTACTGTACATATTACTGGCAGTAGATAGCAAATGTAAATACAGAATGTTATAATTGAATTTTTAATTTTTAGTTTAAGTAGTTGGTTGATATTTTTAAATAGTTTACTGCACAATTTACACATTAACAGATAGTTCAAAAGCACAATAGAGCATTGCATGCAGTCCACTATATTAAGAGCAATCGTTTGTGTTCGCTAGATGATTGTGCGAATCTGCAAATAATTGCTTCTGCATCCAATTCATCTAACAATTCCTTTTCAATGGATAGCAACATGTATGATTCCAAATTCTCCTCAGACAGCGAATTTCTTAACCTTGTCTTTATGATCTTTAGCTTTGAAAATGTCCTCTCAAATTGGACTTGAGTAACTGATAGTGTGCAGATGACTTTATAAAGTTCATAAAGGTTACCATATGCCTTGTCATGAAGTCTGTTGGATGCCAGAGGTTTTAGTACACACGATGGGCAAGTGCTGCAAATTTTACAATTGTTGCAACTGGATTTTCCTGACCATTTGGTCTCACCAATTAGCTTTAATCGTTTCATTTTTTCTTGTCCTAGATGTTTTCCAACAACTTCTATCCATCCAGCCATTCTCTTGTATGATGCTTTCACAAAAGTTGCTATATTCTGGAGCAAATTGAAAAAAGAAACTGCAGGCACACCACATTTTGTTGTTTCAGTTATCACCAAATTCAAGACATGGGCATAGCACCATATATGAACATGTTAATCAGCCACATCAGCAATTTTACTTTGTAAACCATTATACTGGCCATGGTAGCTTGCAGCGCCATCTGTGCTATCAGACAAACATTTTTGGGGGTCAATTTTAAGATGCTGTAATGTTTCAATCAATAGATCAAAAAGTCCCTGTCCTGTACCATCATTACTTGGCACAACTGAAAGTAGTCGCTCACAGATAATACCTTTAAGCACATACCGAATAATAATGCAAAACTGATCGATGGATGAATTATTTTGTGTTGAATCAACCTGAATAGAATAATATTTTGCTTGAGAAACTTCATGACTAATTCTTTCTTGTATCATATTCTTCATAATTTTGATTAACATGTTTATAGTTGTTTTACTCAGGTATGTAACAAGTCCACCACGGCCTTTACTTTGAGCCTTTCCTTGTTGCTCTAATCGTTTGATTCTTTGTTTAGACTTGTTTTGCACTGCAGAAACGTGAGCTGCCATAATGGGGTCATATTTTGCCATCAACTGCACTGTAGCTAAAACATTGCCATGATTCAGAACCTCATTATGTAGAGTGTAGGCCGATTCATTTCTGTGACCTCAAAAAGGAAGTGCTTGCTTGCCTAACATGTTTATGATGTCTCTAATCCTCATGACAATAATTCTCTGTTTCAATACTTCTTATCTAACGTGCCATCATTAACCACACTGATATATTGCTGAGCATTTCTGACATGTGTTGTTGTCAATTCATGTAAAGTCAAGCTCTGGCTAATATGCCTGTGGTCACTAAAGCCACGTACAAAGGGTGATGGATTACAAGTGTTGGGAAACTCAAAGGCTAAACAGTATGAACAATATAAGCATCTATTTTCTTTGTTATATGTTAGCCATTTTCTTGGGACTGAGTCATTCATAATTTTCCTCTCATACAAACGAGCATCAAATGGCAGATTATCAAGTGGCTGAAGTGGATGTTCAGCAAAAAACTGTTTTAGCTTTGCTCGTGATGGATATTGGAAGATTCCAGTAATTGATCTTTCATTTTCTTGTGTAGGTTCATTTACAGGATGTGCTTCAGAAACCAAGTCATTTATGCTTGAAGGAATATCTGATTCCCTGTCACTAATTGAAGCTATGTGTTCAGATGTTGCAACTACAGGCAGTACATATACCGGAACAAGGAAGCCAGAAGAAATATTGGGCCTGGGTTGATTAGTAATGGATGCACTTGTATTTGTCTCTACATTCAAAGTAGCTCTTCTCTGTTCTTGTAACTCGCATGTCATTGCATCATCACCATGAGCATTGTTTCTTGCTTCTTGATTATTTGTTGAAGAACTGGATATTGATGTGGATTGTGCTTGTGGTATTATAAACTCTGTAATAGGCCTGCATCGCTTGGCTGATTCCTTCCTTTCTGCTTCTTTTTGTTCTTTGCGTTTTAGTGACCCAGATTTATGCTTTTTCTTTTCCATGCTGGTAGGGGTAATATTCCTGAAATAAAAACTTAATTAAAAATAACCCACATTGGGAAAAATGAATATTGATGATTGCAAGAATAACTTGAAGGAACGCCAGATAAACCCCTGCTTGATAAAAAATATAAAATAGCACTTACACTTCAATAGGCTATGTTCATTAGTCAATACTACTGTGGCCTATGCAGCTTCAGAAGAGGAGACAATCCACTGTCCAGTGTTCACACCAGCAAGCAACTGAGACAACTGTTGAAACTTAGAAGTTTGGTCCGACTATAGTAAGACATTAAGAATGGTCCCACGACCAAAGTTAACATGTCCAGTTTGATACCAGTGTAGTGTTACAAGTCGCAACCCTTTGAGTTTACCGATCATGGCTTATCACTTCAATATCTTTGACCTCGTGATTCACGGTCAAAGGTACCGTTTCTCCTTTTTGGTGACCTCACGACCCAATGTACTGCTTGATATCCTTTCATGTTGCCGACCATCTCAAATCACGAACTGTAACTTTATCTTTAAATTCACACACTCTTGCTGAAAACGTGGATTTCCAACTATGTCTGACCCGGGTGAACCAGTAGCCCCCCCCCCCCACTCCTTTTCACATCCGTTTAACACTGCTTCGTTCCTTCATACACTGAGTGATTATTTGTTTGTTTCTTTATTGCATTTTTATTTGGTATTGCTCTTTTTAAAAACAATTATATTTTGTTAAGTTAGAATACAAATCTCAGGAAAGAAGTTGGAGATTTATTTATCTAATTAATTATAATTTTTAGGGGCCCTTCAGAGATTCACGGGCCCCTTCTTGGCTCTCCGGGCCCTGGACCGATGTACCGGCTGAACCAAGACTATTGCTTGATATCCTTTGAAGTTGCCGACCATCTCAAATCACGAATTGTAACTTTATCTTTAAATTCACACACTCTTGCTGAAAACATGGAATTTCCTTAATTATGCCCGACCCGGGCCCCCCTATTCCACATCCTTCTACTACCTCCCCTGCTTCGTTCCTTTTCATGCACTGCTTATTTGTGTCCTGTTCTCTTTTTTTCTTATTCCTTTTTATTACTAAAACAGTTGTCTGTGTTTGTTTCTTTATTGCATTTTATTTTACTTCATCAGGGGCCCACTTGCCATCGGGCAAGCTGACACCCTGGCCAGTCCACCACTGAATGTAAGTCTACTTGTGACAATAATAAAGATTATTATTATTTTTAAAAAGGCCATTAAACAATACCTATGGACTCATTCACTTCATAAACAGATTCCTTGAGTACAAAAGCAAAGGGCTAACTCACTGGAGTATTGAGTTCCATTCTCGGCACCACACGTTAGGATGAATGTCAAGGTCTTAGGCAGGGTGCAGAGGACATTTACTGGAGTGGTACCAGGGATCTGGTATTTAAGTGAGGTGGAGAGACAGGAGAAGTTGGGGTTTTTCTTCTTTGTGCAGAGAAACTTAACGGGCAAAAGCAAAAGACTCCAGATGCTGGAAATATGAACTAGAAACAGAAATGCTGGAAATAGTCAGCAGGTCAAGCAGCAGCTGTGGAGAGAAAAACAGAGTTAATGGGTAGGGATTCCCCCATTGGACACAGCAGGCATAAAAAATGGTGTTTTACTCGCTGGACATAATAACTGGCTTTTGTGCCATATTGTCCGCTTCTTGCTCCATTAATTATGCATGCATGAGTAACATGCAGGAACCGCCCTGCCATGAGTAACGTGAGCTCACCAGCTCCTCACTTCGGGTGCCATATTTAAGTAATCCCTCTGCACAACTTTGTTAATCTCTGCAGCCCAGGATGGCTACAAATCAGAAAGATGAAACTCGTGCAGGTGGGGCCTGCTGCAATGTCCGCTAAACCGCTGTGCCCGCAGGAGGTCCAGCAAGGCCACCAATCTGGTTTGAGAGGTGGTGGCAACGGCGGTCAGTGCCAACGCTGAGCAGAAGTCAGCCATCCAGTGCAGGAAGTGGGTGAATGATCTCACCCATGCCACAAGGGCAGGCAGTGGTGTAATGGTATTGTCATTGGACTCCAGAGACCCAGGGAAATGTCCTCAGGACCCGGTTTCAAATCCCACAATGTTGGATGGTGAAATTTGAATTCAATATGTTATGGGCCAGGGTTTAGAGAACCCCAAAGTGTATCATGGAGTTCACCTGACACACAACTTTTAATAGATTGTGGTATGGGGAGCACACGGCCCACTCTACAGGTGTGGTACAGCTGAAATGAAAAATTATTTTTTAAAGCAAAATAATGTTTATTCTATGAACTCAAGTTAACTTTTTTAAAACATACAATGAACATCTTAGCAACCATTAAGTAATCCTTAAGCTGTCCTTTTAACATCCATAAGACTTAAAAAAAGAGCTTTTAACAGAAGCACATCAGGTTCAAGACACGACTGAGAGCAGTTATTAGTTTTAAATCACCAAAGGATCGATTTATACTTTTTAGATTACAGAGAGAGAGATGAATACCCCTTCTGGCTGTGACTGCAGCTATCCAGCTCTGAAAACGAAACTAAAATACACTCTGCGCAGCAAACAGCCTAAAACAAAAGTAAAACGCTGACAGAAAGCCCAGTTCCACCCACACTCTGACATCACTGCAGAAATAAACACCCATTTCTTAAAGGTACATTTCACTACAGATATTTATATACAAACCCATTTATAAACACCCATTTCTTAAAGGTACTCTCACATGACAAATAAAAATCTGGAATTAAAAATCTAACGTTGTTGACTGTCATAGTTCTAGACCATTTAAGACAGAGATGAGGAGAAATTTCTCCACCCAGAGAGTGGTCAGCCCGTGGAATTCACTACCGCAGAAAGTGGTTGAGGCCAAAACATTGTTGCTTGTTTTAGTGATGGCACTTGGCCATGATCAGGATGAATGGCGGAGCAGGCTCGAAGGGTTGAATGAACTCCTCTAGCTCCTCTTTTCTATTTTTCTATACAAACCCATCTAGTTCACTAATGTCTTTTAGAGAAGGAAATCTGCCATCCTTGCCTGGCCTGGCCTGCACGTGACTCCAGACTCAGCAATGTGGTTGATTATTAAATTGCCCAGAAAGTCAATTAGGGATGGGAAATAAATGGCCCAATCAGTGATGCCCTCATCCCATGAAAGAATCTTTTAAGAACCCCAGCAGTCTCAACTCACCAGCCCATTTGCTGGCATGTCACTCACTGCCAGCTCAAGGGACATCACCACTCACTCTCACACACACGCCCTCACATTGCCTTCTACCCTCATCTACTTTAGAGTCTGTGTCCTCATCCAAGTCCATGGCTCCACTCACCACCCACACATGCCAGGCATCCTTATCATTTGCCCTGACATGCATCTTGCTCACACTCTTTGTCTGTCTTTATGCAGTACAAGCTTGCGCACAATAAAAGGGAGAGTTCCCAGACTGGAGGTAAAGTGTCCAAACTCCATTTCCTCATAATTCGAAAACTGAGCCGTGGAGCAGGCTGTTGAGGGGCCATCAAATGTGCTTGTGGTGATGGTGAGGACCCAGCTCATTCCACAAACAGGCATACTTTGAGTTCTTTGTCCTATTTTAGAGTCATCTGCTATGCACTAATAATCTCTCCTTTCTTTCACATGCATCTCTGGAAAGCTCCCAAGGACATCCACAAGTCAGGCCCTCATTTTCAACCCTGATGATACCTCGGATGAGGAACTAGAGGTGTTGTGCTTTCTTTTACTATACTCTTTTGTCTGTCCTTTCTGTGGCTCTGTTCCAATTATGGAAATCAGTGAATTTGCCTTCTTTCTATTTTGTCTATGTCCGAATGCCTAGAGTCGCAAGGTATCAAATGATACCACCACAAGTTTCAACCGGCTATCGATCAAAGAGCCAAACACCAGTTAGTTAGTTCAAGGTCAAGGATACTTTATTTATACACAATTAGTCATGCAACATAAACACTACTAGTTAACTACACCTATCAACTAAAACAACCTGTACTTAACTTCCAGCTTAGGTCAGTAAACAGTGGCCGCTGTTCAATTCTGGATTTCTTGGGTTTGAAGTGGTAACTGCTGCTCAGCTGGGCTCATCTGTCTGATAGTGGGCGTTGAACTCAAATTTGCTTTTGATTGCTGCGATTGGCGATGGCCGTGGCTGGGATACCAAGGCCGAAAGAGAGCGAGCATATGGCGAACTCTTCTTTTTATACTCGGGGGGTGCAGACTCGAATAGTCGAATGGCCTCCTTCTGCACTGTAAATTCTATGAAATCTATGAAACCTCAACCACCTGTCCAGGCTCATTCCCCAATACCAGATCCAGTACTGCCTTTTCCCTGGATGGATTATCTACATATTACATCAAGAAGGCTTCCTGGATACACCTTACAAACTCTGCCCCATCCAAACTCCTAGCACTAAGTGAGTCCCAGTCAATACAGGGGAAATTAAAATCCCCGACCACAACAACTCTGTTACTTTTGCACCAATCCAAAATCTCTCTACCTATCTGCGCCTTTATCTCTCACTGGTAGTTGGGAGGCCTGTAATAAACCCCCAACATTGTGATTGCCCCCTTCCTGTTCATGAGCTCTACTCAGATTGTCTCAGTGTATGAGCCCTCTGAGGTGTTCTCCTGCAGTACGGCTATAATATTCTCCTTAACCAGTAATGCTACTCCACCACCCCTTTTACATCCCCCTCTATCTCTCCTCAAGCATCTATATCCTCCAAAATTCAGCTGCCAATCCTGCCCTTCCTTTCACCATGTTTCTGTGATAGCCACAACATCATAGTTCCAAGTACTAATAAGTGCTTTAAGTTCATCTGCCTTACCTGCTATACTTGTGCCATTGAAACAAATAGACTTAAAACCACTGCGTTTGAGCAGACAGGGTGATGTTGGTCTCTTATTTTTGTTCTCTATTTCTCCTTCAGTTATTACACCTTCTAAGCCAGTGTTCTTCAAACTTTTTTTCCGGGGACCCATTTTTACCAACCGGCCAACCTTCGGGACCCAACCCGGCCGACCTTTGCGACCCCCACCGGCCGACCTTTGTGACCCGTGACCCACACCGGCTGACCTTTGCGACCCACTATTTTCTCTTACCTTGTTCGCTGCTGACAAAAATGGAGGAAATGGTTTTGGGTCCCTTTGGCCCTCGTACACGCTCCTCCAATGGAACCTGTTGGATGAAGGTGAAGCCTTCCGGTGTCGGAAAGTATGGAGTCTCCATCTGTCCAAAGTTCTGAATTTTATCAAATAACCCCCCGAACTTGAAAAAAAATAAAAAATAAAATGAGTAAAATAAATGAAGAAAATAAAAATTAAATTAATAAAATAAATGAATATATTAATAAAAACCACTTCAGAACTTGTAAAACAAAAAGCTGCAACTATTAAAAAAAATAGCGGCTGCATTGCACATGCGTGCCCGATCATCGTGCACAATGCGGCCGAATTATTTCTTTACATGCTCGCGGCCGCTTGCAGCCAGCGTTATGAAAAGGGGATTTGTGTGATTGGGAGCGCTGCGGACAACGGCTCCGTCATGACCCTGACTTTGAAGAACATCGTTCTAAGCTAATGCTCTGGTTCCCACCCCCTTGCCATACTAGTTTAAAACCTCCCGAGTGAATCTAACAAACCTCTCATCGAGGATATTGGTGCCTCTCCAGTTTAGATGCAACCCGTCCTTCGTGTACAGGTCACACCTGCCCCGGAAGAGATCCCAATGGTCCAGAAATCTGAAACCCTCCCTCCTACACCACCAGTTTACCCACGTTTTTAGCTGCACTATCCTCTTATTTCTCACCTCACTGGCACATGGCACATCCTGAGATTACAACCCTATCTTGCTTTTTAGCTTACTGTCTAACTCCCTAAACTCCTTCGGCAGGACCTCATCACTCCTGCCTATGTCGTTAGTATCTATGTGTACTACGACCTCTGACTGTTCACTTTCCCCCTTCAGGATGTCCTGTGTTCGTCCAGGCAGGCAACATACCATCCTTCAAGTCCACAGAAGTGCCTATCTGTGCCGCTTACTATAGAGTCCCCTATAACTATTGCTCTCCTGCACTTTTCCCTCCCCTGCTGAGCAACAGAGCCAGTTGTGTTGCCACTGTGCAGGCTGCTTTCCCCATGTAGGCTATCCCCCTAACAGTTTCCAAAATGGTATACTTGTTGAAAGGGAGTGCAGCGAAGGTTTACCAAACTGATTCGTGGAATGACACGACATATGTAAGAGGCAAGATTGAATTGGTTGTATATAAGTTGGGCGGTTGCTGAACCCGAGACACTACACTTGTAGTGTCCCCCACCCTTCCACCTCCTCTAACCTAAGGGGTTGAGTGAATATCAGGTAAGCTCTTCCTTTCCTTTTCTTGTTTTATCTAGTGGGGGGATGGCAGGGAAGGCAGTATAATGTTCATCCTGCAGAATGTTTGAGGTGAGGGACACCGTCAGTGTCCCTGCTGATTTCATCTGAGGGAAGTGCACCCAACTCCAGCTCCTCAAAAACCGTGTCAGGGAACTGGAGCTGGAGTTGGATGAACTTCGGATCATTCGGGAGGCAGAGGTGGTCATAGATAGAAGCTTCAGGGAGGTAGTTACTCTGAAGAATAAAGATAGATGGGTGACGGTGGGAGGGGCTGGGAGGAAGCAGTCAGTACAGGGATCCCCTGTGGTCATTCCCTTTAGTAACAAGTATACCACTTTGGATACTGTTGGGGGGGGGGGGGGGGGGGCTACCAGGGGTAAGCCATGGGGTACAGGTCTCTGGCACAGAGTCTGTCCCTGTTGTTCAGAAGGGAAGGGGGGAAAGGAGTAGAGCGTTAGTCATTGGAGACTCCATAGTTAGGGGGATAGATAGGAGATTCTGTGGGAACGAGTGAGACTCGCGGTTGGTGTGTTGCCTCCCAGGTGCCAGGGTCCGCGATGTCTCGGATCGTGTTTTCGGGATCCTTAAGGGAGAGGGGGAGCAGCCCCAAGTCGTGGTCCACATAGGTACCAACGACATAGGTAGGCAAAGGGATAGGGATGTAAGGCAGGAATTCAGGGAGCTAGGGTGGAAACTTAGATCTAGGACAAACAGAGTTATTATCTCTGGGTTGTTAACCATGCCACGTGCTATAGCGAGATGAGGAATAGGGAGAGAGGGCAGTTGAACACGTGGCTACAGGGATGGTGCAGGAGGGAGGGTTTCAGATTCCTGGATAATTGGGGCTCATTCTGGGGTAGATGGGACCTCTACAAACGGGATGTTCTACACCTGGACCAGAGGGGTACTAATATCCTGGGGGGGAAATTTGCGAATGCTCTTCAGGAAGGTTTAAATTAGTTCAGCAGGGGATTGGGAACCTGAATTGTAGCTCCAGTATACAGGATGTTGAGAGTAGTGAGGTCATGAGTAAGGTTTCAAGGTTGCAGGAGTGTACCGAAGGAAGGTGGTTTAAAGTCCGTCTACTTCAATGCCAGGAGCATCCGGAATAAGGTGGGTGAACTTGCGGCATGGGTTAGTACCTGGGACTTCGAAGTTGTGGCCATTTCGGAGACATGGATAGAGCAGGGCCCGGAATGGTTGTTGCAGGTGCCGGGGTTTAGATATTTCAGTAAGCTCAGGGAAGGTGGTAAGAGAGGGGGAGGGGTGGCATTGTTAGTCAAGGACAGTATTACGGTGGCAGAAAGGACGTTTGATGAGGACTCGTCTACTGAGGTAGTATGGGCTGAGTTAAGAAACAGGAAAGGAGAGGTCACCCTGTTAGGGCTTTTCTATAGGCCTCTGAAAAGTTCCAGAGATGTAGAGGAAAGGATTGCAAAGATGATTCTGGATAGGAGCGAAAGTAACAGGATAGTTGTTATGGGGGACTTTAACTTTCCAAATATTGGGCTGGATTCTCCGTAGCCCTTCGTAACGCGGGTTGCCTGCGAAAAAAATCGGTGTTAATCACTCCGGCATCGGGGCCTTCTTTAAGGCCGCTATTCTCCGTTCCCGAAGGGGCCAGCAGCTGACTGACGCTATACGCGTCAGTTTCTCCAGCTGCGGAAGTGGTGAGACCCGGCATATTTTTGAGGAGGAGGAGGAGAGAGACAGACCCGGCATTTGGGGGGGGGTGTGTTCCGGCATTTGGGGGGGGTGGTGTGTTCCGGCATTTTGGGGGGGTTGGTGGTGTGTTCCGGCATTTGGGGGGGGGGGGGGGGTTTGGTGGTGTGTTCCGCCATTTGGGGGGGGGGGGGTTGGTGGTGTGTTCCGGCATTTGGGGGGGGGGGGGGGTGGTGGTGTGTTCCGGCATTTGGGGGGAGGGTTGGTGGTGTGTTCCGGCATTTTGGGGGGGGGGGGGGTGTGTTCCGGCATTGGGGGGGGGGTGTTCCGGCATTGGGGGGGGGGGTGTTCCGGCATTGGGGGGGGGGTGTGTTCCGGCATTGGGGGGGGGTGTGTTCCGGCATTGGGGGGGGGGGTGTGTTCCGGCATTTGGGGGGGGGTGTGTTCCGACATTGGGGGGGGGGGGTGTTCCGGCATTGGTGGGGGGGGGGGTGTTCCGGCATTTGGGGGGGGGGTGTGTTCCGGCATTGGGGGGGGGGGTTTGGGGGCAGCGGCGGGCAGAGAGGGGGGGGCGACGGATGCCCGGGGCCAACGCACCGTCGCCCCCCCCCTGTACACCGCTGCCCCCTACCCCAACCCCCCCCCCCTCACCACCCCTACCTCAACCCCCCCCCCTCACCACCCCTACCTCCCTCCCCACCACACCTACCCCCCTCCAACGCCGGGTCCCCCCCCCTCAACGCCGGTACCCGCACCCCGTCCCCCTCCCTCTGAAGGCCGGTACCCACACCCCCCCTCTCTCCTCCTCCCCCCCTCTCTCTCCTCCTCCCCCCCTCCCTCCCTCCACCCCCCCCTTCCTTCCTCCGTTAGTGGGGGGGGGAGGTGCGGCGTTAGTGGGGGTGGGGGGGGGGTGCGGTGTTAGTGGGGGGTGGGGGTGGGGGTGTGGGGGTGCGGCGTTGGAGGGGGGTAGGGGTGGTGAAGGGGGTAGGGGTGGTGAGGGGAGGGGGTTGGGGTACGGGCAGCTGCGTGCAGAGGGGGGGCGACGGTGCGTTGGCCCCGGGCATCCGTCGCCCCCCTCCTCTGCACGCCGCTGCCCCTACCCCAACCCCCTCCCCTCACCACCCCCTTCACCACCCCTACCCCCCTCCAACGCCGCAACCCCCCCACCCCCCACCCCCCACTAACGCCGCACCCCCCCCCCACTAACGGAGGAAGGAAGGGGGGAGGAAGGAAGGGGGGGAGGAGGATAGAGGTTGGGGGGTGTGGGTACCGGCCTTCAGAGGGAGGGGGACGGGGTGTGGGTACCGGCGTTGAGGGGGGGGACCCGGCGTTGAGGGGGGGGGACCCGGCGTTGAGGGGGGGGGGACCCGGCGTTAAGGGGGGGGGGGACCCGGCGTTAAGGGGGGGGGGACCCGGCGTTAAGGGGGGGGACCCGGCGTTAAGGGGGCGGGAACCCGGCGTTAAGGGGGGGGGGTTGCGGCGTTGCGAGAGATGGGGGGCGGCGTTGGAGGGGGGTTGGCGTGGTGGGGAGGGGGGTAGGGGTGGTGGGGAGGGGGGTAGGGGTGGTGGGGAGGGGGGTAGGTGCGTTGGCCCCGGGCATCCGTCGCCCCCCCTCTCTGCACGCCGCTGCCCCCAAACCCCCCCAATGCCGCAACCCACCCCCCCCGATGCCCCCCCATGCCGCAACCCACCCCCCGATGCCCCCCCGATGCCGCAACCCACTCCCCCGATGCCGCAACCCACTCCCCCCGATGCCGCAACCCACTCCCCCCGATGCCGGAACCCACCCCCCCCCCCCCGATGCCGCAACCCACCCCCCCCCGATGCCGCAACCCACCCCCAATGCCGCAACCCACCCCCGACACTGAACGGCGTCAATCATCATCAATGGTTGACGCCGTTTTAAATCAACTGTGATTTTCGCCGACGTGACCCGTGGCCACGTCGGCGGGACTTCGGCCCATCCGGGCCGGAGATTTAAGGTCAGTGCAAAAAAAATGAAATTCCGCCGGTGCCAGCTGTTTTCACAGGCTGCCGGCGGGATTTGCACAACGCCGGTTTTTTACCGGCGGGAGAATTCGAAAACCTGCGGGTGCGGAAATAACGCCGCTTCCCGCCAATTCTCCGACCCTGCATGGGGTCGGAGAATTTCGCCCATTGACTGGAAACACTATAGTTCGAGTACTTTAGATGGGTCCGTTTTTGTCCAATGTGTGCAGGAGGGTTTCCTGACACAGTATGTAGATAGGCCAATGAGAGGCGAGGCCGTATTGGATTTGGTACTGGGTAATGAACCAGGACAGGTGTTAGATTTTGAGGTAGGTGAACACTTTGTGATAGTGACCACAATTCGATTACGTTTACTTTAGAGATGGAAAGGGATAGGTATATAACCGCAGGGCAAGAATTATATCTGGGAGGAAAGGCAATTATGATGCGATGAGGCAAGACTTAGGATGCACCGGATGGAGAGGAAAACTGCAGGGGATGGGCACAATTGAAATGTGGAGCATGTTCAAGGAACAGCTACTGTGTGTCCTTGATAAGTATGTACCTGTCAGGCAGGGAGGAAGTGGTCGAGCGAGGGAACCATGGTTTGCTAAAGCAGTTGAAACACTTGTCAAGAGGAAGAAGGAGGCTTATGTAAAGATGAGGTGTGAAGGTTCAGTTAGGGCACTCGAGAGTTACAAGTTAGCTAGGAAGGATCTAAAGAGAGAGCTACGAAGAGTCAGGAGGGGACATGAGAAGTCTTTGGCAGGTAGGATCAAGGATAACCCTAAAGCTTTCTATAGATATGTCAGGAATAAAAGAATGACTAGGGTAAGAGTAGGGCCAGTCAAGGACAGTAGTGGGACGTTGTGCATGGAGTCTGAGGAGATAGGAGAGGTGCTAAATGAATATTTTTCGTCAGTGTTCACACAGGAAAAAGACAATGTTGTCCAGGAGAATACTGAGATACAGGCTACTAGACTAGAAGGGCTTGAGGTTCATAAGGAGGAGGTGTTAGCGATTCTGGAAAGTGTTAAAATAGATAAATCCCCTGGCCTGGATGGGATTTATCCTAGGATTCTCTGGGAAGCTAGGGAGGAGATTGTTGAGCCTTTGGCTTTGATCTTTAAGTCACCTTTGTCTACAGGAATAGTGCCAGAAGACTGGAGGATAGCAAATGTTGTCCCCTTGTTCAAGAAGGGGAGTAGAGACAACCCCGGTAACTATAGACCAGTGAACCTTACTTCTGTTGTGGGCAAAGTATTGGAAAGGTTTATAAGAGTGACATAGAGAGAAGAAGGTTAAGAGGTGACTTAAGAGGGGACATAGTTTTAAATTGAGGGGAGATAGATATAGGACAGATGTCAGAGGTAGGTTCTTTACTCAGAGAGTAGTAAGGGCATGGAATGCCCTGCCTGCAACGGTAGTGGACTCGCCAACACTAAGCGCATTCAAATGGTCATTGGATAGCCATATGGACGATAAAGGAATAGTGTAGATGGGCTTTAGAGGGGATTCACTGGTCGGCGCAACATCAAGGGCCGAAGGGCCTGTCCTGCGCTGTAATGTTCTATGTTCTATTTATTTTAAAGGATGGAAAGTTGTGAATAGCGGAGCGGGCTTGTAGGCCCCAAAATTCCAGTGTGTGCTCTTGACTGACAAACTCTGCGTCTGGAATGTGAATACATAAACTACACCGTCACAAGTCAATTATACTAACTAATGTTATAAAAAAAATAAGTATGGGCTTAATAGCTTGTGTGATTTGGAGTAACCTTTCAGTCCAAGAGACTAGAACCTCAACAGTGTTGTCTCAATTCCGTCTTCTTTGTGTTACCAGGTAACAACACAAAGGAGTAAGTGAACCTATTATTATTACTTATTTACAAAACTGATAAACGCAGTCAAGTTCTGAAGACGTATTGGCCCAACCTCCCTGTTAGCTTCCCTGATGCCTACAGCTTCTGAATCTAACCCATCATGGGCTCTGAAATTTACGCTGTGAAATGGTGAGCAGCAATACATACATTACAAAACCTCCGAGTAGCTCTATGATATAGAACATAGAACATAGAACAGTACAGCACAGAACAGGCCCTTCGGCCCTCAATGTTGTGCCGAGCAATGATCACCCTACTCAAACCCACGTATCCACCCAATACCCGTATACCCATAACCCAACAACCCCCCCCCCCTTTACCTTACTTTTTACACTACGGGCAATTTAGCATGGCCAATCCACCTAACCCGCACATCTTTGGACTGTGGGAGGAAACCGGAGCACCCGGAGGAAACCCACGTACACACGGGGAGGACGTGCATACTCCGCACAGACAGTGACCCAGCCGGGAATCGAACCTGGGACCCTGGAGCTGTGAAGCATTTATGCTAACCACCATGCTACCGTGCTGCTATAAATGTGGCATAACTAAATCTCTTTGAACCTAAACGATCAATGCAACTTTCAACAACACGCTCCATTTTTCCGCAAATGAATTAATAACAGGTCACGGCAGCACTATAATAAAGACCTCTTGAATCATCAAAATACAATGTTGTGGCACTAAATTAAATGGTTTTTGCGAGTCTAATTGTAACAAATAACTACTTCCTTTGAGGAAATTATTATGCTTTTGTATTATTGAGGGGTAATTGGCGGGATTTAGCAGACCCGCTCACAGTGGACACATACCCTGTTACGGTTGCAAAATCTCGCGAGAGGGCCATAGGAGTTTGCACGGGCAAGATTTCAGAATGCGATCTTCCCCACTCCCTGCCAGTGATGTGATCAGGTTCATGCCTGGAAAGGGCGTGAACCTGATTTGCGTGATTTAAAATACATTTTAATATCATTAAATGGAGTAATACCTTCGGGGCTGGCCAAGTTCAATCCTCCCCATGGGTGGCATGACAGCACAACGGCATGAATCATTCCTGGTTTTCTAAAATGAAAACCAGTTGAGATGACCACACCGGGCCTGCGAGATGCCTGGACGACAGCGCGAAGGTGTGGGGGTGGAGCAAGGTGGAGAGTGTCCCCCTATACGGGGGTGGGGGGGGGGGGGGGGTTTCGCCTCATTTTTCTTTTGGGGAGGGCACTCCATGTGCTGTGGAGAAGTGGGATAGGGTTTACTTTTCACAGGTCAGGGCATCATTTAAAGGTGGCATCCTGATCTCTGTGGAGCTGGCAATGCAGATCTATCAGGCCTTGCCCTGCCAGAGTGACAGGGCAAGCCATGCCCCTGTTTGGTTTTGACAGAGTGTCCGAAAATCTGGTCAGAAGACATGGCTGTGTTTTTGGAGGGAAACACGCTGGTTTTCAGCCAGAACCTGACACTTTGCCTTGTTTCAAGAAAATTCAGCTGAATATTTTCTTAAATTAACTGTTGGGACTCTTACATAGAACATAGAACAGTACAGCACAGAACAGGCCCTTCGGCCCTCAATGTTGTGCCGAGCCATGATCACCCTACTCAAACCCACGTATCCACCCAATACCCGTATACCCATAACCCAACAACCCCCCCCCCCCCTTAACCTTACTTTTATTAGGACACTACGGGCAATTTAGCATGGCCAATCCACCTAACCCGCACATCTTTGGACTGTGGGAGGAAACCGGAGCACCCAGAGGAAACCCACGCACACAGGGGGAGGACGTGCAGACTCCACACAGACAGTGACCCAGCCAGGAATCGAACCTGGGACCCTGGAGCTGTGAAGCATTTATGCTAACCACCATGCTATCCTGGTGCCCCTTGTTTGACCTTCTTCTAATAAGAGTCGATTGTCCAGTTGATTGGGGGCATTGAAATGCGACTTTATTGCTAATGATTCACTTTAATACGTCTGCATATGAACTGAATCAAAACGTAGATCAAATAATACATAAACTGGTCAAAACATAACAAAAAGCATGAAACTTAAAAACATAAAGAAAAATCGAAAGAAATCACTTTTAGACACAAATAAATCTATAGATGGTTCAAGAATTCAGGAAAGCAGAAATTCGAAACACCTCGCACATGAGGCCTTACTTTTAAGGGAACCCTTATCTATGCTCTACTCCCTCATTTACTCTCATTGGCTTCTAATTCTCAGCTGAAATCTCCTGATTTGCTCAAATAGATGGTCTGTTACTCAGAGGATGATTTATTAATTAAACACTGGCCACAACTTAAGATTGATGGATGTTCATCAAAGTTAGTTCAGGGCAGTCTCATGAGAATATGTTTTTCACACCACTGCTGACCACAGACCTTGACGTAACTAATTAATTGATATATTTTTATTACTAAATGTTGAAAATTCATTATATGAGACATTCACTGAAACAATGGGTGGGATTGTCCGTTCCCTGACGCCAATTTGGTAATCGACGATTGCGTGGAGAATCTCCTTTTACGATGGAATCAGGGACGGCATCTGTTTTGCATGCTCCGCCCCCTCCAAAACAGCATCATCGAGGCGCTCGCTGCACGCCGTTGCCTCAGGGTGTCCTCTGAAGACCGTTCCCCGATTCTCCGGCGCCGATGGGCCGGGTTCCCAACCGCATGTGCGGTCTCAGCTGTCGGGAACCCGGTGTGGTGGCTGCGGACTGTGTCCAGTGACGCCATAGTCGGGCAGGAGCCATACTGCTGGGTGTGGGGGCTTCGGCGAGGGGACTGGTCGTGTGTCCAGGTGGTACTATCGGGCAGGTCGGGTCCGCGCACGGCCGGCGCCATGTTGTACTGCAATTCTCTGGCCGTTTTTGTCATGGAGGCCGGGTGTTTTACGTGGTGCGGCTGCTAGCCCCTCACCAGTTGGAGGATCGGTGCTGGGACCCCACCGATCTTTCCCACGTAAAACGCCACGGATTCTCCGGACATAGCCTCCAAATCGGAGAATCCAGCCCAATGTCTATACTTCTACAGACATGGCAACTAGAGGCTTTTCACAGTAACTTTATTGAAGCCTACTTGTGACAATAAGCGATTATTATTATTACAAGCCAGCTATTTAGCCCACTGTGCTAAATAAGCCCCTATTTGAGCCACATTTGAACCCAGAGGTAATGAAAGCACAAACTAAGATTTCAGTAAGAGATGAGCTGAGATAGGGGCAAAGTTGGGTGACTATATGGAGGTGGAAATGGGAAGTTTTAATGTTGCGAGATAGGAGGTTGGAAGCTCAATGTGTGATCAAATATGATATCAAGGTTGTGAACAGACTGGCTTAATCACAGACTGTTGCCAAGGAAGGGTGTGGAATTGGTAGCTAGGGAACGGAGTTTGGAGCAGAGACCGAAAACGATGGTTTCAGTCTTACCAGTATATAATTGGAGGAAATATCTTCTGATCCAGTACTGGATGTCGGATAAGCAGTCTGATGATTTAGCAATAGTGGAGGAGTCGAGAGAGGTGTTAGTGAGATAGAGCTGGGTGTCATCAGTATCAAAGTAAAAACTAATGATGTGGCTTTGGATGATGTTGTCAAGGAGCAGCATGGAGAAGAGAAATGGGAAGGGGGCCAAGGATATGTCCTTGGGGAACAGCTGAAGTAATGGTGTGGGTGCAGGGACTGATGCCATTGCAAGTGGTCATTTGGCTACATTTATATAGAAAAGAATGGGACCAGGGTAGTAGAATCATAGAATTTACAGTGCAGAAGGAGACCATTCGGCCCATCAAGTCCACACTGGCTCTTAGACAGAGCACCCTACTTAAGCTCATGCCTCCACCCTGTCCCCGTAACCCCAACTCACCAATTTTTGGACACTAAGGGCAATTTATCATGGACAATCCACCTAACCTGCACATCTTTGGATTGTGGAAGGAAACCAGATCACCCGGAGGAAACCCACGCTGACACGGGGAGAACATGCAGACTCCGCACAGACAGTGACCCAAGCCGGGAATAGGACCTGGGACCGTGGAGCTGTGAAGCAACTGTGCTAACTACTGTACTACCGTGCTGCCCTGCTAACCACTGTGATAATAGGTGCATAAGAACACTATCATCACCTCCAGTCACACAGCAACCTGACTTGTAAGAGGCTCATTACAACAATGTTTTAAAATCTTAATACCTCTCCTATAATTAAACACCATTTTGTGCTTTTGCTGATCTGCAGAAGCACTTTTTAAAAAAATCCTGTTGTACCTATCCAAGCCAGGAGAGGGAGCCAAATGCTCATTATGCTAAATCCTGCTGTAACTCTCCCTGTCGCAGTGATAAACTGTCCTTAATCTGTGTAATTGATGTATCCATGGGCAGGCATATCTCTCATCAATCCTGCTGACCACTAATGATTAAAAGTTAAGCACACTTAAAGACTAAAAATTCAATACATTTGTTACTGATCTCCTGAACACAGAGGAAGAAAAAAGAAAAACACAATATTTTTGTATTTTCCACTGGATGTGCCAAAGGGTTTTATAGCCAATGACGTACCTTTTTGAAGTGCAGTTACTGTCGTATTGTAGGAAACACATAAGCAAACTCTGATAAACAGCAATGTAATCATGATCAAATGTCATATTGATTGAAGGATTAGTATTGGCCAGGATATCAGAGATAACTCCCCTGCTTTTCCTCATCATTGTGCCATGAGATTTTTCACATCCACCCAGCGCCGGCCCTAGGGTTGCTGGCGCCCCCGGCAAGCTGAACTTCGGCGCCCTTGGGGGGGGGGGGACCCGAGGGGGGGGCGGGGTGGGGGACCCGAGGGGGGGCGGGGCGGTGGGCGGACCTGAGGGGGGGGCGGGGCGGGGGGGCGGACCCGAGGGGGGGTGGGGCGGGGGGAGACCCGAGGGGGGGGCGGACCGAGGGGTGGGCGGGGGGAGCGGACCGAGCGGGAGGGGCCGGACCGAGGGGGGGTCGGGGGGGGGCCGGACCAAGGGGGGGGGGGCGGGGGAGCGGACCGAGCCGGGGGGGGCGGACCGAGCGGGGGGGGCGGTCCGAGCGGGGGGGGGGCCGCCCTGGGGGAGGGCGGCCACCGCGCATGCGCTGGTTGGCACCTGCCCAACTGCGCATGCGCGGGACCAGAGTCTCTGGCGCCCCCTAGCACATGGCGCCCCGGGCGACTGCCCGAGTTGCCGGTGCCTTGAGCCGGCCCTGCATCCACCCGACAGGCAGGCGGGGACCTGGTTCAATACCTCATCTAAAAGACAGCACCTCCAGCAGTGCAGCACCTCACCCATACCGCACTGGAGCGTCAGACTTGATTATTGGAGCTCAAGCCCTGGAGTGGAAATAGGATTAAAGATGCCATGGGCAATTTAGGGGTTAACGGACTGAGGGTAAAACTGTTAGTGCCGAGTCACAGATATACGCCCACACCTAGCGTGAGTTACCAGAAGCCTTGTGACTTGCCGGTGAGAGTGCTGCAAATGGAGCCAGGGCTCGCATAAGATAAGGGGCAAAATTCTCCCAACGGGAGACAAAGTGCCGACGCCGGAGTGAAAACCGGAGTGTTTCACTCCGGCGTCGGAGGCTGCTCCCAGCCCCCTATTCTCCCACCCCCAGGGGGCTAGGAGCGGCGCCGCGTCAATTTTGCGCGCCAGGCCTTGGCGCCGTGTCAAAGCGGCGCCGCATAAATGACGCGGCCGGCGGCGCTTAAATGACGTCACCCGCATGCGCAGGTTGGCCGGCGCCAAACCGCGCATGCGCGGTTGCAGTCCTCCCCGCGGGCAAGACATGGAGGATTGATCTTGCAGGGCGGCGGAGGAAAAAGAGTGCGTCTTTTAGAGACGCCGGCCCGCCGAGTGGTGGGCACCGATCGCGGGCCAGACCCCTACTGAGCACCCCCCTGGTGCTCAATCCTCCCCCCCCCCCCCCACAGGCCACCCACGCAGCATTCGTGCGCTGTTCAAGCGACCAGGTGTGGTTAGCGCCGGCGTGAACCGGTCGGATTGGGCAGGCCGCTCGGCCCATCTGGGCCGGAGAATCGCTGCTCGACCATTAGAAACTGCGAGCGTAGTCGTAAAACTCGGCACGCCGTTTTTGGGGGGGTGGGAGTATTGCGTGTGGGTGCCAGGGCGACGTGGTGGGAATTGCCCGGCACTCCCGCAATTCTCCCACCCAGCATGGAGGTCGGAGAATCGCGCCCAAGGCTTTGATCAACTGAGAGAAACAGGTTCCAGTGTCAGGAGGCTAGTATCACGATGATACCAATTTACACCAGTTAGCAAAAGGTGTATTGGAGAGATTTATTTTATACAGTGAATAGATGTAGAAATCACGGCCTGAAAGTGTGGAGGAAGTAGATTCAATGGCAACTTTCAAAAGGCAATTGAATAAACAATAAATTGAATAGCCTTGTTCTGAGCTGTATGAATCTATGATTCTACTATATTATAATGTTCCTTCAGGTTGCCCTGATAACTTGGTGGGTAAATGTGTAGAGTGGAGTGGTATAGAGCTATTCACATTGGGACCTTGAACCTTTTCAGATTTCTGTCTGGACTGTGAGGCAACATAAGCAGTCTGTGGGTTGAGGAAGGTAAAATAATATATCAGGGGTCTTATATCAGGTCATGTGGCAATGACCTCTTGGACTCAGGGTTGCCAGGTGAGTGTAGAATGTGCTTGGTTATGATGCTCTTCCCTTTTCTCCTCAAAGCCCACCTTCCCCCACCACCCAATGGCGAATACTCCATCCATACTTGACTCGAGGGTCACACATGATGAATGGCCACTGATGCAAGGGGCGAGAGGGGGGTCTTTATTTGAATTTGGACATTGTAATCTCTCTTTCTTTGATTTCCACACAAGGTTAATGTAGAAACACTTAACTGATTGGAATCTCACCCCGACAGGGTAAGGATATCACATTGATAAGACAAACCGAGGCTATTTACAGCCAATCTAAGCAATGTGTAGCTTCACCGCAGACATCCAGAATGAACCTCTGTTTTCTGGACTGGAATTTCCCTGCAGTTGCCTGTACGAATGCATTTTTATGCTTGTCTAACAGACTTGTGGTTACTTTTTACGTGGCGGCATTTCAAAAGAGTAATATGCTACACCTGAGTAACCCATTCATCTACAGACTGACTACAGCCAGTGAGTAGCGTGAAGGATATAGAAACAACGACAAAAGCTTCATTCCTTGGCCCACAGACGGTGCTGACCGATGAAGAAACACGATAATCATGAGTGTGGCGTGTGGCAATTTACAACATGTTGAAACGTAACTGGAGCAATTCAAAACAGGACACGTAAAACAAAAAGAAAAAACATGCATTATTCATTTTAAATCCCATCACATACAAATTTGTCAATTTACAACCATTGCAAGAATACAAAATTGTTTCACTGGGTAATACTGTAAAGTTTGTGTTCTCTCAAATAAAATATGTGTGAAAGATGAAATTCTGAAGGGACTTGAGTAATGTTTTAGACTAGGTGTGGTAAAGAGTAAAACATTCCCACAAAACCTTTGTTTCTAAAGCACACTGCTCTATTTATTACATTTTCATCCTGCATCAATATTTCTTCTCAGAGTCACACAGGCTGCTTGACCCACATATCTGTACCAGTACAGGGCGGCACGGTGGCACAGTGATTAGCATTGCTGCCTACGGCGCTGAGGACCCGGGTTCGAATCCCGGCCCTGGGTCACTGTCTGTGAGGAGTTTGCACGTTCTCCCTGTGTCTGCGTGGGTTTCACCCCCACAACCCAAAGATGTGCAGGTTAGGTGGATTGGCCACGTTAAATTGCCCCTTAATTGGAAAAAATGAATTGGATATTCTAAATTTAAAAAAAAATGAAAAAAAAATGTCTGTACCAGTACTTACACTGCACAGGAACCTCCTCCCACCTTACTCTCACAACAAATCTCACATTATCAACAGATACTTCTATTCCTTTTCTTCCTCATCTACGTATCTAGCATTTCTTAATTAAATCTTAGCTTTTCCTCTGGGCTACTCGCTTTGGTAGTGAATTCTACACTCTATACACCCTCTGAGTAAAAGTTTCTCCGGCATGGTAGCACATTGGTTAGCACTGTTGCTTCGCAGTTCCAGGGTCCCAGGTTCGATTCCCGGCTTGGGTCTCTGTCTGTGTGGATTCTGCACATTCTCGCTGTGTCTGCGTGGGTTTCCTCCAGGTGCTCCGGTTTCCTCCCACAAGTCCTAAAAGACGTGCTGTTAGGTAATTTGGACATTCTGAATTCTCCCTCTGTGTACCCGAACAGGTGCCAAAGTGCGGCGACTAGAGACTTTTCACAGTGACTTCAGTGTTAACGTAAGCCGTCTTGTGACAATAAAGATTATTATTATTGAATCCTTATTGGATTTGTTAGTGACTCTTATTTTTCCGACATGAGAATGGTGACTATACTTCAAAAGTCCTGCAATGGCTTTAGAAACATACATGGAAAATAGAAGCAGGAGGAGGCCAATCAGCCCTTCAAGCCTGCTCTACCATTCATTATGATCAAGGCTGATCTTCAAGTTCAAGTGGCCTGATTCCACCTTCCCCCATATCCCTTGATCCCTTTAGCCCCAAGAGTTATACCTAATTCCTTCTTGAAATTACACAACGTTTTGGCCTCAACTACTTTCTGTGGTAGTGAATTCCACAGATTCACCACTCTCTTGATGAAGAAATTTCTCCTCACCTCATAATGGTTTATTCAAACTATGTCCTATGGTTCTGGACTCCCCCACCATTGGGAACGTTCTTTCTGAATCTACCCTGTCTAATCCTGTTAAGCCCATGTCCCAGCTCCCATCGCCTCTTCCAACTCCTCCTCTCATTGTGCTTAACATCTTCCACAAGGGCACCCTCCATCTCCATCAGTTCCTTTTAAATATCCAACACCTTCCCCTTCCCTATTTCGTCCTCCGACAGAAGCTTATCTTGCAGCACCGGAGGCGGCAATTCTGGGAAAGGTGGCACCTCTCTCCTCACTAAATCCCAAACATGCAGGTAGCTAAACTCATTCTCCTTTGGTAACTCAAACAATTCCTCCAACTCCTCCAGCCCCGCAAATTTGCCCCCATAATAAACAAGTCCCTGAAGTATCCTGGGATGGTGGGACAGTCATATGAGGAGACACTAAGTCAAGTAGGATTATATTCATTGGAGTTTAGAAGAGTGAGAGGGGATCTCATAGAAACGTACAAAATTCTCACAGGATTAGACAGGTAGATTCAGAAAGAATGTTTCCCATGGTGGCGGAGTCCAGAACTAGGGGCCATAGTTTGAGGATAAGGGGTAAACCTTTTAGGACTGAGGTGAGGAGAAATTTCTTCACCCAGAGAGTGGTGAATGTGTGGAATTCACTACCACAGAAAGTAGTCGAGGCCAAGACATTGAGTAACTTCAAGAAGGAATTAGATACAGCTCTTGGGGATAAAGGGATATGGGGAAGGCAGGATCAGGATTGAACGTGATGATCAACCATGATCATAATGAATGGTGGAGCAGGCTTAAGGGCGGAATTGCCTCCTACTGCTTCTATTTTCTATGTTTCTATTACTAAATCCCCATTAAATCGCCACACCCGGAACCTCACATCGAGTCTTGCTGGCACAAACCTATGTACATCACAAATAGTTTCCCACAACGACATATCCTCTAACCCTAAGTGCTACCTACACTGCCCCTATAGAAACTTTTACTGTCAGTTTTTATGTTCCCCGCTTGCTTACTTTCATATTGTATCTTCCTCTTCTTAATCAATCCCATGGTCCACATTTGCTGAAATTTATACAGTTCCCAATACTCAGGTCAATTGCTTTCTCTTGCTATCTTGTATGCCTCTTCTTTGAATCTATTACTATTCCTAATTTCCTTTGTAAGCCATGGTTTCCACGGTTCCCTTTCTACTCTTGCACCAAATAGGAGTAAACAACTTTGGGAGTTCCTTGAATGCCTGCCATTGCCTGCTATCCACTGCCCTTCCTTTCAGAAATATTTCCCAGTCTGTCATAGCCAGCTCATCCCTCATAATAATAGTAATCTTTATTAGAGTCACAAGTAGGCTTACATTAACACTGCACTGCACTGTGAAAATCCCATAATCGCCACACTGCTGCGCTTGTTCGGGTACACAGGGGGAGAATTCGGAATGGCAAATTCACCTAAAAACATGGCTTTCAGGCATTGTGGGAGGACATTGGAGCACCCGAAGAAAACCCACACACACACGGGGAGAACATTCAGACTCCGCACAGACGGTGACACAAGCCGGGAATCGAACCTGGGACCCTGGCACTGTGAAGCAACAGTGCTAACCACTGAAAAAATAGAAAAATTGAAAATCGCTTATTGTCATGAGTTTAGCTCACTGGGCTAAATCGCTGGCTTTTAAAGCAGACCAAGCAGGCCAGCAGCACGGTTCGATTCCCGTACCAGCCTCACTGGACAGGCGCCGGAATGTGGCAACTAGAGGCTTTTCACAATAACTTCATTGAAGCCTACTCGTGACAATAAGCGATTTTCATTTGGGAGCCCCAGTCTGTGTGATAGTTGTATCCTCTCAGTCTTTGGGAGCCCCAGTCTGTGTGATAGTTGTATCCTCTCAGTCTTTGGGAGCCCCAGTCTGTGTGATAGTTGAATCCTCTCAGTTTCGCCTCCCAGCCGAACGATGGCGCTGTGAGCGACTTTGGGATTCTCCTCGCACACCCAAGGACTATTGGATCGCAGGGGAATTTTTGTTTGCGAATAAAATTCTTGCCGGGTGAAATCTGAACCAAATGGCATGGATTGCATGAATTGTTCCAGATTCAGAAGAAAATTCCGGAATGGGGTTCTGAAAACGTTTTGAATGTGAATGGCTGATGTGTACCCAGGCGTTTTTCTGCCGGCTCACCCCCGCCCCCGGCGTCGGGAGTGGTACCGGCCACGGTGGGGGGGGGGGCCGACGTCATCAGGGGCGGGGCCAGGCGGAGGTAAACATGGATCCGGTGCTGTACGTGCTGGCGGCTGCTATCCTGGTGATCCTCATCTTCTTTGCATCGAGAATCAGAGGACGGGCGCAGAAAGGTAGGCGACTGACATCCACTGTTGGTGACAACAGGTGTGCGGTTTGGAATCGGAGGCGGGCGTGGGGCCCATCGTGACCCGGAGCCGCTTGGGTGAAGCCACCGGAGGTCCCGCCTCTGTACACCTGATTGGGTAACGGAGGACTTGTCGGCGACTTGGCGGCCAGGGACTGGTCCGCCTGGCTGTCAATCAATGGGAGGCCGACCTCTCGCCAGCGTCAAGGACCGGGGACAGTTATTTCCAATTGGGATTTTGCTTTAACTTTAATTTTCTCACCTGCTCCAAGACTCCTGTGTTGTTTGCACTCTGCTCCTTTCCTTGAGTCCCGACTTGCGAATGCGTGTGTTCCGTTATTAAATCAAATAGGTGTTTTAGGGAAGGGACAAGTCAAGAATCCAGTCCCCACCTGAGTCGAGGGGGAAGGCGGGGTGCAAATAAGTTTTTACCCTTTCCAGGTAACTTTGTGCACCCACAGCTGTGGCTGTTCGCTTTTTAATTCCCACAGCAAAATGTAAATGTGAGCCTAGTTTGAATTAATTTAAATCGGTACTTTTAATTGAAAGATTTTCACCGTAACCGTACGTTGTTGACATAGAATCCCTGTGGGGCAGAAGGCCATTCGGCCCATCAAGTCTACACCGACCCCCTAAAAGCAGCACGGTAGCACAAGTGAATAGCACTGTGGCTTCACAGCGCAAGGGTCCCCGGTTCGATTCCCCGCTGGGTCACTGTCTGTGCGGAGTCTGCACGTTCTCCCTGTGTCTGCGTGGGATTCCTCCTGGTGCTCCGGTTTCCTCCCACAGTCCAAGACGTGCAGGTTAGGTGGATTTGCCATGCTAAATTGCCCTTAGTGTCCAAAAAGGGTAGGGGGGGTTATTGGGTTATGGGGATAGGGTGGAAGTGAAGGGCTTAAGTGGGTCGGTGCAGACTCGATGGGCCGAATGGCCTCCTTCTGCACTGTATGTTCTATGTTCTAAAAGCGCACCCTAACTAGCCTCACAGCCCTGTCCCTGTAATCCCACCGAATCTTTTGGACACCAATGGACAATTTTGCATGACCATTGCAAAGCAGACACTTGCAGTGCAGACTTTTGAGTTGTTGCTGTCATGGAGAGTGGCCACCCCTACTCTCTTTGTTGTTACTGCTGCTGCTTATCTGTTTGCTGCCAGTTCCCGCTTTGTTTGGTGCTTACCTGACTGCCTAACTGGAGAAAGGAGGGTTGAAGGAGAAGAGGGTGACTATCAAGACCAGGGTGGGAGCTGAGCCCTCTGGACTGCTTATTTTCTGGGACCCTCCCGGGCTGCTGGTCTGCCCGGCCTGGTCCTTGCACCCATCAAAAACGGCCTCTCAGCAAGGATGAAGCCTCTTTCTTCTTCCATCAGGTGTGCTTGACCAAGGTGGACATGCGGAGCTGGTAGACGGTGTGTTTGCTGAGCCCCTTCCCAGGCCGCAAACTGCGCACACCAACGGCTGCTTTTGGCAGAGAGGGTGTCTGCTTTCCATTGGTGTGGTCATCCCACGTTGGGAGTGTGAACTGTGTGTTTGCTGAGTCCCTCCTTACTTTTTCTCCCATATCCTCCCATCCACCAGCTGCACAGGAGCGTCCCATTACAGGTACCAGCCATTCATGGAGCTCGACCCTCCTGTTCCGCCATCCTCCTCCTCCTGCTGTGACCATTGTTCTGTTTCCCCTTCCTTTCCTTGTTCCTCTGCTTTCCTTTGAGCTCCGAGTGGAGTATGATATAACACCCATACTCTTTTCACTTCAGCCCTCCCCCGACTATTTACAATTGCTGACACGAGTAATTCCACATCTGTGTGGGCGTAGCATATTTGCCCTCTTGGCCATTCCATCTCTGCCAGTGGCAGAGCCTTCAAACGTCACATGCGGGGCTGGTGGTCTCCTCTGCCTCCACTGCTCCCACAGCCCTGCCACTATTCCGGTTGCTCACCCGGAAGCTGGGGGTTAAGTGTTACGCTCACCTTACTATGACCTTGGAGGTGTGTGTTTGCTTAGTGGCCGGGTCCATCGGCCCCAAGGTAATTGTGGCTGCCTCTCGCATGTATGGCAAAGTCGTATTTTTTCTGAGGGCCAAGTGGTCCACCTTGTCACCTGGACCCTCTTTTTCACAGCGCAAGGGTCCCAGGTTTGATTCCAGCTTGGGTCACTGTCTGTGTGGAGTCTGCACGTCCTCCCCGTGTCTGCGTGGATTTCCTCCGGGTGCTCTGGTTTCCTCCCACAAGTCCCGAAAGACTTATTCGGTGAATTGAACATTCTGAATTCTCCCTCTGTGTACCCGACCAGGTGCCGGAATGTGGCACTAGGGGATTTTCACAGTAACTTCATTGCAGTGTGAACATAAGCCTACTTGTGACAATAAAGATGCTTATTGGGGAGACAGTGATGTGGTGGTATTTTCACTGGACTAGTAATCCAGAGACCAGTGTAATGCTCTGGGGAACTGGGTTTGAAAATCACCAGGGCAGTTGGTGGAATTTGAATTCAATAAAAATCTGGAACTAAAAGTCCAATTACGACCAAGACACCATTGTTAATTGTTGTAAAAACCCATCTGGTTCACCCTAATGCCCTTTTTTTAGGGAAGGACGTCAGCCATCCTTATCTGGTCTGGCCTACACATGACTCCAGACCCACAGCAATGTGGTTGACTCTTAAGTGTTCTCGGGGATGGGGAATAAATGCTGGCCTAGCCAGCGACGTCCATGTCCCCTGAATGAATAAAGGAAAAATTGAACGTCTGTCCCTACCTTCCTCTGGAGCTCCACATCCATCTACTTGTGGGTGTACGATCAGAGGTGGTGCCACTCCCGCGTGGTCTGAAGGTGCCCCTCGGGCACATCTACTCCTTCCGGCACCAGCTTTCCATCCGCCTGGCCTGGAAGGAGGTATCAGAAAGGGGGATTCAAAGTCTCCCATCAATTATAATCTTTATTTGTGACAAGTAGGCTTACATGAACGCTGCAGTGAAGTTGCTGTGAAAATCCCCTAAGGGGATACTTAACGTACTTTCTGGTCCGCGGATGGCGTGTGGTCCTGCGGCCATGTGAGGTTGAGTATCCTGATCCTCACGGACATGGACCATGGCTCCCCCTTCGGCTCGCTGGAAGGAAGGCGCAGGATCCGTCAGCAGCTCCTTATGCTGCATGCCAACGATGGATCCCTTGTATCGGATCCGGAGGACGTCAGGGCCCACTGCAGTCCATGTGGTGGTAGGAACACCCGCAGTTCTGTCAGGGAGGGAGTTCCAGTATTTTGACGCGGTAATAGTGAAGAAATGGCATTTTTTTTTCCAAATCAGGATGGAACTTGCATGTGGTGTTCGTTCCAGGTAGTTGAGGTCGCAAGTTTGGAAGGTGCTGGTAAAAGGTGCCTTGGTGAATTGCTGCAGTGCATCTTGTAGATGGTGGAAAAGGCTGCCACTGCACTGGTGGTGGAGGGAGTGAATGTTTATTGCGATAAATGGGATGTCGGTCAAGTGGGCTCCTTTGTCCTTCACGATGTCAAGTTTTTGTTTGTGGTGCCGCATTCATCCAGGCACGTGGAGAGTATTCCATCACACTCCTGACTTTTGCCTTGTGGATGGTGGACAGACATTGGCAAGTCACTGTGCGGAGTCTGCATGTTCTCCCAGTGTCTGCGTGGATTTCCTCCCTGCGCTCTGGTTTCCTCCCACAAGTCCCGGAAGACGTGTTTGTTAGGTGAAGTGGACATTCTGAATTATCCCTCTGTGTACCCGAACAAGCGCCAGAGTGTGACTAGGAGATTTTCACAGTAACTTCATTGCACTGTTAATGTAAGCCTACTTGTGACAATAATAAAGATTATTATTATGTCAATGGTAAGCCCCAGGATATTGATAGTGTGGGATTCAGTAATGGTGATTCCATTGAACATAAGAACCAGGAGCAGGAACAGGCTATCGGGCATCTCAAGCCTGCTCCGCTATTCAATAAGACCATGGCTGATCTTTTTGTGGACTCAGCTCCACTTACCTGCCCGCTCACCCTAATCTTTTATTCCTTTACTGTTCAAAAATCTATCTATCTTTGCCTTTAAAACATTAACGAGGTACCCTCGACTGCTTCACTGGGCAGGGAATTCTACAGATTCATGACCCTTTGGGCAAAGAAGTTCTTCCTCAACTCATCCTAAATCTGCCCCCCCCCCCCCCCCCTATTTTCAGTCTATGCCCCCTAGTTCTAGATTTACCCGCCAGTGGAAACAACCTCCCTGCTTCTATCCTATCTACTCCCTTCATAATTTTATATGTTTTGATAAGATTCCCCCTCAGTCTTCTAAATTCCAATGAGTATATTCCCAGTCTGCTTAGTCTTTCCTCATAAGCTAATCCTCCCAACTCCAGAATCAACCTAGTGAATCTCCTCTGTATCCCCTCCAGTGCCAATACATAATTTCTCAAGTAAAGAGACTAAAACTGTACACAGTAAAGTGAACATCAAGTGGCCATAGTTAGATTCTCTATTGTTGGAGATGGCCATTGCATGACACTTGTGTGGCACAAATGTTATTTTTCACTTGTCAGCCCATGACTGGGCGGCATGGCAGCACAGTGGTTAGTACTGTTGCTTCACAGAATCAGGGTCTCAGGTTCGATTCCCGGCTCGGGTCACGAGTGTGCACGTTTTCCCCGTGTCTGCTTGGGTTTCCTCCTGGAGATCCGGTTTCCCTCCACAAATCCCGAAAGACGTGCGAGTTAGGTAATTTGGACACTCTGAATTCTCCCTCAGTGTACCCAAACAGCGCTGGCATGTGACCACGCGGGGATTTTCACAGTAACTTCATTGCATTGTTAATGTAATCCTACTTGTGACAATAATAAAGATTATTATTATTCATGTCTTGCTTCATATGAACATAGATTGCTTCAGTATTAAGAACATAAGAACATAAGAACTAGGAGCAGGAGTAGGCCATCTGGCCCCTCGAGCCTGCTCCACCATTCAATGAGATCATGGCTGACCTTTTGTGGACTCAGCTCCACTTTCTGGCCCGAACACCATAACCCTTAATCCCTTTATTCTTCAAAAAACTATCTATCTTTATCTTAAAAATATTTAATGAAGGAGCCTCTACTGCTTCACTGGGCAAGGAATTCCATAGATTCACAACCCTTTGGGTGAAGCAGTTCCTCCTAAACTCAGTCCTAAATCTATTTCCTCTTATTTTGAGGCTATGTCCCCCTAGTTCTGCTTTCACCCGCCAGTGGAAACAACCTGCCCGCATCTACCCTATCTATTCCCTTCATAATTTTATATGTTTCTATAAGATCCCCCCTCATCCTTCTAAATTCCAACGAGTACAGTCCCAGTCTACTCAACCTCTCCTCATAATCCAACCCCTTCAGCTCTGGGATTAACCTAGTGAATCTCCTCTGCACACCCTCCAGCGCTAGTATGTCCTTTCTCGGGTAAGGAGACCAAAACTGAACACAATACTCCAGGTGTGGCCTCACTAACACCGTATACAATTGCAGCATAACCTCCCTAGTCTTAAACTCCATCCCTCTACCAATGAAGGACAAAATTCCATTCGCCTTCTTAATCACCTGTTGCACCTGTAAACCAACTTTTTGCGACTCATGCACTAGCACACCCAGGTCTCTCTGCACAGCAGCATGCTTTAATATTTTATCATTTAAATAATAATCCCGTTTGCTGTTATTCCTACCAAAATGGATAACCTCACATTTGTCAACATTGTATTCCATCTGCCAGACCCAAGCTCGATTCACTTAACCTATCCAAATCCCTCTGCAGACTTCCAGTATCCTCTGCACTTTTTGCTTCACCACTCATCTTAGTGTCATCTGCAAACTTGGACACATTGCCCTTGGTCCCCAACTCCAAATCATCTATGTAAATTGTGAACAATTGTGGGCCCAACACTGATCCCTGAGGGACACCACGAGCTACTGATTGCCAACCAGAGAAACACCCATTAATCACCACTCTTTGCTTTCTATTAATTAACCAATCCTCTATCCATGCTACTACTTTACCCTTAATGCCATGCATCTTTATCTTATGCAGCAACCTTTTGTGTGGCACCTTGTCAAAGGCTTTCTGGAAATCCAGATATACCACATCCATTGGCTCCCCGTTATCTACTGCACTGGTAATGTCCTCAAAAAATTCCACTAAATTAGTTAGGCACGATCTGCCCTTTATGAACCCATGCTGCGTCTGCCCAATGGGACAATTTCTATCCAGATGCCTCGCTATTTCTTCCTTGATGATAGATTCCAGCATTTTCCCTACTACTGAAGGTAAGCTCACTGGCTTATAATTACCCGCTCTTTGCCTACCTCCTTTTTTAAACAGTGGTGTCACGTTCGCTAATTTCCAATCCACTGGGACCACCCCAGAGTCTAGTGAATTTTAGTAAATTATCACTAGTGCATTTGCAATTTCCCTAACCATCTCTTTGAGCACTCTGGGATGCATTCCATCAGGGCCAGGAGACTTGTCTACCTTTAGTCCATTAACTTGCCCATCACTACCTCTCAATGTCCTCACCTGTCATAGCCTCATTTCTATCAGTCACTGGCATGTTATTTGTGTCTTCCACTGTGAAGACTGACCCAAAAAACCTGTTCAGTTCCTCAGCCATTTCCTCATCTCCCATTATCAAAACTCCCTTCTCATCCTCTAAAGTAAGAAGTCTTACAAAACCAGGTTAAAGTCCAACAGGTTTGTTTCAAAGAAAAGCTTTTGTGGCACTGCTCCTTCCTCAGGTGAGGAAGGAGCAGTGCTCCGAAAGCTCATGTTTGAAACAAACCTGTTGGACTTTAACCTGGTGTTGTAAGACTTCTTACTGTGCTCACCCCAGTCCAACGCCGGCATCTACCCATCAACCTCTAAAGGACAATATTTACCTTAGCCACTCTTTTTTGTTTTATATATTTGTAGAAACTATTACTATCTGTTTTTGTATTCTGAACAAGATTACTCTCATAATCTATTTTACGCTTCTTTATAGCTTTTTTAGTAGCTTTCTGTTGCCCCCTAAAGATTTCCCATGCCTCTAGTCTCCCACCAATCTTTGCCACTTTGTATGCTTTTTCCTTCGATTTGATACTCTCCCTTATTTCCTTAGATATCCACGGCCGATTTTCTCTCTTTCTACCGTCCTTCCTTTTGTTAGTATAAACCTTTGCTGAGCACTGTGAAAAATCGCTTTGAAGGTTCTCCACTGTTCCTCAACTGTTCCACCATAAAGTCTTTACTCCCAGTCTACTTTAGCTAGTTCTTCTCTCATCCCATTGTAATCTCCTTTGTTTAAGCACAAAACACTAGTATTTGATTTTACCTTCTCACCCTCCATCTGTATTTTAAATTCCACCATATTGTGATCGCTCCTTCCGAGAGGATCCCTAACTATGAGATCATGAATCAATCCTGTCTCATTACACAGGACAAGATCTAGGAGCGCTTGTTCCCTCGTAGGTTCCATTACATACTGTTCTAGGAAACTATCACGGATACATTCTATAAACTCCCATTCAAGGCTGCCTTGACCGACCTGGTTAAACCAGTCGACATGTAGATTAAAATCCCCCATGATAACTGATGTACCATTTTTACATGCATCATTTATTATTTTGTTTATTGCCTGCCCCACCATAACGTTACTATTTGGTGGCCTATAGACTACTCCTATCAGTGACTTTTTTGCCTTACTATTCCTGATTTCCACCTAAATGGATTCAACCTTATCCTCCTTAGCACCGATGTCATCCCTTACTATTGCCCGGATGTCATCCTTAAATAACAGAGCTACTCCACTTCCCTTACCATCCACTCTGTCCTTCCGAATAGTTTGATACCCGTGGATATTTAATTCCCAATCGTGACCATCCGTTAACCATGTTTCAGTAATGGCCACTAAATCATAGTCATTGACGATGATTTGTGCCATCAACTCATTTACTTTATTCTGAATACTACGAGCATTCAGGTAAAGTACACTTATATTGTTTTTTTTTACCTCTGTTTTGAATCTTAACATCTCCAGTTTTATTCCTTTTAGTATTACTGGGCCTATTCACTGAGCTCCCCTCAGTCACTGTACCTTGTACTGTCGCCCTTTTTGATTTTTGACTATGGCTTCTCTGCCTTACACTTTCCACCTTACTTCCTTTTGCTTCTGACCCCGTTTTACTACCTTCCAAATTCCTGCATCGGTTCCCATCCCCCTGCCACATTAGTTTAAATGCAGCCGCTCTGAGACATCCTTGGTCCTTGCACCAGGGAGGCAACATACCATCCTGGAGTCTCAATTGCGTCCGCAGAACCGCCTGTCTATTCCCCTTACGATTGAGTTCCCCCATCACTATAGCCCTGCCATTTTTCTTCCTGCCCTGCTGCGCTGCAGAGCCAGCCATGGTGCCATGAACCTTGCTGCTGCTGCCTTCCTCTGGTGAGCCATCTCCCTCAACAGTATCCAAAGCGGTATATCTGTTTTGCAGGGAGATGACCGCAGGGGACACCTGCACTGCCTTCCTACTCTTGCTCTGTCTTTTGGTCACCCATTTTCTATCTCCCTCAGTAACTTTCACCTGCGGTGTGACCAGCTCGCTAAACGTGCTATCCACGACCTCCTCAGCATCGCGGATGCTCCAAAGTGAGTTCATCCGCAGCTCCAGAGCCGTCAGGCGGTCTAACAGGAGCTGCAACTGGACGCACTTCTTGCAAGTGAAGGAGCCAGGGACAGTGGACGTGTCCCTGAGCTCCCACATCGCACACGAGGAGCATGACACGGGTATGGGATCTCCTGCTATGTCTTAAACCTTAACTTATAATTTCAAAAAAACAAAAGAAAAATAAATAAATTAGACAATGAAAAGAAAAACTTCTTACCAGTCACTTACCAGGGTTAAAATGCACCTCCTCCCCACCCAGCTTCGAATTCCCACCTAGCTTCAAATTCCCAAACTCACTCTTGGTTGTGCCTCACTCTGGCTGTGTCTTCTTTGGCTCACTGGGAGAACTCACCCAGGGTCTCAGATGCTCCCTGGTTCTCTCCCTGCAGATTAAAAGTTACAGGCCAGAAGAAAGAGAGAGAACAAAACAGTAGAGAAAAAGCACCTTCTCCCACTCTGCACTGAATTACCTCACTGCACCAAATTACTCTGGATGTGCCTCACTATTGAGTCACGAATGGTGCTGAACATTGTGCAGTCACCTGCAAACATCCCCACTTCTTACCTTATGATGGAAGAAAGGTCAATGATGAAGCAGCTGAAGATGGTTGGGCCTAGGAGACTATCCTGAACAGCCCCTGCAGTGATATCATGGGACTGAGAGGGTTGACCCCCAAAAATCACAACTATATTCCTTTTGTGCTAGATATGACTGCACCCAGTGGAGAAATTGAAATCAGTTTTGTCCATGTTTAAATCCCAGCTGTAGTGAGGTCAGGAGCTAAATGGCCCTGGCGGGATCCAGACTAAGGATCAGTAAGGTGGTTATACCTGAATACCTTTGGGCAGCACGGTAGCATTGTGGATAGCACAATCGCTTCACAGCTCCAGGGTCCAAGGTTCAATTCCGGCTTGGGTCACTGTCTGTGCGGAGTCAGCATATCCTCCCCGTGTGTGCGTGGGTTTCCTCCGGGTGCTCCGGTTTCCTCCCACAGTCCAAAGATGTGCAGGTTAGGTGGATTGGCCATGATAAATTGCCCTTAGTGTCCAAAATTGCCCTTAGTGTTGGGTGGGGTTACTGGGTTATGGGGAGAGGGTGAAGGTGTTGACCTTGGGTAGGGTGCTCTTTCCAAGAGCCGGTGCAGACTCGATGTGCTGAATGGCCTCCTTCTGCACTGTAAATTCTATGAATAATGCTATTTGATTGCACTGTCAACAACACTTTCCATCATTACTGATGATCGGGAATTGGCTGAAGTCGCAGTAATTGGCTGGGTTGGATTTGACTGGCTTTTTGTGTACAGGACATACGTGGGACTAATTTCCACATCGCTGGTAGATGCCAGTGTCATAACTGACTGGAATTGTTTTGATCAGGGTGTGTCTAGTTCAGGAGCACGTGTCTTCAGAACTATTGCTGGAATGTTGTCGGGGCCTGTAGCCTTTCCAGCATCCATTGTGTTCAGCCATTTCTTGGTGTCACGTTGAGTGAATTGAATTTGCTAAAGACTGGCATCTGTGCTGTTGGGACCGCTGGAGGAGGTCAAGATGGATCATCCAATTGACACTTGTGTCTGAAGATGTCTGCAAATACTTCAGCCATGTCTTTAGCACTGGTGTTCTAGGCTCCCCCATCATTGAACATGGGGATAAATGTGAAGCCACCTCCTCATTGCAGCAGTACTCGTATAAGCCTAGAATTTCAAAATTATAAATGATGAAGATCTTCTGGATGTGACTTGTAGTTGGAGAAAATCGTGAGTGCACACAGAAGAAAAATCTTTAATCTGTTGTGTTTGTGCATCTCCTACCTGTTGGAGTATTGGTATATAAATCTTCTGGGAATCTACCTGCCCATCTCATCAGCACATGTAGTGTTCGAGGGAGTAACTATGAAGGAAAAAACAAATTTAATCAAGTTCATGATCTGAAAATGTGATGTGGCGGTAATTTTGTAGTGGACTGTGTATATATGAATCAACTACGCAGATGTGTTTAGTTTCTTTGTGAGATTACGGTATTGCTGTCAAGGATGCACTTGGCGTTGTTCCCTGGGTTGTCCTGAGTGGTATCTTCAGCTTCAATTTCAATTTAAACTGCTACGATCCTCTTGGTGATAACACTCCTTAAAGTATCTGAATTCAAACTTGAAGTCATGCACTTAGCTTGAATTAAAACTCGAAAGGTATTCACTACTGGGTCTAATGATGCACACTATTGTAACTGTCTTGTGGAATTAATAATCTTTATTGTCACAAAGAGGCTTACAGTAACACTGCAGTGAAGTTACTGTGAAAAGCCTCTAGTCGCTACACTTTGGCAGAGGGAGAATTCAGAATGCCCAAATTACCTAACCGCAGGTCTTTCGGGACTTGTGGGAGGAAACCGGAGGAAACCCACACAGCCACGGCGAGAACACAGACAGTGACCCAAGCTGGTAATTGAATCTGGGACCCTGGTGCTATGAAGCAACAGTGCTAACCACTGTGCTACCATGTTGCCCTTAGGAACATAGTTCAGAGAAGGTTTACTAAACCAATACCAGGAATTAGCTGGTTGTATTATGAGGAAAGATTGGACAGGCTCGGCTTGTATCTGCTGGAATTGAAGAGTAAGTGACTGCTGAGGGAATTGAGAGGTTGCATTTGAAACAAATGTATTCTCTTGAGGAAGAATGTAGAACTAGGGGTAAAAACAGAAAATGCTGGATCAACAAATCGGGTCTGGCAGCATCTGTAGAAAGAGAGAAAAAGAGCAGTTGGTATGACTCCTCTTCAGAACTAAAGAGGAAGATGGAGCTAATTAGAAGGTCAGTGATTGTTGGGAGCTACGAGAGATTGCACAAAGATGTTTAGGGCACAAGACAAAGCAAGTGTTAATGGCAGTGTTGAGGACTATAGAAGGTGCTGATAGTGGTATAGAGTTAAGATAGCGGAACGTATTAATAGGAAAACAAAGATCAGTGTTCTCTGAAAGCAAACTGAAGAACAAGTGACAGATTGCCCTGTCGGGGAGAAGGCATTGTGTTGGGACAAAAAGGCTTCAAGATGGATGGGAAAGTTAAGTCTAAAGGTGTTTTACTTGTTGAGTCCAGAAGGCTGTAATGTGCCTAATCAGAAGATGAGGTGTTCCTCCAGTTTACATGGGCTTCACTGGAACATTGCAGCAGGGCATGAGAGCAAGATGGTGAGTTAAAACGCCAAGCAATGGGGAGGTCAGGATTGTGCTTGTGGACTGAGCGAAGGTGTTGTGCAAAGCAGTCACCCAGTCCATGTTTATTCTCTCCAATGCTTGGGAGCAGTGAATACAGTTGACCAAACTGAAGGAGGTACATGTGAAATGCTGCCTAACCTGAAAGAAGTGTTCGGGGCTGTGGAGTAGGAGGAGCTAAAAGGCAGCTGTTGCACCTTATGCGATTGCCTGGAAAGGGGATGAGGGGTTGGGGATGATGGAGGAGTAGACCAGGATGTCAAGTAGGGCGCAGTCCCTATGGATTGCTGACAGGTGGGGTGTGATGGGGAGATGTGTTTCATGGTGGCATCACCCTGGTGTATGCGGAAATGGTGGAGGATGATCCTTTGAATGGGGAGGCTGGCGGGATGAAAAGTGAGGTCAATGGTTCTGGGAGGGAGGGGAATGGGTGAGGGCAGCGATGCAGGAGATGGGTCAGATCAGTTGAGAGCTCTGTTAATCACAGTGGGGGGGGGGGGGGGGGGGGGAGGAATCCTTGGGTAAGAGAAAGGCAGATATGTCAGAAGCTCTATTTTTGAAGGTGGCATTATGATTTTGATTTGATTTACTGTCACATGTACCAAAATGCAGTGAAAAGTAATTTTCTGTGGCCGAGGAACATACACAGTACGTACATAGTAGACACAAGAATAATGAACAGAGAACATTGACAAATGGTACAATGACAGAACAGTGATTGGTTACAGTGCGGAACAGGGGGGCAAACAAAGCAAAGACATGAGCAAGAGCAGCATGGGGCATTGTGAATAGTGTTCTTACAGGGAACAGATCAGGCCGAGGGGAGTCATTGAGGAGTTTTGTAGCTGTGGGGACGAGTCCTGAAAGAGTCCCTGGTCATGCACTCAGATCCTGTGTGGACCAACTGGCGGAAATCTTCAACCTCTCCCTACACCGTTTCGAGGTCACTACCTGCTTCAAGAAGACCGCCATCATACCGGTGCCAAAGAAGAATCAGACAACGTGCCTCGACGACTACTGTCCGGTGGCCTTGACATCTATCAATATCAAGTGCTTCAAGGTTGGTCATGAGACCCATCAACTCCATACTCCCAGAATGCCTTGATCCACTGCAATTCGCTTCCACCACAACCGGTCCACAGCACACGCCATCTCCCTGGCCCTACACTTCCTGGAGCATGTCAACAATGTGGACTCCTATTCATGACTACAATTCGGCATTAACACCATAATCCCAGTTAAGCTCATGTGAAAACGCCAAAACCTAGGACTTAGCTCCTTGTTCTGCAACTGGATCCTCTACTTCCTGACCCATAGATCCCAATCAGTAAGGATAAACAACAAAACTCCTCCACAATAGTCCTCAATACTGGGACCTTGCAAGGCTACGGTCTTGGCCCCTACTATACTCCCTATACTCTCATGACTGTGGCAAAATTTGGCTCCAACTCCATCTACGAGTTTGCTGATGACATGACTGTCATGGGTAGGATCTCGAACAATGTGTGTCAGAATACAGGAGGGAGGTAGAAAATCTAGTGGTGTGGTGTAATGACCACAATCTCTCCCTCAACGTCAGCAAAACTAAGGAGCTGGTCATTAACCTCAAGAAGTGAAGTATCGTACATACTCCTATCTGCATCAATGGTGCCGAGGTGCAGATGGTTGACAGCTTCAAATTCCTAGGTGTGCACATCACCAGCAACAGCACTTATACTTTCTCTGGAAACTAAGAAAATTCGGCATGTTCACATTTGCACCATAGAAAGCATCTGATTTGATATGGCAACTGCTCGGCCCAAGACTGTAAGAAACTACAGAGAGTCATGAACACAGCCGAATCCATCATGCGAACCTGCTTCCCATCCATTGACTCTGTCGACACCTCCCCGCTGCCTTGGGAAAGCAGGCAGCATAATCAAAGACCCCTCTCACCTGGGTTATTCTCTCTTCCAACCTCTGCCATTGGGCAGGAGATACAAAAGTCTGAGAACACTGACTTAACAGATTCAAAAACAGCCTCTCCACTGTTACCAAACTCCTGAATGACCCTCTTATGGAATGAACTGATCTATCCACACACCTTCTCTGCTGAGTAGTACTACACTCCGTATTTTTCATCCAATGTCTGTGTCTATATATTATGTTCTATGTTATTTCATGTATGGAACGATCTGTCTGGACTGTACGCAGAACAATACTTTTCACTCTACCTCGGTGCACGTAATAATCTTTATCAGTGTCACAAGGGCAGCATGGTCGCCTTGTGGATAGCACAATTGCTTCACAGCTCCAGGGTCCGAGGTTCGATTCCGGATTGGTCGCTGTCTGTGCGGAGTCTGCACCTCCTCCTCGTGTGTGCGTGGGTTTCCTCCGGGTGCTCCGGTTTCCTCCCACAGTCCAAAGATGTGCAGGTTAGGTGGATTGGCCATGATAAATTGCCCTTAGTGCCCAAAATTGCCCTTAGTATTGGGTGGGGTTACTGGGTTATGGGGATAGGGTGGAGGTGTTGACCTTGGGTAGGGTGCTCTTTCCAAGAGCCGGTGCAGACTCGATGGGCCGAATGGCCTCCTTCTGCACTGTAAATTCTATGAATTCTATGATAAGTAGGCTTACATTAACACTGCAATGAAGTTACTGTGAAAAGCCTCTAGTTGTGACAAATCAAATTGTTTCTAATTGGAACAAGATCCGTTTTATCTGCAGTTTGGGCAGACTAACAGTCAAGTGCACAGAAGACATCTTAATAATGATAATCATTATGAGTTTCACATGTAGGGTTACGTTAACACTGCAATGAAGGGACTGTGAAAATCCCCTAGTTGCCACACTCCAGTGCCTGTTCGGCTACACTGAGGGAGAATTCAGAATGTCCAATTCACCCAACATGCATGTCTTTTGGGACTTGTGGAAGGAAACCGGAGCATCTGGAGGAAACCCACGCAGAAACGGGGAGAACGTGCAGACTTCGCACAGGTAGTGACCCAAGCCGGGAATCGATCCCGGGTCCCTGGCGCTGTGAAGCAACAGTGCTAACCACTGTGCCACCGTAAACTTCATTTACATCAGTGATCCAGCCGTTCTTTAACCCATTTGAAAGAAAAATATTTTTATTGAAGTTTTACATTTTTACACTGCACATTCATTAGAGATAGATGAGGTGATTCCAGTTTACATGTTCCTTTTCGGTATTTCCCCCCACCTCCCTTCTTTTGTTGTTTCATTGTGGGGTTGTCCGGTGTTTATCTGTGGGCAGTGCGCTCCTTCTCCTTTCGCTTGGCCTCCCTTCCCCTCTTTTCTCCTCTTCCCATCGTGTTGTCAGCCTGCTTTTGAGCATTTGTGTGGTCTTGTGTTGGTCTCTGAGTCGGCTGCCTTCTGGCCTCCACCGTTGTTCCCTCTGGTCTCTCTCCCACTGTTTTCTCTCTCTCTCTCTCTCTCTCTCTCCCTCTCCCTCTCCCTCTCCCTCTCCCTCTCCCTCTCCCTCTCCCCCTCTCTCTCTCTCTCTCTCTCTCTCTCTCTCCCTCTCCCTCTCCCTCTCCCTCTCCCTCTCCCTCTCCCTCTCCCTCTCCCTCTCCCTCTCCCTCTCCCTCTCCCTCTCCCTCTCTCTCTCTCTCTTCCCCCCCCCCCCCCCCCCCCCCACCACCCTCTCATTTCTCGTGGCTCCTGTGTGTTCTACCCCGCTCTATTAGTTGTTGACACCGAACAGGTTGGCGAATGGCCCCCACGCTTTGTGGAAGCCATCTTCAGACCCTCGGATGGTGAACTTAATCTTCTCCAGGTGAAGAAATTCCGATAGGCCTGCCAGCCACTCCGCAGCTGTGTGTGGTGCTGCTGATCGCCAGCCCAACAGAATTCTCCGGCGGGCGATTAGGGAAGCAAAGGCAAGGGCGTCAGCCCTCTTCCACATATGTTGTTCTGGCTGGTCCGAAACTCTGAAGACTGTCACTCTTCGTCACATCTCCACCCTTACCCCCACAACCTTGGACATTGCTTCAAAGAAGGCTATCCAAAACCCGACAGGCCCAGAACATGTGGGTTTGGATGGCTGGGCCCCCGGCACTGTTCACGTTTATCCTCCATCTCTGGAAAGAACCTGCTCATTCGGGTTCTTGTCAGGTGTCCTCTGTGTACCACTTATAGCTGCATGAGGCTTAACCTTGTGCTGGAGGAGGTGGAGTTCGCCCTGTTCAGGGCTTCACTCCAGAGTCCCCACCCTATTTACGTCCCTAGCTCTTCCTCCCATTTCTTTCCTAGTTCCGTCCAGTGGGGAGCGTGTCCTTTCTAAAAGTCTTCCATTTTGTCCCTGCAGTTCCCCTTTCCCAGACTGTCCACCTCCATTAACTCCTCCAACATGTTGTCCCTTGGGGCCCTGAGTACCTTGCTGTCTCCTTGCGGAGAAAGTTTTTGACTTGCAGATGTCGAGTTCCTGTCCGTTCAGTAGTTCCAGTCTCTTCATCAGTTCCTCTAGGGTCGCTAGTCTGTGCCCCGTGTAAAACTCCCTAACCATCGGTGTCCCCTGTCCTGTCTCCGCCTCTTAAAGGTGGCGTATAGCATGGCTGGTGGAAACTTGTGGTTGCCGCAGATGGGATGCTGTGGTGGACGCCTCGGTCAGTGCGGGCGAGGGCCCGGAGGATTGTTCTGGTGCAGGAGGACTCCATCCTCACTCATTCCGTATTCGGTTCCTTTAACCATCCCCATACTCTCTCAGCTGTGGCTGCCAAGTGGTAAGGTTCACGTGGGCCAGGTCTCCCATGCTTCTTCTCCTTTGTCGTACAGTTTTTGGGATTCTTGGATTTTTCCCTCCCCACACGAACGCCATAACCATTTTGTCTATTGCTTGGAAAAATGCCTTGGGGATGTAGATCAGTATGGATCTGAAGAGGAACCAGGGCAGTACGTTCGTCTTGATTGCTGCACCTTTCCCGCCAGGGAAAGGGGGAGTGCATCCCATCTCAGTCGGTCCTTTTTTTACTTCCCCAGATTGGTCAAGTCCCACTTGTGGATCCATATCCACATAAGGCCTATCTGGATCCCAGGTAGCGGAATTTGCTTTGGGCTATTTTAAATGGTAGACCATCCAGCTTTGCCCTCTTCCTCTCTGGTTCACCGGGAATACTTTGCTCTTGCCCCGGTTGATTTTGTAGCCCAAGAAGGCTCCAAACTCTCCCAGGGGCTTTGTGATTTTCTTCATGCTGTCTTGTGGTTTCTAGATGTAGAGAAGCAGATCATTCGCATTGAGTGAGACTTTGCTCTCTGCCTCTTCTTCGGATTCCCCCTAGCCTCCAATTGCCAGGATGAACAAGAGCAGGGGACAGCCTTGTGCACTCCGTGCAGCTGGAAGTAATCAGAGCTGGTGGTGTTGGTCCAAATGTTTGCTTTGGGGGGGGGGGGTTGGCGTTGTACAGGAGTTTCTCCAATGAGGTGAACACTGTCCCTAGCCCAAATCGCTCCAGTAGCTCAATGAGGTACTTCCACTCGACTCTGTCGAAGGACTTCTCTGCGCCCAGGGAGCCGTCACCTCTGGTGTTCTCCCTGTCTGGGGTCAGTATCACATTCATCAGCCGTCTGATGTTTGCAGTTAGCTGTCTACCCTTAACAACGACCTCTGGCATGCAGTTCCCCAGTCGTTTGAGTATTTTCACATCCAAATTGAGCAGCAAAGTAGGTGTGCATGATCTGCATTCCATTGGGTCTTTATCTTTTTTGGGTGTCAGCGATATGGTGGCCTGTGTTAGGTTTGGAGGCAGGGTGCCCCTCATTAGTGAGTCTGCGAACATCTCCCCCAGGTGCAGGGCGAGTGCTGGTGCGAACGTTTTGTAAAAGTCCACCGGGAACACATCTGGTCTCGGCGCCTTCCCCACCTGCATGGAGTTGATGCTCTCCATGGCCTCTCCTAGTCCTATTGGTGCTTCCAGCTCCCTCCATCTATCATCCCCCACGACTAGCATGTGCAGTCCATCGAGGAACCGTTTAATCCCTGAGTCCCTGTCGGGGGCCTCGGAGGTGTACAGTCCCGGTAGAAGGCCTCGAACGCTTCATTGACTTTTTTTGGTTTGGGTCCCAGTCTGCCTCTACTATCCTTCACCTGCGTAATTTCCCTCCTGGCTGCCTGCTTTCTCAGCTGGGGAGCCTGCCGGCGGCTAGACTTCTCTCCTGTGTTCACGGTAAGTTGGTACATTGCTTTCCTGGTGGATGGCAGGTTAAATCCATTTGTAGCTTTTTCTTCTCTGGCAGAAGCTCTACGGTTGGGGCCTCTGAGTATCTTCTGTCAACTTCCAGTATGGAGTCGATCCTAACCGCCCTCTCTTCCCAATCTCTACAAGCCTTGTAGGCAATACTTTCTCCCCTGATCACGGCCTTCAGTGCCTCCCAGAACTTGGAAGGTGAGCCTTCCCGGTTCCAGTTGTTTGTAATATACTCGCCTATGGCCTTTGATGTTTTCTGACCTTGTCGGCCAAGTGGGTCATGTCCAACCTCCATGTGGGGTGTTGGGCATGGCACGTCTCCAACCTCACATCCATGTAATGTGGAGCGTGGTTGGAGATTACGATTTTTTAAAGCCATTTGAGTGAAATTACTAACTTACTTCCAGGTAGGTGTCAGCTTTGACTCATTTGGTAGCATTTTTGCCATGAGTCACAAGGTTTGAGTTTCTGTCTCACTCTGGGACTTGAGCACAAAAATTAAGGCTGACATTCCAGTGCAATACTGAGAGAGTGTTACACTGTCTGGTCAACAGGTGGCCACATGCCGCTCATCTTGGTTCTGAGTGCGGCCCATGGGGGATTTTCACAGCAACTTCATTGCAGTGTTAATGTGAGCCTACTTATGATAAAATATTTCTATTTTTGTTGACCATTGCCCACATGCAGGGTTGCCACATTCCACTGATTTCCGTCACATAGTTTTTTCCTACTGGTATGACTGACATGACATGCATGTAAAACAAGGGCAAGTGAAGTAGTTGTACGCTGATTGCAGCCAACATTGACTGAGCGACGTGCTCTATGTCCAAAGTGTAAATATTTATTTTGTTTTATCATTTGAAGTTGATAGTTCTATCGTATATAAATGATTAAGCATTTTCTATAGCTCATTATGAAATATTTGGCATATATTTAATTTTATTCATGGGGTCATGGTTAGTGAACGAGCCTGATTTCAGTCTTGTGGCCCACTGAACTGAAGGAGGACTACTCATTCGGCCCACTCACTAGCCTCGGTCGCGCAACACTGTATTGGACAGAAGTAAGTCCCTTCTGCTCTCGGTGGATGTAAAAGATCCCATGGTACAATTTGGAAGAGCAAAGTGAGCCATTTACCCCAGTGTCCTGGCCAGTGCCTGTCCTTAATTCAACATTACAAAAACAGATTATTTAATCATTATCACATTGCTGTTTGTGGGAATTTGCTGTATGCAAATTGGAGGTCAACAGTGATTGCATTCAGAAGTGTTTTGTAATGTCTGGTGGTTATGAAAGGTGGTATATAAATGCCCTTTTTTTTCTGTTTTATTTATTGCTGTGGATCCAAGCCATTAGAACTACACTGCGTCACCTCAAGCATGTTTCACACAGGTTTTAAAAGCTATGAGAGGGATACAAGTCCTTGCTCTGATCACCTAGGCAAATTTCAAGCCCAAGAATACCTGAGCTGAAAGACCAATGTGCCCACCGGTCAACAAAACATTTTAAAATGGGTTATCTATTTGGAAGGGGGTAGTTAACTCTGGTTGTTAGCATGTGGTTCAGATTAACACTGACAATGTGGGTTTAATTATCGTTCCAGTTACAGTTGGGGCCTGCCTCCCTGCCCTGCCCCTGAGAATGGAAGTCAATAGCAAACCACCACTGACTAAAACTGCCAAGAAAAATGAGATGTGGACATCCCTGGCTAGGCCAGCATTTATTGTCCTATTTGTCCTTGAGGAGGTGGTACTTTCTTGAACCGCAGCAGTCCATGTGGTGTAGGAGGTTCCATGATTTTGACCCAGCGACAGTGAAGGAACAGCAATATATTTCCAAGTCAGGATGGGGATTGGCTTGGATGGGAACATTCACGTGGTGGTTTTCCCATGTGCCTGTCGCCCTTGTCCGAGATGGTCGTGGCGTGGGTTTGGAAGGTGCTGTGGCAGGAACATTGGTGAATTCCTGCAGTGCATCTTGTAGATGGTACACACTGCTGCTACTGTGCATCAGTGATGGAGATGAATGTATGTGGATGGGGTGCCAATAAAGTGTGCTGCTTTGTCCTGGATGGGAATTTGATTTGATTTGATTTATTGTCACAGGTACCGAAGTACAGTGAAAAATATTTTTCCGCTGCGGCCAAGAGAATGTACACCGTATGTACATAGTAAACAAAAAAAATAGTCAACAGAGTACAATGACAAATGGTTCATCGACAAACAGTGATTGGTTACAATGTGGAACAAGGGGCCAAACAAAGCAAATACATGAATAGTGTTCTTATAGGGAACAGATCAGTCAGAGGGAGAGTCGTTGAGGAGTCTGGTAACTGTGGGGAAGAAGCTGTTCTTATGTCTGGATGTGCGGGTTTTCAGACTTCTGTATCCTCTGCCTGATGAAGTGGAGGGGATTCCATCGCACTCCTGTCTTGTGCCTTGTAAATAGATGGACAGATTTTGAGAAGTCAGGAGGTGAGTTATTCACCACAGAATTTCTAGCCGTTGACCTGTTCTTGTAGCCATGTTATTTATGAGGCTAGTCCAGTTAGTTTCTGGTCAATCGTAACCCCTGGGATGTTGTTGGGGATTTGGCTATAGTAATGCTGTTGAATATCAAAGGGAGATGGTTAGATTCTCTCTTGTTGGACACAGTCATTGCTTGGCACTTGTGTGGCACGAGTGTTAGATGCCACTTGCCAACGAAAACCTAAATATTGTCCAGGTCTTGCTGCATTTGGACATGGACTGCTTCAGTATCTGAGGGGTCACGAATGGTGTTGAACATTGAGTAATCATCAGCAAACATCCCCACTTCTGACCTTATGGAAGGAAGAGAATTGAAGATGGTTGTGCCTGGGAGCCTATCCTGAGGAACTCCTGCAGTGATGTCCTGGAACCCTGATGGTTGACTTCCAACGTCCACAACCATCTTCCTTTATGCTCGGTTATGATTCCAACCAGCAGAGAGTTTTCCTGCTGGTTCCCATTGACTTCAGTTTTGCTAGGACTCCTTGATGCCACATTCAGTCAAATGCAGCCTTGATGTCAAGCAAGGGCTTGACATCAAGTGCTCTCACCTCACCTTTGGAGTTCAACGCTTTTGTCCATGTTAGAACGAAGGCTGTAATGGGTCAGGAGCCGAGTGACCCTGAGCGTGTGAGCAGGTTATTGCTAAGTAAGAGCCACTTGATAGCACTGTTGATGACCCCCTTCCCTCACTTTACTAATGATCGAGAGTAGGCTGTTCGGGCGGTAATTATCAAGAATGCATTTATCCTGCTTTTTGTGTACTGTACATACCTGGACAATTTTCCACATTACCGGATAGATGCCAGTCTTGTAACTGCAGCGGAACAGCTTGGCTAGGGCGCAGCAAGTCTGGAGCACAAGTCTTCAGCACTAGTGCCGGAATATTGTCAGGCCCCATAGCCGGAATATCCGGTGCCTTCAGCTATTTCTTGATATCACATGGAGTGAATCAAATTTGCTGAAGACTGGCATCTGTGATGCTGGCAACCTCCAGAGGAGGCTGAGATGGTGCATCCACTCGGCGCTTCTGGCTGGTGATTGTAGCAAATGCTTCAGCTTTATATTTTATACTGATGTGCATTGAGGATTGGGAAAGTTTGTGGAGCCTTCTCCTCCAATGAGTTGTTTTATTGTCCACCACCATTCAAGGTTGGATGTGGCTTGACTGCAGAACTCCGATCCGTTGCTTGTGGAATTTTATTATGTTGCTTATGTTGTTTGGCACGCAGATTGTCCTATGTTTATCTTCACCATTAGGTAGGCCTGGTGCTGCTCCAGGAGTGCCCTCCTGCACTCTTCACTGAACCAGGGCTGATTCCCTGGCTTGGTGGTCATGCTGGAGTGAGGGATATGCCGGGCCATGAGGCTCCAGATTGTGGTTGAGTACAGTTCTGCTGTTGATGGCCCACCGGGCCTCATGGTTTCCCAATTTTGAATTGATAAATCTGATTGAAATCTATCCCATTTTAGCATGGTGGTATTGTCACATAACATGTTGGAGGGCATCCTCAATGTGAAGATGGGACTTTGTCTCCTCAAGGACTTTGTGGTGGTCACTCCTACCGATGCTGTCATGGACATGTACATCTGTGTCAGGTTGGCTGGTGAGGATGAAGTCCTGTATATTCCGCTGAGGAGGTGGTAAATGGTATGCAGCAGGACATTTCCTTGACCATGTTTGGTATCTGGGAGATTGTAAGGTATGATTCTGTGCGTATGATCTGCAGGCTGTTGCTTAACTAGTCTGTGAGTCAGCTCTCCTAATTTTGGCATAAACCAGGGTCGATGGGCTGAATTTACTCTTTTTGTTTCCGGTGTCTAGGCTGATTCCAGTTAGTCTGTCAGTTTCTGCGAGACGTTTTACTGGTTCGATACAATTGAGTGGCTTGCTAGCATTGTTAGAGAGTAGCTAAGAGTCAACCACATTGCTGTGTGTCTGGAGTCTTGATGATGGCAGGTTTTGAGTTCCACCACCTACACGGTGGGATTCAAACAAGAGTCCCCAGAACATTACTCTCTGGGTCTCTAAATTACCAGTCCAGTGACCACTGCCTCCCTCCAACTTTTTCACTTCATCAACTCCCTTTTGACATTTTCACAGAATAATATTAATATTTCTTGAATATTGTAAACTATTAAGTGTAGCGACACCCAGATTTAAAAAAAAAAATCATTTCATGGGGCGTGGGCGTCCCTGGCTGGGCTAGCATTTATTGTCCATCCCTAATTGCCCTTGAGGGGGCAGTTAAGAGTCAACCACATTGCTGTGGATCTGGAGTCACATGTAGGCCAGACCAGGTAAGGATGGCAGATTTCCTTCCCTAAAGGACATAAGTGAACCAGATGGGTTTTGACGACAATCGACAATGGTTTCATGGTCATCATTAGACTTTTAATTCCAGATTTTTATTGAATTCCAGTTTCACCATCTGCAATGGCGGGATTTGAACTTGGGTCCCCAGAGCATTACACTGGATCTCTGGTTTACTAGTCCAGTGACAATACCATTATGCCATCGCCTCCCCCAAAAAGTTGTGTGTTTTCGGAAAGCAGCAACAGACATTGGGGTTCTCTGACTTTCCAATGCATATTTGATCTTTTCTTTACCAAACTGGTTTTCGGTTTCAGTATAACCACCCTTAACTGACTGTGGTGAATGTTGCACCAGAGGAATTGTGTGGTTTCACAGCAAGTACTTGAATTCTTGGGCGCCTAGTATCTCAGTATTTCTTTGTCTGTTTTATAAAAACAAAATCCAAGCCTGGTAGAAGCTTAATTGGGTGAAGAGACTGCATACAAAAATGTGTGAATCAGAAAACCCTACCTGTAGTAACTTTTTTGGCTCTCTTCCACAGAATGCAAGTGCTTTAAACTTTTAAAAGGTTGCAGTACTTAATGTAACCGGCCTGTCATATATAGGCAAACTGAAAAGAACATGCTTCAAAGGCTGAGCTAGAAGATTGACTAACTATTAATACAGGTAAAATCATTTTGAAACAGATGAGGGGGAAAAATGGTGTAGCTCCTTGGTTTGGGGGAGGGAGGATTGTATTGTGCCATTTATGAGAATGACTCTCGTGCTCCCCCACAACAGCAGTGGAAACTTCTTCTTTCTCCATCACTAAGCCATTTTGTAGTGGTGATAATTCAAGAGAAAAAGAAAAAAAAAAAATCCTTTAATGTCTTTCATTTTAATGCAGATGTTAATTTGTCTGGCTTTCTTGGAAATGCATTTTTGAGTCACCACTTAAATTTGAGTAAAGGATACAGGCCCGGCAGGACTTTGGTGCATTGTCAGTAAAACCATTTTAATGCTTAGGATGGTGACGAAACAGGCTAGTTAGTAGTTGAAATGTTGCTGTTTTGTAAAAGTTGGTAATTACATGACATAATAAAAATTGACCCAGTGCAAAGACCCTAATTGTTAACACCTATTACCGTCACAGACTAAAACACTGAATGCAATAAATGTGAAGGCAGCAAGTATCTATTTTTGCTTTTTAAAGCATACTTTTCAATGTTAGCACACTGTTAAATCTTAATTTTTAGTTGAATATAGTTGAAATATATTAAACACGAGGAAGCTAATTTCTAAAAGCCAAGAACAGTAAATAGTTGGCTGCTGTGACAAGGGTCAGTAGGTTTGAATGGACGTTTCTATGCCAATAATTTCAAAAACCTATGATAACTATGAAACTGAAAAGGGTATAATACACAAGATTGTTAGCTGAATGAAAATTAATTGTTTTAAGTTCTGGATAGTTACACCTAGTTCGCATTCTATTTTAATACCATGTACACTTTTAGCATTTTCTGATTTTTATTGGTAGTTCATTTGGTGCACAATTATATTATTGCTTCACTGCAATATACAGAGTGCTCAGGGTTTTAAAAAGTTATCTTTTTCAGTTATCGTTTACACGCAGCAATCAATGCCAGTTGTCAACTTGAGCTGACAAGTGCAAGTAACATTTGTGCGACACTGAGTGCTAGGCAGTGACCATATCTAACAAGAGAAAATCTAACCATCACACATTGACATTCAGTGATATTATCATCACTGAATCCCCAACTATCAACAACTTGGGGGTTACTGTTGACCAGAAACTGAACTGGACTATCCAGATAAATACTGTGGCTACCAGAGCAGGTCAGAAGCTACCAGCGAGTAACTCACCTACCAACTCCCAAACTCTGCCCATCAGCTGCATGGCACAAAGTAAGGCTAGTATGATATGAATCGGAGTTAATAGTAGTGTACCAAGTACTTGCTACCCTGTTGAAACTGAGGATTTAAGGTAGTCAATGGTAGTTTTTCAAACAGTGACAACAGCATTATAAAGATAATTTGACGATCTCTCAATGAGATCGATGGAATTCTCTCCACTTGCTTGGATGATTGCAGCTCCAACAACACTCAAGAAGCTCAACATTACCCAGGGCAAAGCCGTCCGCTTGATTGGCACTCCACCCCCAAACATGCACTCCCTCCACCACTGATGCACAGTGACAGCAGTGTGTATCATCTACGAGATGCACTGCAGGAACTTGACCAACGTTCCTAAGACCACCTTCCAAACCCATACCCTGCTGGGCCGAAGGGCCGGTTATGTGCTGTACTGTTCTATGCTCTATGAAAAGGGCAGCAGACATATGGGAACACCACCTGGAAGTTCCCTTCCAAGCCATTCACCATCCTGACTTGGAAATATATCGCCGTTTCTTCACTGTAGCTGGGTCAAAATCTCCCTAACTCCCTCCCTAACAGCACTGTTGGTGTATCTGGAGTGGTTCAAGAAGGTGGTTCACCACCTTCCCTAGGGCACTTGGGGATGGTCAATAAATGCGACGCCCAAATCCCATTAAAGGATAAGAAGAAATTACAACCTTTTTCTCTAAAATCCACCCAAATGTACATGCCATTGCATAAGATGAAGATCAATGTTCTTAAACTCTTCACTGAAATTTTCTCCATCATGTCACTGTTGTCCATAACATTTTCTTTCTGTTTTTTTTCTTAAAACAGAACATTCTGTTGACTTGTTTAACTTTACTCTTGTGTGCCATCATGTTTTAGTGTCAATTTTATTGCTGACTTTAGTCCTGGTTACTGATGCTGATTTGAAAGAATCTCTCCCTTGCATTTAATCTCCTGGATTTTCTTGGGTTTTAAATCAACAGGCGCTTGGACTGAAATTGGGTGGAAGAACATCCTGTCTGACAAAGAATGAAACTAGTAGGTTAAAAACAGGGGATCCTGGATTTCCAAATCACTTTTGACAAGGTGCAATTCAAAAGGTTAACGGGCAAGATAAAGGCTTATTGAGTTGGAGGTAATATTTTAGATGTAGGAGAATGGGCAAAATAGGCTCTTTAAATTGGCAGGCAGTGAATAATGGAGTGCCATGAGGATCAGTGCTGGGTCTTCAGGTATTTACAATCTATGTTCATACCTTTGGGCGGCACGATAGCACAGTGGTTAGCACTGTTGCTTCACAGCTCCAGGGCCCCGACTGAGGTCACTGTCTGTGCGGAGTCAGCACATTCTCCCCGTGTCTGCGTGGGTTTCCTCCAGGTGCTCCGGTTTCCTCCCACAAGTCCCGAAAGATGTGCTGTTAGGTAATTTGGACATTCTGAATTCTCCCTCTGTGTACCCGAGCAGGCGCTGGAATGTGGCGACTAGGGGATTTTCACAGTAACTTCATAGCAGTGTTAATTTAAGCCTACTTGTGACAAAGATTATTATTAGGTGAAGAGACAAGAGAGTAATGTATCCAAGTTTGATACCAAACTAGGCGGGGAGATAGTCTGTGGTGAGGGTGCAGAGACGCTGCAGAGATCTGGGCAGATTAAGTGAGTGGGCAACAAAATGGCAGATGAAGTTTTATTTGGGGAAATGTAAAGTTATTCACTTTGGTCGTAAGAATAGAAAAACAGAATATTTTTTGAAATGTTGTGAAACTTGTAAGTATTGATGTTCAAAGAGATATGTGTCTCCTTGTACAAGGATCACAAAGTTCACAATTACAAGTGGATTGGAGCACAAGAATAAAAACATATTTTGCTGTAGTCGTTACAGGGTTTTGGTGAAATCACATCTGGAGTAAGTAACGTGTGCAGATTTTACCTCCACATTAAGGAAAGAATATATTGCCTTGGAGGTTCACTAAATTGGTCCCTGGGATGAGGGACCTATTCTATCATGAGGAGCTGAGTAAATTGGGCTCATATTCTCTAGAGTTCAGAAAAATGTGAGGCGAACTTCTTGAAACCTACAGAATTCTGAAGGGACTTGACAGGGTAGATGCTGAGAGATTTTGTTTCTGCTAGTCGGGGGATCAAAGGCACGGGGGGGGGGGGGCACAATGTCAGATTAAGGGGCCAATCATTTATCATTGCGTTGAGGAGTAATTACTACATTGAAAGGGTTGGGAATCTTTGGAATTTTCTATCCCAGCAGGTTGTGGATGCTCCATCATTCAATACATTTAAGCTGGGATAGATGGAGTTTTGATCTCTCAGAATTAAGGGATATAGTGAGCGGGCGGGAAAATGGAGCCCAAGATCAGCCATGATTCAATTAAATGAGTCATGAGGTCTACTGCACCTATTTTAACATAGAACATACAGTGCAGAAGGAGGCCATTCGGCCCATCGAGTCTGCACCGACCCACTCAAGCCCTCACTTCCACCCTATCCCCGTAACCCAATAACCCTCCCAAACCTTTTGGTCACTAAGGGCAATTTATCATGGCCAATCCACCTAACCTGCACGTCTTTGGACTGTGGTAGGAAACCGGAGTACCCGGAGGAAACCCACACAGACACGGGGAGAACGTGCTGACTCTGTACAGCGGGGACATGAACCTGGGACCCTGGCGCTGTGAAGCCACAGTGCTATCCACTTGTAATACTGTGCTGCCCTTTGAAGTACTCATTTAAATATTAATGGGATATGGTTGTAAGGCGTATTTGCGAAGGATCCGTTAGCTGATACATACATTTTAAAGTAAAAACATAAGTGCTGGAAAAACAGGTCTGGCAGCATCTGTGGACTGAGAAAGAGTTAATGTTTCAAGTTGACTATGACTCTTCTTTGGAACCGAAGTCTTGAGGGTAGCATGGTAGCACGGTTGTTAGCATTGTTGCTTCACAGCGCGGGGACCCGGGTTCGATTCCCGGCTTGGGTCACTGTTTGTGTGGAGTCTGCACGTTCTCACCCTGACTGTGGGGGTTTCCTCCGGGTGCTCCGGGTTCCTCCCACAAGTCCCGAAAAACTTAGGTTAAAGAGGGTAAAAGTTGGGGAGGGGTGGCATTGTTAGTCCAGGACAGTATTACGGTGGCAGAAAGGACGTTTGATGAGGACTCGTCTACTGAGGTAGTATGGGCTGAGGTTAGAAACAGGAAAGGAGAGGTCACCCTGTTAGGGGTTTTCTATAGGCCCCCGAAAAGTTCCAGAGATGCGGAGGAAAGGATTGCAAAGATGATTCTGGATAGGAGAGAAAGTAACAGGGTCGTTCTTATGGGGGACTTTAACTTTCCAAATATTAACTGGAAACGCTATAGTTCGAGTACTTTAGATTGGTCCGTTTTTGTCCAATGTGTGCAGGAGGGTTTCCTGACACAGTATGTAGATAGGCCAACGAGAGGCGAAGCCATATTGGATTTGGTACTGGGTAATGGACCAGGACAGGTGTTAGATTTGGAGTTGGGTGAGCACTTTGATGATAGTGATCACAATTCGATTACGTTAACTTTAGTGATGGAAAGGGATAGGTATAGACCGCAGGGCAAAAGTTATATCTTGGGGAAAGGCAATTATGATGCGATGAGGCAAGACTTAGCATGCATCGGATGGGGAGGGAAACTGAAGGGGATGGGCACAATTGAAATGTGGAGCTTGTTCAAGGAACAGCTACCGCCTTGATAAGTATGTACCTGTCAGGCAGGGAGGAAGTGGTCGAGTGAGGGAACCGTCGTTTACTAAAGTAGTTGAAACACTTGTCAAGAGGAAGAAGGAGGCTTATGTAAAGATGAGACGTGATGGTTCAGTTAGGGCGCTTGAGAGTTACAAGTTAGCCAGGAAGGACCTAAAGAGAGAGCTAAGAAGAGCCAGGAGGGGACATGAGAAGTCTTTGGCAGGCAGGATCAAGGATAACCCTAAAGCTTTCTATAGATATGTCAGGAATAAAAGAATGACTAGGGTAAGAGTAGGGCCAGTCAAGGATAGTAGTGGGAAGTTGTGCGTGAAGTCCGAGGAGATAGGAGAGGTGCTAAATGAATTTTTTTGTCAGTATTCACACAGGAAAAAGACAATGTTGTCGAAGAGAATACTGAGATACAGGCTACTAGACTAGAAGGGCTTGAGGTTTATAAGGAGGAGGTGTCAGCAATTCTGGAAAGTGTGAAAATAGATAAGTCCCCTGGGCCAGATGGGATTTATCCCAGGATTCTCTGGGAAGCTAGGGAGGAGATTGCTGAGCCTTTGGCTTTGATCTTTAAATCATCTTTGTCTTCAGGAATAGTGCCAGAAGACTGGAGGATAGCAAATGTTGTCCCCTTGTTCAAGAAGGGGAGTAGAGACAACCCCGGTAACTATAGACCAGTGAGCCTTACTTCTGTTGTGGGCAAAGTCTTGGAAAGGTTTATAAGAGATAGGATGTATAATCATCTGCAAAGGAATAATTTGATTAGAGATAGTAAACACAGTTTTGGTGAAGGGTAGGTCGTGCCTCACAAACCTTATTGAGTTCTTTGAGAAGGTGACCAAACAGGTGGACAAGGGTAAAGCAGTTGATGTGGTTTATATGGATTTCAGTAAAGCGTTTGATAAGGTTCCCCAAGGTAGGCTATTGCAGAAAATACGGAGGCATGGGATTCAGGGTGATTTAGCAGTTTGGATCAGAAATTGGCTAGCTGGAAGAAGACAAAGGGTGGTGGTTGATGGGAAATGTTCAGACTGGAGTCCAGTTACTAGTGGTTTTTATGAATGACCTGGAAGAGGGCGTAGAAGGATGGGTGAGTAAATTTGCAGATGACACTAAAGTCAGTGAAGTTGTGGACAGTGCGGAAGGATGTTACAAGTTACAGAGGGACATAGATAAGCTGCAGAGCTGGGCTGACAAGTGGCAAATGGAGTTTAATGCAGAAAAGTGTGAGGTGATTCATTTTGGAAGGAATAACAGGAAGACAGAGTACTGGTCTAATGGTAAGATTCTTGGTAGTGTGGATGAGCAGAGAGATCTCGGTGTCCATGTACATAGATCCCTGAAAGTTGCCACCCAGGTTGAGAGGGTTGTTAAGAAGGCGTACGGTGTGTGGAGGGATTGGGTTTCGGAGTCATGAGGTCATGTTGCAGCAGTACAAAACTCTGGTGCGGCTGCATTTGGAGTATTGCGTGCAATTCTGGTCGCCACAGTATAGGAAGGATGTGGAAGTCTTGGAAAGGGTGCAGAGGAGATTTACCAGGATGTTGCCTGGTATGGAGGGAAGATCTTCTGAGAGAAGGCTGAGGGACTTGAGGCTGTTTTCGTTGGAGCGAAGAAGGTTAAGAGGTGACTTAAATGAGGCATACAAGATGATCAGAGGATTAGATAGGGTGGACAGTGAGAGACTTTTTCCTTGGATGGTGATGTCTAGCATGAGGGGAGATAGTTTTAAATTGAGGGGAGATAGATGCAGGACAAATGTCAGAGGTAGGTTCTTTACCCAGAGAGTAGTAAGGGCGTGGAATGCCCTGCCTGCAACAGTAGTGGACTCGCCAACACTAAGGACATTCAAATGGTCATTGGATAAATATATGGATGATAAGGGAATAGTGGAGATGGGCTTTAGAGTGGTTTCACAGGTCGGCGCAACATTGAGGGCCAAAGGGCCTGTACTGCGCTGTTATGTTCTAGGTGAATTGGACATTCTGAATTCTCCTTCAGTGTACCCGAACAGGCACCGTAGTGTGGCGACTAGGGAATTTTCACAGTATCCTCATTGCAGTGTTAATGTAAGCCTACTATGGGATTATTATTATTATCATTTTGATGTCCAGCACTAAAATAATCTCCTTCTATAGTGTCAGTCATCCTTAATTAACAGAGCTACTCCTCCACCTTTAAATACCTTCTTGTCTTTCCTGAACATGACATATCCCAGACTTTCTCACCTTGCAGTCATGTCTCTGTAATGACTATCAGAACATCATATATGTATTTCTATAATTTACATTGTCAATCCATCTGTTTTTTTTTTAAAGACATACACCATGCATTCAGATACACTGGATGCGATCGAATGGAAATTTTTTCTCAGTGTAATTTGTGGTGGGTTTGCTCAGAGTTTCCTGCCGGCGAGTTCTCTGATCGCCACTTGTTGGGGCCTGGCGAGTTTCTCCCTGGTCAAGCCCAGACTTAGAATAATTTTCATCACTGAGGAGTTGAAGTTGCTGGTTAGACTGGCTCCTCAGAGATCAGGCCACCATATTGAAAGGGTGCCCCGATCCATAAGAGGGCTTGTGGATCCCCCCCACACCCACCACCCATGGGTAGTGTCACCCCCCACACATGGGATTACCCCACATCCCCCCATGTGATGACCCCCCCCCCCAGACATGGGGTCACTGAGGGCTCCCCTTTTTAGACCTTTTCATGCCCCATTTTGGCCCCTCACCTGAACCATGCAGGGATAAGTGTTCTGGCGAGTCGGAGGCCGGTAGAGAGGGCTAAACTACAAAGTTTATATCCACCCTCTACCCCTCCTCCACCCTCCCTCCTTTCATGGGCATGGCTCCCCCAGATCCTGGCCCTTGGCAGTGCCATGCTGGCACTCAAGCACCCTGGCACTGGCACCCTGGCAATTCTCCTGTTGCGTTTGCAGGGTGCCAGCCTGGCAATGCCACTGTGCCCGTGTTCCAGGGGAGGGCCAGGGTACCACCCTGTCCTGACACTGACCTCCGAATGGCCCGGGAGATACCCCCCCCCCCCCCCCCAGATGCCGTTCCACGTTAGTGTGGACCAGCACTGAACGGCATCCAGCTGAGGAGTCACTGGGGAGGCTGTTAGATGCTGGGAGTCCGGTAGATCCCGGTGAGCATCCCTAGCTAGGTTTAAAACCGACTTGGGAGCGTGAGGCTTGATCATGCTCATTGTGGGTTGAACCGTGATCGTGTCACCTCGAAGTCTGGATAGATCTTGCTAGGCGTTCTGGCTGCCAGAAAGCCCGTGAAAGGTTTATTCCGGCATCTACTGGCCTCATCGAGCTCCCGTTCGGGCGCAACGGGGAGGGTAGATCGAACCCAGAGTCTTTTATTCTGCCTTTTTACAACAAACTACTTCTGTACCTTTATCTGCTGGTGCACTCTTGGGTTTTTCCCTTCTGTCATGCTCTGATCATCATTCCCTCATTTCTGCCGTACTATCTTGCCTTGGCTTCTCCATTTAATTTATCACATCTTCCCAAACTTAAAATTTTTTTTTACAGTACCCAATTATTTTTTTCAATTAAGGGGCAATTTAGTGAGGCCAATCCACCTACCCAGTACATCTTTGGGTTGTGGGGGTGAAGCCCACGCAGACACGGGGAGGACATACAAACTCCACACGGACAGTGACCCAGGGCCGGGAATCGAACCCGGGTCCTCAGCGCCGTAGGCAGCAATGCGAACCACTGTGCCACTGTGCTGCCCACATCTTCCCAAGCTTGATAGTTCGCCACACTTTGTAGTTTAGCCCTCTCTACCGCTCTCGAGTTGCTAGAAAGCTTGTCCCAGCATGGTTCAGGTGAAGACCACCCTGATGGTACAGTCTCATCAGCCAAATGTATAGTCGCTATATTTGCTAATGACACTTAAGGTGTAAAGAGGACAAGGGGGCGTGCAAAGAAATATAGATATACAACAATTGACTGAAGATCATTTTGTGGGCATTTTCAAAATGAACCTGATCCGAGCCTCAATCAAAAACCTCCTGTGTAGGAATTGCAAAGAAAAGCCAAGGATGAAGGTATTGCAACCGGAAGAAAGAAAATTGATAGCAATATTACAAGGGTCAAATGGACAGAGAAAATGGAAAATAGAGCAGTGTCAGAAATGGGCAAAAATGTTCAAACAATTAGTCTGTCATGCCATTACACAATAGCCGAGATTAGTAGATTTCGGAGGTGGGGTGAGGTGGTGGGTGAGGAAGGGGCCATGTGGTCCTGGAAGCTTTTGGTGGAATTAAAAGATTTGCTAAAGGCATATTCAAAGGGATATCTTGTGAGGAAACAAAAATAAATACTAGCGGATGTGAGAAACCTGAAATTAAAGCAGGAAATACTCATCAGGCCAGGCATTTTCTGTGGAGAGAGAAACAGTTGATATTTCAGGTCACAAACATTTCCAGTTGTTTCCAATAGATTTTGAGGAGATGTTTAAAAGAGAGGAGAGAAGTAACAACACAAACCTGTTGAGGCATTGCAGAATGTGTGGCCAAGACTTGTGACATCTTTGTGACCAAAAACGGAATGGGGATGTGGGGAGGGGTGGGTGGGGAATTTGAGTTTGAATAATTCACAATATGCAGTGACTTGTAGCACTGAATAAGATTTCTAAGGTTGGGTCATCAAGGGAGTTTTTGTGGTCAGAGCACAGCAATTGTATTCAATGTCCTGCAAATGGAGATTGGTGAGGTCAGAGGAAAAAGTAGGCTATCTCTCCCTCAAATCTACTGTCATTTGAGATCATGGCTGACTTCGATTCCCCCCCCCCCCCCCCCCCCCCCCCAACCCCTTGTCCCTTAAAACAATGGTTCTTGGGCCCTTTTCAGATCAATTAGTGATCACAGATCACACCAAATGAAATTAGAATATTGTAAATTACTTGATACGAAAGTGCTGCATGTGTGTGTCTTCTTAGAGTAGCAAAGCTTTATTAAATTATGTTTTCTCCAAGAGGACTATTTAACTAATGTTGAGACAGGCCAGACAAATTAGAAATAAAGGATAAGTGTGATTCCACTAACATGTTGACTGAACTGCTTCTAATGTGGTTAAAGGTTGGATATGTTCGCCATTTCAGGAAATTAATATGCCAATTTATATCCAATACAAACAGCTGTCAATCAAATCAGTTATTACCAGTGGTGTAACCATATTTAGATATTTAACAGAGTCAAAGGACATTAGCTTAATATTTTTAAGGAAACCTTTTTAGACATTTGAATTTCCTTCCCTCCAATTAGTACTTCATTAAATGTGACATTCTTGGGAACATTTGACAGAACTGTGCAAACCTAGTGTTGTTTAATCAAGGAAACAAGTTACACTATCATACTTGATGGAATATCTTAGTAAGTCAGACTGACAGCTTTTCCACAATTACAGGAATCAAACCAGCAGTTAATATAAACAGAAAATGGTGGAAATACTCAGACCAAGCAGTATCACAATGGCACTTGTTCAATGTGCAAGTCTAAATTCGATGCACCTGAACAGGACAGCTGGCCTCCCACTTTCCCTCCCCCCAAAAAGTAAATGTGAGACACTTAATTGAAAACCCTGGTAACCAAGGCCCGTCAGTGAAAGGACAATATTTGGCAGCTTTGGGGTGGGGATTGTGTCGAACTTTTCTGCGGGACTAATGCTGACTACCATTCATTTATGTAAAGCGGGTGGCTTGTCTTTTAAAACAATTTGACAACACTAATTACATTCTGCCATTAGAGTGCTGACCTAAGAGTGCCCTATGATTACTCAAGTGCTTAGAGTACTCTTCACTATTTCCTCTGGTCCTTAGCCAATTCCTTAAACAAGTCAATAATTCCTTGAGCTTCAACTTTAGAGAACAGTCTCTTATGAGGGACTTAATCCACCCCTGCTCTGTATCCAGAACATAGTTGGATGCTGCTTGCCCTTTGCAATGTTCAATTGTAAATGATTGTATTGGTGGGTTTGTTTTATTTTGCTGACGTGGAGTGGTTATTCTCGTTAGTTGAGCGCACTCTCTGACTACAATGTCATCGCGGTGTTTCCATGGGATTGAAATCTTGCGTTTTGCGCACAATTTAACCGGTAACTGCAAGCATTAATCGAGCAAATAAATTGCACGTAACAATCAAAGCGAAACACTTGCACACTTTGCATTTTGTTTTCAAGAAAAGCAAAATATTTTGGATACTGGAAATCTGAAATGTCAACAGAAAATGCTGAAAACGTGCAGCAAGTCAGAGTTTAAAATTTTGCGCGAAAGGTCATCAGCCTGAAACGCTAACTCGTTTTTTCTCTCAACAGAGTAGAGTATTTCCAGCATTTTCTGTTTTTTACTTCTGCTTTTCATCTTGCCACTTGACCAACGTGTGCACAAAAAGGTTAATGTACACATTGTATGTGGACAATGTGTAAATTAATGTCATTTCGCATGCCAATGATGTCTATTCATTTTTACGTGTTAATTAAAAATGAAGTTAGTCACTTGCGGCTAATATATCAGTGGCTGATATGTTAGCATCACTGGCTGAATATTATGTTTGAATTTGTGTTTGAATTTCATGGTTAATGAATTTGAATCTCTATTTCTTTGTCTCCTGAATTTGAAGATACTTGTAATTAAGATATTTTCAACTTCCTGCGGGTATGTAGCAATGATGTGATTGGCATATGCAAATATCAGTTCTCACAGCCACTTGTACCAGTAACGATTGTGGTGCAAGTCGAGCATTATGTAAAAGCAGATATTGAGGTTATGGCTTATTTCCAATGTGACTGCATATCCCTCAGAAACAACAGATTCTGATAGTTGGTTTAAACCATGTTGCTAATTTCCTCTCAATCCAGCAGTGCTCTTTGAAAAGAACTATTTTCTAATGATTGGAATTTTTTGGTGTCTTTTAGTACTTTGTTTTTCTTATCACCTTAACGGGGACACCACGTTAACCGTATAAGTTAACTGCTTATAAACCAGAATAAATTGAGGGGGTATATAAATGCACAATCTTGTTCGAGCATGATGGTGGATAATCATTTGCAGTACAATGAAAACCAGAAAAGTCTATTTCAACGTATTTGTAAATTCTACGCAGTTTAATAGGCCCCAGTCAATTCACTGTATCTTGATGCTGCAGTTACCCCAATCAAATAGTAAATGTTTTAAATAACATGTGTTCTTGTGCTGCAGAACAGTACAGCAAGGCAATTGAATTGAGGTGATAATTGATTACAATGTTGCATTTTTGTTCCGGTTGTAAAGGAACTTTTGCATTTAATGTTGTTTGTTTTTTAAAAAAAATATTAACGTGCATTATACCAAACTTATCAATAAAACAATTACAATCAACAAAATGGTGGCCTCATTTTGAATAAATATCACAAAATAGTTGTGTCTGAAACTACCCTTGAGCAGTGTCTGAAGGATCCTCTTAAGATCGGATGCGTTAAATAGGGAGCTCTTTCCAAGGGCCAGTACAGACTCGATGGGCCGAATGGCCTCCTTTTGCACTGTAATGTAAATTCTATGACCATGGAGGATCTATTAAGATTGACATTTTCCACCCTCATGCTTGTCTGATGGTATGTTGTTTGCAAGAGCCTTCCATCTTATGCAAAATTCTCTAGTTACCTTCCGACGGACAGTTTTCAGGGTGACCTCAGGTGGAACGTCAGATTGTCCTGGGGGCCCTGTCCTGTGCCATCCTCCAACACCCAGCACAGCCCACCTCTCAACACTCTTCGGACAGATGTTTGAGGTGGGTCAAAATTTTGGTGCATATGTGTTTTACTGTGTCTATGGACATTATTGGGCCTTGACACCTGACTCTAACCTATGTGCTGCACCCGTGCCAACTTAACTGCTGTCAAACTTCTTAAATTGAAGTGCTCTACCGCTTCTTCTACGTGTTTCCCCAGACAGCACATCAGACGTGGAGGCAGCATGGTGTATTTCTCGTTCTATGACCTGAGGTGCCTTTGGCGGTCGGGACCTGAAGGGGCCCGGCTGACTTTTGGGTGTCACGGGTGATGAGGTGCCACCTTGATCTTCCCTCAACCCATCAGATTTGTCGGGGTGGGGGGGGGGGGGGGGGGTGGATTCCGAAGCGCTGGGTGTTCCAACACCTCTCCTACAAGGGTGGGGGGAGAAAACACCAGCGTAGGCCCCATCACTGTCTCCTCCCTCGGGTGTTCGATGGCCGCTGGGCTTTTCCATGGGATGAAGGTGAGGCAAGAGAGAGCTCCGGAGGCTCTACCATCACCTGGATGCTCACTCTTTTCTCAAGTCTCAATGCCCTGAGCCATGGAACACCGAGGATGGGACACGTCTCTCAGAGAGAGGAACATGTCCCTCTGTGACTGACCCAAGTCAGCTAGCGTCTGGCCAACGCTTTCAATGCCTCCGCCTTTGTGACTGGGCCAAGCTCTAGAGTGCTGCAGCAATGTCCGCCTAAGCCTGGTACATAGCTGCTTGTGACTTTTCTTTAATTCGTTATGGGATGTGGGCATCGCAGGCTGGGCCAGCATTTATTACTCATCCCTACTTGCCCTTGAGGGGGCATTTAAGAGTCAACCACGTTGCTGTGGATCTGGAGTCACATGTAGGCCAGCTGAGGAAAGGATGGCGGATTTCCTTCCCTAAAGAACATTAAGCGGCACGGCACAGTGGTTAGCACTGTTGCTTCACAGTGCCAGGGACCCGGGTTCGATTCCCGGCTTGGGTCTGTGCAGAGTCTGCACGTTCTTCCCATGCCTGTGTGGGTTTCCTCCGGGTGCTCTGGTTTCCTCCCACAAGGTCCTGAAAGACTTGCTTGCTAGGTGAATTGGATATTCTCCCTCCGTGTACCCGAACAGGCACCGAGGGGACTAGGGGATTTTCACAGTAACCTCATTGCAGTGTTAATGTAAGCCTACTTGTGACACTAATAAAGATTTTTATTATAGTGAAACAGATGGGTTTTTACGACAATCATGAAACCATTGTCATCATTAGACTTTTAATTCCAGACTTTTATGAATTCAGATTTTACCATCTACTGTGGTGGGATTCAAACTGATCTGCGTGAGCTGCTTGCAGAAAAATACCAGAGCATTAGCTGGGGGGGTCTATCTTACTAGGCCAGTGACAATACCACTACACCGCTGCCTCCCCAGAACTTCTCTGTTCTGAACTTCAGCCGTCGACTGCACAGTGTGCCCTAAGCCTTGAACGTCTTGACCCATGGCTGTGACCTTCTCACCCAAGGCTTCCACCACGGACTCCAGCCGTTTGGTGTTGGCCTGGGTGCCATGCATTGTTGGCACAATCTCCTGAACCTGAAGGCAATTGGACTCCTCCAAATGCACCTGCAGACGCTGAAATGTTGTTAATACCCTTAGTATGGACCTTGGCTCTGCGCCTGCATCTCCACCAGTGTTGTGATTAATCTTTCCAGAAGCACGATAACTGTCTGGACTACAGCTAATTCCTGGGATCCAGCAGCCGTCCGACTGCCTGCTCCTTTGGGAATTCCTACCTCCACCTAATATGCCGCAGCATGTGTGATGTACGCACCAGAAAGTGTCCCAGGAGCCTCTTCACTAATATAACCCGCCAGGGTGATAGTCCCTGGGATGGTGGAGGGTGCAGGTAGATGCAGTGTCGATTAGTCAGTATTGTCCCCGGGGTAAGTATGCTGGGTACCCAGACCGGTGGGCCTCGTTGAAAGGCAATCCTGCAAGACAAAAGACGACACGTGGTGAGATCTCGAGAAGGAGGCGTGGGGATAGAGGTGTAACTCACCTTGCTGTAGGAACATAACTGCATTAGGGGCTCACTTGGTTGACCTATGCTGACCTCCGCCTTTGAGATAGCCCACTCTCCCACCTCCCTGAGCTTCGGTTGTCTCCCTCGGACATCTGCTCTAGGCAGTTATGGGGCATTTTCTCCTGGGGGACAGATAATGGACATTGTGAGTGACTTGGACACGAGGGGGGGTTCTGTAACTGGTGGCCTGTGTGTGCAAGGCACCTGGCCAAAGAGGAAAATACAGGTATTGGGGTTTGGTGCAGGTGGGATGTGAGGGGGATGCTGGCAGATGGGTTTCGATTGGCCTCTGGGGGGTGGGTGTGTGATGACAGAGGGATGGGAAGGATGCCAGGGCATAGAGGTTATGAATCACCCAAGCTGACCTAAGGAGGTTGTTCATCTATTGTGGCATTGTATATCCGTGCGCCTTGCGAGGCCCATGTTGCTCACTGCCTCTGCCACCTCCACCCAGGCCCAGTTAATGTCGGTGGGTGTTTGTCGCCTGCCCATTCTGCAGAAGAGGGTGTCCGTCTTGTTGCTCGTTTTACTGGAGTGTATTAACACGCCTCCGTTTAAAGGCCGTGTGCTTAACACTACTATGGCTCTGTGAATGAAATTATGCTCAGGAGTCGCCAGGTGCCGTATTTAGACACCTCACAAGTATATCAAGGTCAGGTTCAAAGTAATAAATCTGTACACCGATTAGTAAGTCCAAACGATTGATATTTATTATGACAAATATAATAAATACACATGCATACGCTAAAAAGACTAACTTACTTCTAATACTAAACAACTAAAATACTTATCTAGACAGGAACAGTCAAGGTCAGGGAGCAAGGCCTGCGTCCCGTTCTTGGTCTGCAACTCTCAGGTACTTAAAGTTGTCAGGGTCTAGCAAAGTCTGGATCACGTAGCGATCGTTGTAGTGGCACTTACAGTTCGATGGCTGATGCTCAACGGCCGGTGCTGAAACTGGAGTCAGGATGCGATGTAACAAGTCTGGGCCGGAGTCTGGAAGCAACAGACTTGAGCCGGAGCAAAGCAGCAGTCAGAGCCGGAGCAAAACAGACCGAACCATGTGCGGGGTCTATTCTTATAGTCCCTAGAAGTCCGTGCCCCTTCGGGGCGGGTCTTTTACCTGCCATGTATCGATTGGGCCTTTCCCAATCGATATCTTCCAAACCCCCCAATCTGAGGGTCGTTTCTCGATGGGTGGGGCGGTACCTATGGTTCTTTGTGTTGGATACTATGGTGCCGTTCTGTCTGGGCGTCTACTCAAAAGTATCCGTTCCTACTTAAATGTTTCTATTGTGTGGGGTCTGGATCTGGATCACCTCATTACTATGTAGATCTTGTTGCCATTTACACCTTTGGCTGAAACTCTGCACCTGGCCACAAACTGGTTTCTGTACGTGCAGAATGCTAATTAGTCTTCTGCAAACTGCTTGTCCTTGCTAAGACTGGTTTTTCCCTGCAGCCTTAGCAGTTCTCCATTTTGTAGCCCAGTGTCCATCTTAGGTGGCTACAGTCTCTCTTCCATCACATCCAGCATCCGTTCCAGCTCTGCATCCATGAACCTCTGGGCTGCGCTCCCTGGTGTCATCTTCTTGGTTGAAATGAGAGTGTGTGGGAAATGGTGTGCTTATAAGCAACTCCAGCTTGTTAAGCTCTCTGTGCCAATTCTGGTCCCAGCGAATCCACTGCTTGCACTAATGAGAACTGCACTAGATTCACGTGAGTAGAGTGTTGACCCATTAGCTCACACCATGGAACTGGCGCCCACAAAGGGAATGCAAAACTCCCATAGTTCAGTCGTTGGCATCAACACTTGAGTCTCTCAAATGGGGAATTCTGCCCATTGTCACAGAGCCAGCTTCCAATATTGAATTTTCAATGGTTAAACAATATAGCTACTGATTCTAGCCTTTTATAACAATCTTTTGCTCCCTCATCTTTAAACTATGAAATATGTATTATATGTTTGTAGGCACACAACATGCTGATATATGGATGGATACTGTTTCTTTCATTTAGGTTATTTTTAGTTTGAGTGTAGCATAACGGGAACAGAAGCCCATGTTGGGGTCCTGGGCACTTTCAATTGTGACTGCCATGCTTATTTTCCTGACTTGCGAAATTGACCCACACGATCAGATGGGTGTTTTCCTGATCCAAATAATTAAATGCTGGATTTGGACGATGGTGTAAGTAAACAAGGAGTAATTATACTGCAGTGACCAGTACATTAAGATGGTGCTTTTTACTTTTGGTTAAAAATAACACTGTGCTTTGTTGTAAATTTTGAAGTAATTTACCATCTGGTACACTCGCCATGACAATGTCTCGACCAATCAGAATTGACTTGCTAATTACCCCTTTTTCTCACACAATATAAATTATTGTTCTCTTTGAAATTTAACATTCTTGCACCTTGCAAGATGACAGCATGTCACTCTCTTCAGTAATACGCATCTGAGTAACTTGAGTCTTAATTGAATCCTTAACCGTATGTGCAGTTGTGGCATGCAGAATTGGTGCATGCATACCTATGAAAATAAATGGTGGCTCATTTGGAAGACTTCCAGGTTGGATTGGATTGGCTTTCTTTGCATGTGTAAAAGCAGTATGGAATACAAGATGAGCTGTGGAATTTGTATGGAAATAAGGGACGGGAGCTAGTTTTGAGCAGGTAAATTGCACTTGCAGAAGCAACTGATGGCTTAATAGATGCAATGAAAGGATAAATCTATGTTGGCTAGTTCTCCCCTCCAAAACCGGAGATCTTTATTTGGGTGTGGCTCCAGCTCTTTAGTACCTCACCTAAAAGGCATTCTTGCCTATTCTTACCCCACCACTGAACATCAAGCCATTATTTAAACGACTGTCACAGACCTCACAGCCTCTGGAGATCTTACGTGCACAACCTCCAACCTTATAGTTTCCCCAGTACAGCCCATACCCGTACAGCCAGCGTCTACTACCTTCCTTCCCCAAATCCACAAATAGGACTTTAAAAAAAGCGAATTACTGCGGATGCTAGAATCTGAAAGCTTTGACAAAGAGTCATTGGACTCGAAACGTGAGCTCTTTTCTCTCCCTACAGATGCTGCCAGACCTGCTGAGATTTTCTAGCATTTTCTCTTTTGCCACAAATAGGACTGTCCTAGTAGACCCAACCTTTCAGCCAGTCCTGCCTCACTGAATTTATTCCTGCCGTTCTTGACTCCATTCTCTCCACCCTTGTCCAGTCTCTTCCCACTTTCATTCATGATTCTTCTAATGTTCTACCTCAATTCAACAATATCCAGTTGGACATCTATGGGCATCCAATCTCTCTACAGCTCCATAGCCCACAAGAATGATCTGAGGGCTCGCCGCGCCTACTTTAAACGAAGGCCCAAATGATCACCACCCTCCTCCACCTGGCTGGACTCATTCTCTCCTTTGAGTTGTCTCACTTCCCTCAAATTAAAGGTGTGGAGGGCAGCACGGTGGCGCAGCGGGTTAGCACTGCGGCCTCACGGCGCTGAGGTCCCAGGTTCGATCCCGGCTCTGGGTCACTGTCCGTGTGGAGTTTGCACATTCTCCCCGTGTTTGCGTGGGTTTCGCCCCCACGACCCAAAAATGTGCAAGCTAGGTGGATTGGCCACTCTAAATTGCCCCTTAATTGGAAAAATGATTGGGTACACTAAATTTATAAAAAAACAAAAAAAAATAAAAATTAAAGGTGTGGCTATGGGTACCTGCCTGTCTTTTTGTGGGATTAGTTGAACATTCTTTGTTCCAGTTCTATTCCTGCCCTCTACATTGATGTGCGTCTCTGCTGCTTTGAGCTCTCACCTAAACAGGAAAAATTCATCAAGTTTGCTTTCAATTGCCACCCCTCTCTCACCTTCGTGGTCCATCTCCAACACTTCCCTCCTCCTCCTTGACTTCTATCTCCATTTCTAGTGATAGACTGTCTACCAGTATTCATTACCAGTCCACTGACACCTACAGCTACCTCAACTGCACCTTTTCACACCCTACTTCTTGTAAGAAGTCCACGCCATTCTTTCAATTTCTCCACCTCCCCGATGCATGTGTTTTGATGATGCTACTTTCCACAGTGGCACTTCAGACGTCATTTTGCCGAAGATTTTCCCACCACAGTGGTTGACAGGACCCTCAGCTGTGTCTGATCTATTTCCCGCACTTCTGCCCTCACTCTTTCCTTGCCCTCCCAGAACCATGAAAGGGTTCCCCTTTTTCTCACTTTCCACCCCTCTGCATTTAAAGGATCATTCTCTGCCATTTCTGCCAAGTTCAGCATGATGCCAACACATCTTCCCTTCCCCTGTCCATAGGGACTATTGCCTGTGTGACATCCTGATTCACTCCTTTTACCACCCCCAACATTTACACTCCCTCCCCACAGCACTTTCCCATGCAATCGCAGGAGATGGAACACCTGCATCTTTACCTCTTCACCGTCTATGGCTCAGAACACTCCTTCCAGGTGAAGAGGCAATTTACTTGCACTTTATTCAATTTAGTTTACTGTATTCACTGCTCACAACACGGTCTCCTTTACTTTGGGGAAACCAAATGCAGACTGGGTGACCGCTTTGTAGAACATCTTTTGCTCAGTACGCAAGTATGACCCCGACCTTCTGGTCACTTGCTATTTCAATACCCCATCTTGCTCTCATGCTCACGTTTCTGTCCTCGGCCTACTACAATATTAGTGAAGCCCAGTGCAAGCTGGAGCAATAGTACTTCTTCTTCTGCTTAGGCATGAGTTCAACAAGTTCAGATAGTGAACTCTGTCCTCCATTTTGAACTTTCATTCCTCCGTTTAGAATTTTCTTTTCTTTCTGCCCAAATGTCAGTTGTCATCTTGTTCTCACCTTTTTGCTTTCTGGCAGTGCTGACCTTTATTCTGCTATTACTAGCTACTCTGAAATGAAATGAAATGAAAATTACTTATTGTCACAAGTAGGCTTCAATTGAAGTTACTGTGAAAAGCCCCTAGTCGCCCCATTCTGGCGCCTGTTCGGGGAGGCTGGTACGGGAATTGAACCGTGCTGCTGGCCTGCCTTGGTCTGCTTTAAAAGCCAGCTGTTTAGCTAGTGTGCTAAACCAGCCCCTCTGGGCAGAAGCTTTAGTCTTTAATACTGTCATTATCACTCCCTTTGTCTTGTGTTCCATGAAATGTTTTGTAATAGAATTTCTCCTTCCCTCTAACCTATCCCTGACCATATATTTTGTTCCTCCTGCCCCTCTTCCCCCTTTTCAACAGCGTTACACCCATCACATTTCTACTTCTTACCAGTTTCAAAGAAGAGACATAAAGGACTTGAGCGTTAATTCTGTTTCTTTCCCTCTCTCTTTTAGAGGTTGACAGACCTGCTGAGTTTTTTCAACAATTTCTATTTTTTTAAATCTCTTTTGCTTTGTTATTATGGCATTCATCATGGTTGAACCTGTTGGCCTGTAATTCAGTGGAACAATTATTTTGTTCAATTTTTGTATCCTCATCTTTATGCCTAAACAGATGCATTTGCATTGGGACTCAATCCATCACAGTAACTAACTAATTTAGCACAGACCAGGGACGTTCTGATATGCGTGTTGATTCATTTAGATTTCCTCCGGATTATGCCTATTTTTAATCCATTTTATTGGTCAGTGTAAATCACGTGACCTTAATTTCCCATGTGATTGACTGGTGGCAGACATATGTTTAAAAAAAGACAGACCTGATTATTGGGGGCTAGGGTTTTTACATTGCATCTGGCTGCCCTGTCTTGTTCTCTTCCAACACTTGGGTCTGATCTATCTCAAACTGACTTCCTCCATTAGATCTGTGTTGTCACCTCCTGGGTGTGCATGTCCTGAGTAGGACTGTGGCTCAACATTCCATATAACAGTGGCAGAAAAAATATCTAACCCAGCTGAGATCCCAGTTCAATGATCCCCTCAGTCCTGTCTCAACCCCGAAGGCACACCAAGCCCTGAGCTTCCCTCCTCTATGTCCACCGAGAGAAGACGGCGTTGCTTTCTATTAGAAGATGGAGCAGATGGAAAAGGCAGGATAAAAACAAAGCAAGACAGTGTAATGGCAAAAAAGTTGAAAAACTTGATAGGAATGCAGCACATCATACAGGGGCATCGGAACACGTTAGCAGAATGAGAGAATTGGAAATATACAGAAGATAGAAAATGGGTAAAGGGAGACTTTTAGGAGTGGTGGAGACAAATGGATGCAAATTAGAACTAAACTTGTGAGGCACCGCAAAAACAAATAGAGAAGAGGTTTTTTTAAAAATGACCATAAGACCACAATTCCAGGCTCATTTTTCTGTGCAGTAAGAAGTCTTGCAACACCAGGTTAAAGTTCAACAGGTTTATGTTGGACTTTTAACCTGTTGGACTTTAACTTGGTGTTGTGAGACTTCTTACTGTGCCCACCCCAGTCCGATACCGGCATTTCCACATAATTTTTCTGTCAGCAATGCTTAAAAGATTTATTTTTTTGATACAAAAATATAGAAATTCATTTCAGAAGGTTCTATTATATTGATTCAGCTTCTAATGGTCATTACATGTTTCAGATTATCTTTAAAACAGGATATAACCCAAGATCTAACGTGTAGTATTTTAAAATTATTGCAGGAGCTATGAGTGAAATCTAGGAGTTACTGACTCTAGTGTTACTGACTTTACTAATGTTAACCACACAAAATTGCACTGTGAAGTTTCATATGGAAAAATAATTTTTGTACTAGTGCTATCCTTGACATTGTTAGTTGCTGAACTGAATATTTTATACTTGACGGGCCGTGCATGTCGGTATATAAAAACATTAACATTCAAAGCAATTTGTTTAAGGGCTGGTTTAGCACAGGGCTAAATCGCTGGCTTTTAAAGCAGACCAGCAGCACGGTTCAATTCCCGTACCAGCCTCCCCGAGGAAGTATAGGCACTGTTGTGCTTTCCTGGTGGTAGAACAAAGAAAATGACAGCACAGGAACAGGCCCTTCGGCCCTCCCAGCCTGCGCCGATCCAGATCCTTTATCTAAACCTGTCGCCTATTTTACAAGGATCTACTTCCCTCTGTTCCCCGCCCATTCATATATCTGACTAGGTGCATCTTAAATGATGCTATCGTGCCCGCCTCTACCACCTCCGCTGGCAAAGCGTTCCAGGCACCCACCCTCTGCGTAAAAAAACTTCCCATGCACATCTCCCTTAAACTTTCCCCCTCTCACCTTGAAATCGTGACCCCTTGTAATTGACACCCCATTCTTGCAAAAAGCTTGTTGCTATCCACCCGACGTGTGTAGCGCCGACGTGGATAGACCAGGACAGATTTTTGGTGATGTGCACATTTAGGAATTTGAAGCTTTCAACTATCTCCACCTCAGCCCCGTTGCTGAAAACAGGTGGGTGTATAGTGACTTCAGGAAACAAATAATGACCAGCTCTTTAGTTTTGCTGGCATTGAGAGATAGATTGTTGTCGCTGCACCACTCCAGTAGGTTCTCATTCTCCCTCCTGTATTCTGACTCGTCGTTGTTTGAGATCTGACCCACTATGGTCGTGTCATCAGCAAATTTGTAGATGGAGTTGGAACCAAATTTTGCGCACACAGTCGTGTGTGTGTGTGCGTGTGTGTCTGTAAAGGGAGTGGTAGGGGGCTATTGAGGACTATCGTGGAGGAGGTGTTGTTGTTTATTATTACTAATGGGTCAGGAAGTCGAGGATCCGGTACAGATTGAGGAGCCAAGTCCTAGGTTTTGGAGCTTTGATATGAGATTGGCTGGGATAATGGTGTTGAAGGCGGAGCTGTAGTCAATAAATAGGAGTCTGATGTAGGAGCCTTGTTGTCGTGAAAATGGGTGCGATTCTCCCAAAAGGGAAAAGTCCCCTAGCGAGCGTGGTTAGCCGCGTGTTTCCCGGCACTTGCAGTGCTGAGCAACACGTGGCTATTCAACGCAACTTGCATTGAATAAGGGGATAGCCCTGTTTTAAGAACATAGAACATACAGAAGGAGGCCATTCAGCCCGTCAAGTCTGCACCCGACCCACTTAAGCCCTCAGTTCCACCATATCCCCGTAACCCAATAACCCCTCCTAACCTTTTTGGTTACTAAGGGCAATTTAGCATGGCCAATCCACCTAACCTGCACATCTTTGGACTGTGGGAGGAAACCGGAGCACCCGCAGGAAACCCATGTAGACACAGGGAGAATGTGCAGACTCCGCACAGTGACCCAGTGGATAATTGAACCTGGGACTCTGGCGCTGTGAAGCCACAGTGCTATCTACTTGTGCTACCGTGCTGCTTTTGCACAGTGGAGAGCGCTGCTCGCTGGAACCTTCCCATGTGGCGAGAGATTGTGGTGCCATTTTAAATGGCGGCCTGATCTCTGCACATTGTCAAATTTTGTTTGATTTGCTTCTTTGAAGTGCCTTGGACATTTTGCTGTGCTTAGTCAATTATTTTTCTGCTTTCAGCTCTCCATAATTTTTTGTGAATTTTTTTCTCTAGTAATGGAGGGAATTTGAAAATGTCAGTGTATACCATAACCCTATAGTTACTAACACCATAATCATTACTTTCCTGCTGTTTTGGTGCTCTCTTTTACCAGAAAATTGTTGATTTATTTCTAATCTAAATTTTCAAGATGGTTAAATTTCCCTGAAGATTCTGTGAAAGCAGTAGAATCATGGAGGCCATTCGGCCCATTGAGTCTGCACAGGCCCTTGGAAAGAACACCCTACTTAATCCCATACCTCCATCCTATACCCGTAAACCAGTAACCCCACCTAACCTTTTTGGACACTGAGGGCAATTCGGCATGGCCATTCCACCCAACCTGAACATTTTTTGGACTGTGGGATGAATCCGGGAGGAATACCACGCAGGCACGGGGAGAACGTGCAGACTCTGCACAGACAGTGACCCAAGCTGGGAATCAACCTGCCACTCTGGAGCTGTGAAGCAACTGTGCTACCGTGTCGGCCATAGTAAACTAGGCTCTGCTTTTACAACCAACCAGAATTAAAGTTTTCAGTAAATTTCTGAAGAAATATTGCCGAAAACTTTAGCTAAAGGTTTTAATATTATGAATGAATGATGACTAGTTGCAATTTTCCTGATAGAATAATGTTCTGACTTCACTAATGTTAACATGAAATTTTATTTCTAATAACTGCTTTCACATGAAAAAAGTCATTCCAGTCTAGTTGTGCTTGGTACTGTTGTTACTCATGACCATATGAAGGATATGGCGTCACCCTGCAGCCAAGCAAGCATTTGAAAGTCAGCTTTGCCAAATAATTGATGTCAGTGATGGTGTGATTTGAGAATTGACATTGGTAACTGCAGTCAAGACCATCAGATTCAATAATCAAGCCAGTTAAAACAGACTTGAAGGCATTGCCAGAGGTGGGACACAGCATGAGAGGAGAGATAAGGGAGGTGAAACGATCGGGGGATGTTGTTTATCAGCTAGATGGATCCAGTCTCCAAAGAAATGGGCAATATGTAGGTTACCCAGTTTCTAACATAATTATGTCACATGTAAAGAGTTCCGTCTGGAGATACGTGCCATGCAACACTTGCCTCATATGCTTTTTCTTATAAATGTGGACATCAGCCACATAGCACGGTAGCATAATGGATAGCACAGTTGCTTCACTGCTCCAGGGTTCCAGGTTCGATTTCCCAGCTGGGTCACTGCCTCTGCGGAGTCTGCACATTCTCCCCGTGTGCGTGGGTTTCCTCCGGGTGCTCCGGTTTCCTCCCACAGTCCAAAGATGTGCGGGTTAGGTGGATTGCCCATGCTAAATTGCCCTTAGTGTCCAAAAAGGTTAAGTGGGGGATAGGGTAGATATGTGGGCTTGAGTAGGGTGCTCTTTGTAAGGGCCGATGCAGAATCGATGGGCCGAATGGCCTCCTTCTGCACTGTAAATTCTATGAAATAATTGAAGGAACAAACTGCCTTATTCTTGGTTGATTTGGTAGAAATTGGCGACCTTGCACTTCTGTGGCTTGCTGTTATAAAGAGTAATTTGAAAAGCAAAGTACTGTCAAAGTTGAAACAAAAATGGAAAATGCTGGTAATGTTCGACCAATCAGGCAGCATCTGTTGTGGGAAAATGTTTGTGCTTTAGGTGTCAATTCTTCGTAGTTTTTTCCTTTCCATGAGAGAACAATTCTGTACCTTCACCTTGCTCAGTATATTGAACCTCCTCTGCATTGCAGTTTTCCTGCAACTTGACACGTGGCACTGATCCAGTATGTCGAACATAGGCCTGACCACCATTCCCGAGTGCCAATCAAAGTTAAGGAAGTGAAGATGAGGCATGCTAAAAATATTAAGCTCTTATTTACTTTGTTGATGTGTTCCGTGTTGTGTTAGTCACGTTAGTTAATGAGTAACGAGGATCTAATTGGCGCAGGGCATATAAAGGTGTATGACGTTGGACATTATCCTGCACTCTGCAGCTCAAAATGGACAAATCCAGCAAATTAGGAAAAGTAATCGTGAAGGCAAAGGTGAGATGGTGTGTGTATGAAGCTCATGGCAGAGTGACATGAATCGACCACAATCTTCTCGAGATTTGCAACATCTAATGTGTCTCTTCCACGGAACGTGCTAGCTGTTCCCATCCCAGCTAATTTCACAAAAAAATTTGTCCATGGGATGTGGGCATCGAAGGTTGTGCCAGCATTTATTGCCCATCCCTAATTGCCCTTGAGGGGGCAGTTAAGAGTCAACCACATTGCTGTGGGTCTAGAGTCACGTAGGCCAGACCAGGTAAAGATGGCAGATTTCCTTCCTTGAAGGACATTAGTGAACCAGATGGGTTTTAACGACGATTGACAATGGCATCCTGGTCATCGTTAGACTTTTAATTCCAGATTTTTATTGAACTCAAATTTCACCACGTGCCATGGTGGGATTTGAACCTCGGTCCCCCAGACACTGGGAGCAAGATTCTCTCAGCCCAGGCTGGGCCAGAGAATCGCCTGGCCAGGCGCGAATCGCGGAACGCCGCCCTGGTGTCGGTCCGCCGATTCTCCGGAGAGCGGAGAATTGGCGCCGGCGCGGTCGCGTGGCCATTCTACACGCACCCCCCCCCCCCCCCAGCGATTCTCCGCCCCGGGATGGGCCGTACAAAAAAATCCGAGTCCTGCCGTCCACGTGTGGTCTCACCCAGCGGGACCTCGGCGTGCATGCATCGTGGAGTGGCTAGGTGGGGGGTACCCAACCCCGGGAGGGGCCTCGGCCTCCGCTGTGGCCTGGCCCACGATCGGTGCCTCCCGATTGGCGGGCCGGTCTCTCGGGCTGGGGAATTATTTTGTTCAGCACCAGCACCTGTAGCCCTATGCCATGTTGTGCCAGGGCCGCGAGGAGAAGGGAGCCACTGCCCATGTGCCCATTGGCGTCAGTGCCACTGCACATGCGCAGACCCGTGACACCCATCTGACGCCGGCATCGGCAGCTGGAGCGGCGTGTTCACTCCGGTGCTGTATTGGCTCTCTGTAGGGGTCAGAATCGCTGCCCCTGAGGGCATGTTGACGCCATCGTGAAACGCGAAGGCGTTCATGACGGCGCCAACATAGAACATAGAACATTACAGCGCAGTACGGGCCCTTGGGCCCTCGATGTTGCGCCGACCTATGAAACCATCTGAAGCCTATCTGACCTACACTATTCCATTTTCATCCATATGTCTATCCAGTGACCACTTAAATGCCCTTAAAGTTGGCGAGTCTACTACTGTTGCACGCAGGGCGTTCCACACCCCGACTACTCTCTGAGTAAAGAAACTGCCTCTGACATCTGTCCTATATCTACCACCCCTCAATTTAAAGCTATGTCCCCTCGTGTTGGTCATCACCATCTGAGGAAAAAGACTCTCACTGTCCACCCTATCTAACCCTCTGATTATCTTATATGTCTCTATTAAGTCACCTCTCAGCCTTCTCCTCTCTAACGAAAACAACCTCAAGTCCCTGAGCCTTTCCTCGTATGACCTTCCCTCCATACCAGGCAACATCCTAGTAAATCCCCTCTGAACCCTTTCCAAAGCTTCCACATCCTTCCTATAATGTGGTGACCAGAACTGCACGCAGTACTCCAGGAGCGGCCGCACCAGAGTTATGTACAGCTGCAGCATGACCTTGTGGCTCTGAAACTCAATCCCCCTACTGATAAAGGCTAGCACACCATATGCCTTCTTAACAGCCCTATTAACCTGTGTGGCAACTTTCAGGGATTTATGTACCTGGATGCCGAGATCTCTCTGTTCATCTACACTACCAAGAATCTTGCCATTAGCCCAGTACTCTGCATTCCTGCCTTCCAAAGTGAACCACCTCTCACTTTTCCGCATTAAACTCCATCTGCCACCTCTCAGCCCAGCTCTGCAGCTTATCTATGTCCCTCTGTATCCTATAACATCCTTCAGCACTATCCACAACTCCACCGACCTTCGTGTCATCTGCAAATTTACTAACCCATCCTTCTACACCCTCTTCCAGGTCATTTATAAAAATGACAAACAGCAGTGGCCCCAAAACAGATCCTTGCGGTACACCACTAGTAACTGAACTCCAGGATGAACATTTGCCATCAACCACCACCCTCTGTCTTCTTTCAGCTAGCCAATTACTGATCCAAACCGCTAAATCACCTTCAATCCCATACTTCCTTATTTTCTGCAATAGCCTACCGTGGGGAACCTTATCAAACGCCTTACTGAAATCCATATACACCACATCAACCGCTTTACCCTCATCCACCTGTTTGGTCACCTTCTCAAAAAACTCAATAAGGTTTGTGAGGCATGACCTACCCTTCACAAAACCGTGTTGACTATCGCTAATCAACTTGTTCTTTTCAAGATGATTATAAACCCTATCTCTTATAACCTTTTCCAACATTTTACCCACAACCGAAGTAAGGCTCACAGGTCTATAATTATCAGGGTTGTCTCTACTCCCCTTCTTGAACAAGGGGACAACATTTGCTATCCTCCAGTCTTCCGGCACTATTCCTGTCGACAAAGACGACATAAAGATCAAGGACAAAGGCTCTGCAATCTCCTCCCTGGCTTCCCAGAGAATCCTAGGATAAATCCCATCTGGCCCAGGGGACTTGTCTATTTTGACATTTTCCAAAATTGATAACACCTCCTCCTTTTGAACCTCAATTCCATCTAGCCTGGTCGACTGAACCTGAGTATTCTCCTCGACAACATTGTCTTTCTCCAGTGTAAACACTGATGAAAAATATCCATTTAATGCTTCCCCTATCTCCTCTGATTCCACACACAACTTTCCACTACTATCCTTGATTGGCCCTAATCTTACTCTAGTCATTCTTTTGTTCCTGATCTACCTATAGAAAGCCTTAGGGTTTTCCTTGATCCTATCCGCCAATGACTTTTCGTGTCCTCTCCTCGCTCTTCTTAACTCTCCCTTTAGGTCCTTCCAGGCTAACTTGTAACTCTCAAGTGCCCTAACTGAGCCTTCATGTCTCATCCTAACATAAGCCTTCTTCTTCCTCTTGACAAGTGCTTCAACTTCCTTAGTAAACCACGGTTCCCTTGCTCGACAACTTCCTCCCTGCCTGACAGGTACATACTTATCAAGGACACGCAGTAGCTGTTCCTTGAAAAAGCTCCACATTTCGATTGTACCCATACCCTGCAGTTTCCTTCCCCGTCCTATACATCCTAAATCTTGCCGAACAGCATCATAATTGCCTTTCCCCCAGCTATAATTCTTGCCTTGCGGTATATACCTATCCCTGCCCATTGCGAAAGTAAACATAACCGAGTTGTGATCACTAACACCAAAGTGCTCACCTACATTTAAATCTAACACCTGGCTGGGTTCATTACCCAGTACCAAATCCAATGTGGCCTTGCCCCTTGTTGGCCTGTCTACATACTGTGTCAGAAAACCCTCCTGCACGCACTGCACAAAAACTGACCCATCTATAGTACTCGAACTATAGTATTTCCAGTCAATATTTGGAAAGTTAAAGTCCCCCATAACAACTACCCTGTTACTCTCGCTCCTGTCGAGAATCATCTTTGCAATCCTTTCCTCTACATCTCTGGAACTAGTCGGAGTTCTATAGACAACTCCCAACAGGGTGACCTCTCCTCTCCTGTTCCTAACCTCGGCCCACACTACCTCAGTAGACGAGTCCTCAAACGTCCTTTCTACCGCCGTAATACTTTCCGTGATTAACAATGCCACACACCCCCCCCTCTTTTACCATCTTCTCTGTTCTTACAGAAACATCTAAATCCTGGAACCTGCAACAACCATTCCTGTCCCTGCTCTACCCATGTCTCCGAAATCGCCACAACATCGAGATCCCAGGTACCAACCCATGCTGCAAGCTCACCCACCTTATTCCGGATGCTCCTGGCGTTGAAGTAGACACACTTCAAACCAGCGTCTTGCTTGCCGGTGCCCTCTTTCGAACTTTTAACCCTATCCCTGACCTCACTACTCTCAACATCCTGTACACTGGGACTACAATTTAGGTTCCCATCCCCCTGCTGAATTAGTTTAAACCCCCCCCCCCGAAGAGCACTAGCAAATCTCCCCCCCCAGGATATTGGTACCCCTCTGGTTCAGGTGAAGACCATCCTGTTTGTAGAGGTCCAACCTACCCCAGAATGAGCCCCAATTATCCAGGAAACCAAAACCCTCCCTCCTGCACCATCCCTGTAGCCACGTGTTCAGCTCCTCTCTCTCCTTATTTCTCACTTCGCTAGCACGTGGCACGGGTGGTGCTATGTCTTTTCGTCCGACGTCATTTCGTCCAACGACACTTCGTCCACGTCTTTTGGTCCAACGTCTTTTTGTCCGCCCGTCTTTTGGTCCAACGTCACTTCGTCCAATTATCCAATTACAAATTAACTCCGTATAAAACCATTCAATTGATAAAATGCAAGTACAATACAGCAAGTGAATTTAGTTGCTAAAATGCAAGTAATTGATAAAATGCAAGTAAAATGCAAGTTGAAAAATGCAGTTTAAAAATCTGAAATTGCAGTTAAAAAATCTAAAAGTTTTTTGTCTAAGACTTTTTGTAACTTGACTTTTTGTAACTTGTACCACTCCACTCCACTCCACTATTTGATAGACGATGAAGAAATACCTGCTGAATTCATCGTTTACTTCGACTTGACTTACATAGGCATTGTGAGAGGACGTGGTGCCAGACGAAGGAGTGAAACACCTACATTCCCGACAGCTGTATGGAATGTTAATCAGCGTGTTCTACAAGATCTACCGAGAACAAATAATGCTGCTGAGGGGTTTCATTCTGCCATAAAGCGTTCGGCGGGTGGAGCTCATTTGAATATCTGGAGGTTAATCAAAACTCTGAAGGAAGAGGAAGGGTTCATAATAGGCAAAAAGGCTCAAATTCTTCGGGGAGATCAGTCGACTTCATGTACGCGATATAAGAAAATAACTGAACGCCTCAAAAGATTGGCCGTTGAATATGATTCTACAACAAAAATTGATTTCTTTAGGAATGTTGCTTACAATTTACATCAATTTTAAGTAATTTCGGGAATTTGAAGTAATTAGTAAATTTTTAGATTTTTTAACTGCATTTTTAGATTTTAAAACTGCATTTTTCAACTTGCATTTTACTTGCATTTTATCAATTACTTGCATTTTAGCAACTAAATTCACTTGCTGTATTGTACTTGCATTTTATCAATTAAATGGTTTTATACGGAGTTAATTTGTAATTGGATAATTGGACGAAGTGACGTTGGACCCAAAGACGGGCGGACAAAAAGACGTTGGACCAAAAGACGTGGACAAAGTGTCGTTGGACGAAGTGACGTCGGACGAAAAGACGCGACACGGGCACGGGTAACAACCCAGAGATAACAACTCTGTTTGTTCTAGCTCTCAGCTTCCACCCTAGCTCCCTGAATTTCTGTCTCAAATCCCCATCTCTCTTCCTACCTATGTCGTTGGTACCTATGTGGACCACTACTTGGGGCTGCTCCCCCTCCCCCTTAAGGATCCCAAAAACACGATCAGAGACATCACGAACCCTGGCACCTGGGAGGCAACACACCAACCATGAGTCTCTTTCGTTCCCATAGAACCTCCTGTCTGTTCCTCTAACTATGGAGTCCCCAATGACAAGTGCTTTGTTCCTCTTCTCCCTTCCCTTCTGAGCAACAGGGACAGACTCTGTGCCAGAGACCTGTGCCCCATTGCTTACCCCTGGTAAGTCGTCCCCCACAACAGTATCCAAAATGGTATACTTGTTGTAGAGGGGAACGACCACAGGGTTTCCCTGCACTGCCTGCCGGTTCCCCCTCCCTCCCCTGACGGTAACCCATCTACCTTCTTCTTTTACCTGAGGTGTGACTACCTCCCTATAACACTTGGCCTCAGGATCAGAGAATCTCGCCGTCGGTCTCTGGAGTATTAGTTCAGTGACAACACCACTGTCACTGCCTCCCGCTGTCCCCCTTGTGCCCTGCTTCCTGTGATGCAACCTCTGGAATGGCGTGCTGGTTCAACTTCTTTGACCTGCAGTTTTGCGGCATTTCTTTTTTTTTTATAAATTTAGTGTACCCAATTCTTGTTTTACCAATTAAGGGGAAATTTAGCGTGGCCAATCCACCTACCCTGCTCATCTTTGGGTTGTGAGGTGAAACCCACGCAAATACGGGGAGAATGTGCAAACTCCACACAGACAGTGACCCAGAGCTGGGATCGAACCTGGGACCTCGGCGCCGTGAGGCAGCAGGGCTAACCCACTGCGCCACTGTGCTGCCCCTGTTTTGCACCATTTCACTTCTGTGCAGGCGCGCATGGCCGTTGGCCAGCTTGAAAACAGTAGAAAAAACATCAACTGCAAATTTGCAGCCACTTGGTAAGCACAGTGGCACTGTGGTTAGCACTGCTGCCTCACAGCACCAGGGACTTAGGTTTGACTCCAGCCTTGGATGACTGTTTGTGTGGAGTTTGCACACACTCCACGTGTCTGCGTGGGTTTATTCTGGGTGCTTCGGTTTCCTCCCACAGTCCAAAGCTGTGCAGGTTAGGTGGATTAGCCATGTTAAATTGCACCTTCGTGACCAATGGTTAGATGGGGTTGAGTGGATGGGGCGGAGGAATTGTCCTGGGGTGATCTTTTGGTGGGTCAATGCAGACTCTTTAGGCCAAATTATTTCCTTCTGCACTGAAGTGATTTTACAACTTCCCGGCTGATGGGTGCCCAGGATGCCTGTTGGGAACTGGAGTTTCTGACCTTCGAGATGATATTTGCATTTCATAACACCAGCCAATTTGTGCATTAATAACGGTACTTAATATTAAAAAACATTATTTTCCAACAAGATTGAAGCTCCTATTTTAATATATATTTAAGAAAAGCAATTGTTAATTCACTCCAGTTGCCCATCCATGATGCCAGAAATATAGGACTTGCTCAACAACTTTTTGCCCAAGTAGCTTGAGGGGCAGCATGGTGGCACATGGTTAGCACTGCTGCCTCACAACACCAGGAACCCCGGGTTCGATTCCGGCCTTGTGGGTGACTGTCTGTCTGGTGTTTGCACATTCTCCCTGTGTCTGCGTGGGTTTCCTCTGGTGCTCCGGCTTCCTCCTACAGTCCAAAGATGTGCAGGTTAGGGGGATTGGCCATGATCAATGTGCAATGTTACGGGGATTGGGCAAGGGAGTGGGCCAAGGTAGAGTGCAGAGTGTTTGTGCAGACTAGATGGGCCAATTGACTGCCTCCTGCACTGTAGAAATGTGAGAGTCAATTTGTGCACAGCAACAAGGTCCAGGTAAGCTGTTTTTAGTGTTTTTAAGGATAATCATTGCCTGGGATCCTTCCCCAGCTCTTCAAAATAGTGCCATGCAATCTATTGCATCCACCTAAGGAGATGGCAGGGCCTTGGTTCAACATCTCACCTGAAAAATGGCACCTCAAACACTGCTGCACTCCTTTAATACAACAGGCGTAGGTTATGCCATTAGCACTCTTTCCCCTTGGTTTCTGTGGCTATTAGCAACCTGTTTCCCTGGATTTCTGTGGCTATGACTCATCTTTCATTCTCACTCCACTGTATAAATATCTCCCACTTTCCCTGTCTTTTAACTTTGATAAGGGGTCATCTGGACTTGAGACATTAGCCCTTCTCTGTCCCTACAGATGCTGCCAGACCTGCTGAGATTTTCCAGCATTTTCTCTTTGGGGTAGTTTATATGAAATGAAATGAAAATTGCTTATTGTCACAAGTCGGCTTCAAATTAAGTTACTGTGAAAAGCCCCTAGTCGCCACATTCCGGCGCCTGTTCGGGGAGGCTGGTACGGGAATTGAACCGTGCTGCTGGCCTGCCTTGGTCTGCTTTCAAAGCCAGCGATTTAGCCCTGTGTGCTAAACCAGCCTCTCTGTATGTAAACCCAGACAATGAATGCTGGCTGCTTATTGGGTTGTAGGGAATTTGCTAAATATCCATTAACTTGTGTTGTCCAACAGCTGTGCTTTGTTTTATCCCTTTTCTGAGCCCCAAGCATTACTTTGGCTGAGATTAAATAATGCAACACTGGGGTTAAATATATAGCATTCTGTTCTGTTTGGTTTTGAAAGAGTAGAATAGAAGCTCAATCTCTCTCCAATACCCAACATACCAGACAAAACTCAACTTCGCTTCCAGCTGTTTATTCGAGATGACTCTATGACTCTGTGCAAAGGAGGCTGCACCTCAGCCAGGCTGCTTCACTGACTCCCAGATTAAGCACACACAGGATGGCATTGTTTTACAGACATTTACATAAACCAATCATTCACTGTCCTTGTCAACAATTAGTCAATCATAGAGCTACATTTGCTGTCTCTGTGATTGCACATCCCTCCCTTCAGTGTCCAGTTCCGTTGTTCTTCATTCAAACTGTTTTATTCAAACTTGCTGCTCCGGCCAGTTGAATCCATATCCGAACAATTTGCAATTTGTAAGACTGTGAGGGAAGACTATTAAATCACAGCAGTGATGTATTGGTATTGTCACTGGACCCATTAACCAGATACCCAGGGTAATGATCGAATCCCACCATGCAGATGTTGAAATTACAATTCAATAAAAATCTGGAAATAAAAATCTAATGATGACCACAAAACCATTGTTGATTGTTGAAGAAACCCATCTGGTTCACTAATGTCCTTGAGGGAAGGAAATCTGCCATCCTAACCTGGTCAGACCTACATGTAATCTCAGATCCACAGAATGTGGTTGACTCTGAAATGCCCTCTGAAATGGTCTAGCAAGCCATTCAGTTGAAGGGCAATAGATGCTGGTCCGGCCAATGATTCGAACATCCAATGAATGAATTAAAAAAAAAAAAAAATAAGCTGCTTACTGATGCTCAGTTTGGGTTCCACCAGAGCCACTCAGCTCCTTACTTTATTACAATCTTGGTTCAAGCATGGACAAAAAAACTGAACTCCAGGGGTGAGGTGAGAGTGACTATCCTTGATATCAAGGCAGCATTGAACATGTATAGCATCACGGAGGGCTATCAAAACGAGTCAATAGGAAACAGTGGGGGCAAAAACTGTCCACTGTTTTTGAATCATATCTAGCACAAAGAAAGATGTGTCTATCATCACAGTCCTGGGACTTCACTGCAGGAGTAACTCAGGGTAGCGCCCTAGGCCCAACCATCTTCAGCTACTTCATCAATGACCTTCCTTCCATTATAAGGTCAGAAGTGGAGACATTCACATGATTGTGCAATGTTCACCATTTGTGACTGCTCTGATGCTAAAGAAGTCCATGTACATATGCAACAAGATCTGGACTATATTAAGGCTTGGGCTGACAAATGACATGTAACATTCATGCCACAGAAGTGCCAGGCATTGACCATCTCCAAAAAGAGAGAATCTAACCATCATCCCCTTTTATTGAATTGCTTTAGCTTCGCTGAATTGTCACTATCCATATCTTGGGAGTTACCACTGACCATAAACTGAACTGCACTAGCCCATATAAGTACTATGGCTACGAGAGCAGGCCAGAAGCTGGCAATTTTGTGGCGATCACTTGCCTCCTTACTCCCCAAGCCTACCCACCATCTCCAAGGCTCAAGTCAGGAGTGTGATAGAATGCTCTCCACTTGCCTGGATGAGTGCAGCTTCAACAATTCTCTCAGCTCGACAGCTTCCAAGGCAAAGTAGCCCCCTTGATTGACACCCCATCCACCACCAACATACAGCAGCCGCACTGTGTACCATTTCCAAAATGCACTGCAGCAACTCATCATGGTTCTTTTAACAGCACCTGCTAAACATGCAACCTCTAAGATGAAGAAGGATATGGGTAACAGATGCATGGTACACCACCACCTGCAAGTTCCCTTCCAAGTCCTACACCATCCTGACATGGAAATATATCGCCGTTCGTTTACTGTTGCTGGGTGAAAACCCTTAAACTCCTAACAGCACTGTGGGTGTACCTACACAACATGGACTGCCACAGTTCAAGAAGACAGCACATCACCACCATCACCGGGGTATTTAGGAATGGGCAATAAATACTGGCCTAACCAGCGATGCCCATATTCCATGAGCAAATTTTTTAAAAGTACACAAATAATGCCTTTATGAATGAGTTGCCAATTTTAGTTTTCTGCAGATTGAATTGTTTCCCATGTGGTTGGTTTTTGATCTCCACCTTTTACTTATAACTATCATAAATCCAGCGAACAATAAAGTTAGCACAAGATGTACACCAACCATGTGTCTTAGTGATTCAAGGCCCATTGACTAGATGCAATCTGATAGTGAGCTGGACAGATCAACAAGGCCCTAGACTCGATCTCCAGTAAGAGGTTGAGAAGAGAAAGTTTAAGGTTCATGTCCTCAATTGCTATTAATGACTCTTTGAAAGGAGTTGGGGAACTCCATGCGTGGGTGGGGATGTCATGTGAATGCTGGATCGGGGTGAGCTGTAGTGCCAGTTATAGTTGAATAACCTTTTGGCGCACATTGTCTAGATACTCATTCAAAACAAGGAGAGCTACTTGGGAGAAATACTGAACTACTGGTGAAATTAGGTGAAAGGAGAAAATGGAAGATATTACTTGATATACATCACTGAGGAAGACACTCACTTGAATTATTCTCGCAAAATGTTTGTCGTTTTTAATGGTATGTTAAATGAGGCAATATGTAACCCGGTTTAACTTGGAAAAAAACAAGAGGGTGAGGTGATCATAATTGGGAACATGCCACCCTCTCTTTGTTTGAGATTGGCCATTGTGCCACCTGAGGGAGCAGGTACCCTGTTTTGAAGCCATTCTCTCTTTCATCTCCTACAATTCAATTTTTAAAAAATGTTTATTTATTGGGATTTTCCATTCTTTATACAAACATTTACATCAAACAAAAAGCGGAAAGATAGCTGCAGGTATCAATGACCAGCAGGTACAGCACAAAACAACAGTCATCACATAATTGGGAACAAATAAGATCGGATGAATCAGGGACAAAATCCCCAACATGTTCCTTCCACAGATAAGTGCCCTGTCTGCACCCAAACAGGATACCGGCAACATTATGGACATACATCTCACCCATAGCTACAAAACAAAATGACAAAAGAAGAAAACGATACCCGAGACCCCCAGTGCTAAGGGAGCATTGACTAACTCTGACAGCACAATTTAAACTCTTCCCCCCCCCCCCCCCCATTGACGATTAATTTCCCGCGAAGAAGTCGCAGAACGGTTGCCACCTCCGGGTGAACCCAACAGTGACCCTCTCGAGGCGAACTTAATTTTCTCCATACAAAGAAAGCTAGCCATGTCCGATAGCCAGGTCTCCAACTTTAGGGGCCTTGAGTCCCTCCATGCTAATAATATCCGTCTCCGGACTCCCAGGCAAGCAAAGGCCAGAACTTCTGCCTCTTTCTCCTCCTGGATTCTTCTGACACCCCGAAAATCGCCACCTCTGGACTCAGCACCACCCATGTTTTTAACACCGTGGACATGACATCCGCAAACCCCGGCCAAAATCCCCAAAACATGTGGACATGGTTCGCCGGTCCTCGGGCAAATTTTGCGCACCTGTCCTCCACCCCAAAGAATCTGCTCATGCGGGCCACTGTCATATGAGCCCGATGAACGACCTTGAATTGTATTAAGCTGAGCCTGGCACATGTTGCAGACGTGTTAACTCTACTCAACGCGTCTGCCCATAGACCATCCTCTATCTCACCTCCCAGCTCCTTCTCCCACTTGCGCTTCAGCTCCTCGGTCTGCGTCTCCTCTGACCCCATAAGTTCCTTGTAAATATCCGAGTTGCTCCCTTCTCCTACCCACCCTCTGGAAACTACCCTGTCCTGAATCCCCCTTAGCGGTAGGAGTGAGAAGGTTGACACCTGTTTACGAAGGAAGTCCCGCATCTCCAGGTAGCTGAATTTGTTTCCCATCACCAACCCAAACTTTTCCTCCAATGCCTTCATACTCAGAAAGCTATCGTCTATGAACATATCCTCCATCCTCTCAATCCCCGCTCTCAGCCATAACCGGAACCCCCCTGTCCATACTCCCCGGGGCAAACTGGTGATTATCACAGATTGGGATCAGTACCGTCTTCAAAAGGACAAGGGAATATTGTAGGGCAAAGAACCAAAACAAATATAAACTGGTGCCAATCGTGAAACCCACTCCAGGACGGAGGGCCGTCACAGCGACTCCCAAACTGAGGGCTGACTCGCTTCTCTCTTTTTCCCCCCCCCCGCCCTCAAACAACCAGGACCACTCAAAAGAAGAATGTCTTTAGGTGAGCCAAATCCTATATGAATCCATACGAGTGTCCATGGCACCAAGGTTCACCATTCAACACCCCCAGAGACAGCCCTCACAGGCACCAGCACTAAGAGAGAAGTAGAAACAACACCTCAAAATATCTCAAAAGTCAGAAGGAGAATGGAGAAAAAGAACCAGAACTGTCATCCACAAATCACCTCCTAAGAAATTACTAGATGAGAACCGGCCAGCTAACCGCCAAGTGGTCCCCATCCAACCCCCAAGATGAAAATAATAAGGATAATTACTGGACACAACATTCAGATCCACCCCCAATCTTCACCTCTCCGAATGTGAGCATGCCCACATCAAACACCCCCATGATTCCCCCAAAGGAGATAGCCCCTGTCCAAGGAGCAACCACATGCTGATTGTCATTCCGAGCTTGGCCTCGCCCGGCACCGCCACAAAGAAGAAAAGAAAGATTGGAGACTTGCCTCCAAGGATGCCTGTGATACTCCTGTCCTTGCACCCCTCCAAAGCTTAGCCAGTTCGGTCCCATAAAGGACACACCCCTTCTCCCCTGCCCACCAACAAACTGTCCAATACACAAACCAACAACAGGACCAATACCCCACACCACAACAGGGGAGGAGAAGACAAAAAACATGACCCTCCCACTCGATGCACCACTTGCCACCAACAAAGGATATTCGGACCGGCCTCACTCGCAAGGTATTTGACAGCAGTTAGAATAGTCAAAAAGGGAGACCGACATCAGGAGAACAACTGATTCCCTTCCCCTACATGGAGTCCAACAAACCCCAGTCCTCAGCAGGGTAATACACGGTCCACCTGGCCTGAAGAAGAAAAAGACGCAGCCAAAAAAAAACTCGACTATGGAAGACCTTCCTCGAATGTAGCGAGGATAGAAGTAACCTTATCACCCACACCCTCCACCCCTCCCCTGCTCCAGCTCTTCTAATTCTCTCTCTTCTCCCACTCCCCTCCCTCCCGTGACCAAGGATAAAGAAAATGTGCACAAATCCTGGAATCAATATTCAATCTAACGTGATAAAACCTTATTAATCAGGATAACCTACAATGCAGGTCATCACACCCAAAATATTTACTTCCCTGCAAATAGATAAATTGACAAATTTAACAGACAACAGCATGATTATCGGGGAATAAAGTCCAGGATAACAACTGAGGAACGGGGCAGTATCAGGATAAAGGTGCATGAAGAAAGTAGACATCCAGGATAAAGCAGGATGTGGAACGGAGAGCATTCTTCAGGATCTTCCAAGGATGCCAACGATCAGAACATGAACCTCATTACTTCCAACATACCATCTCAACCGAGCCCAGGCGGTCAACTACTGAAGCTCCAAAAGGTGGGGGGATGACCGGCCGGCTCAGGTGACCCCAACCCCTCTCGACCTACAACAGGAACAAGACCACACAGAACCAGAGGTTAGTAGGCCAACCCAATCCCAGGCCTTGGAGTCTGTATTAAATATGCTTCATTGAATGCAAGCTGCCCATCCTGCAGATCAAGATTCCCAAAACATGGCAGCATTCTCGAACTCGACTGGGAAATTCATCACCGGAGACACCAGGCATGATCAGGGTCCTCATCGGTTCCCCTTCGTCATCACCCAAACTCCTCAGGATGGACGACAGGCCATGCAACAGGAACTCCACCGTGTGGAGGTAGGCTTCCACCAGAGACGGTGCTCTCCCTAAAACAAGAATCTCCTGGTGCATTGCCACTGCCTCCATAAAAAAGCCTGGCAACTCTTGAAACTGAGCTTTGGCTCTGCGGTGTAGGACGTTAAAGCCATCAGCCAGATCACCTTCATTGCTAGCAGCTATCATCCATCGGTGTGCACTATATCGTCAGGGCAGGAAACCTCTCAAAGCAGCAGGGCCACCAAAGAAACAGCCCCATCCCAACTCCCTCCAGTTTCCACAAATCAACGAGTATTAACGCATATTATCTCAACTCGAAAGTGCTGAAACATTGATCAATAAACCTCGGTACAAAAGCTATGTGAACTGAAACAAGACACACGGATAAAAATAAAGATTGAAATAATAATAATATAATAATCGCTTATTGTCACAAGTAGGCTTCAACGAAGTTACTGTGAAAAGCCCCTAGTCGCCACATTCCGGCACCTGTTTAGGGAGGCCGTTACGGGAATTGAACCCACGCTGCTGCCTTGTTCTGCATTACAGGCCAGCTGTTTAGCCCACTGTGCTAAACCAGCCCCAATATGAGCAGAGCTGGTGCTCAAGGAAATGCAGCCACTCCCGTGCTCACTTGACCCCCCACAATTCCATCTGTAATGTTCTCTGGCACAGCACATCATTTGATCACTTTGTCCGGTGAAGTGGTGTGGATATTTCATTTTACAGGATGTGACCATCGCTGGTCACACTTATTACTGTCCAGCACTTATTACTCATCCCTAATTGCTCCATTTCAGAGGGCATTTGAATCAACTTTTAACACGAGATGCATTGTTTTCTAAAGAAGCTTCTTGTGTCTCCAGATGATCAGAAATACAGCTTTTATAAAATATAACTCTCCTTTGTGTGGGTGTGAAGAATATGAACTTGTTTTAAAATTACTGAGCAAGAGCTGTGAGAGAAGGCATCCTTTACACTAATGTGGGAAGGTGCATTGCATAGTAAATCTGGTATAATCTGTTAAAGAACAGATCCTTCTGTCTGAAGGAAACAGTGTACAATTTCAGTATAATGAGCTAAATCAGGAAACCCATGTGAAAAAGCAGCTCATTATTTCCATTTTGTGGTTTCAGGATTTCCAAATAATTCTTTTTCCCCTCACACCCTCTGAAGTTCACCAGGATCATCACCTTGACTATAAAAACTGAAACTCTCACTTTAAACATGATAACACTGACACTTTTACATTATCTCTTATTCCTGCAAAAAGATAGAATTCCTACAATTCAGAAGGAGGCCATTTGGCCCATCGAGTCTGCACCAATCCTCCAAAAGAGCACACCACCCAGTCCCACACCCCCACCCTAACCCATAACCCCACCAAACCTGCACATCTTTGGACTATGGGAAGAAACCCGAGCACCTGGAGGAAACCCACACATACACAGGGAGAAAGTGCAAACTCCACACAGGCAGTCCCCAAGGCTGGATTTGAACCCGGATCCTTGTCATTGTGAAGCAGCAGTGCTAACCATTGTGCCACTGTGCCGCCCCATGAAGCTTTTTGACTCATTTGAGTACAGTTGAATTCATTAAACTCTATCTCAATTTATCTCAATAAATGGCTGCAGGATGCCCCAATGAACTTGACAATTAAGTGTCACCAGACATCTTTACCATAGTGATTCCATCAATATGCACTTACCTTTCATGAGGGATAACTTGAGGTGAACATGAGTGGGAATCTGTGGAGAGAAGGACAAGTTTACTTTTCTATTTCAGACGCTCCAGCTCCATCTCCATTTCTGTTCTCTTCACACCTGACTAACCTGCAGAGTATGGGCGGCACTTCCTCCCCGTGTCTGCGTGGGTTTCCTCCAGGTGCTCCGGTTTCCTACCACAGTCCAAGGGTGTGCAGGTTAGGTGGATTGGCCATGCTAAATTGCCCCTTAGTGTTCAAAAGGTTAGGTGGAGTTAGTGTCCAAAAGGTTAGGTGGGGTTACTGAGTTATGGGGACAGGGTGGAGGCGTGGGCTTAAGTACGGTGCTCTTTCCAAGTGCTGGGGCAGACTCGATGGGCCGAATAGCCGCTTTCAGCGCTATAAATTCTATGATTCCAGCATTTACAGTTTTCCAGCATTCTCTTAGAGTGCCCATGGGGCAGTACGGTAGCACAAGTGGATAGCACTATAGCTTCACAGCGCCAGGATCCCAGGTTCGATTCCCCGCTGGGTCACTGTCTGTGCGGAGTCTGCACGTTCTCCCCATATCTGTGTGGGTTTCCTTCGGGTGCTCCGGTTTCCTCCCACAGTCCAAAGACATGCAGGTTAGGTGGGTGGCCATGATAAATTGCCCTTAGTGACCAAAAAGGTTAGGAGGGTTTATTGGGTTACGGGGATAGGGTGGAAGCGAGGGCTTAAGTGGGTTGGTGCAGACTCGATGCGCCGAATGGCCTCCTTCTGCACTATATGTTTATGTATAATGGTAGCACCATTCCTACCATCCTGCCTCCGATCAATTAACTGAATATTTAATCCAGGTGCTATGCTGGAAATATTATTGTCTGCTGATTTTATGAATTGTTGACTCCGTTTTAAATCGTGAAATTCTAACTATCTAAATTCCAAACACCATTCACTGGAAGAAAAAAACGAGGATTTCTATTTTCTGTGAGACTTGTTTTCATTCTGATCAAGGGTCAAATCTGAAATGTTTTGATGAAGAATTAAACCTCAAACCTTTCTCAGATTTCTTTAAAGTCTGTTTTTGTGCTAGGGAATAATCCCAATCAAAACAGAAGTGCAAAAAAAAGACAAATATTTATCTTTGAGGACACTTAGCTTAAAATGCACTATTTGATTCTCCATGGATATTTTATTTTTGGTCGGTACAGAACTTGGGATATTCCTGAAAAGAGAGACATGTTGACTAATGTTGTGGTCTTGCATTCAGGACAAATGCAAGAATGCTAAATTTCAAATGATTACAGCAATTTATACCACCGAAGAAAAGTGATTCAAAAGAGCGGCCAGGGTTGAACATATTCCTTTTGTTTGTAGAGATGTGATAGCCTTGATATAAATTGATTTTGTTTCCAGCAAGCACAAATGATCCATGCAGAGAGTTCAATTGGTTATCTTCGATTGGTTCTCCAGTACAGCTGTTGGCAGCAAGTGCAGTCAAATCCTGAAATCACATCTAATAGAAGACAGTTTATTTTGGAAGTGTGGGTTGATTCATTCAGTACAGAAAAGTGTGAGATAATGTGTTTTAGGGAGGGCAAACACAGCAAGGGAATTACTCAATAAACAGGAAGATATTGAGAGAGGTTGAAGAAGTGAGACCTTGGTGCACATGTCCACGAACTCTTGAAGGTGGCAAGACAGGTGGACAAAGTGGTCAAGAAAGCATATAGAACACTTTCCTTTATTGGATAAGATATTGATTACAAAAGATATAATGACAAAACTGTATAAAATGCTGGTTAGGCTAATTTTGGCAGGTCTTGATAATTACAGTGTTTAGGGGAGATTCGATAGGCCAGGGTTGTTTTCCTTAGAACAGAGGAGGCTAAAGGGTGACCTAATTGAGATGTAGAAAATTATGAGGGATCGAGATAGGGTAGACAGGAGAGACTTGTTTCCTCTAGCTAAGGGCTCAATTACCAGGGGGCATAAATTGAAGGTGATTGGTAGAAGGATTAGAGGTGGGATTTGAACCTGGGGCGCAAGATACCCAGGCTATCTGGATAACGGGTCCAGTGACAATACCAACACATCACTGCCTCCTGCTGAGCAAATGCAGCTTGAGGGAACATGAGGAAAAACATTTTCACCCAGAGGGTGGTGGGCATTTGGAATTCATTGCCTAATTTGGTGGTTGAGGCTGAAACATTCAACTCCATTTAAAAGGTACCTGGATCTGCATCTGAGGAATTGTAACCTGTAAGGCTGCAAATCAGGTGCTGGATAGTGTGACTAAAATGAGCGGCTGACTTTTTTCTCTTTTTTGGCTGGCACGGGTACAATGGGCTGAATGGCCTCTTTCTGCACCATAACGTTTCCATGGTTCTATGGAATGTGGTCTGTATTGAGCATATTCTGAACAACCAAAGGAACATGCTGTTTGATCAGATGTCTACTGTTGATTTCAGTTATTGGGCAGCGCTTGCTGAATAATCTTGAGTGCGCTAATAGTTATGCTAACAAATTTAAGATAATCAGTGAAGCTCTTAAAGTGGCTCATATGTGCGTGCTAGAATGACATACATTCATATGTTGATCTGAGAACATTGGGGCCTCTGCCATAACAACCTATAGCTCCAAACTACAGTATGCACATAAAGAATGCATGTTGCTTCCGTTTTCTGCAAATAAAGCAAATATATTCAAACCTTGTGTGTTTGATTTACATAGGGGCTTGGCCAACCTTTAGTTCCCAGTTTCTTTATCCATGGCAATGCTTCAATCAACTTGCCAAATGTTTCTCTGTTATGATTGTTTGATGTTTCTTATTCTTAAGTTTGTCCAGATGAGTGCAAGATGAAAAGCTTTGGTAGCATGTCTCTTATTTTTATATGGTTTATTATTTATATATATTTTTAAAGCCACCAATGAAGAGTAATGAGTTCTCCTAGGCTTTCTCTGACTACTTTTGTGTGGGAGGGAATTTAAGCCTAATTGCCCAACAGGCTCCATAGGAAACTGCGATTGGATTAGATTCGATTGGGTTGGATTTGTTTATTGTCACATGTACCGAGGTACAGTGAAAAGTATTTTTCTGCGAGCAGCTCAACAGATCATTAAGTACATGGAAAGAAAAGGGAATAAAAGAAAATACATAATAGAGCAACACAAGATATACAATGTAACGACATAAGCACTGGCATCGGATGAAGCATACAGGGTGTAGTGTTGATGAGGTCAGTCCATAAGAGGGTCATTTAGGAGTCTGGTGACAGTGGGGAAGAAGCTGTTTTTGAGTCTGTTCGTGCGTGTTCTCAGACTTCTGTATCTCCTGCCCGAAGGAAGAAGTTGGAAGAGTGAATAAGCCAGGTGGGAGGGATCTTTGATTATGCTGCCTGCTTCCCCCAGGCAGGGGGAGGTGTAGATGGAGTCAATGGATGGGAGGCAGGTTCGTGTGATGGACTGGGCGGTATTCACGACTCTCTGAAGTGTCTTGTGATCTTGGGCCGAGCAGTTGCCATACCAAGCTGTGACACAGCCCGATAGGATGCTCTCTATGGTGCATCTGTAAAAGTTGGTGAGAGTTAATGTGGACTTGCCGTAATTTCCTTAGTTTCCTGAGGAAGTATAGGTGCTGTTGTGCTTTCTTGGTGGTAGCGTTGATGTGGGTGGACCAGGACAGATTTTTGGAGATGTGCACCCCTCGGAATTTGAAACTGCTAACCATCTCCACCTCGGCCCCGTTGATGCTGACAGGGGTGTGTACAGTACTTTGCTTCCTGAAATCAATGACCAGCTCTTTAGTTTTGCTGGCATTGAGGGAGTGATTGTTGTCGCTACACCACTCCACGAGGTTCTCTATCTCCCTCCTGTATTCTGACTCGTCGTTATTCGCAATTTGGATAAAGTAAAAGATGGCAATACTTAAAATAAGTACTAGGATTCGTTTCGAGAGGAATTACAGGGATTATATTAAACCGCTTTCGAGCCTTGGTTAGACCACACATTGTGAACAGTTCCATAATAAAATAGTCCTGTGAAATATAGACATTGTCGGGAAAAATAGATTTCCTGGAATTATGCCAGAACTGAGGGGAGATTATACCTATCAGGAAAGATTGAATAGGCTTGGGCACTTTTCTAGTGACCTGATGGAGGTTGTCGAGATTATGCAATAGTTTGACCGGATAGACATTAAAAAGATGCTTCTACTGGCGGATACGCTCAGAATTGGGAGCAATAAATACATGGTGGTAGTATGTTACAGTTTGCTTGTAAATTGGAGTTGCTGCGGCAATATGCAATTTCTACATGAGGCTGGTAGCCTCGAGCGATGGGTAGTGTTGGTAGAGGCTCCAATGTTTTTGACATCACTTGGCTGACCAGCAACCTCTCCCATTCTTACTGTCTGCCATTGGCATGTGTTGAAAGGATTGCAGGTTGATGCACAACCTGTTTGGCTGTGTTATGAACACACATTTCTAGGCCATCGAGTCCTGGGGTGGGACTCCAATCTGGAGCTTCTGGTTCAGAGAGAGGTAGCTACCCACTGTGGCACAAGGCCTCTAAATATAAGATAGTGACTAATACATTCAATAAGGATTTCAGAAGAAATTTCTTTACCCATACAGTAAATGTGGGCTTCCCAACCACAAGAAGTAGTTGAAGTGAGTAGGATAGAGGCTTTCAAGGTGCAGTTAGAACTGCGTGAGGGAGAACAGAATAGAGAGAGAAACTGATGGGGTTAGCTGAAAAGGGTTGGGTGAGGCTGGTGTGGAGCACAAACACGGCATGGCCTATTTCTAGTTCGGAAAACACTTTGCAAAATGATTCCAAATCATGTGCTTTAATTCTGTATAATATTTTTTATATACATCACAAAATTTAAAACTGTAGGTCAAATGGCAACATAAAAATATTTTGATATGGCAGCTTGTTCTGATGGAAGTTCATTGACCTGAAATGTTAACTGTTTCCTCTCCCTCACAGTACTGCCTGATCTGCTGAGTATTTCCAACGTTAAATAAATTGTCACCAATTTAAAAATTCTACAATATATTTTTTTAAGCCATCGGTTTTGTCACTGTTAAAAATTTAAAGACTAGCATTCTGGTAAATCTGAAGACAGCCTTGACCATAAAGTCATCACAGAAGATTATTTTCAAATTAGTCGCTTATGGTAAGTTATGTTTAGTGACATACGTAATTGGTTGCAACACAATTTAGCAGATAGCAGCAGCAGCACAAGGATTTCAAATCTAGCTTTTCCTTTACATTTAAAAATTGTTTGCAGAAGTTGATTTTCAGAAAATACCCAAAAAAAAGTAATCCACTATGATATGAAACTAGAGCACAAACATTCACCGATCATTTAATAGTTTCAAAAGAAGGACACATCAGTGGTGGGGAAACTATTGGAAGCAATTCTGAGAGACAGAACTTATCTGCATTTGGAGAGGCAGGGATTAATCAAGAACAGTCAGCATGGTTTTGTTAAGGGGAGGTCATGTCTTTTTAAAAATAAATTTAGAGTATACAATTCATTTGTTTCCAATTAAGGGGCAATTTAGCATGGCTAATCCACCTACTCTGCACCTACCTTTGGGTTGTGGGGGCAAAACATGGGGAGAATGTGCAACCTCCACACAGACAGTGACCCAGAGCCGGGATCGAACCAGGGCTAAGCCACTGCGCCACCATGCTGCCCTAGGGGAGGTCATGTCTGACCAACTTGATTGAATTTTTTGAAGAGGTGACCAGGTGTATAGATGAGGGAAATGCATTCAATGTAATTTACTTGGGCTTCAACAAGGCTTTTGATAAGGTTTTACATGGGAGACTGATAGCGCAGCTAAGAGCCCATGGGATCCAAGGAAATTTGGCAAATTGGATCTAGAATTGGCTGAGTGCCAGGAAGCAAAGAGTGATGATTGAGGAGTGTTTTTCTGACTGGAAGCCTGTGTCCACTGGGGTCCCACAGGGATCAGTGTTAGGTCCCTTGCTGTTTCTGAGTTATATAAATGATTTAGACATGAATGTTGGCAGGCTGATCAGTAAGTTTTTACGAAAATTGGTGGGGTGAGAAATAGTGAGGAGGGCCACCTTCGATTACAGGAGGATATAGGCCGGGCTGGTCAGATGGGCTGATCAGTGGCAAATAGAATTCAATCTAGATAAGTGTGAGGTGATGTACTTGAGCAGGACAAGCAAGGCAAGGAAATACATGATAAACAACAGGACCCTGGGAAGCACCAAGGATCAGAGGGACTGGTCCCCTAAGGTAGCAGAGCAGGTTGGCACAGTCGTTAAGAAGGTAGGCATATGATATATTTGCCTTAATTAGCCGAGGCTAAAAGTTTAAGAGCAGGGAGGTTATGCTGGAACAGTATAAAACATTGGCCACAGCTAAAGTAATGCGTGCTTACTAATAATCCTCATTATAAGTGGGATGTGATAGCACTTTAAGGGTGCAGAGGAGATTTGCTAGGATGGTCCTTGGGCTGGAGAGTTTCTGCTATGAAGAGAGATTGGATAGACTAGGTTGCTTTCCTTGGAGCAGAAGGAGACTGAGAGGGGACATGATTGAGATGTAGAAAATTATGAGGGGCATAGGTAGAGTAGACAGGAATAAACTTTTCCCCTTGCTGGAGGGATCAATGCCCAGGTGGCATGGATTTAAAGTATGGGGCAGGAAGTTTCGAGGGGATGTGAGGAAAAATCTTTTCAGCCAGAGGATGGTGGGAGTTTGGAACGCGCTGCCTGAAAGGGTGGTAGAGGCAGAGACAAGAATTTAGATGTGCACTTAGATGTGCACTTGTGATGCCAAGGCACACAAGGCTATGGGCCAAGTGCTAGAAAATGGAATTAGAATACAGGTAGTTAGGTGGTTATTTTTGACCGGTGCAGACTCGACGAGCTGAAGGGCCTTTTCTGTGCTGTAGACCTCTATGACTATAATTCTAGGACTATGACATCAGCCAAGGCTTCCAGTATGGAGAGAGGAGTAATATATTTCTCCCCTGGTGTCCACAATGCTGCTCTGTAATGGGCCAGAAGAGAGTGTTATGTTCGACTTGCTCCCATTTTGAGATGCCTTTGCATTGCTGTTGAGGTCTGTGAGGGAACTACCCTGCATTCTCAATTTACCTTTGTAAAATGCATCCTTATCATTGTGAAAGAGCGCAGGAGTCACGTTCAAACCATTCACAGGCAGAATGTTATGTGCAGTTTTAGTGCATTACTTTAGGAAAGACAATAGATTGCAAAAGAGAAGATGCCAGGGCTTCATTATGCGGTGACAGTAGTAAAAATGGTGCACGTTTTAGTTGAACAAGGAAGAGCAAGAAGGCAGTCAAATGATAACAGATTTTGTTAAACTACATTGGGCAAAAATAATTTCTGTCAGTCAGTTAGTCAATAACTCAAGGATATAAAAATGCAATCATCTAAGAAATGATGGGGTAGATTAAGAGCCCTGGGCGGGATTCTCTCAGCCTGGGGACGGGCCGGAGAATCCCCGCGACCGGTGCGAATAAGGCCGTGCCGCCCCAATGCCGGCATGCGATTCTTGGGATGGGCCGAGTGGCCGTCGTTAAAAAGATTATTATTATTAATAATATTATTATTAATGTTTACAAAAACCCCATAACAAAGAAAATTCAGACCTGCCTGCTCAACTTGCTGAATGTAACTTTAATTGCAGTATTTTCAGGCAATCTTTTTGAAATGAGTTCAACTAGAACATTTACAGGAAGTTAGTAAAGTAAAAGAATAGAGAACATTGATAATATGAAACTGGCCTACCAGAGAAGAGAATTGATGAATATCATTAACTTGTTGGATAGGAAATAAGTGGATCTGGTTAGACTTCTAGTTTCACAGGCTGCCAGATTTTATTTTGGATTTTCATTGTTGATTATCATTTTGTCAGTCGACGAATGGCAAAAGGCCGTGCTTCAGGTGCGTTTGCAGTCAGTCTTCATCGTTGTATTAGTCTGCACTGAGACAAAATAAGTTCTCTCTCGATATTTCGCCCTTTATATCTTTTGATGTCATTTTTTTCTTGTACAACAGTTTTTAACCAGTTTCCCTAGAGAATAGTAGTTGAATGCTTCCCTGCTAAAGATGTAAATTGCAATTTTTTTTCACATCTGGAAAGCCCTCATGAATCAGTGTGTAATCTGAGTGATTTTATTTCGGAACTATTGAGAAATGTTCAGATTTGAAAACAATTTAAACTCGTGACTTAGAAACAAATGTTAAAATGTGTTCTGGTTAACGCAATGTACAATTATCTGAAATAAAACAGAAAATGCTGGAAATGCTCAACAGGCCTAGTTACATATGTGGCGAGAGGAACAGAATTAACATTTCAGGCCTGTGACCTTTCATCAGAATTGCAGTATTTTGCTTTTGGGTTATCTGTCAGCGGAAAAATCTGCCATCAATTTTGCACCATTCAGTCTAATCCAGACATGCTGGTATCAGTGGTCCCTGTGGTATCGTGTACCAGTCACTCTTTTTTGTCTCCTTTTTTTCTTCTCTATCACTCTACTTTGGCTAAAATCAAAGTGTCTAGAACAGTTTGAACTTGTACATGAGGTCCTGTGTTGAGCTTAGATTTCTGGGCAAATTGAGGTCTGATCATTCATCACTCTCTTTAATGTTTTGCCTGTACAATTTAAGAATGTTTGATTATAAATGGTATGCATACTGATTCTAAATATTTTTATTTCTTTGGCACCTCAGCAGATCAGAATCAACAACGAAATGTAGTGGCTGCTGTTGGAAGGCCTCGGCCTGTTAATGAAGATCGGCCGGTTGGTGCACCTAGGATGCGACGCAATCTCAGAAACAGAGTTCTGGCTCGGAGACTTCTGGAAGCTGAACAGGAGGCCCAAAGTAATTTATCAGCACTATATTTTCTCCCATTTTCTTAGACTAGAACATGCTTTAAGTTCTGCAAGTTGACAGATGCTAACAAATTCCAGCATATTTTCATTTCAATAAAATTAACCAGTAAAAAAACTGCTGGTCCAGGCTAGGTAGAGGTGGCAAGATCCATTTCCCAAAGAATTTTAGTGAATGTTTCATTTTTTTGGTGCTAGCTCGCAAATCAGACTCATTGCCATAGTAGGATTTGAGATCATCGGATTACTGCAGCAGTACGGTAGAAAAAGATAACCAGATTCATCGAGTCACAGAAATTTGTGATTTGAGTTTAAAATTTGATTTGGAGGAGGAAAAGAAGGCTAGTTTTTTGTGTGAAATTTAGAATGGTTTAAACATTTGGTTTAGGAGTTTTAGCAACACTAATTCTTTCTTACAACTTGAGAATTCTGGGAGGTCCAAGGGACTGGCAGTGCTATTATCTAGGAGCCATCTTCTGGGATGAACCCCGAAGCATTGTTTGTTTTGTATGCTTTAGTGTATGCATGTAGTTATTAAGTGATGCAAATATGACGTTTTGCATAACCGAGAGTTAGTGTTAGAAGAATACGCTGACTTACTGGTTCTGCTAATGGACGAGTAATCCGATGATCTCAAATCCTATTATGGTAATGAGTCTGATTTGCGAGCTTGCACCAAAAAATAAAACACTTAATAAAATTCTTCAGGAAATGGATCTTGCCACCTCTACCTAGCCTGCACCACACATGACTGCTGTCCAGTACCTTATGGTTAATTCTTGGTACCATCAAGGCACCCAGAGATGTGCCTGTTGATATCAAAAAATTATAACAACATTTGTTCCAATTATTATTCTTTCACATGATATGGGCATCGTTGGCTAGGCCAGCAATTATTGCCCACCCCTAATTGCCTTTAATTATTGAAAATAATTAAAATACTGCAACCTTTCTGCATGGTCAGAGATTAGGAAAATTTGTCTCCACATGATAGTTGACGTGGAATTTTTTTGATTGATCAATTGATTTACTGAGAAGCAAACTTGTGGGTTATAGAGATATTGTCCAGATCTATTGTGTAGCTACTGATAAGGGACTGAGATGGTTTCCTGGAGGGTAGGGTAAGTCACAAGCCAGTCCAGTCAGTCTAAGATGGTGACAATAGTTGATTTTGTCTGTCTTCCAGTGATGTGCTCAGTCCTAAGAAATATGATGTCAAAACTCTTTTAATCTGTGAAAGGTAAGCCAGCATTTTTAATAATTCTATTTAAAACAAAATATATTGATGGCATATGTCTAGCATAAATGTCCTGTTGGAATGCAGGAGTTTCAGCATTGGAACCGAATGAAGGAAGTTTATGGAATTGCCATCTGATTTGGTAATAGCTTATATTAATTCTGAGCACTTGATCTGCAAGGTATCTTGTGCAGCAAATGGCAATTTCAACACACATTTTCCAGGTGATTAGTGTTGTTGATAGTTGACACTGTAGGCTGGCTGAGCATGTGGAATTGCTGAGTAAAGAATCTCTGCTGATGTGTTTTCATTGTATGAATATAATGTTTATAGGCAGTGCTTCTGAGTAACTGATGATGTGTTCGCAAAACAAGGTCATGTAGATTGACTGTATCAACTCCCTCACTGCCTTTTTATTCCACCAACTGGAAACAGCAGTGGGCAGCTGTTAGCTGGGAAAATGTTTACTGAAAACTGGTTACTCAAAGTATAATTTGCATGAGCTTTGGGCCTGTGTGATATTTTTGGATGTGCTACCAGCAAGGCAGCTTCCACCCCTTAGTCATACGGTACAAGGATTTTCATTTACTTATTTTAGTCAGTAACTGCAATAGTTGCCCACATTTCACAACCCACCCATTCTCATACATACAGCTGCGGACTTAATATACCGTATTGTGGGTAATGAAACCATTATTAAAGATAGGACATAATGTCAGCTTGTTCAACTTTTTGGTACTGCAATTTGGATGCTTCAGTGATTCTGTTATTAGCCTCTTTGCTTGAGTTACTTATACAAGCTTTCTGTTTGACATTTAGAAGGACACTGAGGGTTATGCGCCCCGCACAGTTATTGGTTGAGATAATCAGTTATTTTCCCCAACAACAAAGTTGATTACGTTTAGCTGTTTAAATTTGTAGTTAATTAATAATTTGAAACAACACTTGGTTTAATTTGTGGAAGTGATTAAATGGCTATTATACAATTATCCCGAACATCAAGGTGCAAAGAGAATTGGGGGAGGATAGAATAGGAGAAACAAAAGTCTTGGGTGGGATCAGCGAAAGAGGGAAAGTAAATAAGATTGGTGAACAGCAAATAGCCACATGATAAAAACAAAAATAAGATATTGTGGTGATAACTGAGACCTGGCTCAAAGATAGATAGGACTGAATATTAAATCTTCTTGCATACAAAGTATTTTTTTTTTAAACTGAGAGGGAAGGAAAGGAGAGGATGATAATATTGATTGAGAAGTGCTGGAGAGAGAATGTCTCGGAGGGGTCAAGGGTAAAGTTTATTTGGCTGGAGCTAAGGAAGAAATAAGCAATTCCATTGTTTGGGCTGGCCTATAGGCTACTAAATAGTGCTCCGGATGTAGAGGAACAAATTTGTATGGAAATTGCAGAGAGGATGCAAGAATTATAGGGCAGTTATAATGGGGCATTCTATTTAGCCAAATATAGACTAGGTTAGTAGTAGTGTAAGGCAGATAGTGTCAGGAGTTCCAAGAGCAGACTCGAGAATTTTCTGCATCAATATGTTTCCAGTCTAATGAGGAATAAGGTATTGCTGGATCTTGTTCTTGAAAAACAAGTGGATCAAGTATCAGTAGGGGAGTATTTAGATGACAGTGATCATTATACAATATCATAATGATTAGGTTGGCTAAAAGGTCAAGGAGAAATCAAGAGTGAGAATATTGGGGGAAAGCCAACTTCAATGAGGGTAAGAATTTGTCTGGCCCGGATAAATTAGAAGCGAATTAGACTAGTTCAGCAAAACTGTCGCTGAACAATGGCTACCTAGCTCTACTACTTCTAATTGAAGTATATTCCTACGAGGAGGGAATGTAGGATGACCAAATCCAAAGGTCCCTGCATGAAGAAAGAGATGTAGTTGAAGATAAGCAGAAAAAGGGTGCTTATTTTGGCTCCGTGGTGTAGATTATTGGTGCTCATTTTGGTGAACTGCAAAATATCCTTGCGAGGATAGTGGAAGCGGATTACCTCACAGAACAATTTCCCTGGTGGTACTCGGGGAGTTGGGGCAGACAGGGAGTGTTCGTGTGCCTGGTCTTTTAAGGGAAGCAAGGGATGAATTCGCGGCCATATTTGAGAGTTGTTTTGTAATCTTGTTTCAATTTCGACGGAGCACATTGTACCCAGTATTTGAGGACTGGTTCACTGGTCTTGCGTTGCCTTGTGCTCGATGCTCGTCGTGAGGGGGACCTGGACATGTTGGGTCTTTGCCTTCTGCTGGGACCTAGGTTTCTTGCTGCCTGGGGGCCGGGACAATGGCGTGGTGAAGACGCTTCATTCGATAGAACTCTGGAGGAATCCTGAGTCTTGCTGGTCGATCCTGTCGTGGCTTTGGTCTTCCCAATCTCCACAGATAACATTGTTATCCTTCAGTTCATCAATAATCCTGAATTTTATTCCTTTGACTATGCTGTTGATTTTATGTTATTGTCTTTTTCCTGACAAGGGTGTATGATATATGAGCATGGAAGCGATGGTTGCCTGTTATCCAGTTACGGCAAAACCTTTCTCAGCTGGTACTTTAACATGAGGGTTGTGCATAGTCTTGCCGTTTTTTTTCATGTGCTGTAATCCTGGCATTTATAAAGAAGGAGTGCATTTTAGATATCCCTCACCTCATTTATAGAGAAGGTGAGCAGAGCCACGACAGGTTGGTGGGTGGATGGTTGATGTGGTGGTGGGTCGTATGGCTGTGTTAGTGCTCACTATGGTTAAGGAATGTCTGCAGTTAGAGCTAAGAGCTATCTGTGTCGGGTTTGCTTTTGTATATCTGTTACTTTGGGTTTCGGGAATCAATACTAATGTCAGACAGATCATGTATCCAAAAGAGGACTGGGTTCCTTGTGATTCCTCTTTGCGGCTGGCGTCTCTGGAGTTGTTGGCGAAGGGGAAATATGTGATGGCACACACCTGGATATGGTTGGTTAATCCATCCTTGACTTGTCTTCAATATTTTCTTGGCTGCTTGGGTGGTGGCAGTGGTCACTTTATCGGGTGGATGAGGACAGGAGTAACTGTTTCCCAGGATCAGGTAGAGGGTCTGATGGACTGAGTTTCCCTCTCCTCAATTGTTCCCTTTTGGAGGCGCCTAGTCTGCTCCGCCCGAGCTTGGGTTCCACTGGGGAGGTGGTAGTTTGTGGGAAGCAGGATTGGAGTGAAAGTCTGTATGCTGTGGATTGGCGATGTTGGAGTCCTCCTTCAGTTCGAAGTTCGGGTGAGTGGTCTTATAGTGGTCTTACACAGTGGCTTCCTGAATGCCCTCCTTTTTGAACTCGTGTCTCTGAAGAGGAAGTGGTTCTGCCTCTGATGAGGTTATGCTGCTCTGCCCCAGTATCCATTTTGTAATGGCGTACGGTGCTGGTCGTGTCTGACACTCTGGCTAATCCTCTCGTGTTCCTCTCTTTCGGGGGTTTTTTCTCCTTACTTGGATAGGTAGCATGCTGTTTTTTCAAATTAATTTATGAGATGCGGGTATTGCTGGTTAAGTCAGCATTTAGTGCCTGTCAGAAGATGGTGGTAAGTTGCTGCCTTGAACCGCTGCAGTCCCTGAGGTGTAGAGACACCCACTGTGCTGTTAAGGAGGGAGTTCCAGGATTTTGACCCACTGAGAGCGAAGGAGTGGCAATATATTTCCAAGTCGGGGTGGTGAGTGACTTGGAGAGAAACCTCCAGGTGGTGGGGTTCCCAGGTATCTGCTGGGAAGGTATCTTGTCCTTCTAGATCAGGCATTTTCAAACTTGGGGGCGCGACGTGGGTCACGGGCTGGTGTCATAAGAACATAAGAACTAGGAGCAGGAGTAGGCCATCTGGCCCCTCGAGCCTGCTCCGCCATTCAATGAGATCATGGCTGATCTTTTGTGGACTCAGCTCCACTTTCCGGCCCGAACACCATAACCCTTAATCCCTTTATTCTTCAAAAAACTATCTATCTTTACCTTAAAAACATGTAATGAAGGAGCCTCAACTGCTTCACTGGGCAAGGAATTCCATAGATTCACAACCCTTTTGGGTGAAGAAGTTCCTCCTAAACTCAGTCCTAAATCTACTTCCCCTTATTTTGGGACTATGCCCCCTGGTTCTGCTTTCACCCGCCAGTGGAAACAACCTGCCCGCATCTATCCTATCTATTCCCTTCATAATTTTAAATGTTTCTATAAGATCCCCCCTCATCCTTCTAAATTCCAACGAGTACAGTCCCAGTCTACTCAACCTCTCCTCATAATCCAACCCCTTCAGCTCTGGGATTAACCTAGTGAATCTCCTCTGCACACCCTCCAGCGCCAGTACGTCCTTTCTCAAGTAAGGAGACCAAAACTGAACACAATACTCCAGGTGTGGCCGCACTAACACCTTATACAATTGCAACATAACCTCCCTAGTCTTAAACTCCATCCCTCTAGCAATGAAGGACAAAATTCCATTTGCCTTCTTAATCACCTGTTGCACTTGTAAACCAACCTTCTGTGACTCATGCACTCGCACACCCAAGTCTCTCTGAACAGCGGCATGCTTTAATATTTTATCGTTTAAATAATAATCCCGTTTGCTGTTATTCCTAACAAAATGGATAACCTCACATTTGTCAACATTGTATTCCATCTGCCAGACCCGAGCCCATTCACTTAACCTATCCAAATCCCTCTGCAGACTTCCAGTATCCTCTGCACTTTTCGCTTTACCACTCATCTTACTGTCATCTGCAAACTTGGACACATTGCCCTTGGTCCCCAACTCCAAATCATCAATGTAAATTGTGGACAATTGTGGGCCCAACACGGATCCCTGAGGGACACCACTAGCTACTGATTGCCAACCAGAGAAACACCCATTTATCCCAACTCTTTGCTTTCTATTAATTAACCAATCCTCTATCCATGCTACTACTTTACCCTTAATGCCATGCATCTTTATCTTATGCAGCAACCTTTTGTGTGGCACCTTGTCAAAGGCTTTCTGGAAATCCAGATATACCACATCCATCGGCTCCCCGTTATCTACTGCACTGGTAATGTCCTCAAAAAATTCCACTAAATTAGTTAGGCATGACCTGCCTTTTACGAACCCATGCTGCGTCTGCCCAATGGGACAATTTCTATCCAGATGCCTCGCAATTTCTTCCTTGATGATAGATTCCAGCATCTTCCCTATTACCGAAGTTAAACTCACTGGCCTATAATTTCCTGCTTTCTGCCTACCTCCTTTTTTAAACAGTGGCGTCACGTTTGCTAATTTCCAATCCACCGGGACCACCCCAGAGTCTAGTGAATTTCGGTAAATTATCACTAGTGCATCTGCAATCATGGAGCCGTCCGTCACTGTGCTCCCGATCGTGCAAATCTGCGCTCAACAGCCGGCTGTTAATAATGCCGGCTGCAAGCGGCCTTCAAAATGGCCACGAACATGTAAAAAGAATGTGGCCACACTGCATATGCGTGCCAGATCATCGGCGCGCATGCGCAGTGCGGCCGCTTTTTTTTTTCAAACGGTTGCAGCTTTTTGTTTTAAAAATTCAGGGGGGGTTTTACTCATTTACTTTATTCATTTCATTTTTATTTTTTTCATTTATTTTATTCATTTTTTTTACAAGTTCGGGGGGGTTTTATTCGATAAAATATTATAGGAAAAAAATGCAGAACTTTGGACAGATGGAGACACCATACTTTCCGACACCGGAAGGCTTCATCTTCATCCAACAGATTCTATTGGAGGAGCATGTATGAGGGCCAAAGGGACCCAAAACCATTTCCTCCATTTTTGTCAGCAGCAAACAAGGTAAGAGAAAATGGTGGATCTTGATTTGGTATATATTGTGTCTTGGTGTGGGGGGGGGGGGGGGGGGGGGGGGCGGGGGGGCGGTTCCCTTTATCATGTTGCAGGGATGGGGTGGGTGGGGGGTTCCCTTTATCGTGTTTGGGGGGGGGAGTTTCCTTATCCTGTTGCGGGGGGGGCTTCCTTATCGTGTTTGTTATAACCTGCCTGCTTACCATTGGCTGGGGACTAATGACAATCCCACAATCCTATGGGAGTATGAGCTTCCCCAATGAGGGGGGCGGGAAATTATTAGCAGATTCCCTGCACAAATAAAGCTGGCCAGTTTGGAACCAGCCAGAGAGAGGAGTGAGCAGCAAGGGAAGTTGCTGCTGCTGTTTATATATGTTATTGTAAATAAATGTTATTTCTTCGTATCCTTAAAACCCGTGCTGGATTCTTCGTGGACATCACAAAACTGGCGACAAGGGTTAAAGTGAATAGCTGTCTATGCTGCTGAAGCCACCTCCCTGGATTTTTGTTGGATACAGGTTGGAAGGTTTTTTTCTATCACACCATGCCTCTGTATGGACGTTTGGATGTTTTTGATGCTGCACTGGAAAGCTGGAGCCAGTACGCACAACGGATGCGTTACTATTTCCAGGCAAACAACATCACCGAAAACGAGCACCAGGTGGTCATATTGCTCACCGCCTGCGGCCCGCATACGTTCGGGGTGATTAGGAGTCTTACGTACCCAGCTGCGCTGGCCACAAAACGTTTGATGAACTTGTGAACATTTTAACCCAACCCCATCCACGCTGAGAGGACCCCAGGAGAATCCCTTGCCGACTTTCTATCCAGGCTACACAGGATTGCGGAGTACTGTGACTATGGTGAGACCTTGTCAGAAATGTTACGTGACCGTTTGGTTTGCGGTATTAACAATGCGGCCACCCAGGGAAAGTTGTTAGCTGAGCCAACATTGACTTTTCATCAGGCCATTCAAATAGTATTGTCCCGAGAGAGCGCAGAACGAGGAGTGCAGGAGCTACAGGGAATGGAGGTGCATGCCTTGGGGCGCAACCCCTTCCGTCCGAAAGCATCCCCCTGCACCCCTGCGGTACCTTGGGCGAGGCGACGTCCGGATCGACGCCAGTGGCCGTCGGACATTCCTCCCCGAAGGAAGCCTTCTCCAGAACCAATGGATGAGGAGCCATGACCGTGTCAGACTTGTAGCCGCCGACCCCGTCGCAGACGCCGGTCCTGGGGGCGCCAGAGGCGCCGTCGTTCTGACCGAAATTGGGGCCAGCCCAGGGGCCGTGCCTTCCATGTGGATGAACCTTCGGCGTCTACCCCCAAGGACATGGAGACGGAGGACGACTGCCTGCAGCTGCATTGTGTGGCAGCTCCCCGTGTGGCCCCCATTAAAGTGACAGTACGGGTCAATGTTCACCCGCTTGAGATGGAGTTGGACACTGGTGCAGCGGTCTCCGTGATCGCCCAGAGGACATTCGACCGCATCAAGCAGGGTATACAGACCCTTACATTAACTGACACACAGGAGGGCAGCATGGTGGCGCAGTGGGTTAGCCCTGTTGCCTCACGGCGCCGAGGTCCCAGGTTCGAATCCCGGCTCTGGGTCACTGTCTGTGTGGAGTTTGCACATTCTCCCCGTGTTTGCGTGGGTTTCACCCCCACAACCCAAAGATGTGCAGAGTAGGTGGATTGGCCTCACTAAATTGCCCCTTAATTGGAAAAATGAATTGGGTATTCTAAATTTATAATAAAAAAAACTGACACACAGGCCAGGTTGGCCACCTACACGGGGGAACCATTGGACATTGCAGGAACTACGATGACACCTGTTGTTTATGGACGCCAGGAGGGGCTTTTCCTACTTATCGTGGTGCGCGGCCATGGGCCCAGCCTGTTGGGTCGGGACTGGTTGCGCCATTTGCGGTTGCAGTGGTAGCACATCCTCCAAACAGTTTCTGGAGGGTTGACAGGTGCTAGGACGTTACCCAGATATATTCCAGCCCGGTTTGGGGAAAATAAAAGGGGCATAGCCCGTATCCAAGTCGAACCAGGAATCACGCCGTGCTATTTCTGGGCGCGCCCGGTGCCTTACGCCTTGCTCGAGAAGGTAGAAGGAGAGCTCACTCGTTTGGAGACTTTGGGTATTATCAGGCCCGTCCGTTTCGCTGACAGGGCAGCACCAATTGTACCTGTAATGAAGCCAGATGCCACAGTTCGCTTGTGCGGTGACTATAAACTTACAGTGAATACGGCTTCCCGACTCGACAGATACCCAATGCCTCGCATAGAGGATCTCTACGCGAAGCTTGCAGGTGGACTCTACTTCACAAAATTAGATATGAGTCACGCCTACCTACAGTTGGAGCTGGACCCTGCCCTCCGGCCATATGTAATGATTAATACACACCGAGGCCTGTATGAATTTACATGTTTGCCCTTTGGAGTATCCTCTGCCTGGGCTATTTTTCAACGCGTTATGGAGGGCATTTTGAGAGGTTTACCGTGTGTTGCTGTCTACTTAGATGACGTTTTGATCACAGGAACGCCGGAGCTGGAAAATTTGGAGGCTATCCTTAGACGCTTTTCAGAGGCTGGAGTCCGTTTACGTCGCACAAAGTGCGTCTTTCAGGCGAAGGAAGTAGTCTACCTGGGTTATCGGGTGGACCGTGAAGGTTTCACCCCATCGCAGAGAAGGTGCGTGCGATTCAACAGGCCCGCGCCCCGATTGACACTTCGCATCTTCGTTCGTTTCTCGGCCTCGTAAACTATTACGGGAAGTTCCTCCCAAATCTGGCAACTACGCTGGCCTCGTTGCACCTTCTGCTAAAGAAGAATCACACCTGGGTTTGGGGTCAGCCGCAAGAAACCGCTTTCCGGCGGGTAAAACAACAATTGTCGTTGTCTAGATTACTAACCCACTAAGATCCTGGAAAGCCTTTGCTTGTCACGTGTGATGCATCCCCGTATTGGGGCCGTCCTGTCCCACAAGATGGAGAACGGGGCCAAGCGGCCGATAGCTTTCACCTCCCGCACATTGACTGCAGCGGAAAAAAAGTACGCGCAGACCGAGAAGGAGGATCTGGCAGTGGTCTTTGCGGTGAAACGTTTCCACCAGTACATGTATGGCCGCCACTTCATTATCGTGACTGATGCGGGCATTTTCCTCCAAGCTGTCAGAATTCAGCGTGGACGACGGCATCCTCTTGTGGAGCCCTAGACCGACATTGAGAAGGTGGCCCAAAACTGCTCCATTTGCCAGGAGCATCAGAAGCTTCCGCCGGCCGTGCCCCTACATCACTGGGAATGGCCAGGGCTGCCATGGGCGTGCTTGCATGCGGATTTCGCCGGTCCTTTTCAAGGATCCATGTTCCTTCTATTAATCGATGCCCAGTTTAAATGGCTAGAGGTGCATAAGATGGGAGGCACAACGTCCTGCGCAACAATCGAGAAGATGCGTTTGTCTTTCAGTACGCATGGCCTTCCCGAGGTTCTGGTCACGGACAACGGCACTCCGTTCACAAGTGAGGAGTTTGCGAGGTTCATGAAGATGAACGGCATGCGCCATATCCGCACTGCCCTTTACCACCCGGCTTCAAATGGGCTGGCGGAGCGCGCAGTGCAGACATTCAAACGTGGCCTAAAGAAGCAGTCTTCCGGGTCGATGGAAACGAGATTGGCTCATTTTTTGTTTTCATATTGGACCACCCCCCCCCATGCGGTGGCTGGGGTAGCTCCCGCAGAACTCCTAATGGGCCGGAGACTTCGCACCCACCTTAGCATGGTTTTCCCGGACATTGGTGCAAAAGTACGCCGCACTCCAGAACGGCAGGGACATGGTTTTTCTCGGCATCGGCCGATTCGGCAGTTTGCGCCCGGTGACCCAGTGTTCGTTCGGAATTTTGCTGATGGTGCCCAGTGGGTCCCTGGCGTAATCGTTCGCCAAACGGGCCCTATCTCTTACCAGGTGCAAGCCTGGGGTCGTCTCCAGCGTAAACCTGAAGACCACGGTCGGTCCAGAAGACTATCCCTTCCAAAGGTTCCCTGCCCCCGGAGCTCATTTCTGCAGCGACAGAGATCAGACACAATGGAAAGTATTCCTCACAATCTTCCTCTGGTGCCTCACTCAAAGCAGGCGAAGGTCGGGACAGAACCGTGGGGAGATAGAGATGCCGAGATGGCATAGGCAGCAGACTCCAACTTCAAGATGGAGACACAGGACGCCTCAGAGGGGGAATCCTCGGGCCGACGGGCCGTGGATGTACAACCGTTACGCCATTCATCGTGGAAGCACCGGTCTCCGTCTCTTTACACGCCGCCCTATCCAGCGCCTCGTGCAAATGGTGTCCGACCTGCGGCAAAACGAGTCCGACGCCCTCCTTCGCCAGGGTCTTCGGTGGATTTGTTGGACTTTGGGGGGGGGGGAGGGATGTTATAACCTGCCTGCTTGCCATTGGCTGGGGACTAATGACAATCCCACAATCCTATGGGAGTATGAGCTTCCCCAATGAGGGGGGCAGGAAATCTCGTGCTGAATTCTTCGTGGCCCTCACGAAAGTGTTGTAGTGGTGGTGGGGGGGGGGGGGGGGGGGGGGGGGGGGGGGAGCGGAGAGCGGAGAGCGTTCCCTTATGTTGCCGGGGGGTAGTGGAGGATCGTGATCCTTCGGAGACACCTACTTCTTGGATGTCTTGACAATTCTTCTCTTTGGTGATGAGGTCTCCTCAGTTGAGGTCGACATTGTCGGGGCTAGTTCACTGCCTTGGATGTTATCAGAGAGGAGTGAGGCTGGTTGTGTAGTGAGTCTTGGCATGGTGAATGTATCCTTGGTATGTGGACTCCTACGTGCAAGAGTATATGGAGCCGGGTCAGGTCTCGCACTGTGGTTGGTTTCCGGTAAGCCCCCTTATGCTTGAACATAGAACATACAGTGCAGAAAGAGGCCATTCAGCCCATCGAGTCTGCACTGACCCACTTAAGCCCTCTTTTCCACCTTATCCCCGTAATCCAATAACCCCTCCTAACCTTTTTTGACACTAAGGGCAATTTAGCATGGCCAATCCACGTCTTTGGACTGTGGGAGGAAACTGGAGCACCCAGATGAAAACCCACGGGGAGAACGTGCAGATTCCGCACAGACAGTGCGGGGAATCGAACCTGGGACCCTGGCACTTGAAGCCACAGTGCTAGCCACTTTTGCTGCCGTGCTGAATGTTTCTTCTTGACTGGGTTGTCCTGAGTGGCTGAGTAAGTTTTTGAATGGGCAGTGCCCCTTTTCAGTTTGGCCTTGGGATCATGTGCTCATGGAAATATCTTGGTCCCGATTATCTTGAGACCCTCAGCCCCTGGTAGTTTCCTTTTTCATCTGTCATGGTTAGTATTGGGAGAGGCTGACTGCGTTGATTATAATTTGAATCAACCGTATGAATATTTGTTGCTCTTCTCTGTAAATATGTGGAACGATGATTGTTCTGTGCTGTGCCCGAGTTTGGGGTTTGTTGCATCGGTTGGTTATATGTAAAATATCCTTTGATCCAGTGCCCGTGTGAATTTTTCCTGTAATTTTAAAATTTCTGTTATTGTGGGGTTAAATAATCTTTATTAGTGTCACAAGTAGGCTTACATTAACACTACAACGAAGCTGCTGTGAAAATCCCCTAATCGCCACATTCCGGCGCCTGTTTGGGTACGCAGAGGGAGAATTCAGAATGTCACATTCACCTAACAAGCACGTCTTTCAGGACTTGTGGGAGGAAACCGGAGCACCCGGAGGAAACCAACACAGACACGGGGAGAACGTGCAGACTCCGCACATACAGTGACCCAAGCCGGGAATCGAACCCGGGTCTCTGGTGCTGTGAAACAATAGTGCTAATACTGTGCTACCATGCCACCCATAATCGGTCTCCTATCCGAGAAAAGGAGGTCATAATGTGTTATTCATGCCTCTGCTACGGCTCGAGCTGAAGGCGATATGTTCTGGTGTGCGCCCTAACACAGCGTGAAGATCTCATCCTGAATATTCGTGGGCGATACATGCAATTGTCGCTTAGGATGGTGTGCACCAGTTTACCATGTTTTCATGGCATCATTCTCCTCTCCCTCATCTTTAGTATATCCGCAGGTATATATGGATGCACCAAGTTTAGTGATTACACTGAACCAACTCTTCGGTTTTTCTCTTCGGTATTTATGAATGTGGAGACATTTTGGCTGTGCTGTACCAATCGTGAGGTTTTGCTGCATTATTTGTTAAAATGGAAAAACTTCAATAAAAATAATTTTTAAAAACGGGTGCAGAAAAGAAACACCAGAACAGTTCCAGGGATGAGGAACCACAGTTATTAAGAAAGATTGGCAAAGTTAGGACCATTTGTGACAAACATCAGGTAATATTTTGAAGGTACTGTTTAGTTCTGGGAAGATTAAAGTTTAACTGTAGAAAATGGAGTAAATGAAACTCAAGCAGCTTGGTTCCGTACTGGAAAAGATTGGGGCTCAAAGGAAACCTCTGGAACCATTTATAGCTTAGTACAGCTGTGGACCAGATATCAGAGCCACCCAAGGGCAGTGAAGCAAGATGTCTGATAAAGATCTGAATTATGCTGGCAATTAGATGTGGAGCGCAGCTTTGTGAATCCTGCGGAACACAGTCGTGGGAGGAGAGCAGGAGCCATGGGGAAGTGAGCAATCTTTGGGGCAGTCTGAATCAGAGTGGCCTTTGAGGGAATTCAGAGGCTAGATCTTCAAAAATGAAGAGTAGAAGTCCCTCCTGAAGGAGACTGAGTTTTACTGAGATGCTGTGCCTCTGTGTTCACTGACATCTGGGTGGGTTGTTGAGAAATAAGTGGAATCTGCCTTGGTTGCACCTGCCATGTAATATGCAGTATGGTGTGTTTGACCACAATTTGCCTGTTAATTCATATTTACCTCCTGTTAAAGAATAACTGTTTCAAGAAAGAAGTAGAGGAGAAAGAAATGTGGGAAGGTTATGCTTCAGTTATACAAGGCATTGGTGAGACCACAAGAGTCGGCAGGTCATGTTACAGTTGTATAAGACTTTAGGGGCTGGTTTAGCTCACTCAGCTAAATCGCTGGCTTTTAAAGCAGACCAAGCAGGCCAGCAGCACGGTTCGATTCCCGTACCAGCCTCCCCGGACAGGTGCCGGAATGTGGCGACTAGGGGCTTTTCACAATAACTTAATTGAAGCCTACCCGTGACAAAAAGCGATTTTCATTTTATTTCATTTTCATTAGTTAGGCCACATTTGGAATACTGCGTAAAGTTCTGGTCGCCACATTACCAAAAGGAGAAGGTGCAGAGGAGGTTCACCAGGATATTGCCTGGTATGGAGGGCACTAGCTATGATGTGAGGTTGAATAGATTAGGATTCTTTTCATTAGAAAGACAGAGGTTGAGGGGGACCTCACTGAGGTCTACAAAATCATGAGAGGTATAGGCAGGGTGGATAGCAAGAAGCTTTTTCCCCAGAGTGGGGGACTCAATTACTAGGGATCACGAGTTCAAGGTGAGAGGGGAAAAGTTTCAGGGAGATATGCATGGAAAGTTTTTTACGCAGAGGATGGTGGGTGCCTGGAACGCATTGCCGGCGGAGGTGGTAGAGGTGGGCATGATAGTGACATTTAAGATGTATCTAGACAGATACATGAATGGGCGGGGAGCAGAGGGATGCAGATCCTTAGAAAATAGGCGACAGTTTTAGATGGAGGATCTGGATAGGCGCAGGCTTGGAGGGCCGAAGGGCCTGTTCCTGTGCTGTAGTTTTCTTTGTTCTTTGTTCACATCTGGAATACTGTGCTTTCTGGAATATTTATTTCACGTATGGAATGATCTGCCTGGACTGTATGCAGAACAATACTTTTCACTGCACCTCAGTACACGTGACAATGAATCTATATCTATGTATAGTATTGGCTTCTTTATTTAATAAATAATGTAATTACTTTGGAAACAGTTCAGGGGAGGTTTATGAGACAAATACCTGGAATGAGTGGGTTGTCTGAAGAAAGGTTAGATAGGCTAGGCTGGTATCCGCTGAAGATTAAATGAATAAGTGGTGACTTCATTGAAACATACAAGATCCCGAGGAGGTTGACGAGGTGAATGTGTTTCCTCTTGTTGGAGAATCTACGGATCACTGTTTAAAAATAAGGGATCGTCCATTTAAGACAGTTGAGGGGAGAGATGTGAGTCTTTGTAACTCTTCCTCAAGGCAGAGTCTTTGCATATTTTTGAGGCAGAGATAGATTCTTATAAACAAGGGGGGGGCGAAAGGTTATTGGGGTAGTAGGAATGTGGGGGGTCGAAATTCCAATCAGATCAGCCATGATCTTCTTGAATGGGAGATCAGAGTCTAGGACCGAGTGGCCTGCTCCTAATTCGTACGTTCATGTTGCTGGACAATAGCTCGGGAACATGAACTTTCCTAGTTTTCTCTCCCTCCTCCCCAGCCCATCCCCACCAAACCAGCAGCAAAACGCACCCCGATAACTTGGCCACAGTACAGTGGTTTCTTTTGGGTTGGCTGCTCCTGAGGATATTTTTCTGTTAATGAAATTAGAATTAGAAAGTACTTGGGTTAGACTTGGGAGCAGAGGCATTGAAGCATTACTGCCTTCATATTCTCCAGAATTCCAAACTTAAGGATGAGTTATCACATTTATTTCAAGCATATCTATCACTTTACAGCAAGGATTGAACTCCACAAAATGAAAGGAAAATTTTGACCCTTCTAACTCTAAACAATGGTCCCTGGCTATTATCTAAAACGTAATCAGGGAAGTATAAAATCATAAAACTCGATTTGCCCCCAGAGTTTTCTCATGCAGTTTCTTTTCTATTTAAAAACGAAGAGTATTTATTGGAAGAAGTACAGTGAAGTGCTGCTTGCCTGATTCGTGATCTTGTGGAGATGCCAAGCGAGGAAATACTGGCTATCAGAAAGGGCTTAATGTAGAGCGAATTTAAACTAAAGGGGATGTTCTCATTTCTGTTCTCCAGGTGAGCCTGTTACTCCATTAATGCCCCTCTGCAGCGCACCTTCACTCATTTGTTTGCCTGGGTATTTTTGCCCATAAAATTATATTGGAGTTGTTCAGGCCATGGAAATGAGAAAGTCCCATTTAGTTATGGTGTGAGTAAACATTGCTTTAAAGTTTTTAAAAAAAAATTTCCGTTGCAGTGTCTAAAAAAGTATAGATGCAACATACTCAGTTTTATAGGTAAATAATGCAAAGAACGTGACAGAAACAAGTCACAAGTATGTTACTGTTGGCTTGTATAAAACAGAAACCACTGCTGTTGTCTGAATATAGTCTTGACAGACGAGTGAGGCACAGGTGCCGAGACCCAGTAATACAGTGGGTTTATTCAGACCATGGAAATGAGAAAGCCCCTTTTTAGTTATTAAGTGAACAAACACAGCTTTAAATTGAGCCCTTTTCAGATTGTCTAATGCAACCATTAAACAAAACTACTGGACTGACTTTTCAGTCTTTTCTAATGAGACCTATATGATATTGCTAACGGTAACCTGGAAATTATGTTCTGAACCTCAATGAATAGTCTTTTATGCAAGACCCGGAGGTGGAAACTAGCAATATCTATAGTTAGAATGTCCGGTTTAAAATATTATTTTGCTGTATTGTGGTGAATGTAAGAAATTGTTATATATTATATTTTGTATTTGTTGCAGTAATGTTATTTTTAAAAACCCTGATTTAAGATGAATACAGAGGCAGTATGTCTGACAAAGCTATGATTAAGGGGCCATAAAAGTGAGGTATTCATTGATTTGGACCATTTACTTGTTTATAGATTGATGGTTAATGGAACATTGTTTTGATTTTGGAGGATCCCTGGGGTGTAGATAATTTATGAGGGATGGTGCTTAGTCCTGGATAAACAGATCATGAGACATCTTAGTGGGAGGAGACCAAAGAATGTTTTATGATATAATTAAGGGGTGGAGCCAGGTCTGAATGTAGTTTGCAGTTTGCCAAAGGATTTTAGTCTGACACAACAGGTCCTCAGCTGGCTCCTGAAATATTCTCTCAAAGGTCTTTGAACGGAGGAGAGCAAGTAAACCTGATTGTTAACTTTATTTATAAGTGGGCGTTGAACTATATTGGTTTTCTGAATTGGGATGTATAGTAGCAGGTATAGGGAATAAGTTAAAATGTGATCCCTTTTCTTTAAGAACTGTTAACTGTAGAGTTATTACTTTGTTGCTGATGTGATTGATTTTGTGTTTAAATTAAAGTTTGTTGAACATAAAAGATACTATTGGTCAGTGTTATCACTCCTGTGGTGGTGTCAGCTTTTCTCAGTTTTACAAAATGCAACTAGTTTGGTTCTCATCCAGGATCCTAACTGCATATTTATAAGCCATGCCTAATATGCTTATTTTATTTTAAGATTGCACAACAATTCATGAATCTGTTATTATTTCTAAAGCTTCTTTGGTACTCTTGTTAGAAAAGCGCTAATAGAAGATTGTTTTTAAAAAAAACTTTTCCAATTAAGGGGCAATTAGCGTGGCCTATCCACCTACCCTGCGCATCTTTGGGTTGTGGGGTTGAGACCCATGCAGACATGGGGAGAATATGCAAACTCCACATGAATAGTAACCCAGGGCTGGGACCGAACCCGGGTTCTTGCCACCGTGAGGCAGCAGTGCTAACCACTGCGTCACCGTGCCACCTTTTAATCCAAGATTGTTAATCCATTTGCCTTTAAGGCAAGGTGCTTTTGGATGATTGAAAGTGTTCTCCCTCTGCAATTAAAAATTTAGATCACGTTTGTTTCCTTTCTGTTTGTTGTACAGTTGAAGAAGAGGAAGCAGGAAACGATCATGAAGAAGTTCAAGTATTGGGCAAAATTGGAGCCAAGAAACAACGGAAATTGGATGAGAAAGAACAGCGAAAGGCACAAAGAGAGGTTAGCAACAGTCATATTTCCCCCCCAAAAATAGGAAAGCTTAACTGCTTTTTGAAAATAAATTTTTAAGAGTGCCCAACTCATTTTTTTCCAATTAAGGGGCAATTTAGCGTGGCCAATCCACGTCTTTGGTTTGTGGGGGCAAAACCCACGCAAACACTGGGAGAATGTGCAGACTCCACATGGACAGTGACCCGGGGCCAGAATCGCACCCGGGTCCTCAGTGCCATGAGGCAACAGTGCAGCTTAACTGCTTTTTTAAAATTTCTATCACTTGGATGTTATTGGCCAATTGGCATAGAATAGCAGCAGCACAGAAGGACGCCATTAGGCCAATCGTATCCCTGCTAACTCTCTGCAAACACAACGTACCTCGTTCCACTCCCTCACCGTGGCCCTGCAAGTTTGTTTTCACTTCAGATAATTATCCAATTCTTTCTTGAAAGCCTTTTCTAAACCTGCTTCCAAAAGGCAGTATATTCTGGATCCTGACTTCTTGCTACGTAAAAAGAGTTTTCCTCATGTTGTTGTTTCTTCATTTGTCAATCAGTGCCCCCTGATTCCACCAAAGGAAACAGTTTCTCCCTATCCCATTTAGCAGAATTATAGACTTATTTTTGATTAGTGTATCCGGTTCCGTCCCTAGCATAAGTGAACCTGTGGTACTGGTGGTAAACATGGTGAGATGATCCACAAAAGCAGCTCTGCAGTAGTTCAAGTTAACACTACCTACAAACTGCATTAATAACTGAACTATAATTAGATTTCCAGAAGACATTTCACGGGTGCCACATGTAAAAAAAAAAATAATAATTTTAATCAAAGGTTATTCTGGAAAATAAAAGCTGATGGTGTATGGGAGTAACATATTGGCATGAATAGAAGGTCGGTGAGGTAACAGGAACCAAAGTAGGCATAAATGGGTCTTTTTCTGGGTGACAGGATGTAACGAGTGCTGTGCCACAGAGATCAGTACTGGGGTCTCAACCTTGAACAATTTATATAAAAGGGGCTGGTTTAGCACAGTGGGCTAAACAGCTGGCTTGTAATGCAGATCAAGACCAGCAGCGCGGGTTCAATTCCCATACCGGCCTCCCCGAACAGGCGCCGGAATGTGGCGACGAGGGGCTTTTCACAGTAACTTCATTTGAAGCCTACTTGTGACAATAAGCGATTATTATTATTAAATAACTTGGATGAAGGGACCGAAGGTATAGTTGCTAAATTTGCTGATGACACAGAGATAAGTAGGACAGTAAGTTCTGAATAAGACATGAGGAGGCAACAAGTGGACATAGATAGGTTAAGTGAGTGGGCAAAGAGTGGCAAATGGAGTATAATTGGGAAAATGCGAAGCTGCATATTTTAGCAGGAAGAATAAAAAAGAAGCATATTACCTAAATGGTGAGAGGTTACAGTTGCAGAGCTCTGGGATTCCGAGGGACTAGAGTGCTCAAATGCATGAATCACAAAGGCCTCATATGGAGGTACAGCAAGTAATTAGGACAGCAAGTGGAATGTCATTGTTTATTGCAAGGAGAATTGAATATAAGAGTATGGAGGTTTACATAGAAACGTAGAAAATAGGAACAGGAGTAGGCTGTTTGGCCCTTCAAACCTGCTCCACCATTCATTATGATCACTGCTGACCATCCAACTCAGTAACCTGTTCCCAGATTGGCCCCACATCCTTTGTTGTCTTTAGCCCCAAGAGCTATTTTTAATTCCTTCCTGAAATTACACTGTTTTCTTCTCAACTACTTTCCATGGTAGTGATTTCCACAGATTCACCACTCTCTGGGTGAAGAAATTTCTACATACTTCAGTCCCCTTATCTTCAAACTACGATCCTTCAAACTTAAAAACCTAGAACATACTCCCACTTTCCCCCATATCCTTTAATAATAATAATCTTTATTGTCACAAGTAGTCTTACATTAACACTGCAATGAAGTTACTGTGAAAAGCCCCTAGTCTCCACATTCTTATATATAGAAACCAAAACTGCACACAATATTCCAGGTGTGGTCACACCAAAGCCGCGTATAATTACAGTGAGACATCCCTGTTCCTGTACTCGAATTCTCTCACTATGAATGCCAACATACAATTTGCTTTCTTTACCACCTGCTGCACTTGCATGCTTACTTTCAGGGACAGGTGTACAATTCCCCCTCTCAATTTCTAGCCTTTCTGATAATTTACCTTCCTGTTTCCCATAGGGGCTGGTTTAGCGCACGGCTAAATCGCTGGCTTTGAAAGCAGACCAGGGCAGGCCAGCAGGACGGTTCAATTCCCGTAGCAGCCTCCCCGAACAGGTGCCAGAATGTGGCGACTAGGGGCTTTTCACAGTAACTTCATTTGAAGCCTACTTGTGACAATAAGCAATTTTCATTTCATTTTTTTGCTATCAAAGTGGATAACCTCACATTTATCCATGTTAGCCTGCATCTTCCATGCCTTTGCCCAAGCACTCAACATGTCCAAATCATGAAGAAACATCTCAACATCCTTCTCGCAGCTCACCCTCCCACCCAGCTTTGTGTCAGCTACAAATATGGTTCCCTCATCTAAAACATTAATATATATTGCGAATAACTGGGGTCCTAACACCAATCCTTGCACTACCCCAATAGTCACTGTCTCCCAATCAGGGAAAAAAACCATTTATTCATACTCTTTGTTTCCTGTCTGCCAACCAGTTTTCTATCCGTCTCAATCTCCAATCCCGTACAAATTAATTTTACATGCTAATCCCTTATGTGGGACTTTGTTGAATATATTTATGAAAGTTCAAACAAACAACATTTACTGGTTTCCCCTCGTCCACTCTACTAGTTACATCCTCTATGAATTCCAGTAGATTTGTCGAACATGGTTTCCCTTTTGTAATTCTATGCTGATTCTCATAGACTCCCTACAGAACAAAGAACCAAAGAACAAAGAAAAGTACAGCACAGGAACAGGCCCTTCGGCCCTCCAAGCCTGTGCCGACCATGCTGCCCATCTAAACAAAAATCTTCTACACTTCCTGGGTCCGTATCCCTCTATTCCCATCCTATTCATGTATTTGTCAAGATGCCCCTTAAATGTCATTATCGTCCCTGCTTCCACCACCTCCTCTGGCAGTGAGTTGCATGCACCCACTACCCTCTGTGTAAAAAAAAAAAAAACTTGCCTCGTACATCTCCTCTAAACCTTGTCCCTCACACCTTAAATCTGTGCCCCCTAGTAATTGACCCCTCTACCCTGGGAAAAAGCCTCTGACTATCCACTCTGTCTATGCCCCTCATAATTTTATAGACCTCTATCAGGTCGCCCCTCAACCTCTGTTGTTCCAGTGAGAACAAACCGAGTTTATTCAACCGCTCCTCATAGCTAATGCCCTCCATACCAGGCAACATCCTGGTAAATCGCTTCTGCACCCTCTCTAAAGCCTCTACATCCTTCTTTCGTGTGGCAACCAGAATTGAACACTATACTCCAAGTGTGGCCTAACTAAGGTTCTATACAGGTGCAACATGACTTGCCAATTATACTCAGTGCCCTGGCCAATGAAGGCAAGCATGCCGTATGCCTTCTTGACTACCTTCTCCACCTGAATTGCCCCTTTCAGTGACCTGTGGACCTGTACACCTAGATCTCTCTGACTGTCGATACTCTTGAGGGTTCTACCATTCACCTTATATTCCCTACCTGCATTAGACCTTCCAAAATGCATTACCTCACATTTGTCCGGATTAAACTCCATCTGCCATCTCTCTGCCCAAGTCTCCAAACGATCTAAACCCTGCTGTATCCTCTCTGACAGTCCTCATCGCTATCCGCAATTCCACCAACCTCTGTGTCGTCTGCAAACTTACTAATCAGACCAGTTACATTTTCCTCCAAATCATTAAAAAATATGTATAAAATGAACAGCAAAGGTCCCAGCACTGATCCCTGTGGAACACCACTAGTCACAGCTCTCCAATCAGAAAAGCACCCTTCCATTGCTACTCTCTGCCTTCTATGACCTAGCCAGTTCTGTATCCATCTTGCCAGCTCACCCCTGATCCCGTGTGACTTCACCTTTTGTACCAGTCTGCCATGAGGGACCTTGTCAAAGGCCTTACTGAAGTCCATATAAGCAACATCCACTGCCCTACCTACATCAATCGTCTTTGTGACCTCTTTGAAAAACTCTTATCAAGTTAGTGAGACACGACTTCCCCTTCACTGGGCTAAATCGCTGGCTTTTAAAGCAGACCAAGCAAGCCAGCAGCACGGTTCGATTCCCGTACCAGCCTCCTCGGACAGGCGCCGGAATGTGGCGACTAGGGGCTTTTCACAGTAACTTCATTGAAGCCTACTCGTGACAATAAGCGATTTTCATTTCATTTTCATTTTTCACAAAACCGTGCTGCCTCTCGCTAATACGACCACTTGCTTCCAAATGGGAGTAGATCCTGTCTCGAAGAATTCTCTCCCCATCACTGACTTAACGCTCTCTGGCCTGTAGTTCCCTGGATTATCCTTGCTACCCTTCTTAAACAAATGTGCAGTGGGGGCCATTAGGCCCATTGGGTCTGCACCGACCCTCTGAAAGAGCACCTGAGCTTGGCCCACTCACGTGCACAATCCCTGTAATCTCACCTAACCTGAACATTCCTGGACACTAAGGGGCAATTTTACTATGGCCAATCCACCTAGCCTGCATATCTTTGAACAGTGGGAGGAAACTGGACCACCCGGAGGAAACCCACGAAGAGAAGGGGAGAAAGTGCAAAATCCACGCAGGGCGAATTGAAACCGGGTCCCTGGCACTGAGGCAGCAGTGCTAACCACTCTTCCACTGTGCCGCCCTTAAACTGATCCTGCCACTGTTTTCCAAATGCTCTGCTATTAATTATTTTATAATAGCCTAGGGACGGCACGGTTAGCACTGCTGCCTCACTGCACCGAGGACTCTAGTTCGATCCTGGCCCCGGGTCACTGTCCGTGTAGTTTGCACATTCTTTCCATGTCTGCATGGGTCTCACCCCCACAACCCAAAGATGCGCAGGCTAGGTGGATTGGCCACACTAAATTGCCGCTTAATTAGAAACATTTAAAAAAATAATAAATTAATGGCCTCTAACATTTTCCCCACTACCCACATCAGGATGACTGGTCTCTAATTCCCTGTTTTCTCTCTACCTCTCTTTTTAAATAGTGGGGTTACATTAGATACCCTCCAATCTGTAAGAACTGTTCCAGAGTCAATAGAATCTTGGAAAATGGCCACGAATGCAGCCACTATTTCTAGAGCCACTTCCTCAAATACTATGGGATGTAGATTATCAGGCTCTGGGGATTTAGCTGCCTTCAATCCGTTCAATTTCCCTACTAACTAATTTCCTTCAGTTCTTCTATCTCACTAAACCGTGTGTTTCCCTATATTTCTTGTACGTTATTTGTGTCCTCCCTTGCGAATACAAAACCAGAGTATGTATTTAGTTACTCAGCCATTTCATTGTTTCCGAATATAAATTCCCCCATTTCTGACTGTAAGGGACCAACAATTGTCTTCACCAATCTTTTTCTCTTCACATACCTGTAGAACCTTTTGCAATCAAGATTTTATGTTCCCTGCAAACTTGCTTGCGCACTTTATTTTGCTCTTCTTAAAAATCAATCCCTTTGTCCTTCTTTGCTGAATTGAACTGCTCCCAATCCTCACGTCTGCTGTATTTTCTTGCCAATTTGTGTGCCTCTTCCTTGGACTGTCACTACATTGCATCTGCATCTGGAATACTATGTATAGAATTGTTCTCACTATTTAATGTAGGATGTCAGTATGTTAGAAACAGTTCGGAGAAAGTTGACTGCACTAATACCTGGAATGGAGGGCTGCCTTACGAAGAAAGGTTGAACAGGGCAGACAACCTGATTGAAACCTTGAACCTCTGGTACCTTGACAGGGTGGATTCAAGGAGGGTGGTTCCTCTTGTCGGTGAACCCATAACTGGGGCCGCTGTTTAAAAATAAGGGATTGCCCGTTAAAGACCGAGATGAGGAGAATTATTTTCTCTCAGGATTGTGAGTCTTTGGAACTCCTGTCCTCAAAACGCAGTGGGAGCAGGGTGTTTGACATCTTCTTCAAGGCAGAGCCAGTTCGATTCTTGATAAGCAATTGGGAAGTAATTAGATTCTTGAGCAGCAACCAGATGAAAAGTTACTGGGGTAGGCAGGAGGTTGCCATCAGATCAGCCATAATCTTATTGAATGCCGGAGCATGCTCGAGGGGCGAGTAGTTGATTCCTGCTCCTAACTCGTATTCATGTGTATGGGGGGGGGCATTTTATGGAGACAACTGTCTACAGCACAACTAACAAGCTGATAAAATGGACAGCAGTGGTGCTGTGCAACTACTTGTTTACTCGATATTACATGTTGATTAGAGTGTCAGCCAGGGAATTCAATTGTAAGTTAATAGATTATCCCTTTAAACAGAGTAAAATGAGTTTTCCTCTGGAAAGTGAGAAAGCACTTTCTGCGATTGTCCCTATTGTACATATAATCTGCAATGTCATGATGTGTTCAAATATGAGTGAAGTGCTTTTCAAGTGTGTATTTTGAAAACACTGCATCAGACAAGTCAGTAAACTGTCAATTAAATTCAGTTTGTAGCTCAGCCAGGATGAGCTTTGAAGCTGTTTCTCATCTGATCCAATCTTATTTTTATTTGCTGTCAAGGCTGAAGAAGAAGAACGGGAGGAACGGCGAAAATTACAACTGAAGAGAGATGAGGACCGGAAAAAAGATGAGGAACGATTACGACTTGAAGAGAAGCGAAAAGTATGACCACTGTTTTGCTTTTTAATTTATTCGATGGAGTTCAGCTGACAGTGGCTGCTTCTTCACGAGCACAATTTTTGACAAATAGTGAGTGTTCTTATCTAAGATGAAAAAAAGGACTGGTGGCTGAAACCAGCCTCCTGCAGTGAGACAAAAAGCGCAGGAATGCAACCACATTGATTGCTGAAGGGGACTAATTTGTATTGGTGCCAAAAATATGCAGCATGCATTTTAATTGCATCATTGCAGGAAGGGACAAGTAACAGTTTATTATCATACTTCTCCAACTGGAGAGCTGAAGAGTGTGATTTCTACAACAGCAACTTGATCGTACCTTTAACACAATGAAACTTTTCAAGGCACTACACAGGAGCATTATAAAACAAAATATGACACTGAACCACATAAAAGAGAGTTCTGAAGAAGAGTAATATTAGATTTTCTCCTCAGAGACTACCAGACCTGTGTTTTTACAGCACTTTCTGTCCAGTATGCAAGACATTTTGCTTTTCTTTTATATTGAGGAGCTCTTAGGTCAGATAACCAAAAGCCTTGTCAAAGAGGTACGTATTGAGAATTGTCTTAGAGGAGAAAAGCAAAATGGAGAAGTAGAGAGACACTATTCCAGAGTTTGGGGCTGAGGCAACTGAAGGCATGGCCACCAATGGTGGAACAATTAAAATTGGGGATGGTATACAAGGCCAGAATTTGAAGAGTGCAAATATCTTGAAGGGTTGTGGAGGAGAATATGGAGATGGAGAGAAGTGTGGCCATGGAGGGATTTGAAAACATGGATGAGAATTTTTAAATCACGACATTGCTTGGGCGGGAGGCAGTGTTGGTCAGTGAGCATGGGGTGAGTTGAAAAGGATTTGCTGCTAGTTGAGACACAGGCAGCAGAGTTTTGGATCACCTCAAGTTCACACAGGGTAGAATGTGGAAGACCAGCCAGGAGTTGATTGGAATAGTCATGTCTAGAGGTAACAAAGGCATGAACCATAACGGCCCCTTGATTCTACAACCAGAATCTACAGTGCGGAAGGAAGCCCCCCCCCCCCCCCCCCCCCCCCCCCCCGGTCCACCGAGTCTACACCGACTCTCGAAAGAGCCTCACACCTCCAACCCATCACTGCATTGTGCTACCATGCTGCCCGTGAATGAGAGTTCCAACAGCATATGTGCTGAGGCAGAGCCAAAAACGGATGATGTGACAAGAGGTGACAATAGGCAAACTTAATGATGGCATGGATGTGTGGTTTGAAGCTCATCTTGGGGTCAGATATGACACCAAAGTTGTGAACAGTCTCAGACAGTTGCCAGGGTAAGGGATGGGGTCAGCAGATAGGAACAGAACTTCGGGTGGTGCTGAACCCAATTGCTTCAGTTTTCCCAATATTTAATTGGAGAATTTTTTTAAATGTATATGTTCATAGGATGTGGGCATCATCACTGGCTAGACCAGCATTGCCCCTTCCTAATTGCTTTTGAGAAGGCGGTGCTGAGCTGCCTTCTGGAATTGCAGCAGTCCTTGTGTTGTAGGTTACCCTATAGTTTTGTTAGAGTTCCAGGATTTTGGCCCAGTGACATGAAGGAATGGCAATATAGTTCCAAGTCGAGATGGTGTGTGACTTATTGGAGGAGAACATCACTTATTGGTGATGTTCCCACCAAACACCTGCCCTTGTCCTTCTCTGTGGTACATATCATGGGTTTAGAGAGTACGGTCGAGGGTGCCTTGGTGAGTTGCTGCGGTGCATCTTGTAGATGATACACGCTACTGCTACTCTGTGTCAGTGCCCGAGGGCATGAGTGTTTTTGGATGGGGTGCCAATCAAGCAGGCTGCTTTGTCTTGGAGAGTGTCACGCTTCTTGAGTGTTGTTGGAGCAGCACTGGATTTCAAATAAGTACTCCGATAATTTAACAACAGTGGAGGAGTTGAAAGAGGTGGTGGTGAAGAACAGCTCGGTGTGTCAGCACATGTGTGAAAACTAATAAGAACCTAAGAACTAGGAGCAGGGGTAATGTTGCTCTGCTAACTTGCTATAAATACAGCAGTCAATATGGTTGCCTTCCTTAATCCTAATTATGTTTACACTTAGAGTCGCCAGGTATCTTTTGATACCGCCACAAGGTTCAAACCCGAATACCGATCAAAGAGCTAATACACCAGTTAGTTAGTTCAAAGTCAATACTATTTATTTACACACAGTAAGATCTCCTCATGCACAACAGTACTACAAACTAAACTATCTCTATCGCTAACACCTAAACTTAACTTCGGGTGCCCACTTAGTCAGAGGAACAATGGCCGTTGTTCGGATCTGAGGCTGTTGGGTTCGAAGAGGTGACAGGAGTACAGCTAAGGTCGTCCATCTGGTAGCGAGCGTTGACCTTGAACTTGCTTCTGGTGATGCTGGTGGATGGGTCTCTCGACCTGAGAGCCAAATCCAAGAGAGCGAATCTCTTGTGGGGCTTCCTTCTTATACTTGAAGGGGCTTTGCGCGCTTTTAGGCGGGCCTTAACTTGGCCCCAATTAATTAGGCCGCTTCTCGATCATTGTTATCGATCTTGTCCAATAAAGGGTGCCCTGATGGCTGGGCGTGTCTTAGATGGCCGTAGGCCTTGCTTTGTTTGTGTCTTTCTGGCACCGGGATGTCTGCGACAGTATCAACTACCTGAGTGTTAGTCCTTTGTTTCTCGGAGATGGGCCATCAATATGCTAATTGACCCAGAGTTTCGATTCCGTCTGGTAACTGCTTCCCAAATATACATTCAAGCACTGTGCCTGCTTGCTGTCTAGCATTGTCCACATTTCCCTACATTCTTTGTGAGCGTCCATTTTGTGTTCTGGAAGTGGCCATCCCAGATGGCTACAGTAGGCAATTCAGCACTTTGACAAAGTGTCATCTGGACTCGAAACATTAGCTCTTTTCTCGCCCTACAGATGCTGCCGACCTGCTGAGATTTTCCAGCATTTTCTCTTTGGTTTCAGCCCTTTGAGCCTGCTCCGCCATTCAAGAGATCATGGCTGATCTCATATCGGCCTCATCGCCACCTTCCTGCCTGCTCCCCGTAACCCTTTATCCCGCTGCTAATTAAAAACTTTGTGTTGCTCACAAGGAAGGGGGTGTGAGATTAGCTGAACGTTCCAGGGTCCCTTGAATGGAGGGCCCCAGGCTGCACTCCGACTAATCCTTTTTCCATCGGGTGCCTGGGGCGTCTGTGTGATAGAGTAGTAGCTGGAGTGAGATCCAGAAACCCCGCCTTCCTCTGGCACAGACACTCGTAGATTCCCACCTGTGCCTTAACCATGCAATTGAAGTCCTGCACCATGGAGCTCATGCCCTCGGCCATGGAAGCCATAAGCTCAGCCATGGAGCATACATCCCCCATCATGGACTGCAACTTCTGTACCAAGGTCTCCGCTGTGGACGCCACCCTCGCGGTGTTGGCCTCATTGCATTGGTGTGACGGCACCATCTCCTCGGATGGAAGGCGATGGGACTCCTCCAGTCGGCCTTTCACTCCGAGGAGAGATGCTGTCATCCCTTCCTGATGCTTGAGAATCTGTCTTTGCAGTTCCAGCAGCTCTGGGACAACTGGACCCAGGGGCACGTCATTGGCCTGAAGCTCAGCAGAGTCCTGGGCTCCGCATCCCTCCGACAGCTGGTTCCCTGGGATGTCCCTGCCTCGTCCTGCTGTGGATCTTCAATTGTGAGGCGCTCACCAGTGAATGACCCAGAAACATGCCTACTTCTTAGTCCCACTGAGATGTGAGTATTTGCACTGCTGGAGGGTGCAGGTGACAGGTGTGATGCCTCTTCAATGGTGCTGTTCGACAGGGCTCCATGACAGGTGTTGGCAGCCCGTGAGGTGGCTGGGTGAGAGATCACCTTGGCGTTGCAAGGGGTATGTATGTGACGGGGTGCTGCAAGAGACTGAAGATGGAAGTCTTACCCTGGCTGTGTGAAGAAGGTCGTCATTCCTCTTCTGCAGTGAGATGACACTGTCGAAGACCGCCACTGCCTCCTGGTTGGGGGTGTTAACCTGGCTGGATGGACACCTGAGTCAACGAAGTTGAGGGCATCCCACCTCTGCTCCAAACCATCCAGGAGTCTGGTCAGGGCTCGCTCTGTGAACCGTGGTGCTGGCTTCCTCCCCTCACCGTCCATCCCCTCCAATGGATCTGGAACAAGTGCTGGTTGGAGCTGCCCACTGATTGCAGTGATTAAGTTGCTCCGGGGCGAATGAATCAGCAGGAAGCTACGTGTTACTTAGAAGGCTATTTTAAAGAAAGTATGGAGCTATAATTCTGAAATTTGTTCAATATCAGAATGAAGTGGCAGAAGTTTTTTTTTGCACCATGTTGCATGTGTGCCTGTTAGTGGAGGCGGCAATACCCACAGTTTTGCAACTGCCATTAGTAGTATGATTTTGAGTAGGTGGTGCTGTGAGCACCTAGGTTGTAATACGTAGGTCAGCAACAATGTTTCCAAGTACTCGTAATGATCTGACATCAAACCACTCACTGTGGGAGACAGAACTATGGTTTGTTGAAGGAAGCCAGTTTTCAATTGCTTAACCTTTTTATATGATCTTTAAAAGACATAGAATGTTGCTTCATTACAAGAATTATTATTTAAGCACATAATCTAGACTGACATTTCAGTGCAGCACTCGGGGAGCCTTTTGGATTATGACATTGAGCAGAGCTCTTGCCTGCCCCCTCGGGTAAGTGTAAAAAGTCCCATGTTGCTATTCAAAGAAGATCGTAGGATATTCTCTCGGTTTACCTGCCTCTCAGCCAGCATCACTACTCAGATTATGGCGTAATTCATCTCCGTGCTCCTTGTGGCACTTATCTGCAAATTGGCTGCTGTGTTTTCTGTGGGCGCAAACCAACGGCCACGTTGCACCCGAAGAGCAGCTCGCCGTGGCGCAGCGTTACTGTTGAAAGACGGGAGACCCCTCACCCTGGATCTACCTGGCTCGCAATGCCTAAATCTCGCGAGGTGTTGTGATGTGAATCTCGCCCACAATAGGCGGGATCACGTTTTGACAAATCTGCACATTAGAGCGAGGCAGTAAGCTTCTAATGTGCAGATTCACGAGATATCTGAGGCTTTGAGATTTAATCCCTTCGCCTCAGAGACCTCGGGCAAGCGCCATTCAGCACTGCTCCCCAAACGGGGACCAGAAGGAACGGCACTCATGGGGTCTTCCAGGGGTTCGGAGGCCCCCACGTGCATGCCCTGTGGGCAGGATGGTGCCACCTGGGCAACTTGGCAGTGCCGGCGTGGCATCGTGGCAATGCCATCTGGGTGCCAGCCTGGCACTGCTAAGGTGCCCAAGTGGCACTGCCAGCTGACATGGGCACAGCCAGGTTGGCACTGTTTCAGGGATTGTGCAGGGGTCTTGGATATCAGGATACCATTTAAAAATGGCGTTCCGATCTCACGACAATGGGGAGTTCCAGTGAGTGGAGCTCTCCATTGTACAAAGCGGGGCTATGTGAGGCCTCGGCCATGTGTTCCCCGTTCAGGCCCCTTATTCTTTGCGACTCGCACTGCGAGCACCGAGAAACATGCGGCTAAAAAAGCTTGCTACTGTGTTATAACAAAGGGTCTTTAAACGCACTTAATACTGCAACAGCTATGGCTCTGACAATATTCTGGCAATAGTACTGAAGACATGTGCCCAGAACCTGTTGTGCCCCTGGCTACAACACTGGCATCAGCCCGGTAATATGGAAAATTGCCCAGGTATGTCCTGTACACAAAAAGCAGAACAAATCCTACCCGTTCAATTACCGCCCCATCATGAAGTGACAGAAGGGGCTGTCCACAGTGCTATCAAGCGGCACTTACTTCCTAGAAACATAGAATCCCTACAGTGCGGAAGGAAGCTATTCGGCCCATCGGGTCTGCACCGACCCTGTGAAAGAGCACCCTCCCTTGAGTCAAGCCCCACCCTGTCCCCGTAACCCAGAACCTCACTTAATCTTTTTGGACACTAAGTGGCGATTGAGCATGGCCAATTCACTTAATCCGCACATATTTGGACTGTTGGAGGAAACCTGAGCACCCAGAGGAAACCCACGTAGACAGTGGAGAACTTGCAAACTCCACACAGACAGTCACCCGAGGCCAGTATTGAACCCAGGCCACTGGCACTCTGAGGCAGCAGTGCTAACCACTGTGCCATTGTGCCACAGGTTACAGTAATAACCTGCTCACTGATGCTCATTTTAGGTTCTGCCAGAGTCACTCAGCTCCTCATTACAGCCTTGGTTCAAACATGGACAAAAGAGCTGAAAGCCAGACGTGAGGCGAGAGTGACTGCTTTTGACATCAAGGCAACATTTGATTGAGCATGGCATCAAGTAGCCTGAAAAAAACTGGAGGACTTTGGGAGGGGGGGAGTGAATCTCTGCACTGGCTGGAGTCATACCCAGCACAAAGGTAAATGGTTGTGGTGGCTGCAGGTCAGTCATCTCAGTCCTGGGACATCACTGCAGAAGTTCCTTGGCCAAACCATCTTCAGCTGCTTCATGAATGACCTTCCTTCCAACATAAGTTCAGATGTGGGCAGGTGCACTGATGATTGCACAATGTTCAGCACCATCCGCGACTCCTGAGACACTGAAGCTGTCCTCATGCAAATGCAGCAAGACCTGGCTAGGGCTGACAAGTAACATTTGCGCCATATAAGTGCCAAGCAATGACCATCTCCAATAAGAGAGAATCAAACCATCACCCCATTACATTCACTGGCATTACCATCACTGAATCGCCCACTATCAACATCCTGGGATGTTGACCACAAACTGAACTGGACTAGCCATATAAATACTGTGGCCACAAGAGCAGGCCAGAGGCTTGGAATTCTGTGAAGATTAAGTCAGGAGTGTGATGGAATATTTCCCACTTGCCTGGATGAGTATAGCTCCAACAACACTCAAGAACCCCCAACACAAAATAGCCCACTTGATTGGCACCCCTTCCACAAGCATTCAGTCCCTCCAGCATCGACGCACAGTACCAGCAGTGTGGCCGTCTACAAGAAGCACTGCAGGAACTCACCAAGGCATCTTAGGCAGCACCTTCCTAACCTACGACCACTACCATCTAGAAGGAGAAGGACGGCAGATGCATCGGAACACTACCATCACCTGGATGTTTCCTCCAAGTCCTCCCCATCTGACTTGGAAATATATCACCAGTCAAAATCCTGGAACTCCCTCCCGAATAGCAGAATAGATGTACCTAGCCCACAAAGACTGCAGCGGTTCAAGAAGGCAGCTCATCACCACCTTCTCAAGGGTGGCACAGTAGCACAGTAGTTAACACTATTGCTTCACTGTGCCAGGGACCCGGGTTTGATTGCCGGCTTGGGTCATTTTGTTTGGAGTCTGCACGTTTTCCCTGTGTCTGCGTGGGTTTCCTCCAGCCGTTCCAGTTTCCTCCTACAAGTCACGAAATACGTGCTTGTTGGGAGAATTGGACATTCTGAATTCCCCCTCCTGAGTACCCGAAAGGCGCCGGAATGTGGCGACTAGGGGGATTTTCACAGTAGCTCCATTGCTGTGTAATGTCAGCCTACTTGTGAAAGTAATAAAGATGATGATTATTATTATTTAAAAAATTTTTTTGAGTACCCAATTCTATTCTTTTCCAATTAAGGGGCAATTTAGCGTGGCCAATCCACATACCTGCACATCTTTGGGTTGTAGGTGTGCAGCCCACATCATCACCGGGAGAATGTGCACACTGTACATGGGCAGTGACCCCGGGCCGGGATCGAACCTGGGTCCTCAATGCTGTGAGGCAGCAGTGTTAGCCACTGTGCCATCATGCTGCCTACTCAATGGCAATTAAAGATGCTTTAGCCAGCGAAGCCCACATCCTGTTTTAAAATCAAAAAATAGGGACGACGCAGTCGTTAGCACTGCTGCCTACGGCGCTGAGGACCTGGATACGATCCCGACCCCAGGCCTTCTCGGGAACCGGAAATTCCTGTCTGAGGTCAAATGGGCCTTTACATGGTCCCTCTCCCGTCTGTGGCGATCTTGCGGCAGATGCAGATGAAAAATACAGCCCATTGTCTAAGACTTGAAAGCTTTCTTGAAAGTTTTATTTCAATTTTTACCTCATGTTTGAGTAAAGGTCCCTTCCATGCTTTTTGACTCCAAAATAGTGTTATTTTTTATGTCACAACAAATATTTTTAAATTAATTTTATTGGTGCAGGGGAATTCATAGCATGAGGGAAAACACGCCCCTTCTTTTAATTAGAAGTAATATTAGTAAATGTTTTAATATTTCTGATGAAGCCCTTTCACAGTGTAGTTTGATGCAGGAGTCAGTTTTAATACAACATGCGTTTCCTGTGTAGACTATCATAAAAACATTGTCTACAGTCAGAATCATTTTAAAAATAGCTTTTGGCTGCTTTCTCCTTGTATTGTGACACAGGGGCATCACTTACCAGTTAGAATGGCAGTTGTCTGTGGTAATAATAGTTATGAACTGCAGTGATCTATGGCCTTACTGTGATGTAGTTGTGTAGTACAGAAAGCTGCCTATTTCACGCACCTTGTTGCCAGAAGCCATGCCTGTATTTTTTTATATAGGCCCACAAGTAGTCCAGTGTAATCTTTTCCATTTATTTCCTAATATTTCCCTTGTAACAGCACCTCATGCCTATCTTTAAAAAAACTTTAGATTATTGCTTGAATAGTGCTGTATTGTTGTATGAATTAATAGTCGTTCACAACACTGGAAAGTTCTAAAATATAAGAGAACTCGCTGTCAAAATTGTCTTTCAAGCAGATCTGCTTAATAAAGGGATGGTGTTTCTGCATTGGGCACAATTGGGAAATTGCATCAACAATATATGAGAGATTGTGCTACTTAAATTAGAGTTCATGTTTCCATGATTAATATTTTCAATTAACCAGTGCATTCGGGCAGATTAATGCTATCCTTTTTCAAAATCCTTTAAAAAGTATTTCTCTGTATTTAAGCGCGGTAACCTGGTGCCGTTTCATTAATAGAGCTGAAAACCTGTTTATCACCCAAATAAGCAGTTTTTAATAAGCCCGAGTAACCCGAATTTAAAAACACTGGAAATTACTTAAATCGATGTTGAACAATTTAATAAATTTCACTGGTGACATTGATCGGTTTCTAACTAATTTATTTGAAGTGAGAACTTGTAAAATATAAAAACAGAAGATGCTAGATGAACCCTGAAGATCTGGCATCTGTGGAGAGAGAAATCTAGTTGACGTTTGGAAATGTGATGGATTATATAGTTGGAGAGTGGGGCGGACAAGGAGGAGTAGAATAGAAGGGCAGGGATAGGTGGGAGTTCAGGAGAGATTGACAAGGGCACAAGATAAAGGAAGTGCGAATGGTAGCATTAAAGGCAATAGAATGTGCAGATAGTAACATAAAGGTTAGATAGCAGAATGTGTTAATAGGAGAACAAAGGGCAGAGGTCAGTGAAAAGCAAGTGACAGATGGCCGTGGTATGTCGAGGGGGTAGGGGGAGTGGAGGGGGAGGGGGAGGGGGTTGCAGTAAAGATGCAGACCACTGATTTGTGTCATGAGGAAATTTCATTTCCACTGAATGACATGATTGTCTTGTGACATGTGATTCTGCCCTGAGAATAATGATTGAGTGCTTAGGCCCGACCTTTCACAGATTTGGTTATCATCTACTAATTGGTTTAGCTTGACTTAAGAACCTTGCAGTTTTCAACTGATTTTGTACTTTTGCCTAATTGGGATACAAAATGGCACTCAGAACGGGGATGTGTCGGCAGCCACATTCTGGAATACGTTGAAGGCGGTGGTCTGAAGGGAGATGCTCTCGTTCAAGGCGCACGGGTACAGGAGGTGGAGGGAGTAGCACGAACGGCTGCTGGACAAGAGAGTCAAGGTGGACAGGAGGTACTCTGGGACACCTATTAAGGAGTTGTTGACGGAGAGGAAGAGGTGTCAGGGACAGTTTGATAGGTTCACGATGGGAACGGCGGTGGTGCTCCGGTTTCCTCCCACAAGTCCTGAAAGACGTGCTGTTCGGTGAATTGGACATTCTGAATCCTCCCTCTGTGTACTCAAACAGGCGCTGGAATGTGGTGACTAGGGGATTTTCACAGTAACTTAATTGCAGTGTTAATGTAAGCCTACTTGTGACCATCAAGAATATTTTTTTAAATGCATAATGTGTTAACCGTGTCGTCTCTATCACCCGAGTATCCGGTATTCTCGGTGACTGTACTCAAGGCTTTACCTATCATCCACTCCCGGAGGGTGGCGATCCTGGCTTGTCACTGTGTCACGGTAGATTCCGCGACCCGTTAATCACTCAACAGTCTGTGCATCTCGGATTCCCAACTAACTCTGGCCGTCACGTGAGAGTTCAATTACCCCCCTAATTCAGGCTCAGCATGGGTCCTCGAGCAGCCGATTAGTACTAAAGTAAATGATATAGCGGACCAACAAAACAAAACCAAAAAAAATTTTTTAAGCTGAGTCTTTTAATCACTTGGCCTTGATACCATTGGTATAGTTGGATGTTGCTTTGTTGTCCGTCCGTCCATCTCGCCGTGTGACTCTAATTTCTGGCGGTCAAAGGTTTGGCTACTTGCCTTGTCCACCGGCTCGATCGCCGTTCAGCTCAGCAACCTCCTGCCGGACTACACCAAATGTTAGAGGTGAAAATATTCACACGAAGGCCTGAGTACAAGTAAAAAAGCAGTTTATTATATCAGAATTCTGGGAGAAAGGCCTGAGTCTCCTCAGCCTCCTGGACAGCACTCTTTCTCACTTGAGCTAAGGCTCACATGGTTAATATACAGATTCAAGGGGCGGAATTAGATGTATTCTTATTTACATACAATCAATCAACTATATTCGCGTCACACTTCATTACATCCAATCAGTCAATTTTCCTAGCATCCCAGTTATCACATATATGGTTAAAGTGGATGTTGTCTTACTTGCCCCTAACTTCATGCAAAAGTCACTCAAGACTAACATAATGATGTCCTGTCTGCAGCTGGGGTCCTTGAGCTTTTCAAGGACACATAGCATTTCGTGTTCTGTGAAGCTGTTATCAGCGGCTATTGAAATACTCCCTAGGTTCTCATGAGGTACTTTATACAGTTTGTAACTTATTGTTAAAGGAAAGTAGCTAGTTCAGCCATTTTGTGTCTTCAGTGTTGCTAAAATAGCTAACAGCCATTTTGTGTCCTTTCTGATATTAACAAGCATTGTGTATACACTATCTATTTCTACAAATTGCTTCTTCTAAACAGGCATCTAAGCCAATGAGTACCTTTTGTCTCATCAGAACTATTCAAAAGTAATTTTGGAGCACAAATGTCGTTACAGGGCCACCTATAATTTATATCATAGTCTGCATTGATGTAGATAACTGGAAAGTGTTCCATTACTTTCCTGACTTGAGCCATGGCCAATGGAGAGGTTCTGGGTATCAGGATGTGCGCCACTCATGACAGAATACCCAATTTGTGAACTGCAGGCTCCGAAAAGATGATGATCAGATAATCTGTTCTGAGATATTAATTGGGGATAAATATCAGCCAGGATACTGGCGAAAATTTTCCTGTACCTCATGGAGATAGTGCCATGGTACCTTTTCTGTGCACCTGAGGACGCAATCGAGACTCCAGGATGGTATTTTGCCTCCATGGTGCAAGGGTCAAGGATGTCTCAGAGCGACTGCAGGACATTAGGGGGGGGGGGGGGGGTAGTGAACAGCCAACTGTTGTGGTGCACATAGGCACCAACGATATAAGTAAAAAACGGGATGAGGTCCTACAAGCTGAATTCAGGGAGTTAAGAGTTAAACTAAAAAGTAGGACCTCAAAAGTAGCAATCTCGGGTTTGCTACCAGTGCCACGCGATGGTCAGAGTAGGAATGTCAGGATAGATAGGATGAATGCGTGGCTCGAGAGATGGTACAGGAGGGAGGGATTCAAACTTCTGGGGCATTGGAACCGGTTCTGGGGGAGGTGGGACCAGTACAAACCGGACAGTCTGCATCTGGGCACGACTGGAACCGACATCCGAGGGGGGTGTTTGCTGGAGATGTTGGGGAGGGTTTAAACTAATGCGGCAGGGGGATGGAATCCAATGTAGGAAGTCGGAGGGAAGTAAAACGGGGCCAGAAACAAAAAGCAATTAACAGGTAAATTGTAAGGCAGAGAAGCCACAGTCAAAAATCAAAAAGGGCCACAGTACAGGGTACAGTGACTGAGGACAGTGTGAAAAGGGAGGTGGCCAATGCAGGATTGAGGGTGTTGTGACTAAATATGTGCAGTATATGGAACAAGGTAAATGAGCTTGTTGCGCGCATTGAAATTGGTCGGTACGATATTGTGTGCATCACCGAGACATGGCTGCAAGGGGATCAGGGCTGGGCTCTAAATATCCACGGATATATGTCCTATCGAAAGGACAAGAAGATGGGCAAAGGGCGCGGGGTTTCATTGTTAGTAAGGAATGAAGTTAAATCAATAGCAAGGAGCAATATAGGATCAGAAGGCATAGAATCTCTGTGGGTAGAGTTGAGGAATCGCTAAGGTAAAAAGACCCTGATGGGAATTATGTATAGGCCCCCTCACAGTAGTCAGGATGTGGGGCAGAAAATAAATCAGGAGATAGAAAAGGCATGTAAAAGGAATATTACAATCATCATGGGGGATTTCAGTATGCAGGTGGACTGGGAAAATCAGGTTGGTAGTGGATCCCAAGAAATGGAATTTGTGGAATGTCTAAATTTTTTGGAGCAGCTTGTGACAGAGCCTACGAGGGAACAGGCAATTCTGGATTTAGTGATGTGTAATAAGGCAGACTTGATTAGGGAACATAAGGTGAAGGAACCCTTAGAGAGCAGTGACCACAATATGACAGAATTTACCCTGCAGTTTGAGAGGGAGAATCTGCAATCAGATGTAACAGTATTACAATTAAATAAGGGTAACTACAAAGACATGAGGGAGGAGCTGGCCAGAGTTGATTGGAGAAGGAGCTGAGCAGAGAAGACAGTGGAACAGCAATGGCAGGAGTTTTTGGAGGTTATTAGGGGGGCACAACAAAAATTCATCTCAAGGAGGAGGAAACATGCTAAAGGGAGGAGAAGGCATCCCTGGCTAACGAGGAATGTCAAGGATAGCATAAAGGCTAAGGAAAAAGCATACAAAGTGCCGAGGATTAGTGGGAAACCAGAGGTTTGGGAAGCCTTTAAAAAAGAGCAGAGGACAACTAAAAAAGCAATGGGGGAAGAAGATGAAGTGCAAATGCAAGCTAGCTCGCAATATAAAGTAAGATAGGAAGAGATTTTTTTCAATATACCGTATATACTCGTGTAACATGCGACTTTTGAGCACCTAATTTGAAGCCTAAATTTCGGGGGTCGCATGATACGCGAGGTACAAAAATCGCGGGTGTGAAATGCTGGCCAAGATAAGTCACATAGCATCCAGCTGGCTTTACTAGCGTCGTTCAGCCACTTGCCGTTTCCATTCATAAAAACATGAATGGAAACGGCAAGTGGCTGAACGACGCTAGTAAAGCCAGCTGGAAAGCTGTTCGAATCGCGAACAGCTTTCACAGCAGAATCCACTCTTCCCATCTTCCCATCAGAATACTACTCTTCAGATTTTGACCACAGCATTCTGATGGGAAGATGTTCAGCCACTTGACGTTTCCATTCATGTTTTTATGAATGGAAACGTCAAGTGGCAGAACGACGCTAGTAAAGCCAGCTGGAAAGCTGTTCAAATCGCGAACAGCTTTCACAGCAGAGTCCACTCTGCAGAAACCACACACAATGATACCATTTGGAAGTTTTAGTTTCCAAAATTAATTTCCAAAAAAGTGACTCGCATGATACATGAGGTATACCATAAAATCATGTTTTGGGGACGAAAATTTAGGGGTCGCATGATACGCGAGATCGAATGATACGCGAGTATATACGGTACATAAAAGGTACGAGAGAGGCAAAAATAGACATTGGACCACTAGAAAATGTGGCTGGAGAAGTAATAATAGGAAACAAAGAAATGGCAGATAAATTGAATAGTTACTTTGCATCAGTTTTCACGGTGAAAGACACCAGTGGGATGTCAGAGCTCCAGGAGAATCAGGGAGCAGAGGTGAGTGCAGTGACCATTACTAAGGAGAAGGTTTTGGGGAAACTGAAAGGTCTGAAGGTGGATAAGTCACCTGGACCGGATGTACTACACCCTAGGGTCCTAAAAGAGATAGCTGAGGAAATTGTGGAGGCATTGATGATGATCTTTCAGGAATCATTGGAAACGGCAATGGTGCTCCGGTTTCCTCCCACATGTCTCAAAAGTCGTGCTGTTAGATGAATTGGACATTCTGAATTCTCCCTTTGTGTACCCGAACAGGCACTGGAATGTGGCGACTAGGGGATTTTCACAGTAACTTCATTGCAATGTTAAGCCTACTTGTGACAATGATAAAGATTAAGATTAACAAGTGCAAGTTTGGTGGGGTGTAAGTTTGGGATTGTGCGAGAGGTCTTGGGGACATAATTTGGATGATGTTTTCTTGTTACCTGTGTATTTTTCTCTGATGGGTGTTGTTTTTATGTTCCTCCTTTTCTGGGGTGCCTTTGAGGCTGAGCCCTTTGCCGCGTCTCTCACTTTTCCCTTGAGCTATTGGGAGATGTGGTTCAATCCTGGCCATGTTGAGGACGGCTGGGTTTCAGTGCTTGGCATTTTAAGATGGTGTTGGTTTTTCTGCTAGTTGGTGAGGCGGGTTGCTGGTGCCGGGGGTGGGTGGGGGGAGGGTCGGCCCTCCTTCCCAGGGTATCCTTTTGCGGCGCATCTTGGCTGCCCACTTTCTCCCTGGGGCAGAGCCCCCCTTTTTGGCTGGAACCAGAATGATTATCCTTTCTTAAGTTATGGACTTTGTGAGTATCTGTCATCCCCATTGGGGAAGGTTCAGTTCTGATAGCTCTGGTCTTAACTCTCTTCTCTGAGAGATCCAGGTCTGAGTTTTACTTGGACTTGTTGCTGCCAGTCCTCCATTATTTTCTGACCATATGATTGACATTGATTCTGTCCTGGGCCAGAATGGGGCTTTGATTGTGTTCTGGATGCAAATGTAATTTCCCCTTAGAGCTGGGGGTTTTGTGGACTCTCTTTGTTTTTTTTTGTAGTGCTGGGTATGATGTATCCGTTCTTGGCTTTTGCATGGGTGCAGTTATCTGATATCCAAGAGAGATAGCTGGGTGGCTGATGGCTGTTGTGCTGACGGAGCCTTGGGGGTTGTGTATTGGTGTGTGCCCGTTCTGGTTGTGAGGAGTGCGAAGTGGGAGGATGTGCAACGTCCTGCCTGTCATGCTTTTATTGCTTAATCCTGTTCTTTCCTTAGCCTCTGGTCGGGTCATTTTATGCCCGTGCTTGTTGAGCGTTTTTTTTCCAGTTATCCTTGTGTATGGTTATCTTGTAACTTTGTTGTGTTTCTTTTAAAATGTAAAATTCCAATAAATACACCTTTTTAAAAAAAAAACAAGGAATTTTAGTTTTGAATGCTTTAAGCGTCCAAGCCAGGATTGTCAAAGCTATTCGATTTGTTCACTAGTTTAGTCATTTGTTTCGATTTATTTAATGTTACAGTCTGTTTGCCGTTTTCAACTCCCACTTTGTCCCTCTACCCTTTCTGGGATTTTCACAGTAACTTCATTGCAGTGCAATGTAAGCCGACTTGTGACACTAATAAAGATGATTATTATTCATCCTTCCATCGTGATGTAATATCCTGCAGTGACTTGTTCTTTGCACCAATTTACATCTTGGAACTAAAAGCTAAGCTTTCTATTGTGAAATATATCTGGGCAAAGTCTGGTTGTTAGAGATTGTGTCTGATTTAGTTTTTGTGATTGTTCAGTCGAGTATGTTGTTGTGCTGCATTTTTTCTGATGCTTTGAGTTTTAAAAAAGTAAGGTGTTGAAGTGACCACCTGTTACACTTCCACTTCTACTACAAGTGAAAGATGTCCTTTTTCTTTTTGCTCCATTTGAAAAGTAAAAATAATTGCTTTTCCGGGTACCTTTTCTCCTTCAGTGTTTGAAACCAGTGATTTAAAAAGGTTAGTTCAATAGAAATGTTCACTTTCTCTCTCCATGGCTTATTTGGTAGCACTCTCACTTCTGAACCAGAAAGCTGTGAGTTCAAGTCCCACTCCAGGACGAGCACAAGAAACAAGGTTGACACGATAGTGCAAAGCTGAGGGTGTGCTGCACTATCGGAGATAACATTTCGATTCAAATGTTAAACCAAGGTCCTTTCCCTCCTCGGGTGATTAAAGGATCCCGTTGCACTATTATGAAGAAGAACAGGGGAGTTATTCTCTATGTCTGGCCAATACTAATCCCTGTATCAGTATTACAAAAACAGATTACTTGCACATGTTGACCTAGCTGTTTGTGGGAGCTTGCTGTGTGTAATTTGCCTCCCGTGATTCCTTTATTACATATGTGGCTGCATTTCTAAAGAACTTAATTGGCTGATGAATCTTGAACCAGGGCCACAATCTCCGAATAAGAGGCAGGCCGGTTAAAACTGAGATGAGGAGAAATGCCTTCATTCTGAGGGTGGTGAATCTTTGGAATTCTGTACTCCAGAGGGCTGTGGAAGCTCAATCATTGGGCATATTCAAGCCGGAAATCAGTAGGTTTTTGGACACTAATAACATCAGGGAATATGGGGTTTTGGGGGGGAAATGGTGTTGAGGTAGATGATCAGTCATGAATGGCAGAGAAGGCTCGATGGGCCGAATGGCCTACTCCTGCTCCTTTGTTCCTGTGCAAGAACTTTGAGTCATCTGGTGGTCGTGAAAGGCGCTATAAAAATGCAAGTTTTCTTTCCCCCCCCCCCCCCTCCCATCAACTTAATGTCAAAAAAACAGTCTGGCCCAACAAAGGAAAATTTACCATTCTGCTGAAGAATTGCGACAACATAGCATTTAAATAGATACTGGTAACTGAATAGAAGTTGCAACAGTATGCCTTTATATTCTTCCAGAGTCACTTGATTCAAAAAGCATTGTGCATTTACCACTTGTTTTCTACCTGCTGCCCAATATACAATTTTATTTTTGTTCAGTATAAGGCATGCATACAGTTGCTGCTGATGTAACTTGAAGCATTAAGACCCTACGTTCTGCCTGCAAAAAAAAAAATGTTGCTTGGCATCTTGAAATCTAAACTGCACTGTTGGGGGTGAAAAGGGACTTCCCGATACTAATTAGGAAACACTGTTATGCAAATTGTAGAGGTTGCTTCCTATATAAGAGTGGCATATCTTCATAAACACATAACTGAACGTAATGCACCTGCACAGTGTATGGGGTATGTTTTGTCAGCTGCATAAATGTACACCATACCGGACACAAATAATGGGTGATTATCTTCTTTAAAAATATTTAGGTAAAATTCATTGCAGAAACGGAATTAATTGAAAAATATTATGTCTTTTAAAATCATTTTCTCTTCTTTTTTTTTGCAATAACAAAGGAAGAAGAATTGAAAAAAGCATGGGAAGAAAAGCAACGCCGAGACCACGAGGAATACCTCAAGTTGAAAGAAGCATTTACCGTTGAAGAGGAAGGAATTGAGGTAGAACCAGATGAAAATGAGGTAAATATTTACATAAAAAGCATTAAGAAGTTGAGAACTCGTGGATCATCAACTCCTGCCACCAGTTCAAGTCTGCTGGCAGCGTTTTAGAATTTTGGAAGGGGCTTTTATGACTAATTTCTTTCTGAGTTGGATGTTTTTATTTACCAGTTTAAGAGTGCAGCCTCATTGAAATTCTGGCAATGCCCTGTACAAAAATATACAACTATGAAAGCAGATATTAATTTATTTTCTAAAAATGACGGAAATTGTCTTTAAATTTAGTGCAGAAGTTGGTGCAGCTGCAAAGCAGGAAATGTAATCCCTTAAATTTGGTGGCTACCCGTTGTCTTTTATTTTAATTTTAAGTTGCAGATTAGAAAAAAATGAATAACTTTTCTACAACTTAATACTTCTAATGTTTGATCTAGTAGCTTTGTAATTTACCTACCCGTCTATGCATTATAGATACTGAATGGAATTCGTACTACTTAACTAGTGTTTAGCGATCCTGGATGTTACTCTAAATGCAACAGTTACTCAATGTTTATAGGTGTTTTATATGTTATTTATATATTGACTTGCGATTACAATACTTCTTGTCCTACCCTGGTAGTTAAACAAGCTTCAAAATGAGAAACACAATATGGGTGGGATTTACCGGCTGTTCACTCCGGCGGGAAATTCGGTCCCATGCCAAGTTTCCTGGCGATTAGGGAAATCCCGTTAACAACGGCGGGGTGGGTAGATCCCACTGCCGACCCGTTTCCACCACTGAAAAATACACGGCGGGGTGGCTGGTAAATCCCGCCCTATATTTGAGTTGCTATCTCTCCTGTTGGAGCTGTCTAAAGGAAACCAAGCAGCAATCTTAGATAAAATACCAGAAGTATGCTGTTCTTAGTATGCTGAAAGTTAACAGCATCTCTTGCTTTAACTGTTCATTCTTGTTCAGTTTACTTTGAACATGGTATAAATGTACCAGCCCAACTTAAAAGGATGGCCCAAACGATCAATAATGCACTTTACTTGCTGAACACTTGATCAATGGAATGCAATTTTATATCGGAGGTGGTTTGGTGAAATGAAATATGTAGATCTAGTGAATTAATACTGTATACCTTGCAACTATGATGCAGACATTATGATTTTACAAATAATTTTAATTATCGTTCTGAAACTTCGTTGTTTAAAGTTTTGTTTCAATCAGTTGAAAATACCTTTCTTTACACTCTGAATTGTCTGTGCTTTCATGTCCAAACAGAAGGTTGCATCTAATAAACATGTGGCTTGTGAGTTCCCCATTACAAAACTGCTCTTGGTTCTTGTTACGCACAAGATCTTTTTCACTTCAGTATAAAATACCTTGTGCAATAAGGGCCCATTTTCATATTACTGCACTGAAGTAACCGTCCTCCTTTAATTTCCTTGCTAAAAGTTTCCTGATAAAGGGCATTGTTCCCCAATCCCAGTGAGAGAAATTTGATGAAATGAAAGTGAAACTTCTGCCATTGTTAAAACAAAACTTCCAAATTTTAGAATTGGTACAATATTAATAGACAGTGACTAGTTGTAATGTTTGTAATTTTTCAATCTATGAGTGTTTCATTATTTTTGTTATTTCACAGGCTCAAGATCTTCTGCAGGATTTCATAAACTACATCAAGGTAATGGTATTTTATGTTGCAATGCCTGTTTAATCTTCTGAAAATTGCAAGAGGTATTTATGAAGCCAGTGTGGCAGACAGATGTTGAACTTCAGTAAAATTCTCCTTTACTGTTGTCATATTTGGCTTTTCTTTAGTGGGGGGGGCAATTTTTCCACAGGCTTTGAGAAAATAATAATTTTTAAATGTCTTAAAGCTTAATGTATTCATGTTTAAGCTTCAAACAAACTAGCGGCATCTGAGATGATAAGTGTTCATGATGCTGAAGCGCTATCTTTCATGTCATTTACTGGTAGACTGAATGTGCAACTTGTCATCCTCTTTGGGCAATTCAACAATGTTGTGCTCATTGTACCAGAAAGCCTTTTTGTGGTTGTAAATGAGAATGAAACACAGGCAGGCAGTTTACGTTTTTGAACAAAAAACAGTGAGGCCCAAAATAGGGCTGCAAAAAAATGCACAATGCAGAAGGAAATTTAAATTATTTTCAGTCCAGAAAGGTAACTCACTGATGTAGGATTTGTAGCATGCGTTATTTTTGTATAATAGCAATTATTGTAATGGAAATAAGAGCTGCAAAGTACGTTCACTTATTCGGATGCAGAGCAGCTTTGTGATGTATGTAAATTTTTTGTTTTGGCTCTTCACAGCGAGTGTGAAGTATGTGTGCAGAAAAGCACAAATATTCATAGAATCATAGATCATAGAATTTACAGTGCAGAAGGAGGCCAATTGGCCCATCGAGTCTGCACCGGCCCTTGGAAAGAGCACCCCACTTAAGCCCAAGCCTCCACCCTGTACCTGTAACCCAGTAACCCCACCTAACCTTTTTTTAAAATAAATTTAGAATACCCAATTAATTTTTTCCAATTATGGGGCAATTTAGCGTAGCCAAACCGCCTAGCTTGCACATCTTTGGGTCGTGGGGGCGAAACCCACACAAACACGGGGAGAATGTGCAAACTCCACACGGACAGTGACCCAGAGCTGGGATCGAACCTGGGACCTCAGTGCCGTGAGGCAACAGTGCTATCCACTGCGCCACCGTGCTGCCCCCCACCTAACCTTTTGGGCACTTAGGAGCAATTTAGCATGACCAATCCACCTAACCTGCACACTTTTGGACAGTGGGAGGAAACCGGAGCACATGGAGGAAGACCATGCAGACACGGGGAGCAAGTGTAAACTCCATAGACAATCACCCGAACCCAGGTCCTTGGAGCTGTGAGGCAGCAGTGCTAACCACTGTGCCACCGTGCCGCCCACTGTCCTGGTCATAAAGAAATTTGATTATTCCACCCCAGGGTTAAGCTTTTGTATAAATATATATAGGAGGATAAAAATTAGCTCCATTTTAGAAAGTAATGTGCTTAAAATGACTTCTAATTGTGAATGTTGTTTTGAGTTTTATGCGGGGATGGGACTCAGAATTGCCCTACAGAGAGCCGCCATGCACATGGACCGCCGAATGAGCTCCTTCTGCACCATAATGTCTGAGCACTTTATGCCATTGTATTTGAGGAACCGTTTGCAGCAGGACAGATTTGGTCATGCTTCAAACACAGTGGGGACGATTCTCTGCTCCGCGGACCAAGTGCCCGCGCTGTCGTGTTTCACGCCGGTGCGAACAGGGCCCGGGCACGACCTATTCGTGCGCCGCCCCGGAGATTCTTCCACCCGGAGGTTGGGGGGAGAATACCGCCCAGTATGTTTAACATTTTTTAAAATAAATGTTTTTTTATTGGGTTTTTGAAATCAATGACCTGATGTGTTATAAACTCACAATCAGACAAATTGAGTTGACCAAATTTCTCGCAACTAAGGCGATCAAATGGATTCAACTGTTAATTCAGTTGCATTAAAAATGTTAAACACCCCCCACAAGTTTCCCCCCTCCACAAACAGATGCCTACTTGTGTGCTAAAAACAATATTGCCAATTGTACAGAGCTGCTATTGTCGAGCTAGCACATAATACCCTAACAGTTATTTTATTCTAACTTTTTTTTGTTGTTTGTTTTGTTTTTTGTGCGTGTTCCCTTCTCTTCTATGTATATAAATATATATGTATAACATGCTTTGTATTTCTGAGATTATTTTTATTTCCAGACTTCCACAATTTGTGGGATTTATTTTAACTTAACCCACCCGGTCTGATGCTGCTGGGATGGGATTGATCCCTGTTTTATTCTCCATGCTTTTACTTTGCGCTGATGTTATTAGAACGTGGAAGGGCGTTCTGATTCGATGGGTGAGTTAGGTTAGATTGAAACGATTGATTGTGCCTTTTTTTTTGTATCTCCAACTAACGTAAAAGCTTCTGGTTTAACACTCAGAGAATTGCTTTTTTGTTTCCTTTCTGTAAAAGTTAAATAAGTGCTTGCATGACTAGGGGATATGGATTTAAGGTTTTGGGCAAAACGTTACAGGGTAGATACAACAAAGAAAGATTTTACGCAGCAAGTGAAAATGACCTGGAATCCACTGCCTACAAGCGTGGTGGAAACAGACAATCCTTGATTTCCAAAGGGAATTGGAAAGGCAGTTGAGAGAAATAAAATTGCTGTGTTGTGGGCAGAGAGCGAGAGAAAGGTCCGATTGGATTTTTCCACCGAGAGCTGGCATGGACTCATTGGGAAGAATGACCTTCTTTGCCATCATTACTTCTGACTCAATGATATAGAATTGCTATTTTTATTGCTCAAAATAACCCGATATTCTTTCGAGGGAGAAGGGAAATGGACGATGAGCAGGAGTTACAGAAGACTTAGTTTAAGAAATGCATCTTGAGATTTTTAAGTGGGGGAGAGACGCAGTGAGATTGATTATGTCCTGAACCTCTTCTGGATAAGCTGTATTTACTTCTAATTTGAAAAGTTTTGTTTTTAGTAGTTTTTAAAGATGGCTGTTTCCATTTCCAGGTCATTGTAAAGGCTTCCATTCTCCTCCCATCATATATTTCCGACCTCATATTTACATACCACTGTGCTACTGTTACTCTGTTTCAGTATATATATTTACATTAATTTTCTTCTGGAAGAAAAACAATATTTTCTGCAATATTGCAAGATCTGCAATTTTGTGGAATAATTACCTGATTGAAATCTAGTGTTAAATTTTCCACACATTTGTGTGCATAAATGCATATGCAACAAACAAACACGTTTCTTTTTTTTGAAAATACATTTTTTTCCCTTTTACCTCCCCCCTCACCCGTGATGAACAGCTCCTCAAATATCATCATTAACGGACTCCACCATATCTCAAAGACCTCTTCCAACCCCCTTAACGCAAACTTCATCTTTTCCAACCGGAGAAACACGTACAGATCGCCCAGCCGGGCTGCAACCCCTAGTGGCATTTCTGACCTCCAATTCAAAAGAATCCGTTGCCGAGCAATCAGAGAGGCGAAGGCCAGGACATTCGCCGCTTCCCCTCCAGCAGCTCAGGCACCTCTGAGACCCCAAAGATTGCCATCATTGTGGTCCAGCTTCACCTCGGCCCCCACTATAGTCGATAAAGTCCCAATCACCACCTCCCAGAAGCTATCCAACTTCTTGCAACCCCAGAACACGTGAACATGATTCACCGGCCCCCACGCTCACACCCATCTGTTACTCCCCCAGTAAGAACCCACTCATCCACGCCCGAGTCATCTGCCCACCACTTTAAACTGAATCAAGTTCATTCTAGCACAGGAGGAGGTTGAGTTCACTCACCACATCGCATGACACCAGAACCCTCACCCTATCTCCCTCCTCAACTCCCCCTCCTATTTCCACTTAATCCTTTCCACCAACGTCTTACCCTACTTTCCCAGCCACCTGTATATGTCTCCGATCATGTCCTTCCCCCACCTTCTCTGGGGGCAGCAACTTCTCCAGCAGCTTGTACTCCGGTAATTGGGAGTGCACGCAAAGCCCAGCACCTACCAGTTCTTAAATTCAGTCCCCCTCGGTTACTCAAATCTCTCCTGCAGCTCAAGCAACCAAGCAAATTTTCCCTCAGAGAACATATCTCTGACCCACTTCAACCGCTCCTTCGTTCCATCGCCTGTACATCTGATCAATCCCCCCCCCGGCTTAAATCTGTGATTCCCATACAGTGGTGTCAGCACCGACATGTGGCCCAGTCTAAAGTGCCTCCTCAACTGATTCCAGTTCTTAATAGTCGACTCCACCACCAGACTCCCCGTATACTTCCTTGGAGCCAGTGGCAATGGGACCGTCACTGGTGCCCTCAAACCTGAGCCCCTACAGGACTCCTCCTCCAACCTGATCCACCCCTCCAACACCACACCCAACAACACCTCACCTTCTCCACATTCCCTGCTTAATAGTAGTGCATCAGGTTCGGGAGTGTGCCAACCCCCTCCCTGCCTCTGCCTTTGTAGCAGGGGCCTCCTCACCCTCGGCACCTTCCCTGCGTACACAAAATCACGGTAAAAGGCCATAGGAGGGAAAACCGGGAGGGATTGAAAGACGAGCAAGAACCTTGGCCGCACATTCATCTTTACCACCTGCATCATCCCTGCCAACGTCGTGCAATATATCCCACCATTTAAAGTGCCCCTTAACCTCTTCCACCAACCCTGTCAAGTTCCACCTATGCATTGTGGCCTACTCTTTCGTCACCTGGATCCCCAGAAACCTAAACAGCTCCCTTGCAAACACATGTATAACACTGCAGAAATTGATGTATTATAAACATTGAGTCTTGCTGTTTGATAAAATGACCTAGTCCTGAATTTCTGCCATGTCTACAAACTGTGAAATGAGTGGGTATAACTTAGTCATTGTGTCCTGTCACTGGATGATATCTATGTAACTCTAGAGAAAAAGAGCTGCAGCATTCAATGGGAAACTTTAGTCAACTACCCATGAAGAGTCTTGTCCAGCCTAGGTTACTCCTCATTTCAGAGAGGTTTCTGTTGAACTTGCCACTCGCCCCTTTCAATCAAAATGTATTGAAAAGCATTCCTGATTTAAACTAAACAAGTAACCTGACTAATTCATTTTCCATCCAAGAGCAGTGGAAGGATTTAGGTGACCTCTTGCCAGATCTTCGACACTTGAGATTGCAGGATTTTATATGGCCGTCTCCCCAAAGCTCTACCTTTGTTAATGGCATCGCTGCCCAGTGATGCTGTTGGATTTGTGGTAACAGCTTGGTTTTTCAAAATCATACTGGTTTCTTAAAGAAACTTGCCCTTTTAATGATTTTATTTCAGTTGTTAAAAACAAATGTAATTTTCCCGAAGCTGGAAGTTAATGAGCACTTGCCACCCCACCCCCCTTCGCCACATACCCTCAAACTCCCCTGATTGCTGCAGAGCCCTTCAGCAATATACTATGATTTAAATGTTCTATCCAAATGCATCTTACCTGTCAGTGAAGTAGTTGAACACCTCCACTTTCTTAGTGATTTATTCAGCTAGTGAGTAGGCAAGAGAGAAACCGCAAGATGAGAGTGAAAGATGTCGATGTAACTAATTGGGCATTAATATTATTTTAGCTATCCTACTTGGATGTATGGAAGTGGTTTATGAATCGGTCTGCAGGCTATGATGGATGCTAATGCATTTGACACTACAGTACTTTGATACTATTTGCATTCTGTACCTGCATCCATATATTTATTTTGTACTTGTTATGACTCCAACAGAGACTTTGAAACATGTCTCCAGTGACTGGTGAGCTGCAGTGAATGGATAACTCCAGGACCTGAGCCTCTAGTTGAGAAACAAAAATTTAGCATAAGGCTTGATTTTGATTTTTGAACTGGTTATTCTGGTTGTCGCCACTAATTTTGATTTATTGAAAATAGGATAGTAAAAGGCTGCATTAAAATAAGATGTGCAGCGGATCCATTTCAGATTGACTAATGTGTAAGGGGTAACTGTGGCATTGAAGACTAATAATCCAGACGTCCAGGCCAACATTCTGGGGGCAAGGTTTCAAATCCCATCATGGCAGCTGGTGGAATTTTAATTCAACTAATAAATGGAATTGAAAAGCTAGTATCAATAATGAGACTAGAAACCATTGTCAATTGTCATAAAAACCTAACTGGTTCAATAATGTCCTTCAGGGAAGGAAATGTGCTGTCATGACTTGGTCTGGCCTACATATGACACCATACCCACAGCAATGTGATGTTGCAAGCCACTCAGTTCAAGGGCAATTAGGGATGGGCAACAAATGCTGGCCTTGCCAGTGATGCCAATGTTCCATGAAAGAATAAAGAAAATGTGAGAGTACCCATTTCAATTGACCCACCAAGTGGTTTTTGACATATTCCCTCCCCCATCTTTATTTTGGCTTGGTTAATGGTGATCATCGAGTGTTTTTGAAAGTGGAGGGCGCGACCCGCTAGTGGGTCCAAATGTGCAGCAGATCCATTTCAGATTGACTAATGTGTGAGGGGAAATGGTGTCATTGAGGACTAATAATCCTGATGCCCAAGCTAATGCTCTGGGGGAAGGGTCGCCAAAAATGATTCCCAAAGATCGCCAAATCTTTTTTTCTGTTTTCTCTCTGGGTAATTTCTTGCTGCCCTAAACTGATCCTGTTTTTTTTTTAAAAAGTGCAGATTCATGAGATTAAATTTGATACCTAGCCAATATACAAATACAATGTCTCATTATGAAATCTAATATTTGGAATGGCTGTGGGATCAACAGTGGTGTGGCATTACATATAGGTCTGGCATGACAATGAGGACCTCTCAGACGATGACATAGAATTCATAGAATTTACAGTGCAGAATGAGGCCATTCAGCCCATCGAGTCTGCACTGGCTCTTGGAAAGAGCACCCTACCCAAGGTCAACAACTCCACCCTATCCCCATAACCCAGTAACCCCACCCAACACTAAGGGCAATTTATCACGGCCAATCCACCTAACCTGCACATCTTTGGACTGTGGGAGGAAACCGGAGCACCCGGAGGAAACCCACGCAGACACGGGGAGGATGTGCAGACTCCGCACAGACAGTGACCCAAGCCGGAATCGAACCTGGGACCCTGGAGCTGTGAAGCGATTGTGCTATCCACAATGCTACCGTGCTGCCCCTCTGCCATTTCCCCTCACACATTAGTCAATCTGACATAGTCAGCATGAGGTCATTTGACGTGGAGGAAAAGCTTAGTTTTGTCTCATACAATTCAAGTTACGTGCACTTTATGAAAGGAAACGGTAAGGATTGGGAGTGAGGTGTATTTTTAAATGTACAGTGAATCCCATTTAGATTGTGACTGTAGCAGCAGGACTGCAGCTTGCCTGGTCAGTGGACTCTACCTGTGTCTTAAACTCCCCGCCACTGTGCTGGGTTAGCACAGTGGGCTAAATAGCTGGCTTGTAACACAGAACAAGACCAGCAGCGCGGGTTCAATTCCCATACCGGCCTCCCCGAACAGGTGCCAGAATGTGGCGACTAGGGGCTTTTCATAGTAACTTCATTGAAGCCTACTTGTGACAATAAGCGATTATTATTATGAAGGGAAGCTATGGCTTCAGAGATTGACGAGTATCGACATTATCTCACAACCCAACTCATTATTTTTCACCGTGTGCAGTGAAATATTTTGCTGTTGAATCAGTTTGACATCTGACAAACATGGATGGCTGATGCACGGTAAATGAGTGCATTGTCTGATTTCGGACATTTATTTTGAATTTCTATGTTGAAGAGAGGAATAAGATTTATTGTATTTCTTCAAAGCTGAATTCACGTATCTATGTTGAAACAGCACTACCAGATGAGTGAATGTGTTTAGGTAGGTTGGATGGTACACGTGGTGTCAAATCCTCAGATCGATTCAGCAACTTTTAGGGATTTTGAAGCCCAGAGCTAAATTTCGGGTTCACGTTGCAAACGTTCGATTGATCAAAACCAGCGATTTCCATGTCAGGGATGGGGAACTTTGTTGGTAAATGAAATTTGCAATATATACAAGGTGGAATTATTTTGTTGCCAAGCAACATAATGCAGAACTGAATGCAATTTCCTTCATCAGCGAGGAAGATCAATCATATTAACTTGACATGCATAAAAGTGGGAACAGGCTCACCTAAGGAGTAGGTGAATATGGTGTGGGTCGCAAGGGCTAGCCATTTAGTAAAAGTGGGTCGCTGAAAAAAAAGTTTGAAAACGCTCCTATAAATGGTCCAACCTAATATTCTTTAATAGAAATAGAAGATCATAGAATCCATAGATTCGTATACTCCATTCAATGCAGAAGGAGGCCATTCAGCCCATTGGGTCTGCACCGTCCCTCCGAAGGAGCACCCCACCCACGCCCGCTCTGTAACCCCACCATCCTTTTTGGACACTAAGGGGTAATTTAGCATGGCCAATCCATCAAACATGCACATCTTTGGACTGTGGGAGGAAACCCGGAGCACCCGGATGAAACTCATTCAGACACAGGAAGAACGTGAAACTCCACACAGACTGTCACCCGGGGCTGGAATTGAACCCAGATCCCTGGAGCTATGAAGCAGTAGTGCTAACCACTGTGCCACCATGCCGCCACTGATGCTGGAAATACTCAGCAGTTGAAGCAGAGAGAAACAGTTAATATTTCAGATCATTGATCCTTAATCTGGTTTCCTCCCACAGTCCAAAGATGTGCACATTAGGTGGATTGGCCATGGTAAAATTGCGCTTAGTGTCCAAAAAAAAGTTAGGTGAGTTAGTGGGTTAAGGGGATAACGGGGATAGGGTGGAGGCGTGGGGCTTAAGTAGCGTGCTCTTTCCAAGGGACGGTGCAGACTCGATGGGCTGAATGGCCTCCTTCTGCATTGTAAATTCTATGATAATGGGCAGCACGGTAGCACAGTGATTAGCTATGATCAGAACTTGGAAAAGTTAGGAATGTAATGGTTTTTAAGCAAACGAAAGTGGGAAAGAGTGGAGAAAAGACCAAAGGAAATATCTATGATCGGCCGGAGGATGGGTGACATTAAATGTCAAAATATATTTGTCTTCACCTTTAAGGTTTTTTTTTAATGATCATTATCAAGATACATTAATTCCTGTTATGACAATGGGTATTAAGACAGATCTGTATATCTAAAACAGTCAAAAAGAGATGGATATATGAATAATGTTCGCATGTAGATCACTATGAAGTAAGTAGGAGTGGGATCACTGAGAAGTGAGTAGGAGTGTATCTTCAGATAGGCAATTTCAGATAGAGTAGGAAGGTGTTTTGTCTCAGCAGTACAGTCCACGGTAAGAAATGATGGGATTGCAGTTTCTTGTGAAAGTGAGGAAAGACCATTGTGGTCTATGACTTAATGTTGGAACCATTAGTCATTTTCTCCAGAGTGTTTACAGTACAGTGGTGAAAATTTCATTACTTGTATTGCTTAGCACAGTATATGATGTTCTTGTCTACTCAATATGATATTTAAAATCATATTGTGTGTTGGCATTTCTGGAAAGTTCACCATAGCTAATGGTTACAAATCAATGCAGTAGTGCAGTATTGTTCATGCCATACAAGAATACACGGGCAGATATTTCTTGCTAGCAGATTAAAAAATAAATTATATCTTTGACCAAACCACTGCCGCAGATTAATCCCTGACCTCAAATTGGGTTATCATAAATTGGACACTGCGCTTCCCCTTGAAACCTCTGTTCAAGTCCAACACATATTATTGGAATTAAATTCTCCTGTGATTTTCTGTTTGTATTTTTGAAAGTATATTTTTTTATAAAAGCTGACTCTAATCTGACACCAATTTGCAGTGGGACTTGGGCGAGAATTACTTTTAAGTTTAGGGTTATATCCCATATGAACATTGCTTTATGTGTTAGTTATAGCCTGATGTAAGTCCACTTGGATCTTTTTGGACTACTTAGTCATTAACTGTATGCAGAATTAATGTTTCACAATGTTATAAAGGCAAGCCTCTCCCTTCTCTTGCTCTCACTTTCTCCATCTTTCCCCTGCCAACTCCTCTCATTATTCAGGTCATCCGAGGGTGATGTTGTCATGCTTTTGACTCATCTGCACCCTTTTCCCCACATCATCAGAGAAGAACAGAAGATGGATTTTGGCAGTTCCCAGCTATGAGAACTGAATTCCATGGGCTGGTTGCACACTTTATTTCTCAGTCCATAGTAGACAGTTCTCCAGCTTGGCTGCTTCGTCCTTCAGCATTTTTTCGGCCTTGATCTCTAGGTTGAGCAAATCTGCATGACTTTCTTTTAAGTTTTATTTCTCATGGTTATCTTTCAACTGTTTTTTACTTGAGTATAATCTTGTCTCATAAATCTGATAGCTGAACCAAAATAAAACAATGATACCAGATGCTGTTTGATTCAACAGCCAAATAACATTTTTGTCATACAGCCTCCAGAGGATTTATTGTCTTCACAAATTAGTTCATGAGCAAAAATAGGCAGGATGGATAATAGCAGAAACTTGTCAATTTGTGTCCTAAATTTAACTTTGATAACCAGTAGTTATTCAATTTTAGCCGGTATGAGACTTTATCACCAAGTACTTGTTGGTAAATTGCCAGCAGCTGAGAGCTTTGTTCAGGACTGGTAACTTGAGACTAATGTTTGTAAAGTTACAATTTTGAATAAACACTGTAGGATTCTTTCTCAGTGACTTTCCAGTTTTTAATCTTCGGAATTCTAATTACTATAATGCTGTCAGGATGATAACTATTATACATTTTTTATTTAAATCTAGAGTACAAAGGTTGTTCTTTTGGAAGATCTTGCCTCTCATGCAGGCTTGAGGACACAGGTAAGATGGATTATAAAGAATTCCTTTCTTCCTAGGTGCAGAAACATAGAAACTAGGAACACGAGTAGGCCATTCAATATGGTCATGGCTGAAACTATCTCAATGCCATATTCCTGCTCTCGCCCCATAACCATTATGCCATTAGAATCTACATTATCCATCTCTTTCTTGAATACATTTGGTGACTTGGCCTCCATTACCCTTCAAGTGAAGAAGGTTTTTCTCCCTGCATCTCGTCTGTCCAGCCCTGTTAGAATTTTATACGTTTTAATCATATCTCCTCTCAGCCTTCTAAACTCTACTGAATACAGGCCCAATCGAACCAATGTCCCCTCTTAGGACAATCCCGCCAACCCTGGTAGCAGTCTAGTGAACCTCTGTTGCACTCCCGCTGTAGCAAGTATACCCTTCCTTCGGCAGGGCGACTAAAACTTCACACAATACTCCAGGCTCTATAAGATGTCTCTACTGATGAACTTAAATCAATGAAGGCCAACATACCATTTGTCTTGCTAATTTCTTGCTGCACCTGCCCCTCCACTTTCATTGACTGGTGTACAAGGACACCCAAATCCCTTTGTACATCCACACTTCCCAATATAATCACCATTTAAATAATATTCTTGCTTTTTCTGTATTTCACACAGAGGCATATAATTTCACATTTAGCCAAGTTGTACTGCATCGGCCATGTGTTTGCCCCCCCTTGCATTCTCCTCACAACTCTAAATCCCGCCCAGTTTAAAGTCATCAGCAAACTTGGAAGTGTTACATTTGGTTCCCTCATCCAGGTCATATATATCCTGTACAACTTGAGCATAAGCACTGATCCCTGCAGTGCCCCACTAGCCACTACCTGCCACTTGGAAAAAGACCCACACTCTGTTTCCTCTGTCAACCAATTCTTGATCCATGCCAATACATAACCCTCAACCAATGTGTTTTAATTTTTTCCACTAACCTCTTCAGAGAAACATTATCAAAAGCCTTCTGAAAGTCCAAATTCACCACATCCATTGGTTCTCCTTTAGCTATTTGACTAGTTCCATCCTAAGAAATTTCCAAATTTGTTAAGCATGATTTGCCTTTCATAAACCCACACTGGCTTTGTCCAGTCACATTAATGCTTTCCAAATGTTCTGTTAGCACATTTTTTATAATAGACTCTAGAATCTTCCCCACTACTGGGGCGGGATTCTCCGACCCCCTTGGGGGGGATCGGAGAATCGCCCGGGGCCGGCGTCAATCCCATCCTGTGTCCCGAATTCTCCGCCGCCCGAGATTCAGTGGGGGCGGGAATCGTGCCGGTTGGCGGCCTCCCCGCGGCGATTTTCCCGCCGCTGACAGGCCTCTTCCGCCGGTGTGAATTAAACCACCTACCTAACCGGTGGGATTGGTGGCGCGGGCGGGCTCCGGGGTCCTGGGGAGGGGCGCGGGGCGATCTGACCCCGGGGGGTGCCCCCACGGTGGCCTGGCCCGCGATCGGGGCCCACCAATCGGCAGGTGGGCCTATGCCATGGGGGTACTCTTTTTCTTCCGCCTCTGCCATGGTGAAGGCCAACGCGAAGGTGGAAGAGACCCCTGCGCATGCGCCGGTATGACGTCAGCAGCCGCTGACGCTCCGGCTCATGCGTGGACTTACGCCGGCCAGCGAAGTCTTTTTCAGCCCCGGCTGGCGTGGCGCCAAAGGCCGTTCACGCCAGCCGGCGGAGTGGGAACCACTCCGGCGCGGGCCTAGCCCCTCAATGTGAGGGCTTGGCCCCTAAAGGTGCGGAGAATTCCGCAACTTTGGGGCGGCCCGACACTGGAGTGGTTTACGCCACTCCGACACGCTGGGACCCCCCCCGCCCCGCCAGGTAGGGGAGAATCCCGGCCCTGATATCAAGCTGACAGGTCTGTAATTCTCCCTTTTTTCTCTCCCCACTCCCTTATATAAATGGTGGGGTTACATTTGCCACCCTCCAATCTGTAGGAACTGCAGAGTCTGTAGAATTTTAGAAGATGGCTACTAATGCATCCAAGATTTCCAGGGCCACTTACTTTAATACTCTGAGATGCAGATTATCAGGTCCTGGTGATTTATCAACCTTTAACCCTATTAACTTCCCCTGCATCATTTTCTTACAAATACTGATTTCGTTCAATTCCACCCTCTCATTAGACCCTTGGTTCTCTAACATTTCTGCGAGGTTATTTGTATGAAGACAGAACCAAAGTATGTGTTTAATTATTCTGCCATTTCGTTGTTCCCTGTCTTCTTACTGTAAAGGACCTACATTTGCCTTGACTAATTTTTTTCTCTTCGCATTTGTAGAAGTTTTTACGGTCAGTTTCTATGTTCCCTGCAATTTTACTCTCATACCTCCACTTTGATAAAATATTTTGTCCACTGAAAAAGTACTTGGTTTTATATCCAGCCCTTGGAATATCCTGAAATGTGTTTTTTAAACTTATTCTTCCGTTGCTGGGCCAGCTAATCAAATCAAATCAAATCAAATCAGCTAATCAATTTCCAGAGGGCAGTTAAGAGTCAACTACATTGCTGTGGGTAAGAACACCAGATTTCCTTTGTGCGTTGGTGAACCAGATGAGTTTTTGCGACAGCCATCATTAGACTTTTAAATTCAGATTTTTATTGAATTCACATTCCACCATCTCCCTTGGTGGGATTCGAACCCAGGTTCACAGAGCATTACCCTGTGTCTCTGGATTACCAATCCACTGACAATACCACAACGCCGTTTACAACCCCCCCCCCCCCCCCCCCCCCCCCATTACAACCCTTGACCTTTGAACTGCAAAACATTGTTGTTAATGAAGGCAAATGTTGCAAACAACTTGTCCAGAGCAAACTCCCATGAAGAGGAAATGGATGTATGGTAACTTTAAGAAAGCTGTATCTTTGTTTAATCTAAGCAGTAGCAGTTTGTATAAGGCAAACTCCATGTCTGAAGGTTTACTGCAATAATTGGTCTTTTTTTCATAAATTTGCACATCCAGTAAATGCTAATTTATTCTGTTATCCCCAGGATATTGCTGTAAGGGCCAGATAATGTTCTTCAGCATTTCAGTTTTGATTTTCCATAATTATCTAGCAGACTTGCTGTTTTGATTTCATTATTACAAAAACCTACTGAGTTCCCCTGCAAGATCAATTAGGCTGGCACAGTGAAGTATTATTTAGTAGAATCATAGAATCCCTATAGTGCAGGAGGAGGCTATTTGACCCATCGAGTCTGCACCGACCTTCCTATCTAAGCCCACTCCCCCATGCTATCCCCGTAACCCCACCTAAACGTTTGGACATTGAGGGGCAGTATAGCATGGCCAGTCCATTTAACGTGCACATCTTTGGACTGGGAGGAAACCCATGCAGACATGGGGAGAATGTGCAAACTCCACACAGACAGTGACCCAAAGTTGGAATTGAACCCAGGTCCCTAGTGCCGTGAGGCAGCAGTGCTAATCACTGTGCCACCGTGATAGAGATCAGGAAAATTTTATGTTCAATCCCTGATTAATGTTTAACTCATCTCAAATCATCTCAGCCCAAGAACATCTCTTCATGTTCCATAGTGCCCCAGGTCCAACCATCTTTAGCTGCTTCATCAATATAGGAACATAAGAAACAGGAGCAAGAATAGGCCCTTCAGCCAGCTCAACCATTCAATAACATCATGACTGATCTGATTGTGACCTTAACTCCACTTTTTCCTCGCTGACGCCAGTAACCCTCGACTCCTTGTCAGTAATGACCTTCCCTCTATTGTAAGGTCACAAGTGGGGAGGTTTACTGATGATTATGCAGTCATCAGTGCCATTTGTAACTCCTCAGATACTGAAGCAGCCTGTGCCCATGTGCCCCAAGATCTGGACAACCTTGGGGTGGTAGTGGCAAGTAACGTGCGCACCACACAAGTGGCAGGAAATGACCATTTTCAACAGAGAAAATGTAATCATCTTACCATGACTTCAACAGCATTGATCCATCGCTGAATCCCGCACTCTTCCCATGGCTGAATCCCGCACTCTTCCCATCGCTGAATCCCGCACTCTTCCCATCGCTGAATCCCGCAGTCTTCCCATCGCTGAATCCCGCACTCTTCCCATCGCTGAATCCCGCACTCTTCCCATCAATGAATCCCGCACTCTTCCCATCGCTGAATCCCGCACTCTTCCCATCGATGAATCCCGCACTCTTCCCATTGCTGAATTTTCGCACTATCAACATCCTGGGGGCCTAACTGGACTAACCCTATAAAGGCAGTGGCTACAAGAGTGGGTCAGAGGCTGGCAGTTCTGTGACAAATAATCCGCCTCCTGACTCCAGAAAGCCTGACCATCTACAAGGCACAAGTTAGGACTGTAATAGAATACTCTTCAGTTGCCCGAATGAGTGCCACTCCAATAATGCTCATAGCTTGACACTATCCAGGACAAAGAAACCCATTTAATTGGCACCCCATCACCTTTAACATTCATTCCCTCCACCACTGATGCACGGTGACAGCAGCGTGTACCATGTCCAAGATACACACTGCAACAATTCACTAAGGCTGCTTCGACAGCATCTCACAAACCTGTGACCTCTCCCTCTTAAAGAACGTGGGCAGCAAAATCCATGGGAACACCACCATAAGCAAGCTCCCCTTCAAGTCACACACAATCCTGATTTGGAACTATATCACCATTCCTTCACTGTCCTGAAACTTCTCTCCTAACAACAATTTGGGTGCACCTTAAATGGTTCAAAAAGGCTGCTCACCACCACCTTATCGAGGGTAATTAAGGATGAGCAACAAATGCTGATCTTTCCAGCGATGCTCATATTCCATGAAAGAAGTTTTAAAAAAAGACTTTGCAGCTGGCAGCAGTGGTTCAAGGAAAAGTGGAAAATTGGCCGAAATTGGGCTGGGTCGTTAAGGATCAGCAAGGTTTCCTGTTTCCAATCACTACCTAGTAACCCCAGCTGGAAATTCATTTCTGTGCAGGTGATTTGGTTCAGCTGAAATAGTTTGAACAGTATACAATGTGCTTAATTAATTGCTGGTTGATTTTAGAATGTGGTTCAATATTTTGACTTATTGCCTTCAAATTAATATTTTTAATTTATTTTAAGGATGCTATTAACAGGCTTCAAGATTTGATTGCTGAAGGAACTCTGACAGGTAAGCCACTGGTGCAATTTAAAAAGAAAAGACTTGTAGGTTCTTTAGAGTGCCTTCTGAATTATGCAATTTTCTAAGTGATAATGCGGACCTTTTGTACTGAACTGGTGGAATTATCAGCAAGGAAATAGTTTCAAAAGAGCAATATACTCTTGTGTTGACTTGTATTATTTAAGTGAATAACTGGCGACATTGATAAACTTAGTTAATTTGCTATGACATTACCCAGAAATAGAGTTCACAATTTATGAAAGTTAGTTTTCTTCCAGGTGTCCTAGATGATCGTGGAAAATTCATCTATATCACTGAAGATGAACTTGCAGCGGTGGCTCAGTTTATCAGGCAGCAAGGGCGTATTTCGATAGTTGAACTGGCACAAGCCAGCAATACTCTAATCAATCTTAATCCAGAATCGAGATCTGTTCCGGAAACTGTGGCCTAATCTCACTTATTTAAACAAAAATAAAGCTGCAAACTATATTGTTTTAATTTGTCACTTGTACCTGAATTCTTTTTGAAAATATTTTTATTTACCGCTTTGTATTATCATGACAATCTAGACATACCATCAGTGTCTGAATCTGTTTTCATTTAACTTATGAACTCAGCAACTTGTGGGGTTGAGTTCAGTTTTAACGACACCATATATGCTATTACTATGGTATCCCCTCTAGGCCCAGCTCTCTCAAACACCTTTGACGGTTTCCAAGGAAACGGGTCTTTGATGGAATCACACCTTACCACCTACACTTTGCATAATCTGAAATGTAGGTGATACAGTTTCTGTATTTGAATCTGCAGCTGCATGTAAGAATTTCCTTACAGACCTTAATAGGCTCCATCCTGTGCTCAAATTCACCTTTGAAATGGACAGCTCCTTGATGTGCTGGATGAGAAATCTGGCAGTGGATTCTTTACTGTTGTCTACTGCAAGCCTGCATTCTCTGGTCAATATACGTGTTGGGATTCTTACAGTTCTGCACACAATAAGATTGCCCTTTTAGGCAACCTTGTAAATATTGCCTAAGCTAAATCGTTCACCATGCAAGTTTGATGCAGCAATATGGAGCATCAGGGTCATTCTGTGGTATAATGACTACCCAGATCAGACTATTGCTCAACTCATAGCATGCAAACTCAGGGGTGAGCCAAAGTTTGCTGTTTTTGGTCTTGAAAAGTGCCCAGCCTACCTCAGATTGTGCTGTAAGATCAAGATGTCTCAACGTTTTGATCAACAGGTGAAGTTAGCTGTTTCACACTGCCACTGTGCAGCAGCAACACAAGTGGTATTCTCCAGTAATAGATTGTTGCCGTCAAGCCAAAAAATTGCTCTGCCTATCAAAGAAATTAATAATGTGGTAGGCCGTAACTCCCAACGACTGGAGGATTATATCAAACAGCCCGTCCCTTTGGCTATTTGCAAAAGTCTAAGCACTGTCTGTATTCAACCAGCCATGCTTGCAAAACTCAGAACAGACTATCTAATGATAGATGTGATTCAACAGCACGTACTAAACAGTCCTGATCGTACAAAGAATTACACTGGTCGCCAATTTAGGATGATCAGTCAGACTTGGGAGTGTTAAAAGCATGTTAGAAGCTACTTATATTCATACACAAGGCCCTGTTCTTTGCGGACCTAAGGAGCATACCCACACATTGCTCCCTAAGCTGTAGTTGAAAAAGGGGCAATCATTCCCTGGTTGATTTCAGGACAATGTCGCAACCAATCAGAGTTGACGTGCCTGGTTTGAATTTTGACAAAAGCTTTGCAGTTAACTGTTCCCTGGTGCATTCTCAATGGCAACTCCTCTACCAATCAGCTAACTTTCCAACCAATTAACACTCTTCAGATGCGGCATAAATTGTTGTTTACTATTGGTCATGTTATTAATCTGTCCTGACGAACACAAGAAGAAAAGCTTCGACGGCATGTCTCTTATTTCAAGAGGTGCTTTATTGTTGCATCAATAATTTAGTGGGGGCTTTTGTTTTATTTATTTGTAAGACAGTGATCCTTCCTCACCTATCTGAAACTCGTCCTTCACCTATTTTATACTCTCCTCTCGCGTAGGATTCTCCATATCTTCTATTGCTTTTTCTGACTTGTGGTCCGGCTCATTATCTGTCCAATTGACCAAGTTTGGGCAAAATGCTGGCCCAAATAATCCTGCTGAGAACTCCCAGCCTGTGTTGGTAAACCAGTTTGAGTAACAAACCGGAATTGCAATTAGATATTTGGATATAAATAATACATTGCATCTGAACAGTAAACAGCTAACAGGGGCATTGTGACCAGCATTGCAGGATTAATAGAATGTAATGCAGAAATTCATCATTACCAGATAAAAACATTTTATCACAAGCACTATGATGAAGCCTTGAGTTTTATTATACTTAACTGAAAGATCTAGGAATGATCGGCAGCTTGTAAAATTTTGTGTCCATCCTAATTACTGTCATGAACTTTTATGCAAGTTAAACAGAAGTTACTGGCTTGTATAATCCAGCATTTGGACATAACAGAGGCCTTGTGCAGGAACTGTTAACATGTAGTTTAAAGATCTAAAGTCACTGGACACAAAATTATAACAAAAGCAAAATATTGAGGGTGCTGGAAATTTTGAATAAAACCAGAAAATGCGGAGAGAAACGCAGCAGGTCTGGTGGCAGCTGTGGAGAGAAAAACCGAGTTAATGTTTCAGTCCATATGACGTCTTCAAAGTTGAGGTGAGGTAGAAATATGATGGGTTTTGTACTGTTGGAAAGGGAGTGGAGTAAAGTAGGGATAGGTGGGAACTCGGAAGAAATTTGATAAAGATGCCATGGACACAAGACAAAGGGAGTGGTAATGGTGAGAACAAAGAAAAGTACAACACAGGAACAGGCCCTTCGGCCCTCCAAGCCTGTATTGATCATGATGCCCTAACTTTAAAAACAACCTTTTGCCCTTACTCGGTCTGTATCTCTCTATTTCCTCCCTATTCATGTACTCTTCCAGATGCCTCTTAAATGTTGCTACTGTGCCTGATTCCTCCACATCCTCTGGCAGCACGTTCCACCACTCTATGCATGAAAAATTCACACTGCACATCTCCCTTAAACTTTCCCCCTCTCACCTTGAACCTGTGCCCCCTTGTAATTGACACTTCCACCCTTGGAAAAAGCTGGTTATCCACCCTGTCTATGCATCATAATTTTGTAGATCTCCCTTCAGCCTCCATCTATACAGTGAAAACAATCCTAGTTTATTCAACCTCTCCTCATAGCCAGCACCCTCAAGACCAAGCAACAGTGTGGTGAACCTTCTTTGCGTTCTCTCTAAAGCTACCACATCCTCCTGATATTGTTTTGACCAGAACTGCATGCAATGTTCCAAATGCAGCCTAATCAAGGTCAAATGCGGCCTAATCAAGGTTTTATATAGCTGCAAAATGATTTTCCAACTCCTGTACTCAAATGTCCCAGCTGATTCAGGCAAGCATGCCATTTGCCTTGGCCACCTGTGTTGCTACTTAGGGAACTGTGGACCTGCACACCCAGATCCCTCTGTATGTTAATGTTCCTAACGGATTTACAGTATAATTCATACCTAGATTTGATCCTCCACAATGCACCACCAATCATTTGTACGGATTAAACTCCCATCTGCTATTTCTATGCCCAAGTCTCCAATCTATCTATATCCTGTTGTATCCTCTGGCAATCCTTGGCACTATCAGCAATGCAAACTTACTAATCAGACCACCCACATTTTCCTCCAGATCATTTACATATACTACAAACAACAGAGGTCCCAGCACTGATCCCTGCAGAACACCGCCAGCTGCAGATCTCCTGAAAAACACCCTTCGACTGCTACTCTCTGACTTCCAAGCCAGTTCGTTATTCATTTAGCCAGCCCGCGCTGAATCCCATGTGATTTTAGATTTTGTACCTGTCTGCCAGTGGGACCTTGTCAAAGGCCTTACTAAAGTCCATATAAAGTACATCCCTTTATAGCCCTTGCCTCATCAATTTTTTTGTCACTTCTTCAAAAAGACTAAGGCAGATGCTAATAGTGGCCTAAAGGTCAAAATACCTTAAACACCAGGAGGAAAATGGAAAGCAACGAAAATGAAAAATAAAATGAAAATCGCTTATTGTCACAAGTAGGCTTCAAATTAAGTTACTGTGAACAGCCACATTCCGGTGCCTATTCGGGGAGGCTGGTGCGGGAATTGAACTGTGCTGCTGGCCTGCCTTGGTCTGCTTTCAAAGCCAGCGATTTAGACCTGTGCTAAACCAGCCCCTAAGGTGAGTATCATGAAAGAGACAAACTGAAATTCCACCGGAATTTCACCTCATGAGCTCAGCACATAACCTCTTCAAGTTAGGCCTTCCTGGAAGAGAAGTGGCAGTGAATTAAACATTTAACAGTATAAATTCCATCACATTTCTACTTCTCTTCAGCTCTGAAGAAGAGTCATACAGACTCAACGTTAACTGTTTCTCTCGATAGATACTGCCAGTTGTGCTTAAAAGGATAGCTTAACAGTGGGATGAGTAGATCTATTAAACAATTTTTATATAGAGTTCTGTTAATAAATTGCAATTTATAGTCAATATGACATTGTAATTATGTATTTTCCCTTGTACCAAATATCAGCTGGAATGAAAATGTACTTTTATATCTCCTGCTTTTGGCTCCTGATTTGAATGGTTTTCAAAAACAAATTGAAGCATTGGTTGTAGATATTTGAGAAATAAAATTGATGGTTTAATATTTCTGTTCCTGGCCATTAAATTTGATATGTTACATTGCTTCAGTTTAGAACATAACTACCCGAACAGGCGCCGGAATGTGGCGACTAGTGGCTTTTCACAGTAACTTCATTTGAAGCCTACCTGTGACAATAAGCGATTTTCAGTTCATTTTCAACATTTAATTCTACATTTTAATTACAGAGCAAATCTTAAAATGCTGATTGTACTTTTTCGCTTAGAAATGATAATCTGGTAAAATGTACTGATCTTAACACTGGAGGGAAAAACACTTTGTCTTGAATAGATATTAATATAATTTGGAATATTTACTATCTGAAAAGCTTCCTTTGATTTAAAAAGAGAACATGCAAATCCACAGTCGAGTCTATCAACATCTGAAAGAAAATGGATAAATCATTTGGATGAGACACCACTTCAATCCAAGGTCCAACCACCCTCTTCCAAAAAATAGACTTAAAATTTGCAGTACAGTAAAATCTGAGTTAAAACCCAGGGGATTTGAAATTCAGAATAAATAAGCTTCATGAAAGACGCAGAGGCCCAATGTGCGTCTCTCTGCAACCTGATATGATGCCTATAAATATAGTCTACGTGAAATGCTGTACGTTGAGCCCTTGTCTCTAGCCATTAAACACCACCCATGATCTGCGACAAGAGTTCTTAAAAATCAATCTTTATTGCACTGTCACAGAAACAAATGGAACTGTCTTACTACATCTTATCACACTTGTATGAGCTCAGCACATTTTTAACCATCCTGCTCTGATCAAGCGTGTTAACGTGACTCTGGTGGAAGAGGCCGGCTGGCTTGCGCTGTGGGAGCTACTGGGGTTTTATTTTTTGTAAAAGATCTCTGCATTACTTTTCTTGTTGGTGCTGAACAAAAGTTGGGCTAAACCGGATCAACCAGTGTGGAATTTCAGTTAATCATGGGCACTGTTCCATAACTGTTGCCAGTCTGGCCTCGGGAATGGTTTGTATCTTCGACGCAAGCGGAATTTCATGTCATCGAATTTTGACTCATTGGGATTTCGCTATCATCAAATTACTTTGAAAAGGTGAGCTATATTTACATTTCATGGGAAATGTGCCTCCCTAAAAGTCAGCTGCCATAGAAACACAGCCCAGAATTTTGTTGAAGCCAATCCGTTTTACAGTCTGAATTGTGCCCACCATATTTGTAAAGGATTGAAATATAGTGCCCATTGACTGTGCCTAAAACTGGTATTGGCTAAGGTTGAAATGTCTGACGATGCCCTGAGTGCAGCTAACAGAAATGGCAAATGCGATCCCAACCTAACCCCAACTTCCAGTTTAACTGGGTTGGATTAGAGTGCCTGGGTGGTCTGCTTTCGCAGGATAGGTTAGTAATTATGTTGATGAGACTGCATGCCTCAGATTTTAGTAACAACATGTATCTAAGGGTTGTGAGCCTGTTTTCGGCGAGTAACTTCCATCCTGACCCCTCAAAGCCTGTCAACCATCTAAAAGGCACAAGTCAGGAATGTAATGGATTACTCTCCACTTGCTTGGATGAGTGCAGCTCCCAAGACACACAAGAGCCTCGACAACATCCAGGACAAAGCAGCCCGCTTGATTGCTTCCCCGTCCACAAACATTCAAACCCTCTGCCACTGACGAACAGTTGGAACCGTGTGTACAATCTAAAAGGTGCACTACAGTAACTTGCCAATGTTCCTTAGGCAGCACCTTCCAAACCCATGACCACTGCCATCTAGAAAGGCAAGTGCAGCAGACACCTGGGACCTCACCACCTGGAGGTTTCCCTCCAAGTCACTCATCACCCTGACTTGGAAATATATCACTGTTCCTTGTCGCTGAGGCAAAATGCTGGATCTCCCTCCCTAACAGCACCGTAGGTGTACCTACACCTCAGCGGTTCAAGAAGGTAAATCACCACCACCTTCTGAAGGGCAACTAGGGATGGGCAATAAATGCTGACCTGACCAGCGACACCCTCATCCCGTAAATGTATTTAAAAAAAAAACACATCCCCCACTCTACCACAACCAGGGGACAAACCTGAGTGCAGGAGGGTATGCCAGGATCAGCACCAAGCATATCTAAAAATAAGGTGTCAACCTGGTGAAGCTATAACAGAGGACTACTTGTCTGCCAAGCAGCCCAAGCAGCAAGTGATAGACAGAACCAAGCAATTCCAGAACCCTCTGCAGTCCTAACACTTCCAGCCGTTAATGGTGATGGACAATTAAACAATTTGGGGTGGCGTGGTTAGCACTGTTGCTTCACAGCTCCAGGGTCCCAGGTTCGATTCACAGCTTGGGTCACTGTCTGCGCAGAGTCTGCACGTCCCCCCCTGTATCTGCGTGGGTTTTCTCCGGGTGCTATGGTTTCCTCCCACATTCCAAAAATGTGCAGGTTAGGTGGATTGGCCATGATCAATTGCCCATAGTGTCAAAAAAGGTTAGGTGGGGTTATGGGGATAGGGTGGAGGTGCGGGCTTAGGTAGGGTATTCTTTCCAAGGGCAGGTGCAGATGGGCTGAATGGCCTCCTTTTGCATTGTAGATTCTATGCACTCATTAGAGAAAGAGGCTCCACAGATATGCCCATGATGGGGGGCCCAGCACATCAGTTCAAAAGATAAGGCTGTAGCATTTGCAGCCATCTTCAGCCAGAAGTGGCAAGAGGATGATCCAACTTTGGCCTCCTCCTGAGGTCCCCAGCATCATAGTCTTCTGCTAATTTGATTGATTCCACATGATATCAAGGAACAGCTGAAGGCACTGGAAACTATAAAGGCTAAGATGGGCCCAGAAAACATTCCAGTAATAGCACTGAAGACTTGCGTTGCAGAATTAGCCATGTCCCTAGCCAAGCTACTCCATCACAGCTATAGCACTGATCTCTACCAGGCAATGTGGAAAATTGTCCTGGTATGCCCTGTCCAGGGTAGTCCTGTCCACAAAAAGGACAAATCCAACCTAATTACTGCCCCATCAGCCTGCTGTCTATCATTAGCAAAGGGATGGAAAATGTTGTCAACAGTGCTATCAAGCAGCACCTATTTAGCAACAACTTGCTCGCTGACATTCAGTTTGGATTCTCTACCACGGCCAACCAGTTCCAAAGCCCATTGTAACTTTGGTACAAACCTGGACAAAAGAGCTGAATTTTGGTCATGCAAGGGCGATTGTCTTTGATATCAAAGCGACATTTGCGTAAGTGTGGCATCAAGGAGCGTCAGCAAAACTGAGTAAATGGGAATCAGAGGTAAAACACCGCTGGTTGGAGTCATACCTGCACAAAGGAAGATGGTTGTTGTAAGTCCATCATCTTAGTCCCAGAACATCTCGGTAGAAGGACATCAGGGTGGTGTCCGAGGTTAACCATCTTCGCTGCCTCATCAATGATCCTCCCTCATAGATTATGGCTGGATGAATTCCTTTTTCAGCCAGAGTTCATTGTCTCAGTTGATTACTTCCAATGCTTGGGCCAGTTGAGTACATTAAGTGATTGGCTGAATGTTTTGCGAAATGTTCAGGAGATGGTCCCATTCACATTCAGATTGTCTTATGGGGTTGTCTTTATTTTGATGGAATTTGTGAGGCATAGTCATCTTAGAAACTGTTATTTCAGATCACTAGAATTATATTGGAGGGCTGGTTTAGCTCAGTGGGCTAGAGAGCTGGTTTGTGATGCAGAACAAAGCCAGCAGCATGGGTTCAATTCCCATACCAGCTGAGAATTCTGAATTCTCACACTGTACCCGAACAGGCGCTGGAATTGGGCGGCTAGGGGCTTTGCGCAGTAACTTCATTGCAGTGTTTATGTAAGCCTACTTTTTACAATAATGGTTGTTTATTGTTTATTTTTTTATTATTTATTTATTTCAGCCTTCTAAAACTCAATAGTTTTCAGATGGTAAATACATAATGTTTAATATAAAGCAGGCTTTATAACATTATTTAGATTTTAGTCACTCAATATATTTTATACACCATACAAACGATAAGGAAGAGTGGATTCCACTTTCATCACTTTTTTCTGTTGTCAGGCACACACTTTGTAAAAATGCTGCCTACGACTTCTCGTCATTTGTTAATTCTAGCGCTTCCTTGGAAGAATTTCATGCTTACGTACCCAATGGCAGCACTGAGCTCTGACCCTTATTAAATGCAAGAAAATCCTAAAGCTACCCAAAGTCATTGAATATTTCTGAATAAAGTGAAGTGAAAATCGCTTATTGTCACGAGTAGGCTTCAATGAAGTTACTGTGAAAAGCCCCTAGTCGCCACATTCCGGCGCCTGTTTGGGGAGAAAGTACACTTGAAAATGAAAATTGCTTATTGTCACGAGTAGGCTTCAAATGAAGTTACTGTGAAAAGCCCCTAGTCGCCATATTCCGGCACCTGTTTGGGGAGAAAGTACACTTGAATATCCTTCCAACGTTAAAAAACTGGTTGTCGGTGGAATTAATTTCAAAAATGCATGCCGTCACCAGCTGTGAAAAGCAACACTTGAGAGGGCGAGGAAGCAGCTCGCATTGGCGAGACCAACCCTATCGAGAAATAAAACTAGAAACTGTTGGATAAAAGGAACAGGTTTGGCAGCATCTGTGGAAGGAGAAACAGGGTTAACATGGACCCTTCTACAGAACTGAAAAAGGATGTAAGGCGGCCGGGGGGGGGGGGGGGGGGGGAGAATGAATGTCCATGGCAGGTTGGAGCTGAGGAGAGATTCGCAAAGTTGCCATGGGCATGGAGACAAACCTGCAGCCTTGCTGCCTCAGCGCCAGGGACCTGGCTTCAATTCCAGCCTTGGGTCAATGTCAGTGAGGGGTTTGTACGTTCTCCCCACATCTGCCTGTTCTGGGGGAGGTGGGACCAGTACAAACCGGAAGGTCTGCAGTTGGGCAGGACTGGAACCGATGTCCTAGTGGGGGAGGGGGTGTTTGCTAGTGCTGTTGGGGAGGGTATAAACTAACGTGGCAGGGAGATGGGAACCGATGCAGGAAGTTGGAGGTGCTCCGGTTTCCTCCCACAGTCCAAAGATGTGCGGGTTAGGTGGATTGGCCATGCTAAATTGCCCGTAGTGTCCTAAAAAGGTTAAGTGGGGGGGGGGGGGGGGGGGGGGTTGTTGGGTTACGGGTATAGGGTGGATACCTGGGGTTTGAGTAGGGTGATCATTGCTCGGCACAACATCGAGGGCCGAAGGGCCTGTACTGTTCTATGTTCTATGTAAGTAAAACGGGGCCAGAAACAAAAAGCAGTAAGGGGGAAAGTGTAAGGCAGAGAAGCCATAATCAAAAAGGGCCACAGTACAGAGTACAGTGACTGAGGTGAGTGTAAAAGGGGAAGATTGAGGGTGTTGTACCTAAATGCATGCAGTATACGGAACAAGGTAAATGAGCTTGTTGCGCACATTGAAATTGGCCGCTACGATGTTGTGGGCATCACGGAGACATGGCTGCAAGGGGATCAGGGTTGGGATCTAAATATCCAAGGATAAATGTCCTATCAAAAGGACAGGCAGATGGGCAAAGGGGGCGGGGTTGCATTGTTAGTAAGGAATGAAGTTAATTCGATAGCACGGAGCGATATAGGATCAGAAGGCATACACTCTGTGGGTAGAGTTGAGGAATCGCAAAGGTAAAAAGACCCTGATGGGAGTTATGTACAGGCCCCCAAGCAGAAGTCAGGATGTGGGACAGAAAATAAATCAGGAGATAGAAAAGGCATGTAAAAAAGGCAATATTACAATCATCATGGGGGATTTCAGTATGCAGGTGGACTGGGAAAATCAGGTTGGGAGTGGATCCCAAGAAAAGGAATTTGTGGAATGTCTAAATTTTTTTGGAGCAGCTTGTGACAGAGCCTACGAGGGAACAGGCAATTCTGGATTTAGTGATGTGTAATGAGGCAGACTTGATTAGAGAACTTAAGGTGAAGGAACCCTTAGGAAGCAGTGACCACAATATGATAGAATTCACCATGCAGTTTGAGAGGGAGAAGCTGCAATCAGAAAAAAGAAAAGAAAATAACTTGCTTATTGTCACAGATCGGCTTCAAATGAAGTTAATGTGAAAAGCCCCTAGTCGCCACATTCCGGCATCTGTTCAGGGAGGCTGGTACGGGAATTGAACCGCGCTGCTGGCCTGCTTTAAAAGCCAGCTATTTAGCCCTGTGCTAAACCAGATGTAACAGTATTACAATTAAATAAGGGTAACTACAAAGACATAAGGGAGTAGCTGGCTAGAGTTTATTGGAAAAGGACCCAAGCAGGGAAGACAGTGGAACAGCAATAATGGGAGTTTTTGGGGGTTATTAGGGAGGCACAACAGAAATTCATCCCAAGGTAGAGGAAACATGCTGAGGGGAGGACAAGGTATCCATGGCTGACGAGGGATGTCAAGGACAGCATAAAAGCTAAAGAAAAAGCATACAAAGTGGTGAGGATTAGTGGGAAGCCTTTAAAAGCGAGCAGAGGACAACTAAAAATGCAATAAGGGGGGAGAAGATGAAGTATGAGTTCAAGCTAGCTAGTAATATAAAGGAAGATGGGAAGAGATTTTTTTCAATATATTAAAGGTAAGAGAGAGGCAAAAATAGACATTGGCCCACGAAAATGTGGCTAGAGAAGTAATAATAGGAAACAAAGAAATGGCAGAAGAACTGAATAGTTACTTTGCATTAGTCTTTACGGTGGAAGACTCTAGTGGGATTCCAGAGCTCCAGGAGAAGCAGGGTGCAGAGGTGAGTGCAGTGACCATTACTAAGGAGAAGGTTCTGGGGAAACTGAAAGGTCTGAAGGTGGATACGTCACCTGGACCGGATGGACTACACTCCAGTGTCCCACAAGAGACAGCTGAAGAAATTGTGGAGGCATTGGTGATGATCTTTCAGGAATCACTGGAGGCAGGAAGGATCCCAGAGGACTGGAAAGTGACTAATGTAACACCACTGTTTAAGAAGGGAGGGAGGCAGAAGACGGGAAATTATAGGCCGATTAGCCTGACTTCGGTCATTGGTAAGATTTTAGAGTCCGTTATTAAAGATGAGATCGCGAAGTACTTGGAAGCGCATGGTAAAATAGGACTGAGTCAGCACGGCTTTGTCAATCTGTTCGAGTTCTTTGAGGAGGTAACAAGGAAGTTAGACAAAGGAGAACCAGTGGACATGATTTATTTAGATTTCCAGAAGGCTCTTGACAAGTCCAGGGAACTACAGGCCCGTGAGCCTTACATCAGTGGTAGGGAAATTGCTGGAGAGAATCCTTCAAGACAGGACCTACTCCCATTTGGAAGCAAATGGACGTATTAGTGAGAGACAGCATGGTTTTGTGAGGGGGTGGTCGTATCTCACTAACTTGATAGAGTTTTTCGAAGAGGTCACAAAGATGATAGATGCAGGTAGGGCAGTGGATGTTGTCTATATGGACTTCAGTAAGGCCTTTGACAAGGTCCCTCATGGTAGACTGGTACAAAAGGTGAAGTCATACGGGATCAAGGGTGAGCTGGTAAGGTTGATACAGAACTGGCTAGGTCATAGAAGGCAGAGAGTAGCAATGGAAGGGTGCTTTTCTAATTGGAGGGCTGTGACTAGTGGTGTTCCGCAGGGATCAGTGCTGGGACCTTTGCTGTTCGTAGTATATATAAATGATTTGGAGGAAAATGTAACTGGTCTGAATAGTAAGTTTGCAGACGGCACAAGGGTAGGTGGAATTGCGGATATCGATGAGGACTGTCAGAGGATACAGCAGGATTTAGATCGTTTGTAGACTTGGGCAGAGAGATGGCAGATGGAGTTTAATCTGGACAAATGTGAGGTAATACATTTTGGAAGGTCCAATGCAGGTAGGGAATATACAGTGAATGGTAGAACCCTCAAGAGTATTGAAAGTCAGAGAGATCTAGGTGTACAGGTCCACAGGTCACTGAAAGGGGCAACACAGGTGGAGAAGGTAGTCAAGAAGGCATACGGCATGCTTGCCTTCATTGGCCGGGGCATTGAGTATAAGAATTGACAAGTCATGTTGCAGCTGTATAGAACCTTAGTTAGGCCACACTTGGAGTATAGTGTGCAATTCTGGTTGCCACACTACCAGAAGGATGTGGAGGCTTTAGAGAGGGTGCAGAAGAGATTTACCAGGATGTTGCCTGGTATAGAGGGCATTAGCTATGAGGAACGGTTGAATAAACTGAAATTTGTTCTCACTGGAACGACGGAGGTTGAGGGGGTGACCTGATAGAGGTCTACAAAATTATGAGGGGCATAGACAGAGTGGATAGTCAGAGGCTTTTTCTCAGGGTAGAGGGGTCAATTACTAGGGAGCATAGGTTTAAGGTGCAAGGGGCAAGGGTTAGAGGAGATGTACGAGGCAAATCTTTTTACACAGAGGGTAGTGGGTGCCTGGAACCCGCTGCCGGAGGAGGTGGTGGAAACAGGGACGATAATGACATTTATAGGGCATCTTGACAAATACATGAATAGGATGGGAATAGAGGGATATGGACCCCGGAAGTGTAGACGATTTTAGTTTAGACGGGCAGCATGGTCGGCGCAGGCTTGGAGGGCCGAAGGGCCTGTTCCTGTGCTGTACTTTTCTTTGTTCTTTGTGCCGCATAGGAGATGGTAAATAAGTTAAAAGCCCAAGGTATTAAGGGTAAGATCCTGGCATGGATAGAGGATTGGCTGACTGGCAGAAGGCAGAGAGTGGGGATAAAGGGGTCTTTTTCAGGATGGCAGCCAGTGACTAGTGGTGTGCCTCTGCTGGGACCACAACTTTTCACAATATACATTAATGATTTGGAAGAAGGTACTGAAGGCACTGTTGCTAAGTTTGCAGATGATACAAAGATCTGGAAAGGGAAAGGTAGTATTGAGGAAGCAAGGGGGCTGCAGAAGGATTTGGATAAGCTAGGAGAATGGGCAATGAAGTGGCAAATGAAATACAATGTGGAAAAGTGTGAGGTTATGCACTTTGGAAGGAGGAATTTAGGCATAGACTATTTTCTAAATGGGGAAATGCTTAGCAAATCAGAAGCACAAAGGGACTTGGGAGTCCTTGTTCCCGATTCTCTTAAGGTTAACGTGCAGGTTCAGTCGGCGGTAAAGAAAGCAAATGCAATGTTAGTATTCATGTCAAGAGGGCTAGAATACAAGACCAGGGAGGTACTTCTGAGGGTGTATAAGACTCTGGTCAGATCCCGTTTGGAGTATTATGAGCAGTTTTGGGCCCCGCACCTAAGGAAGGATGTGCTGGCCTTGGAAAGGGTCCAGAGGAGGTTCACAAGAATGATCCCTGGAATGAAGAACTTGTCGTATGAGGAACGGTTGAGGACTCTGGGTCTGTACTCGTTGGAGTTTAGCAGGATGAGGGGGGATCTTATTGAAACTTACAAGATACTGCGAGGCCTGGATAGAGTGGACGTGGCGAGGATGTTTCCACTTGTAGGAGAAACTAGAACCAGAGGACACCATCTCAGACTTAAGGGACGATCCTTTAAAACAGAAATGAGGAGAAATTTCTTCAGCCAGAGGGTGGTGAATCTGTGGAACTCTTTACCACAGAAGGCTGTGGAAGCCAAATCACTGAGTGTCTTTAGGACAAAGATAGATAGGTTCTTGATTCATAAGGGGATCAGGGGTTATGGGGAGAAGGCAGGAGAATGGGGATGAGAAAATATCAGCCATGATTGAATGGTGGAGCAGACTCGATGGGCCGAGTGGCCTAATTTGCTCCTATGTCTTATGGTCTTACGTGTGGGTTTCCTCCTGGTGCTCTGGTTTCCTACGACAGACCAAAGATGTGCAGGTTAGGTGGATTGACCGTGATAAATTGCCCCTCAAGTGTCCAGGGATATGGAGGTTAAGTTATGGGGTTATGGGAATACGGTGGAGTGGACATGGGGGGGGGGGGGAACAGCCTCTTTTCTCGGAGTTGCTGGTCATTGGAGGACAGGCAGTGTTGGAGGAGGAGGGGAAATAGTGATCTTAACATTGCGATACCCCGGGACCTGCTCGACACACACCAATGGGTTAATAGTCCTTTGTGTGTCACCGCGACCACGCAGTACGCACGTCATTATTCGAAAAGACGGTGCAGACCCTTTTTTTAAATAGCGGACCCAATTCATTTTTTCCAATTATGGGGCAATTTTAGCGTGGCCAATCCACCTGCGCTGCACATCTTTGAGTTGTGGGGGTGAAACCCATGCAAATATGGGAAGAATGTGCAAACTCCAGATAGACAGTGACCAAGAGCCAGAATCGAACCTGGGGCCTCAGCGCCACGAGGCAGCAATGCTAACCACTGCACCACCATGCTGCCTAGCAAACCCGATGGGCCGAATGGCCTCCTTCTGCACTGAAGGGATTCTATGATTCTAAAGCCTGAAAAATCCTCAAGAAAGTCTGCATTGCAGCACCAATTTCTTTCTAAAGCAGTGTGTCTCATTTCCCGGACATCCAGAAGTCGGGATGTGAAATTATGTTGTGAGTTGGTGATTCCCAGTGGACAGGGCACGGCCCAGCTTTGGGGCGGGCAGGCGTTTCCTCCTCCTCGGAGTTGCTGGTCATTGGAGGACAGGTAGCGTTGGAGGAGGAGGGGAAATAGTGATCTTAACATTGCGATACGCCCGGGACCTGCTCGACACACACCAATGGGTTAATAGTCCTTTGTGTGTCACCGCGGCCACGCAGTGCGCACGTCAGGCCGGGTTCCTGTTCGCTCTCCTCCCCTCTCCGAGACGCCGCTCAGTGGCAATCCAGCGCCAGCGGGGGCGGGAATGGAAAGCGGGCTGTCGGTGCCGCACAATCGCAACCTGCCGGCCGCTGTCACCCAGTGCTTCTCGGTGGTGGCACTGTGCACGGCCGTGGCCGATCCCAACTGGTTCCAGGTCTCCCTGAACGGCACCTCCTCGCAGATCTACGGAGTGGCTTATGTGGTGCGTCTGCAGGGAAACCTCACCGCAGGTAAAGCGACCGAGCAGGGAGGAGGAGGAGGTGGCGGCGGCGGCGGCGCGGCGGCGGCCGGGGGGCGGGGGGGGGGGGGGGGGGGAAGGCAGTGACACTTGTAGACCGCTCGGCATCCCTCTTGTTAGAGGCGGCCACCCCCGCCTCCCTCAGCAGCCTGAGAGTTTCATAAACACCAACACCAGTTGTTATCCCCCTCCCCTCTCCTCGCTTTAAACTTTACTTTCCAAACCTCCCCCCCCCCCCCCAGGAAGGGGGAACACAGAAAATATGCCCCAGTTAACTAGAGGGGTGACACTAATTACGAACTAGATCATCAAAGTTGCCAGGTTGAGTTATGGAAAATAACATGAACACATTCATGCCAGCTGCACCACCTCAGGATTGGATTGGATTTGTTTATTGTCAGTGTACCGAGGTACAGTGAAAAGTATTTTTCTGCAAGCAGCTCAACAGATCGTTAAGTACATGGAAGAAAAGGGAATTAAACAAAATTCAAGAAAATACATGAGAATACATAATAGGGCAACACAAGATATACAATGTAACTACATAAGCATTGGCATCGGTTGAAGCATATAGGGTGTAGTGTTAATGAGGTCAGTCAATAAGGGTCATTTAGGAGTCTGATGACAGTGGGGACAAAGCTGTTTTTGAGTCTGTTCGTGCGTGTTCTCAGACTTCTGAATCTCCTGCCCGATGGAAGAAGTTGGAAAAGTGAGTAAGCCGGGTGGGAGGGATCCTTGATTATGCTGCCCGCTTTCCCCTGGCAGCGGGAGGTGTAGATGGAGTCCATGGATGGGAGGCAGGTTCGTGTGATGGACTGGGCGGTATTCACGACTCTCTGAAGTCCCTTGCGGTCCTGGGCCGAGCAGTTGCCATACCAGGTTGTGATGCAGCCCGATAGGATGCTTTCTATGGTGCATCTGTAAAAGTTGGTAAGGGTTAATGTGGACATGCCGAATTTCCTTAGTTTCCTGAGGAAGTATAGGCGCTGTTGTGCTTTCTTGGTGATAGCGTCGATGTGAGTGGACCAGGACAGAGTTTTGGTGATGTGCACCCCTAGGAATTTGAAACTGCTAACCATCTCCCCCAGGGATACCCTGAAGTGCCTTAAAAAGCCAATGAGGTACTTCTTGGTCGATCAAAAGTAGGGCAGGCAGTTGGCCAGGTTTTTGCACAGCCCTACCATTCCGCATTGAAGACTGGTGCTCTTGACAAGATTCCGTTTTGGTGATGTTGGTGTGGGATCATTACAGAGACCCACAAGACCAGGTGCTCTTTTTCAATCAGCACTTTGGCAATCTGAAAGGATAGATGTGGGTTTAATCTCTCATCTAAAAGATTTTGCCTCCAACATAATGCACTGGAAGGGTTCAGATGCAATTAAGCGCTCAAATTCTGAAATAGGGCCTGGATTCACAACCTTGTGACTTGGGGGCTGTGCTACCACAGGCACTACCACCTTCCCTATGCTCTCAAGGCGCACTTTATTAGTTGGCTGGACAGCTGGTTCGTGATACAGCACGAGGCCAGCAGCACGGGTTTAATTCCCATATCATCTGAGGTTATTCATGAAGGCCCCGCCTTCTCAACCTTGCCCCTGGCCTGAGGTGTGGTGATCCTCAGGTTAAATCACCACCAGTCAGCTCTCCCCCTCAAAGGGGAAAGCAGCCTATGGTCATTTGGCACTATGGCGACTGTATTTGGCCCCGTGCCGATCATGCTACGTCGCAGTGCTCAGTTCCTAAGCCTTAAATCTTTTTCATCTCCGGAACATTTTGGTTCCCTCTCATCGACCTGCTTGAATTCTTTAAAATTATGAAAGGTTTTGATGGAACGGATACCAAGAAAATGGCTACAGAGGGAACACTTTCACTTTCTTCTTTTGGCCATTGATCCTGACATGTTGGGAGATCCCAACACATCAGAGGGAAGATTGTAAACTGAAACATGACAGGCTGAAAGACATGTTTAATTATTTTCAAGGCTACAGATCGGAAGACCAGCCAAACAATCTCCATCCCAGGAAAGACTCCCGACCTGAGCCCCTCCAGGCCAGCCCAAGCACTTCCCCTGACCTCATATCCCCTGAGGGATCCCCCCTTGGCACTTTGGAGGCAAGTGTAGGGAGGGTACTCACCCCCCTTACTCCCCTTGGAGTGCTAGGCACCAGGTTGGTGCTGCCAAGGGGCGGATACTGAAGGGCGAAACTGAGGTGGGGGGAGGCATTTGGCAAACCCATAACAAAGTGTTGCTCACTTGGGGGGTGGGGGGCGGGGCTGCCACTAATTGAGGCAAAGGGGCTTATCCAGCGATTAGGGGGAGGGCTGCAGCAATATTCTGAGATCGGAGCACCCTTTAAAAATGGTACCTCAGCATGGTGGCACAGTGGGTTCGCCCTGTTGCCTCACGGCACCGAGGTCCCAGGTTCGATTCCGGCTCTCGGTCACTGTCCGTATGGAGTTTGCACATTCTCCCCGTGTTTGCGTGGGTTTAGCTCCCATAACCCAAAGATGTGCAGGGTAGGTGGATTGGCCACGCTAAATTGCCTCGTAATTGGAAAAAATTAATTGGGTGCTCTAAATTTACCAAAACAAATGGTACCTCCATCTGTGAGGAGAGGGACCTGTCAGCGAGTTTAGGATTGATCCCTCTCAAGTTCAACATAAAACCCGATACTGTGACAAGAACTTTCTAAGTGCCGTTGAATGGCTCATGCATACTGCTAGTAGGAAGCAGTCCTGATTCCCCGCAGGCAGGAGCACTTATCCTCGAAGCTGGGGAATTGTGCCTCATTTGTATGTGACCCCTCCTCCTCTGCCACCTTGACCTTAATCCATGCCTGCTCTTCAGGCTCCCATTTACCTTCACCAACTCCAGTCACTCCAAAACTCTACAGCTTGCATTCTTCCTTGAGCAAAGTCCTGTACACTCGTCTTGCTTTACGTTGTGTCTCATTGATTACAGAATCCTCACCCTGTTTTTATGGTTTAATAACAGTTTGTTTTGGTGATTTACCCCAGACTACCCCTCTGCCTTCCATTCACAACTTGTCCTCGCTTGGGATGGGGGAGGTTGTATTGTAAATAAATTCAGCAGGTCAGGCTGCAACTATGGAGGGAAAAACAGAGTCAATGCTGAGGGGGAGCGGGAGGCTGAACAAAACTCTGAAATAGCCTCAAAACGTGTTGGGCTTGCTGGGGGCTGTCCCAGCCGAGGGTGCCAAGTCCGTTGACTCTTAGGATCGGGGTGTCCTGGCTCAGACAACCATTGCTACAGCATGTGATTTAAATGCACCCCTTTGGCGCTACTTACAGGCTCCTGGCTACTCATATTGCTTATTGCGTCCTGTGAATGCTCAAAGCGCCTATCGTCATCTGGGAGCCCACCCAGGCTGCCACTCTGAAAACCCTCATACCCCAACTGTATCGTCAAGGGGATGTTCATGCCCAACTCAGTCAGTGACCCACCAATTGGAACTCCTCAGAAGCGCTGCCCCACTGCAGAGGAAGCAGGGGATTAGCAGAGCTCACTCCAACCGAAGGACATCTGCACCGTGGCCTTTGAAACCCTCCCTCTCAGGGTAGAGGCCTTACCAGTGACCCCCACCCCTCAGAATTAGCAGCTGTCTCCTCTTGGTGAGGTTGGCAGCACTGACCGCCTATGCCACCACCTCCCAGGCGCTGTTCAGGAAGACCGGCTTGAGTGCTTAAAACCAGCTCCAGCAGTCAGGCTCTTTAGCGCTAATTCCGGCCTCAACGGTTATAATGCCCTTTGAACCGGGAATTGCTCTCAATTTGTGCTGACACACTTACCGAATAGCATCCCGAACGGAAATGTGAATCACATGCAATTCAGCCTCAGAGGGAACACTGAGTGTTCCAAACAGAGAATTCAGTCCACTGTTTTACTGGAAGGAGTGTTTGGGGTCTTGGATGGTGGGATGGATTGAAGTAATATGGCATGGGTTGCATCTCTTGCAGTGACATGGTAGGGTTCCATCGGGGAGGGCAGGGGAGATTTGTTTGGTGGTGGCATTGCACTGGAGGTAGTAATGCTGGGGGAAGGATGATCCATTGAATATGGGAGCTGCTGAAATGGAAGGTAAGGACAAGGGGGACCCTAGCATGGTTCTGGGAGGTAGGGAAGTGTGAGAGCAGAAGTACGTGAAATAGATTGGGCATGGTGGAGCGCCCTGTCAACCGCACTGAGTAGGTCGCTTGGTTGAGGAAAAAACAAAGACATATATGAAGAGCTAGAATGGAAGGTTGCATTGTCAACACATGATAGAGACGGGGAAACTGATAGAATGGAATAGAGTCCTTACAGGAAGCGGAGTGTGGGACGTGTCGTCAAGGTAACAGTGCGAATCAGTGGGTTTCTAGGGAATATTAGTTGATAGCCTATCATCAGAAATGGACTCGGGGAAGTCAAGGAAGTGAATAGAACAGTACAGCACTGTACAGGCCCTTTGGCCCATGATATTTTGCTGACCATTTATCCTAATCTAAGATCAACCTAACCTACACCCCTTCAATTTACTGCTGTCCATGTGTCTGAAAGTCGCTTAAATGTCCCTAATGGCTCTGATTCCACCACCTCCGCTGGCAGTGCATTCCGCACACCCACCACTCTGTGTAAAGAACCTATCTCTGACATCTCCCCTATTCACAGTAACTTCATTGCAGTGTTAACGTAAGCCTACTTGTGACGCTAATAAAGATGATTATTAATATGTTCCTTGGCCAATTGCAGAAGCATTATAAAACAACATATGATACCAAGCCACATAAGGAGATATTAGGTCAAATGACCAATAGGTTGGTCAAAGCTGGTACCGGCAGGCAGGAAGGTGGTTTAAAGTGTGTCTTCTTCAATGCCAGGAGCATCCAGAATAAGGTGGGTGAACTTGCGCATGGGTTGGTACCTGGGACTTCGACGCTGTGGCCATTTCGGAGACATGGATAGAGCAGGGACAGGAATGGTTGTTGCAGGTGCCGGGGTTTAGATATTTCAGTAAGCTCAGGGAAGGTGGTAAAAGAGGGGAAGGGGTGGCATTGTTAGTCAAGGACAGTATTACGGTGGCAGAAAGGAAGTTTGATGAGGACTCGTCTACTGCGGTAGTATGGGCTGTGGTTAGGAGCAGGAAAGGAGAGGTCACCCTGTTAGGGGTTTTCTATAGGCCTCCGAAAAGTTCCAGAGATGTAGAGGAAAGGATTGCAAAGATGATTCTGGATATGAGCGAAAGCAACAGGATAGTTGTTATGGGGGACTTTAACTTTCCAAATATTGACTGGAAACGCTATAGTTTGAGTACTTTAGATAGTTCCGTTTTTGTGCAGGAGGGTTTCAATGTGTGCAGGAGGGTTTCCTGACACAGTATGTAGATAGGAATTAGGGGCAGCAGGGTAGCATGGTGGTTAGCATAAATGCTTCACAGCTCCAGGGTCCCAGGTTCGATTCCCGGCTGGGTCACTGTCTGTGTGGAGTCTGCACGTCCTCCCCCTGTGTGCGTGGGTTTCCTCCGAGTGCTCCGGTTTCCTCCCACAGTCCAAAGATGTGTGGGTTAGGTGGATTGGCCATGCTAAATTGCCTGTAGTGTCCTAATAAAAGTAAGGTTAAGGGGGGGGGGGGTTGTTGGGTTACGGGTATAGGGTGGATACGTGGGTTTGAGTAGGGTGATCATGGCTCGGCACAACATTGAGGGCCGAAGGGCCTGTTCTGTGCTGTACTGTTCTATGTTCTATGTTCTATGAGAGGCGAAGCCATATTGGATTTGGTACTGGGTAATGAACCAGGACAGGTGTTAGATTTGGAGGTAGGTGAGCACTTTGGTGATGGTGACCACAATTCGATTACGTTTACTTTAGTGATGGAAAAGGATAGGTATATACCGCAGGGCAAGAGTTATATCTGGGGGAAAGGCAATTATGATGCGATGAGGCAAGACTTGAGATGTGTGGGATGGAGAGGAAAACTGCAGGGGATGTGCACAATGGAAATGTGGAGCATGTTCAAGGAACAGCTATTGTGTGTCCTTGATAAGTATGTACTCGTCAGGCAGGGAGGATGTGGTCGAGCGAGGGAACCGTGGTTTACTAAAGCAGTTGAAACACTTGTCAAGAGGAAGAAGGAGGCTTATGTAAAGATGAGACGTGAAGGTTCAGTTAGGGCGCTCGAGAGTTACAAGTTAGCTAGGGAGGCCCTAAAGAGAGAGCTAAGAAGAGCTAGGAGGGGACATGAGAAGTCTTTGGCAGATAGGATCAAGGATAACCCTAAAACTTTCTATAGATATGTCAGGAATAAAAGAATGACTAGGGTAAGTGTAAGGCCAGTCAAGGACAGCAGTGGGAAGTTGTGCGTGGAGTCCGAGGAGATAGGAGAGGTGCTAAATGAATATTTTTCGTCAGTATTCACACAGGAAAAAGACAATGTTGTCGAGGAGAATACTGAGATACAGGCTACTAGACTAGAAGGGCTTGAGGTTCATAAGGAGGAGGTGTTAGCAATTCTGGAAATTGTGAAAATAGATAAATCCCCTGGGCTGGATGGGATTTATCCTAGGATTCTCTGGGAAGCTAGGGAGGAGATTTCTGAGCCTTTGGCTTTGATCTTTAAGTCATCTTTGTCTACAGGAATAGTGCCAGAAGACTGGAGGATAGCAAGTGTTGTCCCCTTGTTCAAGAAGGGGAGTAGAGACAACCCTGTTTACTATAGACCAGTGAGCCTTACTTCTGTTGTGGGCAAAGTCTTGGAAAGGTTTATAAGTGATAGGATGTATAATCATCTGGAAAGGAATAATTTGATTAGAGATCGTCAACACGGTTTTGTGAAGGGTAGGTCGTGCCTCACAAACCTTATTGAGTTCTTTGAAAAGGTGACCAAACAGGTGGATGAGGATAAAGCAGTTGATGTGGTGTATATGGATTTCAGTAAAGCGTTTGATAAGATTCCCCATGGTAGGCTATTGTAGAAAATACAGAGGCATGGGATTCAGGGTGTTTTAGCTGTTTGGATCAGAAATTGGCTAGCTGGAAGAAGACAAAGGGTGGTGGTTGATGGGAAATGTTCAGACTGGTGTCCAGTTACTAGTGGTGTACCACAAGGATCTGTTTTGGGGCCACTGCTGTTGGTCATTTTTATAAATGACCTCGAGGAGGGCGTAGAAGGATGGATGAGTAAATTTGCAGATGGCACTAAAGTCGGTGGAGTTGTGGACAGTGTGGAAGGATGTTACAAGTTACAGAGGGACATAGATAAGCTGCAGCGCTGGGCTGAGAGGTGGCAAATGGAGTTCAATGCAGAAAAGTGTGAGGTGATTCATTTTGGAAGGAATAACAGGAAGACAGAGTACTGGGCTAATGGTAAGATTCTTGGTAGTGTGGATGAGCAGAGAGATCTTGGTGTCCTTGTACATAGATCCCTGAAAGTTGCCACCCAGGCTGAGAGGGTTGTTAAGATGGCGTACGGTGTGTTAGCTTTTATTGGTAGAGGGATTGAATTTCGGAGCCATGAGGTCATGTTGCAGCTGTACAAAACTTTGGTGCATTTTTTGGTGCATTTGGAGTATTGCGTGCAATTCTGGTCGCCGCATTATAGGAAGGATGTGGAAGCATTGGAAAGGGTGCAGAGGAGATTTACCAGAATGTTGCCTGGTATGGAGGGAAGATCTTATGAGGGAAGGCTGAGGGACTTGAGGCTGTTTTCGTTAGAGAGAAGAAGGTTAAGAGCTGACTTAATTGAGGCATACAAGATGATCAGAGGATTAGATAGGGTGGACAGCGAGAGCCTTTTTCCTCGGATGGTGCTGTCTAGCATGAGGGAACATAGTTTTAAATTGAGGGGAGATAGATACAGGACAGATGCCAGAGGTAGGTTCTTTACTCAGAGAGTAGTAAGGGCGTGGAATGCCCTGCCTGCAACAGTAGTGGACTCGCCAACACTAAGGACATTCAAATGGTCATTGGATAGACATATGGATGATAAGGGAATAGTGTAGATGGGCTTTAGAGTGGATTTAAAGGTCGGCGCAACGTCGAGGGCCGAAGGGCCTGTACTGCGCTGTAATGTTCTATGTTTTATGTTTAAGGAGTGTCCTAGAGGTGGAAAGTGAAGCAGACAGGTGAAAATGCTTAGACAGTAAATTCAGGGCTTGGGGTCTAGGCAGCTGAATGCATGACCACCAATCGAGATTGTTGAACTGTGGCCAGATAAAATCTGATGGGAAGGCCGGTGTCCCAATGCTGTACAGGCAACGGTCCTTCCAAAGCTAATGTTGCCCGTTCGGTTGCCTCAGATGTCTGTTTAAAAATCCAGAGAGCTGTAAAAAAAATCAGCAATCTGTTGGCCAATATTCTTCCCTGAACCAACATGCTTACGTCCTTCCCGCGTCTCCCGCGTAGTTTCTTGGGGAGAGGTGAGAGAGGGCAGAGTCTCAGGCATCTGCAAGGAACTGGGAGCTGAAGATACGAAGACCGAGGACCTGAAGCTTAAGTTGGAAGACGAGCTCAGGGAGGAGATGGAGGACGGTATCTGGGCAGAAGCCCTGAGCTGAGTAAACACGACCGCAACATGTGCCAGGTTCAGCCTGATCCAGTTTAAGGTCGTGCACCGGGCCCACATGACGGGGGCCCAACTGAGCAGATTCTTCGGGCTGGAGGACGTGTACTAGATGCGCCGGAGGGCAGGCTAACCATATACACATGTTCTGGTCGTGCCCTAAACTCAGGGGGTATCGGCAGGGATTCGCAGATGTCATGTCCCGGGTATTGAAAACTGGGGTGGTCATGAGCCCTGAGGTGGCAATCTTTGGGGTTTCGGAGGAGCTGGGAGTCCAGGAAGAGAGAGAGGCCGACGTTCTGGCCTTCGCTACCCTGGTAGCCCGGCAACGAATACTGTTAGCACGGAGGGACTCAAAGCCCCCGAGGGCTGAGGGATGGTTATCGGTCATGGCGAGCTTTCTTGGCCTGGAGAAAGTCAAGTTCGCCCGAAGGTGGCAGCCATTTATTGACTTCTTCGCAGAGGAGTAAGCGTCAGCAGGGGGGGAGGGGGGGAGGGTTAGGGTAGAGTAGATTTGGGGGATATTAAGGCAGGTCTGTGCGTGAACAGAGCCGTGGTTTGCACTATGTTTAATTTGTGTCTTGACTTTTTTTGTACTGTACAATGTCACTTTTTCTATATGCCTAAAATACCTCAATAAAATTGTTTGCTAACAAAAGAAATGGCTTTAAACTCTTTCCACAGTGAATTACTGAATTGCAGCACTTCTTACTGTGCAAGCAAGCCCAGCAGAAATGTAACTCATGGCTAGATAAGCACATGAAAGTGAAAGGAATAGATGGGTATGTTAATGGGGTTGGATGAAGAAGGGAGGAAGCTTGTCTGGCACATAAACGCGAGCACTGACCTGTTGGATTGAATGGCTTCTTTCTGTGCTGCGAATAATTATGCAATTGCAGGGCCGTTAAACAATGAAGAGATGAATGACCAGTTGATATTTTCTTGGGTATTGAGGAGGGGATAGCGACCAGAACACAGGGAGAACTAGCCCTTCGGACCTTCAACCAGTACTTTGAGATCTTGAAGGTTCGCCTTAGCCCACAGAATAGGTGGGTAAATCCTTGATCAACATCTCAACCAAAGGATGACTGTTCTGAGAGTACAGTAATCCCCCAGGCCTGCGGAGATTGTGTGCTATGGTCTTGTGATAAGGCGTGAGCCCACAACTTTCTGAAGAATTGGTAGGACTAGTAATTTAAATCTGCATTGCAAAACTGAGTGATTCTTTGAAGGTGAATATTTATTGTGCAACCAAGTACTCACTCAAAACATTCTGATTTTATCTTTTATCTCTTGTAATTGGAAGATTTGTGACCTCTTTGGTAATGGTCCATTCATTCATAAGTTAGCACAGGACACAATAGGAGCTTCAACAATGATTTTAAAAAAAAAATATAATTTTTATTGACATTTTTACAAAATACAAAATATAAACATCTTAACTCTATTAACAAACAACCGCGGTAACACCCCATGAACAATACCCCCCAGCTTCAAGAGCAACTTCAAACAAAAGGAAAGAACAAAAACAAAAAAAATCAAAAGAGCACCCAGACAACAAAAGGGAAAGAGATAGCACCCTCCACAAACCCATGTGCACAGTTCTCCCTCCCTCCAATCCTTACCCCCCCTCCCCCCCCCCCCCCCCCCCCCCCTCCCGGGTTGCTGCTGCTGTCGGCCTATTTCCCTACCGTTCCGCCAGGAAGTCCAGGAAAGGCTGCCACCGCCTGAAAAACCCTTGTACTGATCCCCTCAGGGCAAATTTCACCCTCTTCAATTTAATGAACCCCGCCATATCCGAGATCCAGGCCTCCACGCTTGGGGGCCTCGCATCCTTCCATTGGAGCAAGATCCTCCGCCGGGCTACTAGGGATGCAAACGCCAGAACACCGGCCTCTATCGCCTCCTGCACTCCCGGCTCCACTGCCACCCCAAAAATTGCGAGTCCCCAGCCTGGCTCGACCCTGGATCCCACCACCCCCGACACCGTCCTTGCTACTCTCTTCCAAAACTCCCCCAGCGCTGGGCACGCCCAAAACATATGGGCGTGGTTCGCTGGGCTCCCCGAGCACCTAGCACACCTGACTTCTCCCCTGAAAAACCTGCTCATCCTCGACCCAGTCATGTGGGCCCTATGCAGCACCTTGAACTGTATGAGGCTAAGCCTCGCACAGGAAGAGGAGGAATTCACTCTCTCCAGGGCATCCGCCCACGTCCCCTCCTCAATCTCCTCACCCAGCTCCTCTTCCCATTTATCCTTCAGTTCCTCCACCGAGGCCTCGTCTACCTCCTGCATTACCCGGTATATGTCCGAAATCCTCCCTCCTCCGACCCACACCCCCGAGAGCACCCTGTCCCGTACCCCACGTGGGGGCAACAAGGGGAACTCCTCCATCTGCCGCCTGGCAAACGCCCTAACCTGCATGTACCGAAACATGTTGCTTCAACAATGATTTGACGAGTATGTTTTAGTTAACGTGTTTTATGTCATTCGATATCTTCACCTCATTAATGCATTCTTAAATACCCACAGGATCGTTTTACAACTGATTGCCCATAACAACAATATATTGGTATCTTGCTGAATAGCAAGAAAATTATTGTTAAGTCTATTAAAAATAGATTGGTAAGTCTGTTCCTGAGTTAAAAAGTAACCATTGTCAAAATGAAACCAGCCTCAGATGGAAGTGTTCTACGTGGATTATTTCCAGTGATTGGAACTGGGAATTGTATCCCTGTGGGTATTGCCATTGAATTTGGTTGTGTTGCTCCTTCATGCCTTTGCACCAGGTAAATAGTCTTTAGACTCAGGGCTAAGGAATGACTGCATGTTGGCATCTTACTGATTCTTGCCGATCAGGGAAAGGAGGAAAACTGAAAATAAGCAGCTAGCTTAGAATAGCCTTTGATTTCAAACAAGCATTTCATTATTGTTTCTGCATGAGGTCACTTTAACGCGAGAGACCACATGATACTCCCTCAGAACTTTTCTTTATCACTTGTGACTACGCAAGACACAGAATCCCTGTTGTTGAGCAAATCAAGGAGCCCTTTAACATTTAATGCAGATGGAATGTAATCTGATTAGTGTATAAAAAGCACATGCAAGTAGGCAATCTACTCATAATGTGGACAAAATCTAATTTAATAATTGCAAAATGTTAATGTTACTGAGAAAGGCAGCGAGCGAAATATAAGGGCAGCCACACACTGCTGTATGCTTCTATATATATATTCTCTCATAGGATTTGGGTGTCACTAACTAGACCAGCATTTATTGCCAACATGGCAGCACGGTAGCACAAGTGACTATGAATCACAGAATTTACAGTGCAGAAGGAGGCCATTCGGCCCATCAAGTCTGCTCTGGGCCTTGGAAAGGGCACCCCACTTAAGCCCACACCTCCAACCTATCCCCGTAACCCAGAAACCCCACCTAACCTTTTTGGACACTAAGGGGCAATTTATCATGGCAATCCACCTAACCTGCACATATTTGGACTGTGGGAGGAAACCGGAGCACCCGGAGGAAACCCAAGCACACACAGGGAGAACGTGCAGACTCCGCACAGACAGTGACCCAAGCCGGGAATCGAACCTGGGACCCTGGCGCTGTGAAGCAACAATGGTAACCATCGTGCTGCCATGCCGCCCATCACTGTGACTAGCACTGTGGCTTCACAGCGCCAGGGTTCCAGGTTTGATTCCCCACTGGGTCGCTGTCTGTGCGGAGACTGCACGTTCTCCCCGTGTCTGCGTGGGTTTCCTCCGGGTGCTCCGGTTTCCTCCCACAGTCCAAAGATGTGCAGGTTAGGTGGATTAGCCATGCTACATTGCCCTTGGTGTCCAATCAGGTTATATGGGGTTATTGGGTTACGGGGATAGGATGGAAGTGAGGGCTTAAGTGTGTTGGTGCAGACTCGATGGGCCGAATGGCCTCCTTCTGCACTGGATGTTCTATGTTCTATTGCCCATTCCTAATTGCCGTTAAAGGTGTTGATGATGTGCTGCCTTGCTGAACTGCTGCAGTCCATGTGGTGTTGGTATACCCACTGTGCTGTTAGGGGGTTCCAGGATTTTGACCCAGTGGCAGTGAAAGAACAGCGATATAGTTCCAAATCAGGATGCTGTGTGGTTTGGAAGGGAACTTGCAGGTTGGTGCTCCCTGGGTCTGCCGCATTAATTAAATTGCCAGATGGGGCAGTGTAGACAGCATTTATTTCTCAATTCAAATAAAATGACTTATAATGGAGAACACCGGACCACAGAAAAGTTACATCTTCTCCATTGCTTTATTATAAGTGCACTTATAAGCCCACTAAATATACCTTCAGATCCTCCTAGATGAAGATTGCACAGAGACAGCTGGTGATATGAAGCACAGTATAATATGGAGTTTTGGATAACGATACAAGTTAGTAAAGAAACTGTCAGGGATTGAGTTTAGTATGATGCAGTTATGTTCTAAGTTGTTGAATTGCATTTATCTGGTCTGTTGGACTCCTGGTTTTGGAGCCTTTTTAGTTAAGCTAGAAAATTGGAAACCAAAGGTCAGGTTTCTAAAATAGAAAATTAGTTTTTACTGGGAACAGGAGACATTTGTTATTAAGGCTCTTAATGCTTCCAATGGAGTTGGAGCATGTTAATGTTACTAAACTAGTAATCCAACAGTCCAGGCTAATTCGCTAGAGACCATGGACTCAAATCCCACAATGGCAACTGGTAGAATTTAAACACAATGAATAAAATTTGCAATTGAAAGCCAGCCTCAGTAATAGTGACCATGAAACCATTGCCAATTGTTGTCAAAACCATTGGGTTCACTAAAAGAGAAGGAAATCCGCCATCTTTACCTGGTCTGGCCTACATGTGACCCTAGACCCAATGTGGTTCGCTCTTAACTGCCCTCTGAAATGATCTAGCAAGATACTCAGTTCAAGGGTATATATGGATGGACAACAAATGCTGGCCTTGCCAGTGATGCCCACACCCCATAAAAGAATTTTTAAAAGCTAGAACTTCACAGGTGGCACAGTGGTTAGCACTGTTGCCTCACAGCGCCAGGGACCCGGGTCAATTCCAGCCTTGGGTGACTCTGAGGAGTTTGCATATTATCCTATTTCTGTGTGGGTTTCCTCCGGGTGTTCCAGTTTCCTCCCACAATCCAAAGGTGTGTGGGTTAGGTGGACTGATCACGCTAAATTGCCCCTTGGTGTCCAGAGATGTGGTGGTTACAGTAACGGATAATTGGGATAGGACGGGAAGTGGGCTTGGGTGAAGTAAGCTTTCATAGGACCGGTGCAGACCCGATGGGCTGAATGGCCTCCTACTGCACTCTACGGATCCTATGATTCTAGAACACAACCTGTAATCCCACCCTGTATTTATATCTATTATAGTTATATGATTTAGATATTTATCCACTGTTATGGTTTTTAACCTTGCAAAAGCTAACAACCTCTCTTCTCACTCTATAATTGTTTCAACCATTCTTCTCGCAGGTGCAAACCCTGCTGTTACAAAAATAGCTTGGATGATTGTCGAGGAATCACGGCTAGGGACGTGACATGGAGTGTCTATTGGGAAACTGTAATCTTGCAAATTAGGAAAGTGGAGCGTTGGCCAGTTGCAGAAGGGTACTTGTCGTTGTTACCAGTTGCAGACTTGTACAATGTAGTTTACTCTCTGTGCCGTCTCAGTAGGGATGGGCAATAAATGCGGTCTTGCCAGTGGTGCCCACATCCTGAGAACAAACGTACTCAAAGAGAGGGTTGAACCACCTTCATTGAAGTGCTTAATCTGCAGCAAAATGCCACAAAGTGGGGGTGGTTTAAGAGGTCTATTTTACAGACAAACCAGAAACTGCAATTCTAGACCATGCTAAGAACTCTTAAGGGCACGGTGTGTGAAAATCATCCATTGTTCCGGTCCTGATAGTTATGCAATAGGTTTTGCTGGAATTATTGTGAACAGATAAGGACAGGATTGCTCTAAACTGGGAAGCCTACTGTTGATTAGCCTGTTAACCGGTGCTGTCCTAGTTAACACGTGGAAAGTGTTTACTTGGTCAATATAACATTGACCATGAGACACCAAGTGTCAGTGCCTTCCAGAAAGAAATGGTGAAAGTTTGAATGTTGGTCAATTAATATTTGGTTGTCAGTGCAGCTTATTGTATTGAAACATGTCATAGGTGCTTCATACAATGACTGTTAAGCAGGTGAATGCACCAGCCTTTCTATATCAGCAATATTCCATGAACAATAGAGATGAATAAGAAATTATTTGGGGTTTTTCTTTGTAGATAGTAATATTTGAAGGAGGAATATTTGACCACAGCCTGGGAAAGCTCTCAATTCAACTTCAGATACTGGGATCTTTAAAATCCACCTGAACAGACAGGTGGGACTTCAATTTTCAGTTTAACGATATACATTAATGGGATGTGAGCATTGCTGGCAAGGCCAGAACTTGTTACCATTCCTTATGGGTTGGTGATGGTCAGAGTCATTTCAAGCCCAGAATCATTGAATGTACAGTGCAGATGGAGACCATTCGGCCCATCAAGTCGACACCGGCCCTTGGAAAGAGCACCCCGCTTAAGCCCACACCTCCACCCTATCCCCTTAGCCCAGAAACCCTACCGAACCTCTTTGGGCACGATGGGCAATCTAGCATGGCCAATCCACCTAAGCTGCTAATCTTTGGACTGTGGGAGGAAACCGGAGCACCCGGAGGAAACGCATGCAGACACTGAGAGAAGGTGCAGACATAGATACATAGAAGATAGGAGCAGGAGGAGGACTTCTGGCCCTTCGAGCCTGCTACGCCATTTATCACGATCATGGCTGATCATCCAACTCAGTAGCCTAATCCTTTGACCCCATTCGTCCCAAACGCTATATCTAGCTGCCTCTTGAATATATTCAATGTTTTAGCATCAACTACTTCCGTGGTAATTAATTCCACCGGCTCACCACTCTTTGGGTGAAGAAATGTCTCCGCATAGACATTGACCCAAGCCGGGAATCGAAGCTGGGACCCTGGAGCTGTGAAGCGACAGTGCTAACATGTCACTCACATCCCATTAATGTATACAATTAAAATCAAAATTGAAGTCCCCCGTGTCTGTTCAGGTGGATTTTAAAGATCCCAGCATCTGAAGAAGAATTGTGAGGCTGTGGTCAACCATAATCTGCAGTGCTACCCTGCCTACCAGAAGGAGGCCATTCAGCTTATTTTGTCCATGTGGGCTCCCCGGGGAGCAATCTAGTGGGTCCATGTGCAATCCCTCTAGCCCCTGAAGGTTTATTTCCCTCAAGTGCCCACCCAGTTTCCTTTTGAAGTCATTGATCATTTTCTCTTCCACCATCCCACGTCCCAGGTCATTACCACACGCTATGTAAAACATTCTTTTTTACTTTCCACCTTCAACTCTTGCCCAGAATCTTAAACCTGTGCCCATCAGTCCTTGTATCACCATGATACATGTGATAATAGTGGTGATCCTCCTTTTAGAACCACTGCATTTAATGTGGTATGGGTACACCCACAGTGCTATGAGGGAGGGGGTTCCAGGATTTCAACGCTGTAATGATGAAGGAATGATGATACATTTCCACGTCAGGTTGATGTGCCGCCATTATGGGGAACTTGCAGGTCGTGGCTTTTTCAGGCGAACGCTTGTTGCTCTGTTTACTTGCTATAAATGTAGCAGTTAATAAGGTCGCCTTTCTTAATCCTAATTGTGAGTATACTTTCAGAGTCGCCAGGTATCTCTCGATACCGCCACAAGGTTCAACCCGAATACCGATCAAAGAGCCAAGACACAAGTTAGTTAGTTCAAAGTCAATGGTATTTATTTACACACAGTATGATTTACTCATGCACAATAACACTACAGGCTAAACTATATCTATCACTAACGCCTATACTTAACTTCGGGTGGCCACTTAAGTCAGAGGGACAATGGCCGTTGTTCGGATCTGAGGCTGTTGGGTTTGAAGAGGTAACAGGAGTACAGCTAAGGTCATCCGTCTGGTAGTGAGCGTTGACCTTGAACTTACTTGCTTCTGGTGCAGCTTGTGGAAGGGTCTCTCTGCTTGAGAGCCAATTCCAAGAGAGCGAACCTTTCGCGGGGGTTCCTTCTTATACTTGGAGGGGCTTTGCGCGCTTTTAGACGGGCCTTAAACTTGGTCCCAATTAATTGGGCAGCTTCTTGATCATTGTCATCGATCTAAACCAATAAAGGGGCGGGTGCCTTGATGGCTGGGCGTGTCCTAAGTGGCCGTTGGCCTTGCTTTGTGTGTGTCTGGTTGGGGTAGTGGTGCCGGAATGTCTGAGATAGTATCGGCTACCTGAGTACTAGTCCTTTGTTCCTCGGAAATGGAACATCAATATGTAAATCGACCCAGAGTTTCGGTTCCGTCTGCTGACTGCCTTCCAAATATATATTCAGGCTCTGTGCCTGCTTGTTGCTTTGCATTGTCCATATTTCCCTATAGACTCTGAAATATCCATTTTATATACTGAAAGTGGCCATCCCAGATGGCTACATGCTGCCCTTGCCTTACCCTGTGGTGGAGGTCGGGGGTAGAAGGTGCTGTTGTTGAAGGAACCTTGGCAAGTTGCCGCAGTGCATCTTTAAAAATTTTTTTTACAGTACCCAATTCATTTGTTCGAATTAAGGGGCAATTTAGCGTGGCCAATCCACCTACTCAGCACATCTTTGGGTTGTGTGGGCGAAACCCACGCAAACACGGGGAGAATGTGCAAACTCCACATGGGCAGTGACCCAGAGCCGGGATTGAACCTGGGGCCTTGGCGCCGTGAGGCAGCAGGGCGAACCCACTGCGCTACCGTGCTGCCCTGCCGCAGTGCATCTTGCATATGGTACACAATGCTGCCCCTGAGCACCATACCTCATGTCTCTAGTTGAGCAGAAGTCAAAATTTGCTTCAAATTGGGGGTTTGTTTCTTTCTCTTCCTGTCAACACCACATTTTCTGCATTGTTCGATTGCCTCCTGTGATCAGTTGTAATATACCTGCATGGGGAGAAAGAAACGCACACTAAACGTTCTGACTTGGCTAAATTACTCCTTAGTGTCCAGGGAAATGCAAGTTAGGTTACGGGGATAGGCCAGGTTGGACGAAGGAGTGGACCCGAGTAGAGTGCTCCTTCGGAAGGTCTGTGCAGATTCAATGGGCCGAATGGCCTCCTTCAACACTGTAGAGATTTTATGATTCTTTGTTATACAAATGTTCAACCTTTTTTAGCACATTTCCCACAAATACAATTTGTCTTGTGAAGTTAAGTCTCATGAGTGCCTTTAAATTGTTATTGAGGAGTAACCTCCTGCCTGTTACCTTGAAAGTAAGTACTCAAGGTCCAATCTCCTAATCAGATGCAAAATGTCTTTTATTCACCTTTTTGTCTCTGGTTTTCAGTCAAGACTAGGTTATTGGGCCCACCTGCTTAGTATTATTGGGAAAAAGATGGTCCCGATTTTGGAAGATGAGGTTCTGCTGAGGGAGGAAACTTGAGTGATTTAACACTATCATGATGATAACGACTGATCTTCATACAGCACCCTTTCAGTAACAAAGGTGCCTTTCAGGGGAAGTCAGGGGCACCAAACTGAAAGCGGGTGGGACGTTTAGGATGGGAACTGAAAACGGGTGGAAGAGGTAGTTTTGAGGGGGCTTTTAAAGCTTGCGAGAGATGTGGCGAGGCAAAGTCTGAATTCAAACTGTTCTGTAGATCTTTCTTGCCCCCAGGCATCTGGTCCAATAGTCACGTGCCATTCGCCAGTGATTTAGAAACTTTATTGGCAGAGGTGATGTAACTTGTTCCTGTTGCTGTCGTCATTGTACTGATACTGGAAGTTAGATCAAATGGCAAGCGTATCTGCCACTAACAAAGTACATGGGAACTTCCTGAAGCTTTCTGCTAACAGCTGATATCTGTGCCAAAAAACAACTACGTTAGAAAAAGCTCTATGAATAGCAATTTAGCAATTAGTACTGAGAACTGTAATTTCTGGAAGGGTTACTGGAGAAGCTCAGAACTGACTGTATAATGTTAGTCAGTACTGATATAATCTTCCCTGAAATGATGCACTCCAGAACCCCCCTCCAGTGCCCAAGAATTATCTACTTTGTGTGACTACTCAGATTGTATCTTCTGGATTTGGCTTGTCTCAGAATGTTTGAAGCGCCATCTCCCTCAGCAAACCATTTATTCTTTGTCATGGGTTCAAATTTTCTCTTTTGTTTTTCAGTAGTACGGTTTATTTTCTAAAAGATAGTGGAATGGGAAGGCGGTTCCAATCCATGGAGTGCACATCTTGTTCCATGTGGGAACTCTGGGTGCTGGATAACCATCACCAGCTGGAGTTTGTGTTTAAGTTCATTCATGGCCTCTATAAATTAGTGATTTGGTTGACGAGATTGAATATATGATTGCTAAATTTACTGATGACTCAAAGATAGGTAGGAAAGTAAGTTGTGAAGAGGACACGAGGAACATGGTTCTGCCAAAAGCGAACAAAGTCCCATAGCGAGCATGTTAGCTCCGTGTTTCCCGATGCTCGCAGTGCCGAGAAATACATGGCTATTCAACGTGACTCGCGTTGAATAAGGGGCCTGAACAGGGAATGCACAGTTGAGGCTGTACATAGTCCCGTTTTGTACACGGGGGAGCTCCGCTCGCTGGAGATCAGGACACCACCTTTAATTGGCGTATCGATCTCCGAGATCCCCAAAACAATCACCCCCCCCCCCCCCCCCCCCATACGGGAAGGTGCCCGGCCTCTCTCCACCCCCGTCCCCCTTCACCCTGCCCCAGGTCCCCAACACCGACATTGGGCAACCCTGGCCCAATCACACGCAGACAGTGCCCATGCCAGCTGGCAATGCCAGCCGGGCACCTTGGCAGTGCCCGGCTGGCACCTAGATGGCACTCAGGGTGCCTGGCTGGCACTGAAATGCCAGTGCACCACCCTTCCTAGAGGGCATGCAACAGGAGGCCTGTGATCCCCTGGGAGACCCCACATGTGCCGTTCTGCCTGGTCCCTGTCTGTGGGGACCAGTGCTGAACGGCGCTCTCCTAAGGTCTCTGAGGCGAAGGGGCTGAATCACAAAGCCTCTGATACCACGAGAATCTGCACTTTAGAGTGAGGCTTACTGCTCGCCCTAATATGCAGATTTGATAAAGGTGATCCCATGCATTGAAATGTCTCGCAAGATTGCGTTGAATCTCGCGCGGCATTGCGATCAGGGTAGATCCCGGGAGCTGGTCTCCTGGCTTTCAATGGCAACGCTGTGGCGAGCTGCTTTTCCGGCGCCTAAAGAGTCTGCTAAGGTAATATAAATAGGTTAAGTGAGTGGATAAAAAAAGTGGCAGACAGAGCATAATGTGGGAAAATGTGAACTTGTCCATTTGGTAGGAAGAATTGAAAAGCAGCATAAAAGAATTGAAAAGCAGCATATTATTTAAATGGAGAGAGATAACAGAACTGTGGCAGATGTGGGTATCAACAAAGAACAATACAGCACAGGAACAGCCCTACGGGCCCTCTCAGCCTGCGCCCTGGTAAGTGAATCACAAAAGGTTAATATGCAGGTACAGGAAGTGATTAGGAAGGTGAATGGAATGTTGTCATTTATTGCAAGGGGAATGGAATACAAAAGTAGCCAAGTTTTGCTCCATTTGTGTAGGGTGTTGGTGAGACCACATCAACCATACCACGCATAGCTTGGTCTCCTATAGGAAGCACAGAGAAGGTTCACTCGATTGAATTCTGGAGTGCAGAAGGAGGCCATTCGGCCCATCGAGTCTACACTGACCCTCTGAAAGACCACCCTCCTTTAGGCCCACTCACCTGCCACTGTAACCCTGCCTAACCTACGCATCTTTGGACACTAAGGGGCAATTTAACCTGGCCAATCCATCTAACCGCATCTATAGACTGCGGGTGGAAACCAGAGCTCCAGGAGGAAACCCATGCAGACACGTCGGGAAAGTGCAAACGCCATTCAGGCAGTCACCCGCGAATTATGCGGCGCGGCTGGGGGCCATTGCCAGAGGCCCATCCAGCGATACTCCAGTCCCGACCGGCCAAATTCCCGACGGCGTGGTTCTAACCACGTCTGGCCGGTTGGGACTCTCGAGTCGGCCTGCGGATTCAGTCTGCGGCCGCCCTGGTGGGGGGCAGAGTAATCAAGCACCGGGGGTGGGGCCTTATGGGCCGCCAGGGCGGCAATCGGGCGGGTCACATGGAGCGGTGCGGGACGGAACGGTGGGACCTTGTTTCTTGGTCCAGGTCCACCGGCTGAGTCCGCCATTGCATTCGGCGCGGCCGCTGGAGGCCGTCACCATGCGCATGCGCGGACTTGGAACCGGAAGTGCGGGGGTCTGTATCTCCAGCCAAAGCTGCGTGAAGCTCCCCTGGTCCCTACCAGCCCCCTGCAGGGAGGTGAATTGCTCTTTATTTTTTTTAGGAAAATCTGCAGTGAAACGCCAGCGTTGGTTTGCACTGAGTGCTGAATTTGGGTGCATTTGAGTGCTATAGTGAGAGTTTGGTGACTGAGGGAGTTAGGTGAGGAGGGAGTCAGGTGCTCCTTTCATTTCATTTCCTACGTTTCCTCAAAAAGCGTGAAGTGAGCCGGGAGTTTACAGAGAGTGCAGCTGACGAGGAGCAGAGTCGGAGGGCGGAGTTCCAGTTGGTCCACAGTGCAGTTGTATTCTGTAAGGTAAGAGGGAATGGAGGCAGAGGGGGTAATAGACAAGAGTTACAGGGAGGTAACCACACCCAAGGTACAGGACAAGAGTAGCTGGGTTACAGTCAGGTGAAAGAAAACAAACGGGCAGACAGTGTAGAGATCCCTCGTGACCATTCCCCTTCAAAACAAGTATACCGTTTTGGATGCTGTTGGGGGGATGACCTACCGGGGGAAGGCCCTAGCGGCCAGGTCTCTGGCACTGAGTCTGGCTCTGGGGCTCAGAAGGGAAGGGGGGAGAATAGAAAAGCAATAGTGATAGGAGACTCAATGGTTAGGGGAATAGATAGGAGATTCTGTGGTCGCGAGCGAGACTCCCGGAAGGTATGTTGCCTCCCGGGTACCAGGGCCAGGGATTAGAATTAGAATTAGAATTAGAACAGTACAGCACAGAACAGGCCCTTCGGCCCTCGATGTTGTGCCGAGCAATGGTCACCCTACTCAAGCCCACGTATCCACCCTATACCAGTAACCAAACAACCCCCATTAACCTTATTTTTTTTTGGGACACTAAGGGCAATTTAGCCTGGCCAATCCACCTAACCCGCACATCTTTGGACTGTGGGAGGAAACCGGAGCACCCGGAGGAAACCCACGCACACACGGGGAGGACGTGCAGACTCCGCACAGACAGTGACCCAGCCGGGAATCGAACCTGGGACCCTGGAGCTGTGAAGCATTGATGCTAACCACCATGCTACCGTGCTGCCCAGTGCCCATGCTACCGTGCTGTCTCGGATCGTGTCTTAAGGATCCTAAAGGAGGAGGGTGAGCAGCCAGAAGTCGTGGTGCACATTGGTACCAACGACATAGGTAGGAAAAGGGGTCTGGATGTAATAAACAAGTTTAGGGAGTTAGGCTGAAAGTTAAAAGCCAGGACAGACAGAGTTGTCATCTCTGGATTGTTGCCGGTGCCAAGTGATAGCGAGGCTAGGAATAGGGAGAGAGTGCAGTTGAACACGTGGCTGCAGGAATGGTGTAGGAGGGAGGGCTTCAGGTATTTGGATAATTGGAGCGCATTCTGGGGAAGGTGGGACCTGTACAAGCAGGACTGGTTGCATCCGAACCAGAGGGGCACCAATATCCTGGGAGGGAGGTTTTCTAGTACTCTTTGGGAGGGTTTAAACTAATTTGGCAGGGGAATGGGAACCGGATTTGTAGTCCAGCAACTAAGGTAGCCGATGTTCAGGACGTCAAAGTGTGTAGTGAGGCACTGGGGAAGGTAACACTGACAAAGGAGAGTATTTGCAGGCACGGAGATGGTTTGAAGTGTGTATACTTCAACGCAAGAAGCATCAGGAATAAGGTGGGTGAACTTAAGGGATGGATTGGTAATTGGGACTACGATGTGGTGGCCATCACGGAAACTTGGATAGAAGAGGGGCAGAAATGGTTGTTGGAGGTTCCTGGTGATAGATGTTTCAATAAGATTAGGGAGGGTGGTAAAAGAGGTGGGGGAGGGTGGCATTGTTAATTAGAGATAGTATAACAGCTGCAGAAAGGCAGTTCGAGGAGGATCTGCCTACTGAGGTAGTATGGGTTGAAGTCAGAAATAGGAAAGGAGCAGTCACCTTGTTGGGAGTTTTCTATAGGCCCCCCAAAAGCAGCAGAGATGTGGAGGACCAGATTGGGAAACAGATTTTGGAAAGGTGCAGAAGTCACAGGGTAGTAGTCATGGGTGACTTCAACTTCCCAAATATTGATTGGGAAATGAAATATCATTTCATTGAGGGGAAACTCTTTAAATCAAATAGTTTGGATGGGGTGGTGTTTGTGCAGTTTGTGCAGTGCAGTGTGTCCAGGAAGCGTTTCTAACGCAGCATGTAGATTGTCCGACCAGTGGGGAGGCCATATTGGATTTGGTACTTGGTAATGAACCAGGGCAAGTGATAGATTTGTTAGTGGGGAGCATTGTGGAGGAGCATTTTGGAGATAGTGACCACAATTCTGTGACTTTCACTTGTCATGGAGAGGGATAGGTGCGTGCAGCAGGGCAAGGTTTACAATTGGGGGAAGGGTAAATACGATGCTGTCAGATGAACTGAAATGCATAAGTTGGGAACATAGGCTGTCAGGGAAGGACACAATTGAAATGTGGAACTTGTTCATGGAACAGGTACTACATGTACTTGATATGGATGTCCCTATCAGGTAGGGAAGAGATGGTCGAGTGAGGGAACCATGGTTGACAAGAGAGGTTGAATGTCTTGTTAAGAGGAAGAAGGAGACTTATGTAAGGTTGAGGAAACAAGGTTCAGACAGGGCGCTGGAGGGATACAAGATAGCCAGGAGGGAACTGAAGAAAGGGATTAGGAGAGCTAAGAGAGGGCATGAAAAATCTTTGGTGGGTAGGATCAAGGAAAACCTTGATACAGCCTTTTACAAATATGTGAGAAATATGAGAATGACTAGAGCGAGGGTAGGTCCGATCAAGGGCAGTAGCGGGAGATTGTGTATTGAGTCTGAAGAGATAGGAGAGGTCTTGAACGACTACTTTTCTTCAGTATTTACGAATGAGAGAGGCCATATTGTTGGAGAGGACAGTGTGAAACAGACTGGTAAGCTCGAGGAGATATTTGTTGGGAAGAAAGATGTGTTGGGCATTTTGAAAAACATTAGGATAGACAAGTCCTCCGGGCCTGACGGGATATATCCAAGATTCTTTGGGAAGCAAGAGATGAAATTACAGAGCCATTGGCAATGATCTTTTCGTCCTCGCTGTCAACAGGGGTGGTACCAGGAGATTGGAGAGTGGCGAATGTCGTGCCCCTGTTCAAAAAAAGGAATAGGGATAACCCTGGGAATTACAGGCCAGTTAGTCTTCAGTAGGCAAAGTAATGGAAAGGGTACTGAGGGATACGATTTCTGAGCATCTGGAATGACACTGCTTGATTGGGGATAGTGAGCACAGATTTGTGAGGGTAGGTCTTGCCTCACAAGTCTTATTGAATTCTTTGAGGAGGTGACCAAGCACGTCGATGAAGGTAAAGCAGCGGATGTAGTATACGTGGATTTAATAAAGCATTTGATAAGGTTCCCCAAGGTGAAGCAGTGGATGTAGTATACATGGATTTAATAAGGCATTTGATAAGGTTCCCCATGGTAGGCTTATGCAGAATGTAAGGAAGCATGGGATAGTGGGAAATTTGGTCAGTTGGATAACGAACTGGCTAACCAATAGAAGTCAGAGAGTGGTGGTGGATGGCAAATATTCAGCCTGGAGCCCAGTTACCAGTGGCATACCCCAGGGATCAGTTCTGGGTCCTCTGCTGTTTGTGATTTTCATTAATGATTTGGATGAGGGAGTTGAAGGGTGGGTCAGTAAATTTGCAGACGATACGAAGATTGGTGGTGTTGTGGATAGTGAGGAGGGCTGTTGTCAGTTGCAAAGAGACATAGATAGGATGCAGAGCTGGGCTGAGAAGTGGCAGATGGCGTTTAACCCTGAAAAGTGTGAGGTTGTCCATTTTGGAAGGACAAATATGAATGCGGAATACAGGGTTAACGGTAGGGTTCTTGGCAATGTGGAGGAGCAGAGAGTTCTTGGGGTCTATGTTCATAGATCTTTGAAAGTTGCTCTGAAGAAGACCTCTGGTGTGCTAGCGTTCATAAGCAGAGGGACTGAATTTAAGAACCGTGAGGGGATGATGCAGCTGTACAAAACCTTGGTAAGGCCACATTTGGAGTACTGTGCAGTTCTGGTCACCTCATTTTAGGAAGGCTATGGAAGCTTTGGAAAAGGTGCAAAGGAGATTTACCAGGATGTTGTCTGGAATGGAGAGTAGGTCTTATGAGGAAAGGTTGAGGGTGCTAGGCCTTTTCTCATTAGAATGGAGAAGGTGAGGGGCGACTTGATAGAGGTTTATAAGGTGATCAGGGGAATAGACAGACAGTCAGATACTTTTTCCCTGGGTGGAACAAACCATTATAAGGGGACCTAGATTTAAGGTGAATGGTGCAAGATATAGGGGGGATGTCAGAGGTAGGTTCTTTACCCAGAGAGTAGGGGGGCATGGAATGCACTGCCTGTGGAAGTAGTTGAGTCGGAAACATTAGGGACCTTCAAGCGGCTGTTAGATAGGTACATGGATTATGGTAGAATGATGGGGTGTAGATTAATTTGTTCATAATCTTGGACAAAAGTTTGGCACAGCATCGTGGGCCGAAGGGCCTGTTCTGTTCTGTATTTTTCTATGTTCTATGTTCTATATTCTACGTTCTATGACGTGTGGACAGAGCCCCATCTTTGGAAAATCCAGCCCAAAGGGTCTCTCATTTAAGATGGAGATGAGGCAGGGTCATTGGATACTTTGAAAGCTGAATTAAATATGTCAAAGGAGTCAAAGGGCATAGTGGGTATGAAGGAAAGTGGAGTTCAGGCCAAACTCCGATCAGCCATGATCCTATTGAATGCAGAGCAGGTTTGAGAGGCCAAATGGTGTACTCTTCCTATGTCCGTAACCTTACTCAGCTCTACAGCCCATCTCCCCCTGCCACTGCAAAATCAAGTTTTCCCCTCTTACTCTAGCCTTTTTCACACTCTCCCTGTGGTCTTCACTCCTTTGCTTCACTACCGCCGGCTGTATATCAAGCCGCAAAGGCTCTATGCTCTGGAATGTAAGCCTTAAACCTCTCTGGTCCCACCAATTTCAAGGCCCTCCTTGAAACTCATCAGTTTGACAAAGCCTTTAGCTGCCTCTCCTAATATCGCCTATAGCTTTCTGTTTCTTGCCTTATTGCTCTGTAAATTTGATGCAATATATTCAAAAGTCTGCGAGTTCCTATAACTTTTGAATGTCCCTGTATTGAATCAGTGCAGTTACTGCCGATTCAGAGATTTCAGATTAGATACTTAAAAATGTGGGGCAGCTGCTACATAATGTACAATTTCTTAATATTTGCTTTCCAATTTTTGCCCATATTCCTTTATACACTCTCTTCACTTTTTAAATTAAGTATTTCTGCCTTTTAGGTTTGATAAATTCCACCAGTTCCTGCCTCCCCCATACTCATGACATGAACATCTTTGAAAATGTGTCCCAGTGAGAAACAGGAAACCATTCTTACAGCTAATAGACAGGTTTATGCATCACTACTTGTGTGGGCTACTTATATGTTGATATTTATAGCAGCCAAACACAAAGAATTTGTAGCCAGAAACTTGTGACTTTTGAGTCTATGTAACTTACCCCTGTAACTAATCATTTTCTCATAAAAATGATAAGGTTGTCTTTATCAGTTTTAGCCACACAACTAACCATATTTTGATTATTTATTAATCTTTACTCCTAAATAGTGCCAACATGTGGTGTTTGTTCCATGGCAATAGTTTGTTACTTCCCACAAGACATCGTTCCAGCCAATGAACAGAATCATAGTGATATTTATAGTCATAAAATGGTAGTCTCAATAATAATCATGAAACTACTGGATTGTTGTAAAAAAAAAAGATTGGGTTCACTCGTGTCCATCCTGCAGGATCTCCATGCACTGACCATCTCCAGTAGTTATGCCAGTTTTGTGGTTGACTTATTTAAGATTAATGGTGATCCGCAGGACGTTGATGTTAGAGAGTGAGGGTGGTTTGGTTTCCTTCTGTTGGAGTGGCTACTATTTTGGCTACCATTGTTCTGGGATGGACGTTGCTTTCCATTAATGTTAACCCGGTGTTGTTACGTGTAGACATTGATTCTAACATTGATCACTAACTACTCGAGGAACTGGAACTGAGCTTTGTGTAATCACCGATGAACAGCCCCACTCCACTTCTGCACTCAATCATGAGGGAGCTGACCATAGCTGAGTCTACAATGTGGTCCTGGGAAATTTAGAATGTCCTGGGGTTGTTTCCCATGTATAACTTTTGCATGCTTGATTTCATTGAAATTATGCGATTTCAATTGTGAGTATACTTTTTGAATCCAATACTTATGACAAGTAAAGCATTATTTTACATTGCTTCATTTGCAAACACTTCCTATGAGTTAGATTGGGGAGGATGTGGGTGTCATAATTTACATCCATGTATATAATGGAGTGCAGACAGACATTGATTGACACACAGGATGACCAGTAAGCGCACAGAACACAGCAGCCAATCACCAGACAGGACACGACCACTATAAAGCCAGAGGGCACCAGTTTTCCCGCTCTCTCGGGATCCAGCCTCTGAGACAGTCAGAGCTCGTGAGCATTAGCCAGTGCAAACACCATGTGGTAGTCAGTTAGTCTGGTCAGGCTAGCCTCAGGTCTCCAGTCAAGTCAGCATAGTGTCAACTCACAGTTGAACATGTAAAATAGTTAGATGTTAAATAAAATCCTGTTGCGTCTCATCAAATGTTGGAAGTCTGTCTCTCGCTACACTGCATCAAACGCAGTCCACATAGACCCAGCCTGCCCAACACATCAGTGGGAAGGGACTTTCCAGTGACCTCCTGAGACCTAGGTTCAGGTTCTAATAGTGGAATATATCACCACTATACATCAAAGAGAGCCAAGAACAATGCTGCAAAAGGTAGAGTGAAAACAAAATGGGCTTAGCTGGGGTGGGTGTGATATATCATTTAATGGTTATATCCACCCCACCTCACATGTATCAGGTTTTATCCTGTACCAAATGAGCTGTGTGTCAAATTGGTTCTAATTCTGTCACTGTAACACCAGTTTGTGGGTATGTGGTTTGTATGGGGGATGATACAGTATGGCTTGTTTCACAGTCATATTTTCCAAACCATAACCTATTGCAGACTGGGAGGGATAAGTATTGGATGTCATTTGTAATCTGATAGTGGGCTAACCTACAACTCATTCGATGAATCATTGCTGGAATCATAGAATCATAGAATTTAAAGTGCAGAAGGAGGCCATTTGGCCCATCGAGACTGCACCGGCCCTTGGAAAGAGCACCCCTCTTAAGCCCACCTCTCCAACCTATCCCCATTACCCAGAAACCCCACCTAACCGTTGGACACTTAAGGACAATTTAGCATGACCAATCCACCTAACCTACACATCCTTGGACTGCGGGAGGAAACCGGAGCACCCGGAGGAAACCCATGTAGACACGGGGAGAAAGTGCAAACTCCACACAGTCAGTCACCCGGGTGGAATTGAAGCTGGGTCCCTGGAGCTGAGAGGCAGCAGTGCTAACCACTGTGCCACCGTGCCGCCCATTGCTGAGTTATGATCAGTGGTCGAACTGCAGTGTAAATCAAATATGGGCATTTTGTAATATATTGTAGATATATGACGGTTAATTAGGTAGGGACTTTGACCCTTCCGGTTTCTTCTCTGCTTTCTTGAAGAGGCTGATTTACATTGGGGATGTGGCTCCGTCGGCAACAACAGTTCTCCCGCTCCCCAATTACCATCATTCATAAGTGCACCCCAATAGGCTCTTTTATCAAATACGTGTTACGGCCACGTACAGTCCTCTCGCTTAACATTTGGAGCCTGTGTTACTTTCGGCAGCAATCCCAGGCCGTGAACAGATGGTGGGACACGTCTTGATTTTTCCCCTTTGTAGCTTAGCATTGGCCCAGCAGAGAGGAGAATAATGTGAAGGTAAAATATGATAATGTTTTGGTTTATACATTAGACTCGCCCTGGCTACTTTTGTTAAGCAAACCCTGTGTCACTTGCGAAAGAGAGTATGCCTTTATCTGCCCAAATCTAGGTAAATGTAGCGTGACTCAGGATCAAACAGAAAAGGCTTGCCACTCTAGTTCAGCTTTCAGGTTGTGTGATATATATTTTTTTGGTGGGTGGAAGAATATTACACTTGCATCATAACAAGTTTCAGGAGATAAATTTAGTTCTAATTGTTTGGTCGTACAGAACTGGAGTACTGCTGAAAAAAGACACTTTGTCGAAGGTTTTCGCCTTTTTTTTTATTCTCTCATGGGATGTGGGTGTCACTGACTTAATTTCCCTTGAACTGTGTGGCTCACTCGGCCCTTTCCGGGGTATTTTAGAGTCAACCACATCTGGAGTCCGCTGAGTACCCGGGTTCAATCCCGACCCTGGGTCGCTGTCCATGTGCACGGTAGGTGAATCGGCCACTCTAAATTGCCCCTTGATTGGAAAAAAAAATATTTGGGTACTCTAATGTTTTTAAAAAAGGATCCCAGGGGTCTTGGGTCTCTGTATTACTAGTCCAGTGACAACACCACTACGCCACAACCTCCCCTTATTGTATTCTTGCATTCATCAGGGCAATCACAAGAATACCAATGTTCGGGTAAACAACAACTTTATACTGAATGGGAAGAGGGTGATGATTGGTTGTGGATGGACTCTGATTGGTAGACTCATTGCCGTGGAAAATGCACCAGTTGATGGTGACTGACAGTTAACTGCCAAGCATTATTTTCAACTTAAACCATGCAGCTTGACTCTGATTAGTCAAGACATTGCCCTGTGGAATGAATTAATGCTGTCATTTATTTTGTTTCCCCAAAACATGTGCAGTGTGTGTATATGCTCCTTCTGTCTGCAAAGAACAGGGCCCTGTGTATCAATGTATGTAGCTTCCAGCCCATTAAATGCTGCACACTAAGAGCCTGAGTGACCATCTTAAATTGGTTGTCAGCGTAATTTTATTTAGAAAACGTTGTCCAATTACAGAATCACATCTGAGATTGGATACTGTTTTATGTTTTGAAAACACCGGCAGGTTGGGTACAGTCTGTACCTTGTCTGTTGCAAAGAGCAGAAGGGACATGCTGTTTGATATGATCCACCAGTCCTTGGGACGTACACCCGACATACCTAGAATCACATTGGCAATGAAATTCATATACAGGCAATCCTTGGCTTCAGGATGTTCGAGTTACGACAGACGTGACAAAATGTAAAAATTGTCACGCCTTTTCAAGTTTAAAAAAAATAAATTTAGAGTACCCAATTAATTTTTTCCAATTAAGGGGCAATTTGGCGTGGCCAATCCACCTAACCTGCACATCTTTGGATCGTGGGGCGAAACCCACGCAAACACGGGGAGAAAGTGCAAACTCCATACAGACAGTGACCCAGAGCCGGGATCGAACCTGGGACCTCGGCGCCATGAGGCAACAGGGCTAACCCCCTGCGCCACCGTGCTGCCACCTTTTCAAATTTATGACATTGATTTTGACTTTGCAATGCCATGTCATCCTTTGTTTTTACAAATACGATTTATCAATGTGATATGTTTTGTATAAGCCCAGCCAAGTTGTGAATTCTCCTGCACCCTTCTCTCACCAGGCCGGATGGTCGATACAGAGAACGGCCGCTGTGGCCGGATAGCAGAGCGCTGTCTGACCAAGCTGGAGCCCAGGCATTTTGTGTGGCCAGCTACGAAGCACTGTCGCTGTGGTCTGCCGGAAGGTGCCTGAATGCATTGGGACAAACATCTAAAACCCACGGAAAATTAGATCACAATCTGGCCGGTAAAAATACTGCGTTGCCCCACTGGCTTAACCAATCCCTTTGGGGAAAGCTTATGACTTATGACATTTTGACTTATGACGCGGTTTCCAGGAACTAATCATGTCATAAATCCAAGGACTGCCTGTACAATGTTATCCATTTGTGTGAATGGCTTGATGGCAGCTTCTTGTTAGTGGTGGAAACCACTCGTATTGCTACGGCAAAATAGCAGGATGAAACAGCTAGCTCCACCCATTGCACAGAATTTCTGAGATACCTTGCCCTTCCAGTGTAATAGGATATAGATTGGGCACTTTTCAGGGCCAAAAGTGACAGCCTTAGGCCTGTTCTTGAGTTTGTGCGATGTACAGCACAAAATGATTTGACCAGGGTAGCCATTAACCCGCAGGATAACAAAGAACAAAGAAAATTACAGCACAGGAACAGGCCCTTCTGCCCTCCCAGCCTGCGCCGATCCAGATCCTTTATCTAAACCTGTTGTCTATTTACCAAGGATCTATTTCCCGCCCGTTCGTATATCTGTCCAGATGCATCTTAAATGATGCTATCGTGCCCGCCTCTACCACCTCCGCTGGCAAAGCGTTCCAGGCACCCACCACCCTCTGCGTAAAAACCTTTCCACGCACATCTCCCTTAAACTTTCCCCCTCTCACCTTGAAATCGTGACCCCTTGTAATTGACACCCCCACTCTTGGAAAAAGCTTGTTGCTATCCACCCTGTCCATACCTCTCACTTTTGTAGACCTCAATCAGGTCCCCCCTCAACCTCCATCTTTCCAACGAAAACAATCCTAATCTACTCAACCTTTCGTCATAGCTAGCACCCTCCATACCAGCAACATCCTGGTGAACCTCCTCTGCACCCTCTTTAAAGCATCCACATCCTTCTGGTAATGTGGCGACCAGAACTGCACGCAGTATTCCAAATGTGGCCTAACCAAAGTCCTATACAACTGTAACATGACCTGCCGACTCTTGTACTCAATACCCCGTCCGATAAAGGCAAGCATGCTGTATGCCTTCTTGACCACTCTATCGACCTGCGTTGCCACCTTCAGGGTACAATGGACCTGAACTCCCAGATCTCTCTGTACATCAATTTTCCCCAGGACTCTTCCATTGACCATATAGTCCGCTCTTGAATTAGATCTTCCAAAATGCATCACTTCGCATTTGCCTGGATTGAACTCCATCTGCCATTTCTCTGCCCAACTCTCCAATCTATCTATATTTTGCTGTATTCTTTGACAGTCCCCCTCGCTATCTGCAACTCCACCAATCTTAGTATCATCTGCAAACTTGCTCATCAGACCACCTATACCTTCGTCCAAATCATTGTATATCACAAACAACAGTGGTCTGAGCACAGATCCCTGTGGAACCCCACTAGTCACCTTTCTCTATTTTGAGACACTCCCTTCCACCACTACTCTCTGTCTCCTGTTGCCCAGCCAGTTCTTTATCCATCTAGCTAGTACACCCTGTCTTTGATGTGCCTCAATTCAGCATCAAGCTTGCATGGTGGGCAAATGGCCCTATTTACGAGGTTGCTGATGAGACATATCTTACAATGCTTGGAACTGTAAGAATCCCAACGCATGTATTAAGCATGTAAGGATGTTCTGCCTATCACACAACTGACTAATGTGATAGACGAATTTCAGTGCCAGTGTGACGCCAGGAATGTAGGCCATACATCCTAAAGACTGGTGGATTGTTTCATACAGCATGTTCCAGCTCCTGTTCACAATGGACAAGGTTCAGACCGTAACCAACCAGATCGTGCTTGAAAAGTGCACTACACAGTGTCGAACATTAGATGTGATTCCGAGATTGGACAACATTTGCTAAATAATCCGCAGTGTGCTAAAAGTTATGCTATAACCAATTCAAGATTGTCAGTTGGGCTCACAGTGTGGAGCATTTGCATGTACTGGAAGCTACATATTTTAATATGCAGGGCCCTGTTCTTTGCAGACAGCAAGGACATGTACACACACTGTGCCTGTTTCAGCTAAACAAAGTAAGTGACAATTATTTGCTGGTTCATTCTACAGCACAATGCCTTGACCAATCAGAGTCAAGTTGTATGGTTTAAATTTCAAATAATGCTTAGCAGTTAACTGTTAGTCACCATTAACTGGCGTATTCTCCGTGACAAGGCTTCTACCACTCACAGTCCACTTACCGACCAATCCGCACTCTCTTCTCATATGGTATGAAGTTGTTGTTTCCCCTGACATTGGTATTCTTGTGATTGTCCAGATGAGTCCAAGACAAAAAGTTTTGACAAAATGTCCTTTTTCAGCAAAACACAAATGTATTAATGAATTAACAGTAATCGGCTTCATCTGTGGCTTTACAGTATTTGCAAACCACGTTTCTCGAAGTGGTTGAAAATCCCATCTATCTCATTATTTTTAAAATACTTCATTTCATATTAAATTAATTAAAAACAGTTATGGGGAGATGATGACATAGTCATAATGCAGGAGCACAAGCTAAAGCCCTGGGGTCATGGGTTCAAATCCCATTCTGGGATTGTGGCATTTAAATTTAATTAATAAATCTTGAACCTAACACTTGTCTCAGGAATGGGGACCATGAAACCATTGCCGATTGTTGTAAAAAGCGCATCAGGTTCAGTAATGTCCTTTAGGGATGGAAATCTGCCATGCTTTCCTGGTCTGGCCTAATGTGACTCCAGAACCACAGCAGCGTGGTTGACTGTGTAGTAGCCACGCAAGCCACTCATTTCAAGGGCGATTAGAAATGGACAACAAACAGCAATGCTCACATCCCACAAAAGAAAAAGTTCAAATGCTCATTCTGCACATTGCCATTACGTTTACCTATCTTGGTTTGCTAAAATATAAGTGGTGTGGGGTGGGGGAGGGGCAGTACATGTCAGCTGGAGTAATTGGCATCTCTCCCCATGAGAGGAAATGTATGTTTCGATGATGGTCGCTATCTGGAGAACAGCTTTCAGCTTTTGAGAATGCGAGAGGCACTGAAGGTAACAAGGGCACTGAATGTTCTCTTGCTGGAGGAATTCAGTGCCCATCACCGGAGTGACTGAGAAGCACCACTACTGACTGAGCTGGCCAGGCCCTGAAGGAGATATCTGTCAGACTGGACTTGTGGCATGTGGCGAGGGAAGCCAACACAATGGCAAACCTATTAGACCATAAGACAGAGGAGCAAAATTAGGCCACTCGGCCCATCGAGTCTGCTCCGCCATTCAATCATGGCTGATGTTTTTCTCATCCCCATTCTCCTGCCTTCTCCCCATAACCCCTGATCCCCTTATTGATCAATTTGACCTCATCCGCGCCAAGCTAAGTGTTGCAGAGCATCTATGCAGAGCAGTATTGATAGAAATGAAGTGCTGTCAGCGATCAGCAACAGGCAGAATTGCATTAAACCCTAATTGTGTATTCAGTACTTCAAGACGCAGCCTTGACTCCAGGTGAAGAGTAGTCTCAGGCAATTATGAGGAGTAGATTTGAGACCTCATAGATGCTCATTGTTTTATGATCAGATCCTAACCATTCTGCAGTCACACTGATCACATGGCGTGAGGAGAGATCCTTCAAGAGGTGACACCATTGCTCACATTGGATCAGCTATGAAAGTAGTAGCTCTTTGCTTAAAGCAGCCATGCGGAAGTGACGTTAGACACTGCATGTTAATTTCAGAAGCCTAAAATGACAATAGCAAAGGAGACATTGCAAGTTGATCAGAAGTAGCTGGAGATAACAGAAACTTTTCTATATTCTAAGCAAATTATTTTCTGGCTGTGCAGCCATCTATCAGTGGTAACCCCTTACCTAATAGGTTGTGGGACACACGATACCCTATACAGAGAAGTTCATGATGCACAGGAACAAATCGTGCTTTAAAAATGTACACAGTTCATTCACTGCCAAATATTATAAAATGAATATTTGGTTCAGTCTCTTATTTTATTGTGCATACAATACAGCATTAGGCATACAAAAGGTAATCCAGCAAAATGGTCCCAAAGTTTTGAGATGCCCTCTGAGAATTTCCAGGGGCGGGCTAACAGAAGTTGAAGATATCGGTGGTCTACAGTGCCTCTGAATGTTCTGAACATAGTCTGTTACTGGTTATGGTATTGAATTGGAAACCTAGAGGTTACCAGTTTAAACCTTATCTGTGGAATTAGTTCACTAGTTGTGAATTCAAATATCCGGTAATTTTGAGCTGTCACTGGGAAGTTAACCATGAAACATTTGAGACTGGTACTGTTTGGTCTTTATCTGTATTGCCTGAACCAATTTTTAGAACATTTACAATACTTTTGTAATTGTAATTTTAAGTGTTAATCAGCTACTCCGGGGGAGTTGAAGCTGGTCCGTTCATTGTCGTGCTGGCATCGGTACTACATGCTTATGAGTTTCTTCGGCTTTGAAAGAGTGAGAAACTCTCAGGTTTTAACTGTTAACCAGGGATAATCACAGAAACTGTTTTCATTCATTGTTGATAGACTATCTTTTCATCTGTCTTTGTTCCAAAGTTTGGCCACAACGTGAACAACCTATCTTCACTGATTTCTATTCTCCACTGCTCTAAATGTCTGCCCTATAGAGTGGTCAGTCCACATTCAAATATTATCCTTCCACAGGGATATCCCGCCATAGTGTAATGACTGGGGATTTTCACAGTAACTTCATTGCAGTGGAATCTAAGCCTACTTATGGTTTAGCACGCTGGGCTAAATCGCTGGCTTTTAAAGCAGACCAAGGCAGGCCAGCAGCACGGTTCAATTCCCGCACCAGCCTCCCGAACAGGTGCCGGAATGTGGCAACTAGGGTTTTTTTTTACAGTAACTTCATTGAAGCCTACTCGTGACAATAAGCGATTTTCATTCTTTTTTCATTTCATGCCACCTTAGGTTTTCCTTATGCATGTTTTCCAAATGCCTCACCTTGCACTTACTTTTTTCCAAACGCTCAAACTCCTATTCGCATGACATGTCCAAATATATGAGCTTCCTTGACAACACGGCCTCAAGCAGGTTCCTCTTAACAACACGGCCTCAAGCAGGTTCCTCTTCACACCAGCTTCCTCGAGCACTTACTCCTTTGTCGCTTGGCTGCCCATAATGCACATAGTAACCATCTGGGTCCTTTAATTTTGAACCTTCTTATTTGAAGCCTCGTCAGTCTTCTGCTGGTCCAATTTTCACAACCTTACGTTGTCACTGGTCACACAAGGGCTTTCAGAAGACAAACATTTGTTGTCGGTGAGATGCTATGGCAACTCCATACTCTGTTTAAGAGAGTCTGCAACACCATGACCCTCGTTAAGTCTAACGTGAATTTCTTTGGTAAACTCTGCATTGAACCATGTGAATTCAAATTTGAGAGGTGTGCTATTTGCCCATAGTTGTAAGCGTGGTGTCCGGACTGGAACCCTCAGCTTGATGGGCTCACCTGCTCGGTCCAATCCCAGAGACCCCAGCTCTCTCTGTTGCCTCTTTAACACAGCGGTTAGCACTGTTGCTTCGTAGCGCCAGGGTTCCAGGTTTGATTCTCTCTTGGGTCACTGTCAGTGCGGAGTCTGCACGTTCTCCCCGTGTCTGCGTGGGTTTCCTCCTGGTGCTCTGGTTTCCTCCCACAAGTCCCGAAAGACGTGCTTGTTGGGTAAATTGGACATTCTGAATTCTCCCTCCGTGTACCCGAACAGGCGCCATAGTCTAGCGACTGGGGATTTTCACAGTAACTTCATTGCAGTGGAATGTAAGCCTACTTGTGACACTCATAAATAATAATTATTATTTTTACATGCTCTCCCGTTGAGACAGTGAGTGGAAATCCCTCAGCATGCTGTAACATGAAAACCAGACCACCAGTTTTGCAATAGCTTGACTTGAAATCTGACCTACAACAAGAGAGTCAACGTTAATATGGTTGCAACTTTCTTATGTTTTGGGACCGAACTCCGGAGAGTTTAGTGTAAAATCCAAACATTGCTATCGACACTTTGGAGGGACGTTTAAAAGTTTTTCAATTCAAGTACATTAATGAAGAAGTAATTAAGAATGATTGATGGATTGCTGTGACTTCTATAAAAGATTTTTATTTGATTTAATGTGCTGCGCTAACCTGTATTTCCTAAACTGTAGATCCAAATACTGTCCTCAACTATGAAGGGATTTCTCTGCTAATCGTGATGGCCACCTGCAGCTACATTGGAATATTGACCGCTTTTGGAGCCTTCATTCTTAGCTTTTTGGGATCAAGACATCCACTTTTGTTTAACTTACCAACGACGTTGCATTTTATAACAGGTAAACCTTTTCCGTGATGGCAGCAAGGCATGATTGGATTGGCTATGTTTTTTACCTGACAAGAATGACTGTGCTGCAAAAGTACCTACTTTCTTATAAAATACTGGAACTGTCTGGGGCAACGTTTTTCTTTGAAAGCTGATGGCTCATATTGCAAAGACAGGGAGATGATAGAATTTTGGCAATATCACTGGGCAAGTAATTCAGAAGCCTAAATAAAAGCAAATTATTGCGGATGCAGGAATCTGAAACAAAGACAGCAATAGCTTTGACAAAGAGTCATCCAGACTCGAAACGTTAGCTCACTTCTCTCTCCACAGATGCTGTCAAACCTGCTGAAATTGTCCAGTCTTTTCTGTTTTAATTCAGAGGCCTGGGCTAATGCTCTGTTCACATCTCACCATGATAGCAGGATGAATTTAAATTCAATTAATTCATGAATCTAGCAAAACTAATGGAACTAAAAACCGACAGATCCCCTGGACCTGATGACCTTCATTCTAAAAATAAATGTCTGTAGAAACAGTGGAGCCATTGGTTGTAATCTTCTAAAATTCCCTTATTCTGGAAAGGACCCAACGGACTGCAAAACTTCCAGAAAGGAAGGGGCAGACTATAGGCCAGTTACCCTCACCTCTGATATTGGGAAAATGCTAGAAGCAAGGGGAATAGATATAAACGTAGGGAAGCCTCTCTACATCTGTACAGGGCATTGGTGAGACCAGATCTAAAATACTGTGCACAGTTTTGGTCTCCTAATGTAAGGAGGGGTATACTTGCATTGGAAGCAGTTCAGAGAAGATTCACTAGGTTGATTTCTGGGATGAAGGAGTTGCCTTATCAGTAAAGGTTAAGAAGGTTGGGCCTATCCTTATTGGAGTTCAGAAGAACAAAACGTGATCTTGGAGTCATCGGGTCACAGAATTTTACAGCACAAAAAAGAGGCCCTTCAGCCCATCAAGTCTGCTCTGGTCATTAAGCACCATCTATTCCAGTCCCATTTCCAGCACTTGGTCCATCGCCTTGTATGCTAAGGTGTTTCAAGTGCTCATCTAAATGCATCTTAAATGTTGGGAGGGTTCCTGCCTCTACCACCCTTTCAGGCAATGAGTTCCAGATTCCCATCACCCGCTGGATGAAAAAGTCTTTCCTCAAATCCCTTCTAAATATTCTGCGCCCAAAAATAAGGGGTCTCACATTAACATAAGAACTTAGGAGCATGAGTAGGCCACCTGGCCCCTCGATTCAATAAGATCACAGCTGATCTTTTTGTGGACTCAATTCCACTTGCCCGCCCGCTCACCATATCTCTTAATTGCTTCATTGTTCAAATATCTATCTGTCTTTGCTTTAAAAACATTTAACGAGGTAGCCTCAACTGGTTCATTGGGCAGGGAATTCCACAGGCTCACAACCCTTTGGGTGAAGAAGTTCCTCCTCAACTCGAGTCTTAAATTAAAGACAAGTGATGAAGATAAATTTCTTCTCTGAGTGCCATTTTCTTTGGAATTCTCATCCTCAGAGAGCAGTTGGCATTGGGTCATTATATATCTTCAAGAATTAGTTAAGACAGATCTTTGACCAACAAAATGTCCATGAGTTGCAGAGCACAAACAGGAAAGTGGAGTTAAAGCTGCATTCAGGTCAGACAATCTTATCAAATGGTGGAGCGGGCTGAATGGCCTACTCCTGCTTCTCTATAAAGCCTAATATCCTTATCTGGTCTGGCCTATAAATCAATTCCGACACACAGCAAATTGGTCGACTCTTCTGAACATCTGAACAAGCCACTGTTGATAGACAATAAGTATGGGTTTTGCTAGTGACGCCTATATCCCAAAAATGGATAAAAAATAAGTTCCATGCAGGTAATTCCATGCAGTTGATTAATAAGAGGATCAGGGGTTATGGGAAGAAGGCAGGAAATGAAAAAATGAAATGAAAATCGCTTATTGTCACGAGTAGGCTTCAATTAAGTTACTGTGAAAAGCCCCTAGTCGCCACATTCCGGCGCCTGTCCGGGGAGGCTGGTACAGGAATCGAACCGTGCTGCTGGCCTGCTTGGTCTGCTTTAAAAGCCAGCGATTTAGCTCAGTGAGCTAAACCAGCCCAGAGAATTAGGATGAGAAACATATCAGCCATGATTGAATGGCAGAGCAGACTCGACTGGCCGAATGGCCTAATTCTGCTCCTATGTCGAATGGTCTTTTGAGTGTGTCGGACCAAACATGAGTTTGGACAGTGAATGTTGCATTTTCATAGCAGGGCTCAATGTTGTCGTACTGGAATTTGACTATAGGCAAAAACAAGTTCTTCCAACCTGGATTTGGAACATTTGCAACATTTAGAATATTGTGTGTCAGTCATTACTTTTTTGACTATTCCGACACACTCAAAAGACCATTCGACATAGGAGCAGAATTAGGCCATTCGGCCAGTCGAGTCTGCTCTGCCATTCAATCATGGCTGACATGTTTCTCATCCTAATTCTCCTGCCTTCTTCCCATAACCCCTGATCCTCTTATTAATCAACTCCTGGCAGGTTCCCCACATTCTACCCTCTATAAAGTTGAGGTAATCCAAAACTCCACTTCCCTGTGTCTTAATTTGCACCAGGTTCAGTTTACCTATTGTCCCATGTTCACAGATCTATGCCAGGTCCTGTTCAAGCAACATCTTGATTTTAAAATTCCCATATTGTTTTTGTGTGCCTCCATGGTTTTGTCCCACCCTAACCCTTTAATCTTCCCAAGGCGACAACTCTTCAAGGCAACTTTGCTCATCTCATTCCGGACTTTTGAACATTCCTGATTTTAACCACTTCGCCATTGGTGCCAATGCCTTCAGCTCCGATGCTCTGGAATTCCATCCCTATACCTCTCTGCCTCTCGACCACACTTCCTTCCTTTACGACACTCCTGAAAACCGACTTTGTTGACAAAGTTATTGGTCATCTGTCCTAATAGCTCCTTATGTGGCTTGGTGTTGTATTTGTTTTTGGGATACCCCTGCCAAGCGCCTCGGGTTATTATATTACATTAAAGACGCGATAGCAACATAAGTTGCGATTGTTGCTTATTCATTCACTGGTGAACCACTTTCTTGAACCTCTGGAGACCATGTGGTGCAGGTTCACCCGCAGAGCTGTTTGGAGGCAGTTCCAGGATTCTGACCCAGCGATATATTAACAAGGCAGGATGGTGTGTGACTTGGAAGAGAAATGGTATTGTTTCCAATGTGTCTGCTTCCTTTCTTCTTCTGAATGATGGAGGTTTTGACCGAGACGTCTTGACAAGTTGCTGCCATGCAACTTGTAGACGGTACACACTGCAGCCAGCGTTCACTAGTGATGGAGAGAGCAAATGTTTAGGGCGATGAACCAACTAAAAGATGATCTGATTAAAGATAGAATTGTCTTGGGTATTAGATACCTGCAATGAGAAAAAGTCCACCGACAGAGGGTACTGTGTAATGAGAAGGGAATCATTGCCAATCTGGCTGTACGACCATAACATGATAGAATTTTTTATCAAGATGGAGAGTGAAGTAGTTGATTCGGAGACTAGGGTGCTGAATCTTAATAAAGGGAACTATGAGGATATGAGGCGTGAGTTGGCTTTGATAGATTGGGGAGAGTTACTTAAAGGGATGACAGTGGATAGATAATGGCAAACATTCAAGGAACGCATGGAGGAACTACAGCAACTGTTCATTCCTGTCTGGCACAAAAGCAAGGCACATTGGTAAAAGGGCCAATCCATGGCTTACAAAGGAAATTAGAAATAATATCCGATACAAGGAAGAAGCATACAGAGTGGCCAAGAAAAATAATAAGTCTGAGAATTAGGAGCTGTTTAGAATTCAGCAAAGAAGGATGAAGGGATTGATAAGAAGGAGAAAGTGCAGTATGAAAGGAAGCTTGCGGGGAACATAAAGACTGACACTAAGAGTTTCTACAGATATGTAAAGAGAAAGAGATTGGTGAAGATAAATGTAGGCCCACTACAGACAGAAACAGGGGAATGCATAATAAGGGGCAAAGAAATGGCTGAGCAATTGAATACATACTTTGGCTCTGTCTTCACAAATGAGGACACAAATCAGATCCCAGAAATGTTGGAGAATGAAAGGTTTAGTGAGATGGAAAAACTGAGGGAGATTAATATTAGTAGAGAAATGGTGCTGGGAAACTGATGGGATTGAAGGCGGGATAAACTCCACAGGGCCTGAGCATCTGCATCCCAGAGTGCTTAAGGAGAGGTGGCTACTGGAAATCGTGGCATGCATTGGATCTGATCTTCTGGGATTTCTATAGACTCTGGAACAGTTTCCCTGCAGATTGGAGGGTAGCTCCACCGACTCCGATATTCAAAAAGGGACGAGTAAAGAGAAATCAGGGAATTAGTAGACCCACGTAAGCTAACATCGGTAGTGGGGAACAATGCTTGAATCCCATTTTCAAGGGACCTTTATAGCGAACATTTAGAAACACAGTGGCAGGATCAGTCAGAGTTCAGCATGGATTGTATGAAGGGCCCAAGCATCCTTGACCAAAACTGTTGGAAATCTTTTGAATGTATTTTTTTCGGGCCTGATACCAGTAAAGTTGACAAGGGGAGCCAGTCGATGTGGTATATTGGACTTTCAGAAGGCATTTGACAAAGTCCCGCATAAGAGATTATTGTGCAAGATTAAAGCGCATGTGATTGGGGGAAATGTATTGAGGTGGATAGAAAACTGGTTGCCAGAGAGGAAACAAAGAGTAGGGATTAATGGGTCCTTTTCAAATTGGCAGGCAGTAACCAGTGGAGTACCACCGGGATCGGTGCTGGGACCCCATCTATTCACAATATATATTAATGATCTGGATGAGGGAACAAAATGTAACATCTTAAAGTTTGCAGATGATACCAAATTAGATGAGAGGGTGAGTTGTGATGAGGATGCAGGGATCCTACAGCAAGATCTGGACAGGTTGGGCGAGTGGGCAAATCAATGGCAGATGCAGCATAATTTGGATAAATGTGAAGTTATTCATTTTGGAAGCAAAAACAGGAAGGCAGATTACTACCTGAATGGTTGTAAATTGGGAGAGGGGAGTGTGCAGCGGGACCTGGGTGTCCTTGTGCACCATTCGCTGAAGGTAAGCATGCAGATGCAGCAGGCGGTAAAGAAGGCTAATGGTACGTTGGCCTTCATTGCGAGAGGTTTCGAGTATAGAAGCAGGGATGTGTTGCTGCAATTGTACAGGGCCTTGGTGAGGCCACACTTGGAGTATTGTGTGCAGTTTTGGTCTCCTTATCTGAGGAAGGATGTTCTTGCTCTCAAAGGAGTGCAGCAAAGGTTTACCAGACTGATTCAAGGGATGGCGGGACTGTCATATGAGGAGAGACTAGGTTGGGATTGTATTCGCTGGAGTTTAGAAGAATGAGGGGGGTCTCATAGAGACTTATAAAATTCTAACAGGACTAGGCAAGGTGGATGCAGGGAAGATGTTACCAATGATGGGTGTGTCCAGAACCAGGGGTCACAGCCTGAGGATTCGGGGTAAACCATTTCGGACAGAGGTGAGGAGAAATTTCTTCACACGAAGAGTGGTGAGCCTGTGGAATTCATTACCACAGGAAGTAGTTGATGCTAAAACTTTGAATATATTCAAGAGCGGCTGGATGTAGCACTTGGGGAGAATGGGATCAAAGGCTATGGGGAGAAAGCAGGATTAGGCTATTGAGTTGGATGATCAGCCATGGTCATGATGAATGGCGGAGCAGGCTCGAAGGGCCAAAAGGTCTCCTCCTGCTCCTATCTTCTATGTATCTATGTAAACCTACTCTCAACAAAGACGTGGATAAGTGCAGAGGTTGTAAAACCTCAACTTGATCAGATGTGCGGCTGAACAGACCAGGAGATACATTCTGCTGAGAGACATTCAGGCTGAAAGAGTAGAACAATCGTACAAAGGGTAGGATGCAAATACAGCAAAGGTCATCATACCAATGAAAGGGAGGCTTGTCCAGCGTGGGGAAAGCAGTGTTCTGAATGCAAGAAGCTGAATCACTCTGCAAACAAGTGGTTAGCTAGAAAGAAGCAAAACCTCGCTGTCTCCGAGTGCCATCCACCAAGCCAGCTGTGCTGGAAAACCCCACTCTGCACACTCAACCCCGGCAACAGGAGGAGCCCCTACACCCCAGACCCCATATCCCTGCCGGCAACATTAGGGAGACCATGCTCAGAAGCTCTCCCCTGATCAACCCACTCGCCCTCTGGTTCAGGGATATCCCCAGTGCACAAATCCAGCTCCTGAGTGTCTGATTGTTGGCGGCTGCCTTTGTGATGAATGCTGATGCCCCCAGGGTTCAGGAAAAGTGGCCAGACCTCACAGTTTGATTGGAATGCTCAGCAATAATGCTCGTCTGAGACATGGTACTGTAGCCACGAGTATGCACTTGGGAGCTGTGAAGTTTTCACGTAACTAACAATGCCAATTCTTTATTAGCAATAGCATTCAGCTGTAAAGTTCGAGGCTGCTCACAGTTGGAGCTGAAAGTGGGAGTGGGCCGGTTAGGTAGCGAACTGATTCATGCCGGCTGTGGATCTCTATTTGGTCTCTCCCGCTATTTAACCGGCACTACTGGACCGGGTGTAACGCGGTGGTTAAATCGCGACCTGTATCTTCTTTCTTAAGAAGCTTGCATCTTTGCAACTCCTTTGTCCTGTGCACGTCTTCTGTCAGAGTTGAGAGCTGTTCACTCCTCGGTGACTTGGCTCCAACTGCTCTCAAACTAACTAAACTAAACGTAAAAGCTTTTTACCTTGCAAGAACCTCCAGTTGCTAAGCAACGGCCTCATGCTTGTCCTCATTTATTTTTCACACTGTAACCCTCTCTAATTACAATAGCAATGAAGCTGGAACTTAACCAACCCCCCCAAACATATATAAAGACCTTTATCCAGCATGAATCTAACTATAGGTTCTACCCTTCCAGGCACAGAAACATTCAATTTAAACCCACTTAAAACTATACCTTGTTTCTAATGTTTACCAATACAAATAGAAATCCCTTAAAACAACCTTTGGAAGCCACATCTTTGAGAGAGTTTAAGTTGTTCATCATCGGATAATTTACAGACAGGAATGAAATTAGTTTGGATGATTGCTGTGTTTTGCACACAGATGTCTGCAATGTCGCCCTGTACCTTGTACCTCTCTTCCTGCTATAATCCAAAACATCTGTGTTCAGCATTCCTATTTATTCCCTTTATTCAAAAAGGGAGGATAAACGAAAGTAGGAAACAGTTCGCTTAACATCTGTCACAGGGAAAACGCTAGAATCTATTATTGAAGATATTATAGCAGCGGACCTGGAGGAATTCAAGATAATTGAGCAGGGCCAACATATTTCTGTGAAAGGGAAATCATGTTTAACCCATTTATTGGAGCTCTTTGAAGAAGTAACATGTGCTGTGGATGAAGGGGAACCGGTGGATGCATTCGATTTCCAGAAGGCATTTAATAAGGTTTCACATCAAAGGTATTGTGTAAAATAAAAGCTCACAGTATAGGATAGAAGATTGGCTGGCAGCAGGAAAGGGAAGGTAGGCATAAAAGAATCTTGTTCAGGTTGACGAGATGTGGAGTGGTGTGCCACAGAGAGCAGTGCCACCCCCTTCCCCTGACTTCCCCACCTTTCAAACCTTCCTCACCCCTTTCCCCTGACAGTCCCCCCCCATTCTGCAATCCCGCCTGACATCCCCACCCCCTGACCTCCAACCTGCCCCTCAACTCCCCGGCTTTCCCCCAACACTCCCCAAATGCCCACGTACCCAACTCACCTGACCTCTGACCCCTCCCCCCAACCACCCCCACCCAGATCCTATGCACTAACCTTAGACTCCCCCCAAACCTGTCAATTTCACTGGGTCCATTAAACCTAAAGCAGCTGGTTCAGGTATTTAAAAAAAGGGCATGTGGCCTCCTTGAATTTCTTTTGACGCAGGCCCCAACCATCTTTGGCCATCGGAAGCGTGAGAGCAGTTTTCAAGAGCAGGCAAGTGTGCATTAAATTCTTCTAATCTCTGCTGAACATCTCTTCCTGATGCCAGTCAGAGGTTGTGGTTTCATTCGCTGCTCATTATAATATCATTCTGCTGACTTAATAAAGATTTAGAATGAGTAAAGCAATCCAGCTGGCGGAACGGTCAACTCTTCAGTCATTATACTAATTAAAATTGCTTCAAATAGAGGCCTTTGGTAAATTGGACAAGCTGTGCGCCATCACCTGGATTAAAATGAGAACTGGAGCTTTTCAATCGTTCTCTGCTTGATATTTCTATGGCACTCAGCTAAAAGGTAGGCAGGCCTCCGACCTGGAATACATTATTTGTGAAAGTTACTAAGACTAAAAGGTTATTGAAGTTCAATTCATGCATAAGACAGAAAAGTGTAACCATAAAATATTGGAAGGTATAATGGGTTTGAAACAATAGAAAACAGCAGCAAGCAGTGAGAGGGGGGTCTTAAGAAAACATAGAACCTCCTACAGTGCAGAAGGAGGGCTAGTGGCCCATTGAGTCTGCATTGATCTGCAAAAGAGAACCCCACCTAGTGCTCCCCAGCTTCCACCCTATCCCCATGACCCTGTTACCTAACCTGCACATCCCTGGGCATGAAGGGGCAAATTAGTACGATCAGTGCACCTAACCTGCACATCTCTGTGGGAGGAAACCAGAGCACCCAGTGAAACCCACGTGGTTACGGGGAGAACTTGCAAACTCCACACAGACAGCTACCCAAGGTCGGAGTCAAACCGGGGTCGCTGGCGCTGTGAGGCAGTAGTGCTAACCACTGTGCCACCGTGCTGCCTGCCATGTTAAAGGACTGGGAGCTGTGGGACGTGTGTTAATGACCAACCTTTTGCTTAAGGGTATGTTGAGGAGAAATCTGGAGGACCAAGAGACCACAGACAACAAATAGATATCAGTAAATTGTGAGCCTTATACCAGCTCAAAGAACAAAAGCATTTAATTTCCTTTAGTCCTGTGATAGTCCTCATCAGGGCCACGGGGGATTGCTGATTGAACTCCCCATGGGCTTCGTAGAATACGAGTTCCTGTGGTGAGCAGTATAAAATAAACCAGTTTTGCCTCTCATTCCACGTCTCCTGGGTACCAGTTAATATGTTCATGTAAAGTTCCTTTGCTATTTGAACACAGTTGCTTATTTTAAATAGATGAATGACCTAATTAAAATGACACCTCTATGAATTTTATGCAAATTAATGTAGTAGTGCATTAACAGAAGAAATAAAATCCCCAGGTGTCTGCAGGCTATCTGAGTCAGCTGGGACGTGACTCTTAACGTTGTAAAGGAAATGAGAAAGGAAATGGCTAATGCTCTGATAAATGTTCAGGAGTTCCTTAAACACAGGAATTGTCCCCGCAGACTGAGGGTTGATCAATACATGGAGTGAGATATGAACCTAGAAAATATACAATAGCCTATTTAATTTCAGTAGTGAGTGAAATGTTTGAACACATATGGGGTAATGTCCAGGGGGAAAACTGACAACTGTTTAGCTCACTGGGCTAAATCGCTGGCTTTGAAAGCAGACCAAGGCAAGCCAGCAGCACGGTTCGATTCCCGTAACAGCCTCCCCGAACAGGCGCCGGAATGTGGCAACTAGGGACTTTTCACAGTAACTTCATTTGAAGCCTACTCGTGACAATAAGCGATTTTGATTTCATTTCATTAATCAGGGAGCACTATCTCACACTTCATAACAATGAATCACCTTAACGATATTTTTGGTCCTCAGATTTAGTTGTATTGTTATGACCAGGTGAAAAAGACTGAACTGTATTCCCTCTAGTCAGCCTCCTCACTTGATTACAACAAATGTGCACAACAAACACGTGTACTACTATTTTCTCAAGGATATACCTTTTCCGAATCCAAATGTATTTTAAGTTTTTAAGCTGTGGTGCCGATCAAACAAGATTTTCTTAAGTCAAAGAAAGTCCATTTCTGAACCACCAAACCAAATTGGGGGGGGGGGGGGGGGGGGGAAGGGGATTAAAAACATGGCACTTGCACAGTTATCAGGAATAAGGGGAGTTAGAGGCCGATGAAAAAAGCTAAAAGAATATACGGTTTAGTGCCCTTTTATTGTCCTTGAGGTGTAGATTTTTAAATGGTTGCAGCTGATTTGGATTAGCTGGTTTTGTGGATGCTGTCAGTTGTAGAACATGTTACAGTTAAAGGGTTGTGGTTCACTCGTAGAGTTCTGATAATGTTGCCTTCTGAACCAAATATTACACCTGACCTAAAAGAGAGAGACAGGAGATAGTCCATCTTTCAGCCTGTTTTGTCTGCTGAAACCATTCTTGCAATTTTGCTCTGCTGCACCTTGGCTTGTTATACTTCACCCATTGTGTATTTCCAAGGCATTTTGGGTGTGACTATCAGTGGCAGCCATTGTTTCAATATCAGCGATTTACAATTTAATGTCCCTTCCTTAGTGATGCGTTACAATGATTCTCTGAATTATAGCAAATGTTTTCCTCTTCACGCTACCCTGAGGGTGATTTAGCATTTTTTAAAAATTTGTTTTATCTGCTTTCAAATCATGACATTTCCAGTTAGTTGAAAGATGAAAAATGTAATTTGGAAAAATAAAGGGGTAGCCTCATGACAGTATATAAATTTGTACATCGCTCCCAATAGCCCAACATCCAAACTGATACACACAAGTAAAAGCAGTCCTGTGAGAACGTGAGTCTTCCAGCCTGTATGAGAAACTGTCCTTAACCCCCTATTCCCTTTCCCCTTCCAACTAGTTCTTCACCCAATTTTCTATCCTGATTCTATATTCTTTAATCTTCCATAGGCTCTTGGCAAACACTTTCTGAACGTCTGTGCACGTGGTGTGCATTTCTGTGATCTACCATATCTGTCACCTCTTTCAAGAGTTGACTATATGTATTGAAAGAGTACAGAGCTTGTAAGTAGTAGTGGGTAGGATTTAGAAGCAACGGACAATGCATTCTTCTTCTATCTGACTCAGATTTGACACAATTTTAAGATTACTAACAAAGAACAAAGAAAAGTACAGCACAGCAACAGGCCCACGGCCCTCCAATCCCATGCCGACCATGCTGCCCAACTACACTACAATCTTCTACACTTCCTGGGTCCTTATCCCTCTATTCCCATCTATTCATGTATTTTTCAAGATGCCCCTTAAATGTCACTATCGTCCCTGCTTCCACCACCTCCTCCCTTCAGGCAGAACTAAAAAAAGGTGCGTTCAAGATGATAACTTTTGAAAGGGTAAATAGTCCTAATTGCCTCTCAACTGCATGACTTGCTAGGCCAATTCAGAGGGCATTTAAGAGTCAACCACATTACTTTTCATCTGGAGGCACATGTAGATAGATGTGACAGATTTCTTTCCCTAAAGGCCGGTGAATATTTAATTCTGGATCTTTCTTGAATTCGCCATCTGCTGTGGTGGGATACGAACATGGGTCCCCAGAGCATTTCTCTGTATTACTAATCCCGTGACAATGCCATTATGCCATCACCTCCCAGGGGAGGTGATGAGACTCTTCAGCCATGCAACTTGTAATGAAGCAATCTTCAGCCATGAAGGAATAACACTTGAGTTGAATATCTGATCATTGCTCGCTGCCAACATTATGCTCCATGTTCATTAAGCGATCGTCCTTGGGAGACTCGGAGGATTTCCTTAGTTTTTGTAAAGACGCTTAACCCCCTTTTATTTGAGAATGCATTTGGCTCCAGGTACTAATTACTTGTAATTTCTTTCCCCACACCTCCAACAATCCTAATTATCCACTTTCCCTGCTCAATAATCTACACTCGGGCAAATGTCTGTTCATACAGGATTCTGTAGAAATGTGAATCGCTAGCACAATGATTAACGCAATTATGTTAAGGTAACCCACTGTGTGCTACTAGTGATGATTTTCCTCCATTTAACCAATTATAGTTGTTGCATGAGATGATGAGAATGTAGGCTGAGACTGCTGTGCTCTCTTGTTTTTCAGCCATTCTGAATGTTGGGTCATTGGGACTGTGTTGCTACCTGTTCTTTCAGGTGAAGACAAAGCTGCGGAAAAAAGAATTTGAGAAGACGCCGATGAAGACCACTATGGGTGAAAGCTTTTTCATTGCCGTCTTTGGTGTGATGTTCTCAGTAACTGCTGCAGCCCTAAGTCTACACAAGTCCCTGTTGAAGGATACGACACTGCGGGGGAACAGAACAGAAGAGGAGTCCACACTGGTAGCGCACGAGCAATGCGAAAACAATGACTAGTTTCACGAAACTACTTGTACTACATCGGCGTACACTTCTTTGGATCTGTGCCGTTGACCCCGGGCTGAGGTTGCAATGCTGCGGTGGAGGAATGCAGCACCCAGGGACATTATGCAGCCCATGCTGCAGAAGGGACTGCTCAGTACAGAATGAAAAGAGCCAGGGGCTTTAACTGCTCTGAGGATATTCATGGCTCAGGCCAATGCAAGAAGCTTTAATGTTTCATAGTTAAATTTTTCTTTTGTACATTTTTATTCTTTTTACAGCTGTCACCGATTGAAGTAGTGGTAGATTTTCTGAAGTGGCTGTTCAATCACTGATTAAAATCAATAACAGGCACTGAGCCATACACGCCATCTTTGATACCCTGTTATGTGCTGGATTTATCAATCTTAGCTGTGGCAACTGTTGACACATTACAATTAACCTAACTGTCTTGGGCAAGGTCAAGTGGAACAGTCAGATGCTCTTTAGATTCCTGATTACTATCCAGAGAATTTTGCAGTAAAGTATGGAACTCATTATTAATGCTCTCTTTTCCTTTTTGGCAAACTTCTAATCTTTTTAATCCCAATTCTGTGTTTTTTTTTTTTGCTGAATCAGTATAGAATCAGGTTTGGGGGGGGGGGGGCAGTGGCTTGGTGGCTGTGTCACTGGACCAATAATCCAGAGGTCGAGGCGAATCCTCTGGGTGCAAAGGGTTCAAATCCCAATGAGACAGCTGGTGGAAATTAAGTTCAATTATATTTTTAAATTGACATTTAAAGCTAGCCTCAGTAATGGTGGCCATGTAACAGTCATTGATTATTGTAAAAACAAACATGGTTCACTGATGCCCTTTAGAGAAGGTAATGTGCCACTCTGACCTGGTCTGGTCTGTATGTCACTCCAGCTCCACAGAAATGTGGTTGACTCTTAACTGCCCTCCAAAGTGGTCTGGTAAACTACTCGGCTAAAGGGCAATTGGGAATGGGCAACAAATGCTGGCCCTTCCAATGGTGCCCACATCATTTTAAAAGAAGCTACCAATGAATGCTAGGTATTTTGGTCAATATAAATCATAATGTGAGTACCACTGACAACGGAGCCGAGCTCTCTTCCATTTCAAAGCCACGTCTCTAGTAGCAGGGTACATGCTGAGAGGATGTGAAATCTAGAACTGGGGGCACAGCTTCCTTGCACAGACATATGGGCCAAATGGCCTCCTTCTGTACCCTAACAATTTTGAGATTCAAAATAAGGGTCACCCATTTAAGGTGCTGTTGATGAGGGGGAACTTCTCTCAGGAGATCTTATCTCTTTGGTCGTTGGGTCATTGAATATATTCAGGGTTGAGTTAGTCAGAATTTTTATAATCTTTATGGTTACAAGTAGGCTTACATTAACACTGCGATGAAGTTACTGTTAAAATCCATGAGCCGCCACATTCCGGCGCCTGTTCGGGTACACGGGGAGAATTCAGAATGTCCAATTCACATAAACTGACGTCTTTCAAGACTTGTGGGAGGAAACCGGAGCACCCGGAGGAAACCCACGCAGACACGGGGAGAACGTGCTGACTCCGCACATACAGTGACCCAAGCCGGGAATTGAACCTGGGACCCTGGTGCTGTGAAGCAACAGTGCCAACTACTGTGCTACCGTGCTGCCCCATAGAATTTGATCTATGAGGGAGTTGAAGGGTTATGCCGGGGTGGGGGGGGGGGAAATTGTCAGGCAGAAAGTAGAGTAGAGTCCATGATCAGATCAGCCAAGATTTTAGTGAATGATGGATCAGGCTCAAGGGGCTAACTCGCTTACACCTCCTATTCTCATCTTGTATTGTGTCAGTATCAAACTGGGCTAATATAGTTACTGAAAAGATTGTATTGACTGATATCACAAATATTTTGTCTCGTAAAGTTACAAATTTAATGGGAAAGCTGCCAAGGCGATCACGCGCCAGTAGTTAAATATGACCCTGCCCACCTCTGACATGCCATGGTTACAGTGTGCGCAATATTTAAGGTGCAATGCTGGAACTTACCAATGAACTTTGATAGCACCGCTCTGCTAGTCTTTGGCAGTGATGACGAGAGCAGCAAGCCTGGGCTAATATGCTGGAATTTCCTAATCAATACCATCTCCGCAAAAAAATTCTGGGATTCAAGAAGGCCACCATCCCGGAACAACTCGGGAAGGGTGATGCATATGGCTACTGAGCATTTCCCACATGGTGTGAAATTTTACAATTTAAAGCTTTTGCAATTTAAAGAGTTTAGCAAGGGAGCAAGAAAACATGGAAAACCCGGTGTGGGAGGACCAAAGGCGATTGGGAGCAAAAGGAATAATAAAACGCAGCCCCATCTCTGTGGAGAGAGAAAAACAGAGTGAATGTTTTGAGTCCATATGACTCTTCAGAGCTCTGAAGAAGAATATTACAGACTTGAAAGGCTAACTCTGTTTCTCTCTCCATAGGTGCCGCTGGACCTGATGGCTCTTCCCAGCATTTTCTGGTTTTATTTCAGATTTCCAGCATCTGCAGTATTTTGCTTTTAATTTAGTCACAAATGGACCTTGGGGATCTGTTTAAAAAAACAAAAACTAGGAGGTTAGCAATAGTATTAGATTAAAAGAAGAGGCTTCTAATATTATGAAGAATATTAATGAGTGAGTTTCAAAAATCAGCAAAAAGCAATATTGAAGTTATTACAAAGGGGAGAAATTGATTGAGATTGAATTAAGAATATAAATAGAGATTGAGCTTTTACAAACATTTTAAAAGAAGGAGAGTAACTAAAGTAAAGTTTGTCCCTCAGAGACAGAAACAGGAAGAATTATGGAAATGAGGACTGGTAGGAATGTTGAACAGGGCAGCACGGTGGCGCAGTGGTTAGCCCTGTTGCCTCACGGCGCTGAGGTCCCAGGTTCGGTCCAGGCTCTGGGTCACTGTCCGTGTGGAGTTTGCACATTCTCCCCGTGTCTGCGTGGGTTTCACTGCCACAATCCAAAAAGATGTGCAGGATAGGTGGATTGGCCAAGCTAAATTGCCCCTTAATTGGAAAAAATGATTTGGATACTCTAAATTTATAAAAAACAAAGGAACGTTGAACAAATATTTTGGGCGGAATTCTCAGAGGAGGTGGGAAAACCTAGTCGGGAAACATCCCGCCACGGCATGCCTGTCCTCTTTAAAACAGCCTTGGTGCACTGTATTTTTGCTTCCGGTTGATGGAGGGGCAGGATCGAGTTAGGCACAACCAAGGTGGCAACGGAGGCAGGCAGATGGCCAAGCCAGCAAGTTAGAACGTCAGCTTCTGTTTACTGGGACAACTGCCCAGTTTTAAAGGTGAATGTCAGCCCTTCTAACCCAGGCCCCTGATGAAACCATCAATTCACTAGACATGTGCTTTGAGATATGAACAGTGGTTTTAATCTACTTACTACAGAGCCAGCCTGTTACACGTTGAACTCTCGATGAACTGGTCGGCTGGCTCTGGGCATCGATATTCATACAGCAGTCCAGGGGGAGGAGTCAAGGGTGGAGCCCTGTACAAACTCCTAAGCATTTCCAGAGCTACTCCCCCTAGTGGTCGGGAAACACAACTGCGCTTACAATCGTACGGTCTCATATATATATCTCACAGTGTGAATTACAGAGTTACATTCACCCCCTACAAAAAAAATCAAGTCCGGCGGTGGTGGTGGTTCATAAATTGAGTCTGTCCGGTGGTCGAACTGTCCGCTGCGATCTGCGGAGCACCGGGGTTGCAGCCTCTTGTGGTGACTGGATGGGTGTTGTGGTTTGGGGTATGATGGCGGACTCCGGGGGTGATTCCGTCCGAGCTCCATACCCATCTGGTTCGACTGGGGACTGGGGGCGCTGGTGGTTAGTCGGTGTGGGTGCGCGAAACAATTGTAGCGAGCTAGTGGGCTCAGGAGCGCGAGGGGGTGGCTGGGTGGGGTGTAGAGTGAGGGGTATCTCTGCAGTGATAGTGGGGATGCTGGATCCAGCGGGTGCTCGGTCCCGGAGGGATACGGTGTCCTGACGGCCGTCAGGGAACTCTACGAAGGCGTACTGGGGGTTTGAGTGAAGCAGGCGCACCTTCTCTAAAAGGGGGTCAGTTTTGTGTGTCCTGACGTGCTTCCTCAGGAGTACAGAGCCCGGTATCTTCAGCCATGCCGGGAGTGAGACCCCCGTGGTAGTGCCCCTGGAAAAGATAAAGAGCCTCTCGTGAGGGGTCTGGTTGGTCGGAGTGATCTAATAGCGTGGAGCGTATGTGGGAGGACATCCTGCCAATGGGAGACTGGGAGATTCCTGGACCAGAGGGTCAGTAGGACAGTCTTCCAGACCATCGCATTCTCCCTCTCCACCTGCCCGTTCCCCCTGGGGTTGTAGCTGGTAGTCCTGCTCGAGGCGATGCCCTTGTTGAGCAGGTACTGACGCAGCTCGTCGCTCATGAAGGACGAACCCTGGTTGTTGTGTACATAGCTGGGGATACTATGCAGGGCCCTAATGACTGTGTGGGAGGTCATATCGGGGCACGGGATAGCAAAGGGGGAAGCGGGAGAGCTCATCTATGATGTTTAGGAAGTAAACGTTCCTGTTGGTTGAGGGGAGCGGCCCTTTGAAATCGATAGCGAGGTGTTCAAAGGGCCTAGAAGCCTTGACCAGGTGGGCCCTGTCTGGTCTATAGAAGTGCGGTTTGCACTCCGCGCAGATCGGGCAGTCTCTGGTGACCGCTTTTACCTCCTCAGTGGAGAAAGGCAGATTTCGGGCTTTGATGTAGTGGGTGACCCCCGGGTGACAGAGGTCGTTGTGGATGACTTTCAGGCGGTCGTTCTGCGCGCTGGCGCACGTCCCGCGGGATAGGGCATCTGGGGGCTCGTTAAGCTTTCCCGGTCGATACTTAATATCGTAGATATAGGTGGAGAGTTCGATCTTCCACCGCAGAATTTTATCGTTTTTCATTTTGCCCCTTTGCGAGTTGTCAAACATGAAGGCAACCGATCTTTGGTCGGTGATGAGGGTGAACGTCCTACCTGCGAGGTAGTGCCTCCAGTGACGAATAGCCTCCACAATGGCTTGTGCTTCTTTTTTGACTGCTGAGTGTCAGAGTTCCGAAGCGGAGAGGGTTCGGGAGAAGAATGCGACTGGTCTCCCTGCCTGATTTAGTGTGGCTGCTAGAGCTACCTCTGAGGTGTCGCTCTCAACCTGAAAGGGGGTGGATTCATCCACCGCCCGCATGGCCGCTTTGGCGATGTCCTCCTTGATGCAGTTGAAGGCCTGGCGCGCCTCAGCTGACAAGGGAAATAGTGTGGCCTTAAAGAGTGGGCGGGCTTTGTCCGCATATTGAGGGACCCACTGGCGTAGTAGGAAAAGAATCCCAGGCACCATTTGAGGGCCTTGGGACAATGAGGGGGAGGGAGTTCTAAGAGGGGGCGCGTACGGTCCGGGTCGGGACCCAGGACTCCGTTTTCCACGACATAGCCGAGGATGGCTAGTCTGGTCGTGCGGAAAACGCATTTCTCCTTGTTATCGGTGAGGTTTAGTTTCTGAGCCGTCTGGAGAAAACGGTAGGCGTTGGCGTTGTGGTCCTGCTGCTCATAGCCGCAGATGGTAACGTTATCCAAGTACGGAAACGTGACCCGCAGCCCGTACTGGTCCACCATTCGGTCCATTGCTCGTTGAAACTCAGAAACCCCATTTGTGACGCCGAAGGGAACCCGGAGGAAATGGAAGAGGCCATCGGCCTCGAATGCAGTGTAGTGGCGGTCCTCCGGGCGGATTGGGAGCTGGTGGTATGCAGACTTCAGATCCACCGTGGAAAAGAGTCGAGACTGGGTGATCTGATTTACCATGTCTGCAATCCTGGGGAGGGGGTACGCGTCGAGGAGCTATTAATGGTCTGACTATAGTCTACGACCATGCAGAATTTTTCCCCGGTCTTGACGACCACCGCCTGAGCTCTCCAGGGCCTGTTACTGGCCTCTATGATCCCCTCACTGAGAAGCCTTCGGACCTCTGATCTGATGAATACCCTATCCTGCAGGCTGTTCCGCCTGCTGCGAGTGGCTATGGGTTTACAGTCCTGGGTGAGATTGGCAAAAAGAGGAGGGGGGGAGATTCTCAGTGTGGCTAGGCTGCAGATAGTGAGTTGGGGTAGGGGCCTGCCAAAACTGAGGGTGAGACTCTTGAGGTTACACTGAAAATCTAGGCCCAATAAGAGTGGGGCGCAGAGTTCGGGCAGGACGTAGAGCTGGAATTTGGCATAGATAGCGCCTTGGATTGTGAGCATCGCGGCGGTGCGCCCTTGGATCTGGACAGAGTGGGAGCCCGAAGCGAGGGAGATAGTTTGCCGCGGGGGGAAGACGGGGAGCGAACAGCGTCTTACCAGATCTAGGTGTACGAAGCTCTCAATGCTCCCGGAGTAGAAAAGGCACGGCGTGCTGCACCCGTTAATTTGGACCGTCGTCATCAAGTTTTGCAGATGCTTCGGGCGCGATTGGTCCAGAGTGACTGCGCTGAGTTGCGGGTAGTCGGAGGCTCGATCAGCTGTGGTGGAGTGGCCCCGTGATGACTGACCTCTGAGATCGTAGTCCTCGAGGTGAGTTTCAGAGTTTGAAGGGGATGGATCCCCATGAGTCGCACATGGCCAGCCGCATGGAGGAGGATTTCCAAGATGGCTGCCCCCATGAGTCGCACATGGCCGGCCGCATGGAGAAAGATTGCCAAGATGGCCACCCCCATGAGTCGCACATGTCAGGTGGGGGCGGAGTCGGCATACAGGCTGCAGCATTTCGGGGCCTGCAGGCCTGTGAATTCAGGGAACGAGTGCTTTGAGCCGTGGGAGGGTTAGAGGCTGGGGCGGAACGAGTGCTTTGAGCCATGGGAGGATTAGAGGCTGGGGCTTTCTTCGGCAGACACACTCTAGCATAGTGTCCTTTCAGCCCGCAGCTGCTGCAGGTCGCGTTGCGGGCCGGGCAGTGCTGATTCTGGCCACAAAAGTGGCAGGCTGGGGTAGCATTGTGGCTGGGCAGCCGCGCATGCAGGCCTGGTGGAGTCGCTGGTCGGGGGCCGATGATGGTGTCGCGGGGTCCGCAGGGAACGAGGTGAGGCTGCGGAAGGAGACCTCCATAGTGGTAGCAAGTTCAACAGTCGCTTCAAGATTTAGGGCCCCCTTTTCCAGCAGTCGCTGGCACACGTAATTTGACCTAAGGCCCGCAACAAAGGCATCGCGTACAGCAAGTTCTCTATGTTCTGCCGCGGTAACCGCCTGGTAATTACAGTCACTAGATAAAGTTTTAAGCTCTCTCAGGAATTCTGCGAGCGATTCCGTAGGCCGCTGGCGGCGAGTAGTGAACACGTGTCGTGCATAGACTTCATTAACAGGCCTCATATACATTTTGTCGAGTAGCGCTAGGGCTTCAGTATACGAACCGGCACAGTTTAGTTGAGTAGAGATTCTGTGGCTCACCCTTGCGTGCAGTAGGCTCAGTTTCTGCTCCTCCATTGTTTCGGCTGAGCTTGCTTCTGCCAGGCAGGCTTTAAAACACCGGAGCCAATGAGAAAAAAATGTATTTTGCCTCTGCATCCTGTGGGTCGAGTTCCAGTCGCTCAGGCTTGAGGGTTGATTCCATGATTGATCCTGACTGTTTCTTAAGTAGATTAAATTGATGAGACCATCAATTCACTACACCTGGCAGACCTCACTATTCACTATTCACTCTGGGCAGACCTCAACAGCCATGCAGAAATGAAAATAAAAATAAACTTCTCACAATCTAATAGAGCTCTCACTCAGCAAAACACCTCATACTGAAAATAATTCTCATTCATAAAAGCCATTTAACTAAATTCAAAGACCTTCAAGTGGTCAATCTGGTGAAAAATGACTGAATGTTGCATTCTGTTTTCGGTAATCTGTGGAGTTTGTAGTCTCTTCTTATTTGTTACTTTTTCTCTACAGTTAGCCGTCAGCATAATCCTCTCAGATAAAAACAATATAATGTGCGTTGCTCCTGGGTCCCTCTTTACCTAAATGTCTGTGGTAGGCCTACTCCCTGTAACTGTCCCAAAACACCTTTGCCACGTACCCCCTCCACTCTTAACCCCACGGAGATGAGCAGGATTGGATTAAAAAGGCATAATTCATGGTTTGAGTTGTAGCATTCTGACCTTCTAATAACAATAATAATAATAATCGCTTCTTGTCACAAGTAGGCTTCAATGAAGTTACTGTGAAAAGCCCCTAGTCACCACATTCGCCTATTCGGGGAAGCTGGTACGGGAATTAAACCCGCACTGCTGGCCTTTGTTCTGCATTACAAGCCAGCTGTTTAGCCCACTGTGCTAAACCAGCCCCAGGGAGGTTGTGAGCTTCAAGCACTACTTCAGGAGGCTTGGACACACCATCCCAGCTGGCACCTCGATGCAGTGCTGAGGTAATGTACTGTAATGTTGGAGGTGTTATCTTAAGATGAGGCGTTAAACTAAAGCTCTGTCTGTCCTCTCAGGTTGGTGTGATAGATCCCAGAGCTGTAGTTGAAGACAAGTCGAGGCCAACACATCCCTCAACCAACACCCAACACAGGTGTTCTAGCCATTTACTTTGTTGCTGTTTACTGGGACTTTCAGGTTGTCTGCCATGTTTTCTGACATTGCTGCAATGGTTACAGTTTTATTTACTACAATTGGGACCTATTGGGTGTAAAAGACTCTATAAATGCAATTTATTTTATTTTTTACAATAGATAAATGTATGGGTTATTGTGTCACGACTAGGTTACGGGGATAAAGGGGATAGGATGTACATGTGGGGCTTAAGTAGGATGCTCTTTCCAAGGGCCGATGCAGACTCGATGGGCCGAATGGCCTCCTTCTGCACTGTGAATTCTATGCCCCCCCCCTGCTGCACTGGGGCGTATAGCACTTTTGGTGGATTTTTGCACCTCTGCCCTTTGTATGGACTCGAGTGCTCATGTTTGCTTTGAATAATTGCCAAGTGAATCAATATTTGGGACCGGGACTTAACCTCGAGGGGAAAAGCAATCTTTTTTTAAAATTAGTGCGACAGTCAATATGGCTAAACATGACACATGTTTTCCTTTAAATGAGCGTACAGCAGTATTTTTCAGAATAAAATTAGATCCTTTCCTGGATCACACAAATTTTCATTATGCAAAAGATGGCTGGAAAGCCTACTCTTCACTCTGAAAGCCTACTCTTCATCCAAGTCAAGTGTCAATTTACTGGTAAGTGTCACGATGTTCAGCATATCAACTGCTAACTTGTCGTATCATGTTCGGAACTGTTGGAAGTAAATATGATGCCCAAGATTTATTTGTTCTCGGAATATGGGTGATATGGTGACGGCAAATTTATTCCCCGTGAGAGCGTTAAGAAACAATCAGGTGTTGTGTGATTGAAGTCACAAAGTAGGCCAGACAGGGTGGGGGTGTCAGGATTCCTCCTCTGAACAGACATCAGTAAAACAGTTTTTTTCTTACCAACAGTTCGCCTGCCTTTATGGTCATCTTTCTAATACCAGCCCACTAATTACCACATTAATTGAAATCAATTTCAGCGCATGCTGGGATAGGATTTGTTCCATTGTCTCAGAGACAATGCCCCTTTGTTTTTATTAAAACATGGAGCGAGATTCTCCAATAATGGGGTTATGACCCCCTGCCCGCGAGAAAATGGGCGCAAATTATTCTGGACTTTTATCTAGAAAGTCTGGGGTGATTCTCCATTTTAAAGGGGCTTGCAGGGCCCTGGGGTGCTCCACGCAATTCTGGCTGCCAATACGGGGCCCTGCACTTCCGGCTGTGGGTCTGCGCAGGCGCGCGGCGGCCACCTGCAACGCCGGCCCCGCACGACATGTCGGGCCCACACACCGCACTGGCGCCGATGAAGTGGGCCCCCCCAGATCACACGCCGATTGGTGGCCCTCGATTGCGGGTCTGGTCATCGTTTCCCCCTCCCCAGTGACAGATTCCCCCCACCCCCCCACTCCCCACCAGGACGGCCACCGCAGCCGCGACTCCGAGCACCCCTCAGGTGGAACCATACGTGAACTACGCCGGCGGGAACTTGGGCCGGTTGTCCGCGGAGAATCGCTGCGCGGGCCTCTTTCAACGGCCCCCGACTGGTGCCGCATTGACTGCGCGCGCGCGACTGTCATTTCTGACAGACACCGAATCCGGGCCACGATATTCAAACTTTCAACTGACTCGAAATTTTGCAATTTGAACTGAGACAGAGCAAACTGTTTAAAAATGCCAGGTTACATTCCAAGGTGGATTTGAGAAACACACAAATCAGGGCACTGTGAAGAGAGACATTTCCTATAACGCAGACACCCACCAAAACCCATAACTGTCTAAGGCGGACATTAAAAATGCTAAGTACTGGATATTGAAGCAATGGCTACCACAGAGAAGCCCACCCCAAACCCTTGGAAATACACATTGAAAAGGCGATGGCGCTGTGGTATTGTCACTGGACCCAGGCTATTGCTCTGGCGGTCCAGGTTCGAATCCCACCATGGTGGTAAAAAATCATCTGATTCGCTAATGTCCTTTGGGGAAGGAAATCTGCCACACTTACCTGGTCTGGCCTACACGTGACTCCAGATCCACAGCAATGTGATTGACTGTAAATGCCTTCTGAAATGGCCTCACATTCAGTTCAAGGGCAATTAGGGATGGGCAATAAATGCTGGCCCAGTCAGCATTGCCCACGTCCCCTGAACAAATATTTTTAAAAATCGGGCAGAGTGTTTCAAGGCAAGTTTGCCGAGCCACTAGAGAGAGAGATAATTGCAAATGACGCAGGCAAAGTCAAGAAAGTCTTCAGTCGAGGGAGCATGCTGAAGGCTGTTGTCCCTCCATCTCTCTCTTTTGGACTAAAGGTTCCCTGGGTTTGAGAAGCCAACTCTACCAAAATCCTACCGGTGAACTGAGATCTCATAATAATTACAACATCTACTAACGGCAAGTTGACAAATGCAAGGTTGTCAGATTTTGAAAGATCACAGCAATTTATACTACAGGAGAAAAGACTGCTGTCTCTCTTTCAGAAATATCCAAGATATACTTATGTAAATCAATTTCTGCCAATAATTCCATTACCCTGGTTATATGATCCACCCAAACTTCAGTTCTTTCTCATTATAAACATTGACCAAACAATATGCACCAGATCCTCCAGAGATGGATGAACAACTTTCCCATCAATTCAGTTTCTCAAATCTCACAAAGCATCCCTCGTCAACAGAGCTGAAAATTGTTTTAACCCATTGTGTGTCGATCCTTTAAACAACCCAAGACATTGCGATACATGAGCAGTGTGAATCCACATTTCCCTCAACCTCCCGGAACTAAAATCTTCCCAAGGAGGGTGCTTGCTTGGTGCCAATGTTACTGGACAATAATCCAGAGACCTGGACTGATGATCCAGAGCCATGAGTTCAGTTCAGTTGTAAAAACCCACCTGGTTCACTAATGTCCTTTAGGGAAGGAAATCTGCCATCCTTACCTGGTCTGGACTACACGTGACTCCAGACTCACAGCAATGTGGTTGACTCTTAACTGCCCTCTGACATGGTCTAATGACCACTCCGTTCAAAGGCAATTAGGGATAAGCAACAAATGCTGGCCCAGTCAGCGATGCACGTATCCCAAGAATGAATATTTTTTAAAAAGACATAAGGGACTTGGAAACAAAGAAGGAGAAATGTCAAACACCTGTCCAAGGTGTAGGTCTTAAGGGAGGGAGGTGGAGAGGGAAGGGGATTCTTCGCAGCTGAAGGCATAACAGCTTGTAACAAGATGAAGGTAGGCGGTGACCAATTAGGGAATTCTAGAGGAGGTGGTGGGAGTGCAAGGACTGGTTCTAGTGGTGAAAGAGGTTCCATGGTTAGGGCGAGGCAAAACCAATGAACGATTTAAGCATGAGGATAAGAAATTAATTTGAAGCATTGGGGGATCAAGGCAGTGGGGTGATGGGTGAGCAGGAATTGGTGCAGGGTAGGACAGAGACCGAAGAATTTGGATAAGCTGGAATTTACCAAGAATGAAAAGCAGAAAGCAAGCCAGGAAACCATTTGATTAGTCAGAGCTGGAGTTGACAAAGGGTATATATTCAACAACAGATTGTTGAGTGGGAGATGTTTTGGAGATGGAAGTGGGCAGACTTTCTGATAGAGAAGAAATATATTTGTCAGCATGTTCTGGAATTAAGTAGGACTCCGCAGTTGTGGACGGACTAAGAAAGAGAACAGGAGAGGATTAGAGTACGGGTGAAGGTATGGAGTTTGTGGCAGAACTGACGTCCATGGCCTTGGTCTTCCCAATATCAAATTAACGGAAATTGTAGATCATACAGGACGTGTTGGGTTATCGGCCCCATGGAACAAAGAAAATTACAGCCCAGGAACAGGCCCTTCGGCCTTCCAAGCCTGCACCGACCATGCTGCCCGTCTGAACTAAAAACCCCTACCCATCTGGGGACCATATCCCTCTATTCCCCACCCTAAAAGAACAAAGAAAGAGGCGGTTTTCTTTGCAGATCTGATTTATTGAAATGTAGGCAGTATTAATACAAGGTAATAAGTGACCTACAAGTGGCAGCCTTACTGTGCTGGGCTTTTCTATATAGAGAATATCTCTGCACCAGCCACATAATTCTACATGCGAACTGGTTATATATTGAAGACATGTATCGAAGGAACTCACCTAGGCTCTTTAGGCAGTACCTTCTTAACTATGACCACTACTGTCTAGAAGGACAAGGGCAGCCGATTCCTGGGATCCCCACCACCTGGAGGTTCCCCTCCAAGTCACTCACCATCCTAACTTGGGAATATCGCGCCGTTCCTGCACTGTTGCTGGGGCAACATCCTAGAACTCCCTCCCTAACAGCACAAGGGATGTACCTACACCTCCAGGACTGCAGCGGTTCAAGAAAGCGGCTCACCACCCCCTTCTCAGGGGCAATTAGGGATGGGCAATAAATGCTGGCCCAGCCAGCGAAGCCCACGTCCAGTAAAAATGAATTTTTAAAAAATATACTTGTGCCAAAGAGTTCCATTGGGATTTGCAAGTTGTGGAACTACTTTCTGAAATATTGAGACCAAGCTATTTTGCAAACAGGGATGCTGAGACATTGGCACTCTCAGTGATGGAAGCTGTTAATACTGAGAATTTCTCAGTGTATTTATGGGCTGGGAAAATATCAAGGGAGTAATATGGAGAACAGAGTGATGAAATTCAGCCCGGGCTCAGTAGGCAGCGCTCTCACCTCCGAGTCAGAAAACTCAAGTCCCAGTCCAGGAATTGGAGTGTACAAATCTAGGCTGACCACACAGCTCTGAGAGGGGACTACATTGTCACAGGTGCTATATTTCAGCAGAAGTGATAAAATAAAGCTTCTTTCCCCTCAGGGGGATCTGTCAAAGATTCATAGAATTTACAGTGCAGAAGGAGGCCATTCGGCCCATCGAGTCTGCACCGGCTCTTGGAAAGAGCATCCTACCCAAGGTCAACATCTCCACCCCATCCCCATAACCCAGTAACCCTACCTTAGTAACAAAAGGGCAATTTTGGATACTAAGGGCAATTTAGCATGGCCAATCAACCTAACCTGCACATCTTTGGCCTGTGGGAGGAAACCGGAGCACCCGGAGGAAACCCACGCACACACGGGTTCATAGAATAAAAGCAGGCAAGTTATGTCCTGGCCAATATTTATCACTCAATCAACATCCCTTCGCCAGAATATCTGGCTATTATCACGTAGCTGTTTGTAGCAGTTTGTTGTGTCAAATCTACTGCGTTACCAACATTACAACACTTCAAAAGTTCTTCCTGCGCTGCTAAAGTACTTTGGGATATTCTGAAGTAATGAAAGGTGCTATATAAATGCAAGTACCTTCTTTCAAGAGTAACTGATAGGTCGGCTGTATGCGGGAAACACTGACAACAACTTGTATCTATATAACACCGTCAGTATGTTCCAAGGTGTTTCATAGGAGCGTTAGGAAACAAAATTTGACGCCGAGTCATATAAGAAGACATTCGAACAGATGAGCAAAGCTTAATCAAGGAAATAGATTCTAAGGAGCATTGCAAAGGAAGAGTGTGAGGCAGAGAGGGGTAGGGAGGGAATTCTAGAAATGAGGGACTGGCCCCTTACATGTGTGGTCAGCAGTGGTGGACTCCATCTACACCTCCCGCTGCCGGGGGAAAGCGGGCAGCATAATCAAGGATCCCTCCCACCTGGCTTACTCACTTTTCCAACTTCTTCCATCGGGCAGGAGATTCAGAAGTCTGAGAACACGCACGAACAGACTCAAAAACAGCTTCTTCCCCACTGTCACCAGACTCCTAAATGACCCTCTTGTGGAATGACCTCATTAACACTACATCCTGTATGCTTCAACCGATGCCAATGCTTTACATTGTATATCTTGTGTTGCCCTATTATGTATTCTCATGTATTTTCTTGAATTTTGTTTAATTCCCTTTTCTTCCATGTACTGAATAATCTGTTGAGCTGCTTGTAGAAAAATACTTTTCACTGTACCTCGGTACACGTGACAATAAACAAATCCAATCCAATCCAATCCAATCCAATCCGAGAGCCAGAACATCTGGGGTTGGAGGAGTTAACAGAACCGAAAGCAGAAAATCTGATAACTACTTTCATCAAAATAATGAATGGATTCCATTGGGGAAAAGGCTGTATGGAAAATCGGGGATGATCAAGGAAACCCTGGTGAAGGGAGAAAGCAGACAGCTAGATCTCTTAGGAGAAGTCAAGTCAGAGGAGAGAGAGAGCAATAGTAGGATCTGCCGCTGTTATTGATCACCCAGTTGTGAGCAATTTGGTTTTTGCAGAGGCACAATAACACATCCCAGCAAGGAGCCTGTTGCTAAGGCCCTTGGTGGCCCTGAGATGCATGGTATCATACTGCTAGCATCACACTAATAGAAGTGGCTTCATCACTCGATAAATTAGAAGACAGCATGCTGTGCTGGAACCTAAATATGCAAATTGATTTGGCATATTTTCTGCAGATAAGAATATGACGTGGATAGCAACCATCTGTTTTCCTGTTTCATCACAAGTGACCTTTTTGTTATATATGTTTTATTTATTTTGCATATAATTGTCAGATGCGTTGTTTTCTAAAAGTAAAACCGAGGATGAGATGTTTGACTTTTTAGTTTTTGGGGGGCGTGCAATGAATCAGGAGGGCTAAAGATACGACAAAGTGAGCGTCATATTAATCAATTTAGAGGAAAGTGTGTTCATCTACTGCTCTGTGAAATGTTACAAATGAATCTTCCATCACCCTTCAGTATTTGAAATGAAAAATGAAATGAAATGAAAATCGCTTATTGTCACGAGTAGGCTTCAAATGAAGTTACTGTGAAAAGCCCCTAGTCGCCACATTCTGGCGCCTGTTCGGGGAGGCTGTTACGGGAATCGAACCGTGCTGCTGGCCTGCTTGGTCTGCTTTCAAAGCCAGCGATTTAGCCTGTGCTAAACAGCCCCACTTTCACTTTCTACTCTAAAGCCACGGCGGAGCACACTTCTCCAGGAGCCGACCACTCTCCAGAACCTTCTCTACTTCAAATGTGAGCCGATGCAATTGGTGTCGGTAGCTATCTGCCTACTGACAGTAGCAGAAGCAAGCCTGGCAATGTGAGTGCACACAGCTTCCATCGGTGATTAGGGATAGAATCAATCATGACCTCATTGAATGGTGGAACACACCTGAGGGGCTGAATGGCCTCCTGCTCTCATGTTTCAATGGCTGATTTGTGTCCCCATTTCCAATCCGGAGAAGCCTGTCACTGTCTCGTTTAGCCGCACAGAGATCAGGGACAAGGGCCAGAATTTTCTCGTTGCCAAGGTGAGCCGTTGAAATCTCTGCTCACATTGGTGGGACTGGAAGATACTGCCAGCGTCAAGGGCTGGAGAATTGTAACCATGGAGACAGGGCAATGACCATCTTGAACATAAAACATCTCCGCTTAGCATTCAATAGCATTCCCATCACTGATTCCCCAAATCCTGGTGGTAGGGGTGGGGGGGTAGTGTTTAACCGTTGACCAGAAACTGCACTGGACTAGACATACAAATACTTTGACTACAAGACTGGGCAGAGTTGGAATCCTCGACAAGTAACTCACCACCTGACTCTCAAAACCTCTCCACCATCTACAAGCTACAATTCAGGAGTGTGATAGAATCCTTTCCCCTATGCCTGGATTAAAGCAGCTCCAACAGCATCCAAGCAGCTAAAGCTGTCCAGGAGAAAACAACTTGAATGATCAGCACCTTATCCACCATTTTGAATTTTCACTGGTGCATAGTGGCTGCAGTGTGTATTATCAACAATATATAGCAGCTCACCAAGGTTCTTTTGGTCGCACCTTCCCATGACCTCTACCACCTAGAGGTACAGGACCCCAGCAGACATATGGCATATGGGAACTAAATCATTGTCGTTCCTGCACTGTCACTGGATCAAAATCCAGGGACTCCCTTCCAAACAACAATGTGGGCATACTAGACCAGATCATAGAATCATAGAATTCCTATAGTGCAGAAGGAGGCTATTCGGCCCATCGAGTCTGCACCAACCCTCTGAAAGAGCACTCTGCCCAGGCCCATTTCCCCGACCTATCCCCGTGACCCCCACCTAACCTGCACACCTTGGACACTAAGGGGCAATTTAGCATAGCCAGTCCACCTAACCTGCACATCTTTGCACTGTGGGAGAAGACATGAGCACCACGCAGGCACTGTGAGAATGTGCAAACTCTACACTGACAGTCATCAAAGGCTGGAATTGAAACTGGGACCCTGGCTCTGTGAGGCAGCAGTGCTAACCACTCTGCAGGTTGGGAAGAAAAACCAGTGCCGGAGACTCTTTGGCTAAGACTGGATAGCTATGAGTGATCTCTGTCAAGGACAATACCACCCTACCCCCAACCCCTCACCCCCCCATCGGCCTCCCAACCTGTCACCTGCCAACCCCAACTGAACAATAGAGGAGTGGCATTGGAAAGATCAATTTAGTTAGTGAAGTTGAAAGCTGCAGCCAGATTGAAAATGATGATGAGGGATTGTCAAATAGGATGCAATTTATGACTTTAATACAACCTTTTGTGGGGGGTGAAAGCTGAGTCGAAAGGTTTAGATATTAAATTGTGGGAAAGACAACCCATTTTGGAAGGAAAGAGAATTTGGTGATGGAGTGGCAGCTTTGAAGGATAGAGCAGGTCAATGGTTTATTTTAAGACGGGGTGTTCACAGATTTAAGAGGGACGATGACAGCACTTGAAGAGAGGGGATTGCGTACAATGTCAGCTGGCACAGGGCCAAACATGAAAATAGGGCGTTCAGCAGGTTGGGCAGAATTGGGTCAAGAAAATTGAAGGTTGGTCCACTTTCAAGATCAACAAGAATAACCTGCATTTCTATGGCAAGTACGTAATTAGACAAAAAGAAATTGACACTGAGCCGGAGAAGGAGACATAAGGCAGGTGACTAAAACACTTGATCAAAGGTTTTAGGGAAAGAGAAGAGCAAAGTGAGGAGGCAGAGAGGTTTAGGAAGGGAATTCCAGGGTTTTCCAGCTGTCCAGCTGAAGGCACGGCCATTCCCGGTGGAGCAGGCAGTCGGGGATCTGCAGAAAGCCAGATTTGGAGGAGCACAGCGATCAGGAAGTGTTGCAAGGATGAACGAGAGTCCATGGAGGGATATGAGCATCAAGGTGAGAATGTTAAATTGAGAAGTTGCCATACCTGGAGCCAGTTTCGGTGAATGATTGATGGGTGGACAGGACCTAGTGTGAGTTAAGGTTTGGGCAGCAGACATTTAGATGAAGTTTATAGAGTGTGGAAGGTGCAAGGCTTCTCAGAAGATCATGCTGTGCTGGCTCAGACACGTATTGCCATTTCTTCATTGTTAAGTCAAAAATTAGCAATTCTCTTCCTATGGGAACATTGTCACTGATATGGTATCTGGACCAAATCCTAATTTATATTAGGATGAGACCCAAACAATTTTTTAGTTTGCAAACTTGTGAGGAAATTACACTTCGCTCCAGGAGTGATTCCACTGACAACGAGGGATCTTTTATATTAAAACAAACTTTATTATGCACGCAGATATAACCCCCTTAACCCATTAACAGCTAAGGAAAAAAAACAGCGTTTCCATTAGCAGTTCAATAGTTCTAAATAAAAAAGAAAGGTCTTTGAGCTTAATTTCCTATCAACTTACAAACTTTCAATTAAGCAAAATCTACACACAGGTCAAATGCAACTTATCAATAAAGTTAACACTCAGTGGCTTACACTGATGCACAAAGTCCTTGGGCGAGAAGCTTTCAGAAATCAGTCTGAGAAAACACCCTTCCTTTCCTCAGAACCCAGGGCAGAACTCTAAGAATGAAACTAAAAACAACAGACACGGGGCAGGGCTGAAAACGAAACTAAAAACAGCCACTCCCATGAATGTCATTACAGCCTGCCTTACTGTTAACCTCTTAATCACAGCTTCAGCAGATATGTAATCTGGATACCTTTACCCAAGTTCTTTTAATAACTTTACTGCAATGGACACATAGTATAATATATATAAATATTTGCTACATTCTTCACAGTTATCACATGGAGAAGGCCCATCACCACCAGGGCAACTAGATTTGCGAAGTGCTGTGGTCTTGTCACTATTGTTTACATATGAGTTTACAATGAAATGAGAGGCGCACTTTACATTTGGTGGAATTAATTGGCCCTCGATAAGCTGTTATACTACCCAGGGTGCATTGCTGTAAATTGACCCCAAACCTACTGTGGAACTCATGCCCGGTCACTCAATCTATCCTTAGTCTGGAGACGTTAGGCCATCCGGAAGCAGGTACACTGACAATGACTTAATCTTCACAGCAGCTGTGGTATCACCAGCTGTAAACTTACCTGATGTCAAAATAAAAACAAAACATATTATGGGGAAACATGTATTAAAGTATTTGGTGTGATTGTTATTCCATTTCTTTTAGTCATAATTGCTGATAGTAACTAAAACTTCAATTTGTACTGATGAGACATCATTGAGCTGAAAATCTCTTTCTTCACATTTGCTGTCAGCCCTGCTGTGCTTTGGGAGAAATTTGCTTGTGTACAGAGCATTCCATTGATTCCCCAGGCGGAGCCTGCGTGACGGTCTTAATTGACATCTGTGAATTGAGGTAAGTTTGCCCGGATAAACAAATTTCACCTCCCTTTGTGTTCTCATTCAACTTGTACGATCTTTATTTGTGGTCTGTGGAGGCATGTCATACCTGGATAGCCCAGAGGATGGCAGCAGAGTACAGCCTGATTTTGCTTCTCAAGTGACTCCAGCTGAGGTAATGCACAGGTTTAGAGGACATTTTCAAGGTGAGAATGAGAGAGAGGGCCACACAGGCACCACACAGCAGGGGGGCCTCCCGTGTGCCACACACCTGAAGGAGTATTCCACAAACAGGTTGACAGATTCCCGCTCTCCTTCAATTAATATACTCACCTTTGGATGTTCCTCTCTGCATCTACCCCTCTGTGAAGCAGATGTAATGTCTGATGATGCTCTTTGAGGGAGAGATTTCTCATGCGTGCTTAATGTAAAATTGCAAACCTGTTTATAATGAACATATTCAGGGTTTTAGTTTGGATAATGCACAAAGGGAGCCTTCTCCATTGCCTCCTTCTCCATTGCCTCCATAGATTCAGAATCTGTGACAGGAATAATGCCAAATAGTCATAGCCATGAAAAGTCCAAGCCTTCAAGGTTTGCGGTGTCTTTTTATCCAAACATACAACAACAACTTGCATTTATACAGCGACTTTTACACAATAAATGTCCCAAGGCTCTTCGCAGGAGCTTTATATAATATAACATGACACGACTTCCGGTTGCGGCTATGACTAGCTAAGCCGCACATTTGGAAGCTCCTGCGACAAAGGTGTTTTCGGGCCAATTGGAGGGCCCCAACGGTGCTGAAAAGACGAATCCCGGTGGGGGAAGGTCCCCTGAGGAGAACTAGACCGATTTTATGGTCGGTACTCGGAGTGGAGCGGCAAGAAAAGTGGCAGCAGCTCCCCAAAAAAAGCGGGGGAAGAAAATCAAAATGGCGGCCGGCGGCGCACCGGAGGGGTGGAGGAAATGGGCGGAGGAGCAGCAGGCCGCTCTCCTCCGTTTTTTCACGGAGCTGAAAGTGGAGCTCTTAGAGTCCATGAACGCGACGGCCGCCAGGTTGGTGGGGGCCCAGGCGACCCAAGAGGCGTCGATCAGAGAGCTGCAGCAGGAGATGACCGCGAGGGAGGAGGAGGCCACGGTCCTCGGGGCAAAGGTGGAGGTGCACGAGGCACTCCACCTGAAGTGGCAGAGCCGTTTCGAGGAGCTGGACACTCGGATGAGGAGGAAAAATTTGAGGATCCTGGGCCTAGAAGAAGGCCTGGAGGGGTCGGATCTCCCGAGATATGTTGCGGAGATGCTGAGCTCCCTGATGGGGGAAGGGGCCGGTCCTGCGCCCCTGGAGCTGGAAGAGGCATACCGGGTCATGGCCAGGAGGCCTAGGGCAAACGACCCCCCGAGGGCGGTGCTGGTGCGGTTCCAGCGGCTATGTGATCGGGAGAAAGTCCTGAGGTGGGCAAAAAGGGAGAAAAGCAGTAAGTGGCAGAACTCGACGGTAAGGGTGTACCAGGACTGGGGTGCGGAGGTGGCAAAGCGGCGGGCCCGGTTCAACCGGACGAAGGCGGTGCTACACGCGAAGAGGATCAAATTTGGAATGCTGCAGCCGGCGCGCTTGTGGGTCACCTACAAGGACCAACATCATTATTTTGAGTCCCCAGAGGAGGCCTGGACCTTTGTACAAGAAGAAAAGCTGGACATGAACTAAAACCTGGGAGCACCGGCGGTCGTAGCCGCCTGGGTACTCTTGATTGAGCAAGTGGCCCTTATCTTTTCAGGCCAGGTCGGAGCTGGGTAACAGTTTCTTGGATTGTTTGGCTTTTCTTGAACGTTTGACTTTTTGAATATCTTGAAGGTTTCGAGTTGTTTGGTGTTTCTGTATATTTGAACTGTTGAAATTTCTATTGCGGGTCGTTTTCTTCTTATGGTGTGTTTCTTCCCGTTTCCAACTTCCCTTAGTCATTTACCCTTTTTACCCCTTTTTCTTCGGGTGTTTGGTCCCTTTTTTTTTTTTTTCTTCCTTTTCTGGTTATGGTTATCTGTGGTTATTTATACTGTTTGATGGAGGGTGATGGTTAAGCACATTGTTAGTTGATAGCTATTTAATTATTTTGTTATTTAAGTATGTAGTTAAGTATTTATGTATTTAGTTGCCATTGGGTATTTATATTGTCAAGTTGGGAAGACAGGACGGGGGGGAGTGGGTTGATCATGCGGGTTTATCTCTGGGGTTTTAAGGGGATCCTTCACGGGCGTGGATGGGGATGGGGGGAGTGGAAGATGGGGGGGCGGGGTGTGGCCGGGCGAAAGCGCGGGCTTTCCTCTGTTTTTCCCGCGTGCGGGATGGAGGAGAGAGGAGGGGAGAAGAGTGGGGCGTGGCCAGTAATGGCGGCCTTTCCCGCGCTGGAGCGGGGTCAGAGTGGAATGGCGGGGGGGAGGCCCCTCCCCCCCCCTCGAACCGGGAGGAGTCGGAGTGTGGCAGGAGCAGCCGGGTCAGCGGAGATCAGCTGACTCTCGGGAGTACGATGTTGGGCACATCGCGGCTAGGAGGGGTCCTAGCCAGGGGGGGGGGGGGGGGGGGGGGGGGGGGGAGGGGGGGGGGGGGGGGAGGGAGGGTTAGGGGGAGATACCGGGTTGCTGCTGGAAAGACCAGGGACGAGAAGGGGAGAGCTGGGGGGGGGGGGGGGGCATCGCTATGGGAAACGGGTCAGAAAGGGGGGATGACCCGGGGCGAGCAAGGGACAGAACATGGCTAATCGACAGGGAGCAGGGACGGGTCGCCCAGCGATCCGATTGATTACGTGGAATGTAAGGGGGCTGAATGGGCCGGTTAAAGATCAAGGGTCTTCTCGCACCTGAAGGGACTGAAGGCTGATGTAGCGATGTTGCAGGAGACTCACTTGAGGGTAGCAGATCAGGTCCGCCTGAGAAGGGGGTGGGTGGGACAGGTGTTCCAATCAGGCTTGGATGTCAAGAACCGGGGGGTGGCGATTCTGGTGGGAAAGAGGGTGTCGTTCGTGGCGGCAGAAGTGGTGGCAGACAAGGAGGGCAGGTATGTGATGGTGAGGGGTAGGTTGCAGGGAGAGAATGTGGTGCTGGTGAATGTGTATGCCCCGAATTGGGACGACGCGGGCTTTATGAGGCGCCTGCTGGGCCTCATCCCGGGACTGGAGGCAGGGGGCCTGATCATGGGAGGGGACTTTAATACGGTGTTGGACCCTGGGCTGGATAGATCGAGTTCCAGGACGAATAGGAGGCCGGCAGCGGCAGAGGTGTTAAGGGGGTTTATGGAGCAGATGGGAGGGGTAGACCCATGGAGATTTGGTAGGCCTAGGGCGAGGGAGTATTCTTTCTTCTCCCACGTCCACAGAGTGTACTCCAGGATAGACTTTTTCGTATTGAATAGGGGGCTGATACCGAGAGTGCAGGACACGGAGTACTCGGCCATTGCGATATCGGACCATGCACCACATTGGGTGGACGTGGAATTGGGGGAGGCGCGGGATCAGCGCCCGTTGTGGCGCCTGGATGTGGGGCTGTTGGCGGACGAAGAGGTGTGCAGAAGGGTTAGAACGGGCATTGAGAACTATCTGGGTACGAACGACACGGGTGAGGTGCAGGTGGGGACGGTCTGGGAGGCCCTGAAAGCAGTGATTAGAGGAGAGCTGATCTCCATAAGGGCACACAGAGAGAGGAAGGAGAGGCAGGAAAGGGAGAGGCTGGTGGGGAGCTCCTAGAAGTAGATAGGAAATATGCGGCGGCACCAGAGGAGGGGCTATTGAGGGAGCGGCGCAGTTTACAGGCCAGGTTCGACCTACTGACCACTAGGAAGGCGGAGACGCAGTGGAGAAGGGCGCAGGGTGCGGCGTATGAGTACGGGGAAAAGGCGAGCAGGATGCTGGCACACCAGCTTCGTAAGCGAGATGCAGCCAGAGAGATTGGGGGAGTGAGAGAGAGGGGTGGGGACGTAGTGCAGAAGGGGCAAGAGGTGAATAGGGTCTTCAGGGACTTCTACAGGGAATTGTATAGGTCTGAACCGCCGAAGAGGAGAGGGGGAATGGAGAGCTTTCTCGACAAATTGAGGTTCCCAAAGGTACAGGAGGAGCTGGTAGAAGGGTTGGGGGCGCCGATAGAGCTGCAGGAGCTAATTAAAGGGATAGGCCAGATGCAGGCGGGGAAGGCGCCGGGGCCGGATGGGTTCCCGGTGGAGTTTTACAGGAAATTTGTGGACTTGGTGGGCCCAGTGCTGGTGAGAGCCTTTAATGAGGCGCGCGAGGGGGGGGTTTTGCCCCCAACAATGTCGCAGGCCCTGATCTCCTTGATTTTGAAGCGGGACAAGGACCCGGTCCAGTGCGGGTCCTACAGGCCTATCTCCCTCTTAAATGTAGATGCCAAGCTGTTAGCAAAGGTCCTGGCAACCAGGATAGAGGATTGTGTGCCAGGGGTAATCCATGAAGACCAGACGGGGTTCGTGAAGGGACGCCAACTTAACACAAATGTCCGGAGATTGTTAAACGTGATCATGATGCCGGCAGTGGAGGGGGAGGCGGAGATAGTGGTAGCGCTAGACGCGGAGAAGGCATTTGACAGGGTGGAGTGGGAATACTTGTGGGAGACGTTGGAAAGGTTTGGGTTTGGGGAGGGATTTATCAAGTGGGTAAAGCTGCTCTATTCGGCCCCGATGGCGAGTGTGGTAACAAACGGGAGGAGGTCAGAATATTTTGGGCTCCATCGAGGTACTAGGCAGGGATGTCCCCTATCCCCCTTACTCTTTGCATTAGCGATTGAACCGTTAGCGATGGCACTGAGGGGTTCAGGGGGGTGGAGGGGACTGACAAGGGGAGGGGAGGAGCATCGGGTCTCGCTCTATGCGGATGACCTGTTGCTGTATGTGGCAGACCCGGAGGGGGGAATGCCGGAGGTTATGGAAATACTAGCGGAGTTCGGGGACTTTTCGGGATATAAATTAAATCTGGGGAAAAGTGAGGTCTTTGTAATACACTCGGGAGACCAGGGGGAGGGAATTGGGAGGCTCCCCTTCAAAAGAGCAGTAATATAATATGACACTGAGCCACGGCGATGTTAGGGGATAGAAAGTGCGCCAAAGACTCAACAGGTCTGCCGGCATCTGTGGAGAAGGAAAGAGTTAAAGTTTTGAGGCCGTATGACTCATTTAACGTCCGCAGTATTTCGCTTTTACTTGAGATATTAGGGGAGATGTTTTAAGCCCTGTCCTAAAGGGGGACAGCAAAATTGGGAACTTCAGGGAAGGAATTCCAAATCCTCAGACCCAGGCCGGTGGTGGGCAACCTGCGGCCCCCCCGGGGACCACATGTGGCCCATCTGGGTGCGGCCCACCAGACATTTTGTTGACCATTGCCCCACACGCAGAGTTGCCACAGGTACTGCCATTGGAGCCATTAAAACCGAGGATACAAAGGGCAGCACGGTGGCCTAGTGGTTAGCATAACCGCCTCACGGCGCTGAGGTCCCAGGTTCGATCCCGGCTCTGGGTCACTGTCCGTGTGGAGTTTGCACATTCTCCCCGTGTCTGCGTGGGTTTTCACCTCCACGACCCAAAAATGTGCAGAGTAGGTGGATTGGCCACGCTAAATTGCCCCTTAATATAAAAAAAAAATAATTGGGTAATCTAAAATTTAAAAAAAAAACCGAGGATACAGAAGAGGTCAGAATTATAGGAGTGCATTTATCTCAGAGGGCTATTGGTCTGGAGGAGGTTACAGAGATTGGGGGAGGGGAGGGGGGGGGGGGGGGGTTTCTGGAGGTGGAAGAGTTGGGCGAGGATTTGGAAAAAAGGATGAAAATGTTTAAATTTGAAAATCGTGACATTGCGTTACCAGGAGTGAGCGCAGGTCAGCCAGTACAGGGATGAAGGGGTGATGGGTCAACAGGACTTGGTGTGAGTTGGGTCAGAGCAACACAGTTTTGGATGAGCTCAGGCTTACTGATGGTACAATGTGGAACGTCTGGTGATTGACCCTTTAAGCCCAACACAACAGTGTAAGGGTCACGTGGGCTGTGGGGTCAATCAGGACTCAGTGTGTGGAATCACCCCATGACGAGAGAGGCTTCTGAGGCAAAGAGAGATTTTGGGAGCGAGCTACAGCCACGAGGCTGCTGCACAATTCTTATTAATAATTATTAATTCTTATTAATATTAATAAATGTTTTCACGGATGAAGTCTGTTTCTATCTGGCGACGAGGATAAATTATTCTGGCTCTGCCTCTGACCCGACGACACCTGAGAGTATCCTGTTTTAATCAAAGTCTGAATATCTCTCAGCAGAATATCTTTATTTGGGTGAATTGACCCACTTGACCTCTCCACGGAGTACTGGACACAATATGTTGAGCACCTTGCGTATTATTTCCAAGCAAATGAAATAGAGGAGGAGGCAAAATGCAAAGCAATTCTCCTAAGTGTTTTAGGAACTCAGACCTATAATCGTATTCATAGTTTTACAGTCACAAGTGTGCCCAACTCCAAATCATTTAGTTAGATCATGGATTTAATGAAGGCTCAATTTCAACCTCAGTCATAATAATAATCTTTATTATTATAAATCTGTCATACTCCAGAGATTCAAATTTAATTCATGGGTGAGAGCCCCAGATGAATTGATCAAGCTCAGCCACACTTGGAGTATAGTGTGCAATTCTGGCCGCCACACTGCCAGAAGGATGTGGAGGCTTTAGAGAGGGTTCAGAAGAGATTTACCAGGATGTTTCCTGGTATGGACGGCATTAGCTCTGAGGAGCGGTTGAATAAACTCGGTTTGTTCTCACTGGAACAACAGAGGTTGAGGGGCGACTTGATAGAGGTCTACAAAATTATGAGGGGCATAGACAGAGTGGATAGTCAGAGGCTTTTCCCCAGGATAGAGGTTAATTACTAGGGGGCATAGGTTTAAGGTGCGAGGTGCAAGGTTTAAAGACCATAAGACCATAAGACATAGGAGCGGAAGTAAGGCCATTCGGCCCATCGAGTCCACTCCACCATTCAATCATGGTTGATTTCAACTCCATTTACCTGCTCTCTCCCCATAGCCCTTAATTCCTCGAGAAATCAAGAATTTATCAATTTCTGTCTTAAAGACACTCAACGTCCCGGCCTCCACCGCCCTCTGTGGCAATGAATTCCACGGACCTACCACTCTCTGGCTGAAGTTAAAGGAGATGTACGAGGCAGGTTTTTTACACAGAGGGTAGCGGGTGCCTAGAACACGCTGCCGGAGGAGGTGGTGGAAGCAGGGACGATAGTGACATTTAAGGGATATCTTGACAAATACATGAATAGGATGGGAATAGAGGGATACGGACCCAGGAAATGTAGAAGATTTTAGTTTAGACGGGCAGCATGGTCGGCGCAGACCTGGAGGGCCGAAGGGCCTGTTCCTGTGCTGTACTTTTCTTTGTTCTTGTTCTTTGTTCTTGTTAAGCCTTATATTGGTAAAAGGAAGCAATTATTAGAGTATTATGATTTTGGAGCCACCCTAAATGACATGTTACGAGATAGGTTAGTCTGTGGCATGAACAATGATGCTATTCAATGCAGAGTTCTTGCAGAGATCGACATTAATTTAAAATAAGCAATGGAGATATCATTGGTCTTGGAAAGCACTGAAGAAACTGCACAAGAGCTGCAGAGTACACAAATTGGCGCTGTTCACCAGTTAGGGCAGGAGACTGCAGTGAGCCTTTGTGCCCGAACTGCTGAAGTAGCCACAAAGCGAAAAACAATTTCAGCCACCAACAAAACAAAAAGGTACAGAATGGGCAGTCAATCAGTAATGCTTAAACAACAAAGAACAAACAATGTATATTCTATTATATGTAAACGGTGCAATAATGTTCTTCAAATCCTGGGGTAGGGTGTGTATATATTTTTAAAATCCTGGACAGTCAGACTTTAATGGCGGCAAAATATGCAATCGCGATGTCGTAAAAGTAAGCTAATTATTCTTGTGATGAATGTTGGAAATTCAGATACATTGTGTTGTAGGTATTTGGTGCAGAAAGGGTTAAGTTAGTGTGTGTGTGACTGCTGCAGTCATGTTTTAAATGAATCCTGGTTTGAAAGGTCAGGAGCCAGGGGTGCAATTAGCGCATCGTAAAAAGCTTGAGTTAATGCAGTTTTATTTGGGTTTAGTGGGTTTCTCTGTGGGGTTATTTAGATTTCAGCTTGATTAGATAATGTAGTTATTGGGTGGAGCTATGGTATTAGGCAGTTTGCAGAAAATCTGGTCAGTGAAGTTTTAGATGAAGCTATAAGCAGACATCAAGACTTTACTCTCACTGCAGTTCAGTTAAAAGATATGTCTGTAGACAGATTAGCAGTGTGGCTGGAAAGGTAAACTCTCCATACGTTTCAGTATCTCAGAGAGGGAGTCCAACCATTAAGCTTGAAGAGCACCTCCGCTGAGTTGAAGATTTATACAGGAGAAGCAATGGAAATAAAAGGCACCACAATGGTACCTGTAAGCTGTGGACAACAGTCTACCCAGCTCCCAGTGATAACAGTGACAGGTGAAGGACCAATCCTTCCCGGCCCTGACTGGCTTCAAGAAATCAAGTTGAATTGGGCCGTGTTTTATCAAGTGCAGGAAGGTGAACTGCTTGAACTGATAAGACAGTATGAAAGCACCTTCTGTCATGAATTAGGCAAAAGCAAAGGGTTACAAGCTGAGATTTAAGTGGATCGAGAGGTGACTCCCCGAGCCTTTGGGGCAAGATTGGTACCATGTGCCTTATGAGAGAAAGTGGATACTGAGTTACACAGGTTGGAAGAACAAGGCATTTTTCAGCCAGTTCAGCTCTCGGAATGGGCAGCACCTGTTGTCCCCGTATTGAAACCAGACAAAACCGTCCGCATTTATGGCGATTATAAGCTAACAATTAATCAGGCTGCCAAGCTGGATAAGTATCCTATCCTGAGAATTGAAGACCTATACGCAAAGCTGGCAAGAGGTCAATCTTACACAAAGCTGGATATGGGTCATGCATATCAGCTACTCGAATTAGATGATGCTTCCCGGGGGTATGTCACAATAAACACCCACACAGAGGCCTATTCCAGTACACACACCTGCCTTTAGGCGATTCTTTGGTATGTACAATAAGATCAGCCAGTCATGTAGGGAATAGTCAACTCTAGAGATAACAAAGATATCGTGTAGTGTTTCAGTGGCAGATGTGATAAGGAAAGGTGATGTTGGGTGATATTACGGAGGTATACCCGTAACGAAATTACATCCATTACTAATGTGATACCAGCCTGAATTCAGTCACTTTGATTCATAATTATTTTCTCTTGCTTAGATATTAAAATAGTAAGTTAGATCAAAGTATCAGCCTTGGCATTTAACAAGATTGTTTTTCAGAAACTACAAGCTACAATGCAGGATCCCTCGGTGTCACACGTCGTTGTGTGTTTGATGAAGTATAATTGTTTGTTGCAGGTTTTAATAGGTATTTTAGGCTTGCAATGTCAAATCTTGAAAAACATCTCTTGGTGGGATGGGAGGGCCGGAGGGTGGGATGGGAGAGCCGGATGGTGGGACTGGAGAGCCGGATGGTGGGACTGGAGAGCCGGAGGGTGGGATGGGAAGGCCGGAGGGTGGGATGGGAGAGCCGGAGGGTGGGACTCGAGAGCCGGAGGATGGGATGGGAAGGCCGGAAGGTGGGATGGGAGAGCCGGAGGGTGGGAGGAGGGTGGGATGGGAGAGCCGGAGGGTGGGACTGGAGAGCCGGAGGGTGGGATGGGAAGGCCGGAGGGTGGGATGGGAGAGCCGGAGGGTGGGACTGGAGAGCCGGAAGGTGGAATGGGAGAGCCGGAGGGTGGGATGGGAGAGCCAGAGGGTGGGATGGGAGGGCCGGAGGGTGGGATAGGAGAGCCGGATGGTGGGACTGGAGAGCCGGAGGGTGGGATGGGAAGGCCGGAGGGTGGGATAGGAGAGCCGGAGGGTGGGAGGAGGGTGGGATGAGAGAGCCGGAGGGTGGGACTGGAGAGCCGGAGGGTGGGATGGGAAGGCCGGAGGGTGGGATGGGAGAGCCGGAGGGTGGGACTGGAGAGCCGGAGGGTGGGATGGGAAGGCCGGAGGGTGGGATGGGAGAGCCGGAGGGTGGGACTGGAGAGCCGGAAGGTGGAATGGGAGAGCCGGAGGGTGGGATGGGAGAGCCAGAGGGTGGGATGGGAGGGCCGGAGGGTGGGATAGGAGAGCCGGATGGTGGGACTGGAGAGCCGGAGGGTGGGATGGGAAGGCCGGAGGGTGGGATGGGAGAGCCGGAGGGTGGGAGGAGGGTGGGATGAGAGAGCCGGAGGGTGGGACTGGAGAGCCGGAGGGTGGGATGGGAAGGCCGGAGGGTGGGATGGGAGAGCCGGAGCGTGGGACTGGAGAGCCGGAGGATGGGATGGGAAGGCCGGAGGGTGGGATGGGAGTGCCGGAGGGTGGGAGGAGGGTGGGATGGGAGAGCCGGAGGGTGGGACTGGAGAGCCGGAGGGTGGGATGGGAAGGCCGGAGGGTGGGATGGAAGAGCCGGAGGGTGGGACTGGAGAGCCGGAGGGTGGGATGGGAAGGCCGGAGGGTGGGATGGGAGAGCCGGAGGGTGGGAGGAGGGTGGGATGAGAGAGCCGGAGGGTGGGACTGGAGAGCCGGAGGGTGGGATGGGAAGGCCGGAGGGTGGGATGGGAGAGCCGGAGGGTGGGAGGAGGGTGGAATGGGAGGGCCGGAGGGTGGGACGGGAGAGCTGGAGGGTGGGATGGGAGAGCCGGAGGGTGGGACGGGAGAGCCGGAGGGTGGTATGGGAGAGCCGGAGGGTGGGAGAAGGGTGGGAAGAGAGAGCCGGAGAGTGGGATGGGAGAGCTGGAGGGTGGGATGGGAGAGCCGGAGGGTGGGAGGAGGGTGGGAAGGGAGAGCCGGAGGGTGGTATGGGAGAGCTGGAGGGTGGAATGGGAGAGCCGGAGGGTGGGAGGAGGGTGGAATGGGAGAGCCGGAGGGTGGGATGGGAGAGCCAGAGGGTGGGACGGGAGAGCCGGAGGGTGGGAGGAGGGTGGAATGGGAGAGCCGGAGGGTGGGATGGGAGGGCCGGAGGGTGGGACTGGAGAGCCGGAGGGTGGGATGGGAAGGCCGGAGGGTGGGATGGGAGAGCCGGAGGGTGGGACTGGAGAGCCAGAGGGTGGGATGGGAAGGCCGGAGGGTGGGATGGGAGAGCCGGAGGGTGGGAGGGGGGTGGGATGGGAGAGCTGGAGGGTGGGATGGGAGAGCCGGAGGGTGGGACCTGAGAGCCGGAGGGTGGTATGGGAGAGCCGGAGGGTGGGAGAAGGGTGGGAAGAGAGAGCCGGAGAGTGGGATGGGAGAGCTGGAGGGTGGGATGGGAGAGCCGGAGGGTGGGAGGAGGGTGGGAAGAGAGAGCCGGAGGGTGGTATGGGAGAGCTGGAGGGTGGAATGGGAGGGCCGGAGGGTGGGAAGGGAGGGCCGGAGGGTGGGAGGAGGGTGGGACGGGAGAGCCGGAGGGTGGGATGGGAGAGCCGGAGGGTGGGAGGAGGGTGGGACGGGAGGGCCGGAGGGTGGGATGGGAGGGGCCGGAGGGTGGGATGGGAGAGCCGGAGGGTGGGATGGGAGAGCCGGAGGGTGGGATGGGAGAGCCGGAGGGTGGAATGGGAGAGCCGGAGGGTGGGATGGGAGAGCCGGAGGGTGGGATGGGAGGGCCGGAGGGTGGGATGGGAGAGCCGGATGGTGGGACTGGAGAGCCGGAGGGTGGGATGGGAAGGCCGGAGGGTGGGATGGGAGAGCCGGAGGGTGGGAGGAGGGTGGAATGGGAGGGCCGGAGGGTGGGACGGGAGAGCTGGAGGGTGGGATGGGAGAGCCGGAGGGTGGGACGGGAGAGCCGGAGGGTGGTATGGGAGAGCCGGAGGGTGGGAGAAGGGTGGGAAGAGAGAGCCGGAGAGTGGGATGGGAGAGCTGGAGGGTGGGATGGGAGAGCCGGAGGGTGGGAGGAGGGTGGGAAGAGAGAGCCGGAGGGTGGTATGGGAGAGCTGGAGGGTGGAATGGGAGAGCCGGAGGGTGGGAGGAGGGTGGAATGGGAGAGCCGGAGGGTGGGATGGGAAGGCCGGAGGGTGGGATGGGAGAGCCGGAGGGTGGGAGGAGGGTGGGATGAAAGAGCCGGAGGGTGGGACTGGAGAGCCGGAGGGTGGGATGGGAAGGCCGGAGGGTGGGATGGGAGAGCCGGAGCGTGGGACTGGAGAGCCGGAGGATGGGATGGGAAGGCCGGAGGGTGGGATGGGAGAGCTGGAGGGTGGGAGGAGGGTGGGGTGGGAGAGCCGGAGGGTGGGACTGGAGAGCCGGAGGGTGGGATGGGAAGGCCGGAGGGTGGGATGGAAGAGCCGGAGGGTGGGACTGGAGAGCCGGAGGGTGGGATGGGAAGGCCGGAGGGTGGGATGGGAGAGCCGGAGGGTGGGAGGAGGGTGGGATGAGAGAGCCGGAGGGTGGGACTGGAGAGCCGGAGGGTGGGATGGGAAGGCCGGAGGGTGGGATGGGAGAGCCGGAGGGTGGGAGGAGGGTGGAATGGGAGGGCCGGAGGGTGGGACGGGAGAGCTGGAGGGTGGAATGGGAGAGCCGGAGGGTGGGACGGGAGAGCCGGAGGGTGGTATGGGAGAGCCGGAGGGTGGGAGAAGGGTGGGAAGAGAGAGCCGGAGAGTGGGATGGGAGAGCTGGAGGGTGGGATGGGAGAGCCGGAGGGTGGGAGGAGGGTGGGAAGAGAGAGCCGGAGGGTGGTATGGGAGAGCTGGAGGGTGGAATGGGAGAGCCGGAGGGTGGGAGGAGGGTGGAATGGGAGAGCCGGAGGGTGGGATGGGAGAGCCAGAGGGTGGGACGGGAGAGCCGGAGGGTGGGAGGAGGGTGGAATGGGAGAGCCGGAGGGTGGGATGGGAGGGCCGGAGGGTGGGACTGGAGAGCCGGAGGGTGGGATGGGAAGGCCGGAGGGTGGGATGGGAGAGCCGGAGGGTGGGACTGGAGAGCCAGAGGGTGGGATGGGAAGGCCAGCGGGTGGGATGGGAGAGCCGGAGGGTGGGAGGGGGGTGGGATGGGAGAGCTGGAGGGTGGGATGGGAGAGCCGGAGGGTGGGACGGGAGAGCCGGAGGGTGGTATGGGAGAGCCGGAGGGTGGGAGAAGGGTGGGAAGAAAGAGCCGGAGAGTGGGATGGGAGAGCTGGAGGGTGGGATGGGAGAGCCGGAGGGTGGGAGGAGGGTGGGAAGAGAGAGCCGGAGGGTGGTATGGGAGAGCTGGAGGGTGGAATGGGAGAGCCGGAGGGTGGGAGGAGGGTGGAATGGGAGAGCCGGAGGGTGGGATGGGAGAGCCAGAGGGTGGGACGGGAGAGCCGGAGGGTGGGAGGAGGGTGGAATGGGAGAGCCGGAGGGTGGGATGGGAGGGCCGGAGGGTGGGATGGGAGAGCCGGAGGGTGGGATGGGAAGGCCGGAGGGTGGGATGGGAGAGCCGGAGGGTGGGACTGGAGAGCCAGAGGGTGGGATGGGAAGGCCGGAGGGTGGGATGGGAGAGCCGGAGGGTGGGAGGGGGGTGGGATGGGAGAGCCGGAGGGTGGGACTGGAGAGCCGGAGGTTGGATGGGAAGGCCGGAGGGTGGGATGGGAGAGCCGGAGGGTGGGAGGAGGGTGGGATGGGAGGAGTGTGGGATGGGAGGAGGGTGGGATGGGAGAGCCGGAGGGTGGGACTGGAGAGCCGGAGGGTGGGATGGGAGAGCCGGAGGGTGGGAGGAGGGTGGAATGGGAGGGCCGGAGGGTGGGACGGGAGAGCTGGAGGGTGGGATGGGAGAGCCGGAGGGTGGGATGGGAGAGCCGGAGGGTGGGATGGGAGAGCCGGAGGGTGGGAGGAGGGTGGGAAGAGAGAGCCGGAGAGTGGGATGGGAGAGCTGGAGGGTGGGATGGGAGAGCCGGAGGGTGGGAGGAGGGTGGGACGGGAGAGCTGGAGGGTGGGATGGGAGAGCCGGAGGGTGGGATGAGGGTGGGACGGGAGAGCCGGCGGGTGGGATGGGAGAACCGGAGGGTGGGACGGGAGAGCCGGAGGGTGGGACGGGAGAGCTGGAGGGTGGGATTGGAGGGCCGGAGGGTGGGATGAGAGAGCCAGAGGGTGGGATGGGAGAGCCGGAGGGTGGGATGGGAGGGCCGGAGGGTGGGATGGGAGAGCCGGAGGGTGGGATGGGAGGTCCGAAGGGTGGGATGGGAGAGCCGGAGGATGGGAGGAGGGTGGGATGGGAGGGCCGGAGGGTGGGATGGGAGGGCCGGTGGGTGGGATGGGAGAGCCGGAGGGTGGGAGGAGGGTGGGATGGGAGAGCCGGAGGGTGGGATGGGAGAGCCGGAGGGTGGGATGGGAGGGCCGGAGGGTGGGATGGGAGGGCCGGAGGGTGGGACGGGAGGGCCGGAGGGTGGGACGGGAGAGCCGGAGGGTGGGATGGGAGAGCCGGAGGTTGGGAGGAGGGTGGGACGGGATGGCCGGAGGGTGGAATGTGAGAGCCGGAGGGTGGGATGGGGGAGCCAGAGGGTGGGATGGGAGGGCCGGAGTGTGGAATGGGTGAGCCGGAGGGTGGGATGGGAGGGCCGGAGGGTGGGATGGGAGAGCTGGAGGGTGGGAAAGGAGAGCCGGAGGGTGAGACGGAGAGCTGGAGGGTGGGATTGGAGGGCCGGAGAGTGGGATGGGAGAACCGCATCTGTGGAGAGAGGAACAGAGTAAATGCACCTCCCAATGACAGCCCGGGTGGCAACGTGAGCCTCATTATAATGTATCTCCGCCTCGGTCTCAGGCCTCTGCACTATGCCATCAGCGGGTATCCCTTGTCCCCTAGAGCTAACCCATCAGCCTGAGATGGTCCTCAAAGACACCGGGGATCTCCAAGTACCCCAGGATGTAGCTGTCATGCACGCTCCCAGGGATACTCACTGATACCACGATGCTTGCAGAGCGACCTGCGCACCACTGATCACCCTCTGGGCTCAGGGGATCTCGGCAATGACAGTAAACCCTACAGCCCAGGCACCTTGATAAGTCTGTCCAGCTCGAAGGTGATATAATCTGATGCCCGAGCATACAGAGCATCCGTCACCTTCCGGAAGCACTTGTGTGCGGAATATTGGGATATGCCACACAGGTCACGGCCCGAGTCCTGGAATGAACCGATGGTTTGGAAGTTGAGGGTCATGCACATGAGGATATGGCACAGGTGCCACACACAGTCTCCCCACTGAGATGCAGTCTTCCGCAGCTCATGGTGTCCGCCAGCAACGACGCCTTTCTAACTTGGACCCTGCTGGCCTCCTATTTCTGGGCCCCTCCTCAGTCTGATGGGCGGCTGTGTCTTCAGGTGTGAATGAGGTGCCACGTGCAGGCTGAGTTGTCGCTGCTGCCTTCTCGGGCGTCTCTCCACCTTGGCAGCCACAAGCAAAATAAGGGCATCCATCCCGGGACCCTCAACCCCCTCACCCTTACCATGACTGTCCTGCCTTCTCTCAGAATGCCATCCAGCATGCCAGTTATGCTGGCAAACCTTGCTCTGCACACTCACCCTTTGGTTGTGAGAGGATCCTACATGTTAAAGCCCTGCTCTTTAATGTTTGATTGTTGGAAACTGTCCCTTTGGTGCTGACGCTCCTAGATTTCTGGCAGACTGTTCAAGCTTCAAAGTTTCCTTAAGATGCTGTGCATTAATCATCCTCTGAGACATGGCACATGTACCCTGCAGTAGGCAATTGAGAGTTGAGGAGTGTGTGGTGCTAACACACATAACAAGGCGAATTGCTCATTTGAAATAGCTTTCAGCTGTGAAGCTAGAGGCTGCTCACAGTCAAAGAGAGTGAAATTTGAATTTCAGGACAGAAGCAGGGCTTCCTGGAAGGGTCTGTTGGACAGACAGGCCACAGCTGTGCTTGCCCCCGTTATGGGTCTCCGCAATATTTGAAGTTGGCTTGAAGGCCTCACAGATGCAAAGCCCCTCAGCCCTCCCCCGCTCCCCCCCCCCCCACCCCCCCCCCCCCCCCCAGCCCAGCGCTGACTCCTGACCTAGAACACTTTTTATGTCATCATTGGCTACAGGAATAGTGCCAGAGGACTGGAGGATAGCAAATGTGGTCCCTTTGTTCAAGAAGGGGAGTAGAGATAACCCCGGTAACTATAGGCCGGTGAGCCTAACGTCTGTGGTGGGTAAAGTCTTGGAGAGGATTATAAGAGATACGATTTATAATCATCTGGATAAGAATAATATGATTAGGGATAGTCAGCATGGTTTTGTGAAGGGTAGGTCATGCCTCACAAACCTTATCGAGTTCTTTGAGAAGGTGACTGAACAGGTAGACGAGGGTAGAGCAGTTGATGTGATGTATATGGATTTCAGTAAAGCGTTTGATAAGGTTCCCCACGGTCGGCTATTGCAGAAAATACGGAGGCTGGGGATTGAGGGTGATTTAGAGATGTGGATCAGAAATTGGCTATTTGAAAGAAGACAGAGGGTGGTGGTTGATGGGAAATGTTCAGAATGGAGTTCAGTTACGAGTGGCGTACCACAAGGATCTGTTCTGGGGCCGTTGCTGTTTGTCATTTTTATAAATGACCTAGAGGAGGGCGCAGAAGTTGGGGTGAGTAAATTTGCAGACGACACTAAAGTCGGTGGAGTAGTAGACAGTGCGGAAGGATGTTGCAGGTTACAGAGGGACATAGATAAGCTGCAGAGCTGGGCTGAGAGGTGGCAAATGGAGTTTAATGTGGAGAAGTGTGAGGTGATTCACTTTGGAAAGAATAACAGGAATGCGGAATATTTGGCTAATGGTAACATTCTTGGTAGTGTGGATGAGCAGAGGGATCTCGGTGTCCAAGTACATAGATCCCTGAAAGTTGCCACCCAGGTTGATAGGGTTGTGAAGAAGGCCTATGGTGCGTTGGCCTTTATTGGTAGAGGGATTGTGTTCCGGAGCCATGAGGTCATGTTGCAGCTGTACAAAACTCTGGTACGGCCGCATTTGGATTATTGCGTACAGTTCTGGTCGCCTCATTATAGGAAGGACGTGGAAGCTTTGGAACGGGTGCAGAGGAGATTTACCAGGATGTTGCCTGGTATGGAGGGAAAATCTTATGAGGAAAGGCTGATGGACTTGAGGCTGTTTTCGTTAGAGAGAAGAAGGTTAAGAGGTGACTTCATAGAGGCATACAAAATGATCAGAGGGTTAGATAGGGTGGACAGTGAGAGCCTTCTCCCGCGGATGGAGGTGGCTAGCACGAGGGGACATAGCCTTAAATTGAGGGGTAATAGATATAGGACAGAGGTCAGAGGTAGGTTTTTTACGCAAAGAGCGGTGAGGCCGTGGAATGCCCTACCTGCAACAGTAGTGAACTCGCCAACATTGAGGGCATTTAAAAGTTTATTGGATAAGCATATGGATGATAAGGGCATAGTGTAGGTTAGATGGCCTTTAGTTTTTGACTTCCCATGTCGGTGCAACATCGTGGGCCGAAGGGCCTGTACTGCTCTGTATCGTTCTATGTTCTATGTTTTAACACTTCAGCCCCCTGACCAAGCCCAACCCCCCTGAGGGACTCCCCTCTGGTCTCCCCTCCCCCTGGGCTCTGGGGTAGCAGCTCCAGTGCCCTTTGAGCTGCCTGCTGGAAAATGGAAATGGCTCCTCACTACCTCAGTAGCCATCGCACCAGGTTCCCGTTTTTGAAAAGGAATGCTAAACAATGCCCGCGTGACATCCCGCTGGGGAATTGTGTATTTCCGGGGGGGGGGGGGGGGGGGGGGGGGACTGCTGCATTCGGCTTCAATCTCGTTCATGAGATTTAAATGAATGCAAATGAGGGTTAATGATATTCTCGCCATTTTGGGGTGTGATTCGGAACTCGCCACCGGGAGTGGGCCCGGGTGAATCACAAAATGGTCTGTCGATTTTGCCCTCTCCCACTATCCACAATTCATATAAATGATCTGGAAGCAGGGACAGAGTGTAACCAGTCAGATGATACCAAAATAGGTGGGAAAGCAGGCAGTGAAGAGGAGATAGAGATTTTACAGACAGATATATACGGTCATCTCCCTGCAAAACAGATATACCGCTTTGGATACTGTTGAGGGAGATGGCTCACCAGGGGAAGGCAGCAGCAGCCAGGTTCATGGCACCGTGGCTGGCTCTGCTGCACAGCAGGGCAGGAAGAAAAATGGGAGGGCTATAGTGATAGGGGACTCGATCGTAAGGGGAATAGACAGGCGGTTCTGTGGACGCAATCGAGACTCCAGGATGGTATGTTGCCTCCCTGGTGCAAGGGTCAAGGATGTCTCGGAGCGGCTGCAGGACATTCTGGGGGGGGGGGGGGGGGGGGGGTGAACAGCCAGCTGTCGTGGTGCACATAGGCACCAACGATATAGGTAAAAAACGGGATGAGGTCCTACAAGCGGAATTCAGGGAGTTAGGAATTAAACTAAAAAGTAGGACCTCAAAGGTAGTAATCTCAGGATTGCTACCAGTGCCACGAGCTAGTCAGAGTAGGAATGTCAGGATAGATAGGATGAATGCGTGGCTCGAGAGATGGTGCAAGAGGGAGGGATTCAAATTCCTGGGGCATTGGGACCGGTTCTGGGGGAGGTGGGACCAGTACAAACCGGACGGTCTGCACTTGGGCAGGACTGGAACCGATGTCCTAGGGGGGGTATTTTCTAGAGCTGTTGGGGAGGGTTTAAACTAATGTGGCAGGGGGATGGGAACCAATGCTGGAAGTTGGAAGGTAGTAAAACAGGGACAGAAACAAAAGGAAGTAAGGGGAAAAGTGCAAGGCAGAGAAGACATAGTCAGAAATCCATAAGGGCGACAGTACAAGGTACAGTGACTGAGGGGAGCACAGTGAATAGGCCCAGTAATAACAAAAGGAATAAAACTGGAGATGTTAAGATTCAAAACAGAGGTAAAAAAACCAACATAAGTGTACTTTACCTGAATGCTCGTAGTATTCGGAATAAAGTAAATGAGTTGGTGGCACAAATCATTGTAAATGACTATGATTTAGTGGCCATTACTGAAACATGGTTAAAGGATGGTCACGACTGGGAGTTAAATATCCGAGGGTATCAAACTATTCGGAAGGACAGAGTGGATGGTAAGGGAGGTGGTGTTGCTCTGTTATTTAAGGATGACATCCGGGCAATAGTAAGGGATGACATCGGTGCTATGGAGGATAAGGTTGAATCCATTTGGGTGGAAATCAGGAATAGTAAGGCGAAAGAGTCACTGATAGGAGTAGTCTATCGGCCACCAAATAGTAACGATATGGTGGGGCAGGCAATAAACAAAGAAATAACTGATGCATGTAGAAATGGTACAGCAGTTATCATGGGGGATTTTAATCTACATGTCGATTGGTTTAACCAGGTCGGTCAAGGCAACCGTGAGGAGGAGTTTATAGAATGTATCCGCGATAGTTTCCTAGAACAGTATGTAATGGAACCTACGAGGGAACAAGTGGTCCTAGATCTTGTCCTGTGTAATGAGACAGGATTGATTCATGATCTCATAGTTAGGGATCCTCTCGGCAGGAGCGATCACAATATGGTGGAATTTAAAATACAGATGGAGGGTGAGAAAGTAAAATCAAATACTAGTGTTTTGTGTTTAAACAAAGGAGATTACAAGGGGATGAGAGAAGAACTAGCTAAGGTAGACTGGGAGCTAAGACTTTATGGTGGAACAGTTGAGGAACAGTGGAGAACCTTCCAAGCGATTTTTTCACAGTGCTCAGCAAAGGTTTATACCAACAAAAAGGAAGGACGGAAGAAAGAGGGAAAATCGACCGTGGATATCTAAGGAAATAAGGGAGAGTATCAAATTGAAGGAAAAGCATATAAAGTGGCAAAGATTGCTGGGAGATTAGAGGACTGGGAAATCTTTAGGGGGCAACAGAAAGCTACTAAAAAAGCTATAAAGAAGAGTAAGATAGAGTATGAGAGTAAACTTGCTCAGAATATAAAAACAGACAGCAAAAGTTTTTACAAATATATAAGACAAAAAAGAGTGGCTAAGGTAAATATTGGTCCTTTAGAGGATGAGAAGGGAGTTTTAATAATGGGAAATGAGGAAATGACTGAGGAACTGAACAGGTTTTTTGGGTCGGTTTTCACAGTGGAAGACACAAATAACATGCCAGCGACTGATAGAAATGAGGCTATGACAGGTGAGGACCTTGAGAGGATTGTTATCACTAAGGAGGGAGTGATGGGCAAGCTAATGGAGCTAAAGGTAGACAAGTCTCCTGGCCCTGATGGAATGCATCCCAGAGTGCTAAAAGAGATGGCTAGGGAAATTGCAGATGCACTAGTGATAATTTACCGAAATTCACTAGACTCTGGGGTGGTCCCGGTGGATTGGAAATGAGCAAATGTGACGCCACTGTTTAAAAAAGGAGGTAGGCAGAAAGCAGGAAATTATAGGCCAGTGAGTTTAACTTCGGTAATAGGGAAGATGCTGGAATCTATCATCAAGGAAGAAATTGCGAGGCATCTGGATAGAAATTGTCCCATTGGGCAGACGCAGCATGGGTTCGTTAAAGGCAGGTCATGCCTAACTAATTTAGTGGAATTTTTTGAGGACATTACCAGTGCAGTAGATAACGGGGAGCCGATGGATGTGGTATATCTGGATTTCCAGAAAGCCTTTGACAAGGTGCCACACAAAAGGTTGCTGCATAAGATAAAGATGCATGGCATTAAGGGTAAAGTAGTAGCATGGATAGAGGATTGGTTAATTAATAGAAAGCAAAGAGTTGGGATAAATGGGTGTTTCTCTGGTTGGCAATCAGTAGCTAGTGGTGTCCCTCAGGGATCCGTGTTGGGCCCACAATTGTTCACAATTTACATTGATGATTTGGAGTTGGGGACCAAGGGCAATGTGTCCAAGTTTGCAGATGACACTAAGATGAGTGGTAAAGCGAAAAGTGCAGAGGATACTGGAAGTCTGCAGAGGGATTTGGATAGGTTAAGTGAATGGGCTAGGGTCTGGCAGATGGAATACAATGTTGACAAATGTGAGGTTATCCATTTTGGTAGGAATAACAGCAAACGGGATTATTATTTAAACGATAAAATATTAAAGCATGCCGCTGTTCAGAGAGACTTGGGTGTGCTAGTGCATGAGTCACAGAAGGTTGGTTTACAAGTGCAACAGGTGATTAAGAAGGCAAATGGAATTTTGTCCTTCATTGCTAGAGGGATGGAGTTTAAGACTAGGGAGGTTATGTTGCAATTGTATAAGGTGTTAGTGCGGCCACACCTGGAGTATTGTGTTCAGTTTTGGTCTCCTTACTTGAGAAAGGACGTACTGGCGCTGGAGGGTGTGCAGAGGAGATTCACTAGGTTAATCCCAGAGATGAAGGGGTTGGATTATGAGGAGAGGTTGAGTAGACTGGGACTGTACTCGTTGGAATTTAGAAGGATGAGGGGGGATCTTATAGAAACATTTAAAATTATGAAGGGAATAGATAGGATAGATGCGGGCAGGTTGTTTCCACTGGCGGGTGACAGCAGAACTAGGGGGCATAGCCTCAAAATAAGGGGAAGTAGATTTAGGACTGAGTTTAGGAGGAACTTCTTCACCCAAAGGGTTGTGAATCTATGGAATTCCTTGCCCAGTGAAGCAGTTGAGGCTCCTTCATTACATGTTTTTAAGGTAAAGATAGATAGTTTTTTGAAGAATAAAGGGATTAAGGGTTCTGGTGTTCGGGCCGGAAAGTGGAGCTGAGTCCACAAAAGATCAGCCATGATCTAATTGAATGGCGGAGCAGGCTCGAGGGGCCAGATGGCCTACTCCTGCTCCTGGTTCTTATGTTCTTATGTTCTTATATAGATAGGCTAGGAGATTGGGCCAAAATTTGGCAGATGGTGTTTAATGTAGATAAGTGTATGGTTATTTATTTTGGCTGAAAAAAATAGAAAGGCAAATTATTATCGAAATGGAAAGCAGATTCAAAATGTGTCTGGGCAAAGGGATCTGGGTGTCTTTGTTCATGAATCACGGACAGCCGATATTCAGGTACAGCATGCAATTAACAAAACAAAAAGAACAAAGAACAATGGGTGGAATTCTCCGCTCCCCACGCCGGGTGGGAGAATCGCGGAAGGGCCGGGCGACTCACGACACGCCGCCCTGGCACCCCCTGTGATTCTCCCACCTCGCGCTCGGATGAATCGCCGCTCGCCGTTTTTCACGGCGACCGCCGATTCTCCGGCCCGGATGGGCCGAGCGGCCTGACGTTCCCGACCGGTTCACGACGGCGGCAACCACACCTGGTCGCCGCCGTCGTGAACATGCATGGTGCCAAATCTTCGTTTGTGGCTTGTGGGGGGCGGAGAGGGGAGTGAGCACCACGGCTGTGCTCGGCAGGGGACTGGCCTGCGATCGGTGCCCACCGATCGTCGGGCCGGCGTCTCCAAGAGACGCACTCTTTGCCCTCCGCCGCCCCGCAAGATCAAGCCGCCACGTCTTGTGGGGCAGCGGAGGGGAAGACGGCAACCACGTATGTGCGGGTTGGAGCCGGCAGTCGTCGTGACGTCAGCCGCGCATGCGCGGGTTGGTGCCGGCCAACCTGCGCATGCGTGGCTGACGTCACTTAGGGTCCGCCGTCACGTCATTCTCGGCACGCCACCTTGACGCAAGCGTCAAGGCCCGGCGGCCAAGATTTACGGAGCACCGCTCCTAGCCCCCTGGGGGGTGGGGGGGTGAATAGGGTGTGATGAGCGGCCTCCGAGGCCGTCGTTAACTCGGCTGAGTTCACGACGGCCTTCCCGATGCCGCGCGGGAGCGGAGAATTCCGCCCAATACAGCACAGGAACAGACCCTTCGGCCCTCCAAGCCTGTACTGGTCATGATAAGCACCCTTGGCCAAAGCCCTCAGCACTTCCCAGTGCCGTATCCCTCTATACCCATCCTATTACCTCACTTACCTCCTTTAAAACGATGGCATAGTGGTAATGCCATTAGATTAGTATTCAGAAAGGCCAGGCTAATGCTCTGGGGACATGGGTTCAAATCCCAACAGGGGAGTTGGAAGAATTAAAATTCAATTAACGAAACCTGGAATTTAAAGCTCGTGTCAGTAATGACGACCATGAAATTATCATTGAATTATTGTAAAAACCCACCTAGTTCACTAATGCCCTTTAGGGAAGGAAATCTGCCAGCCTTACCTAGTCTGGTCTACATGTGACTCCAGACCCACAGAAATGTGGTTGACTCTTAACTGCCCCCTGAAATGTCCTAGCAAACCACTCAGCTTAAGGGCCATTGGGGATGGGCAACAAATGCCGGGCTTGCCAGCGATGCCCACATCCCGTGAAAGAATTGAAAAAAGAAACACTTTACAGTCTCTCTTTGACCAAACCTTTGATTGCCTGTCCTTTCAGTGTCAAATTTACTTTGGATAATGCTCCAGTGAACCACCTGGGGATGACTTCCAACATCCAAGGTGCTATAACAATGCAAATTGTTTTTTTTCCTTTTACTATTTTTTTGATTGAACTCTCTGTAAGTTTTGGGGGAATAATTTACAGATGATATTAGGATTGTTGCAAGTGTCAGGTGTGTAGACAATGCTTGACTGTTGCATGTGGACCTAGATGCATCAGGGTTGAGGGTTCATGACTGACAAACAATGCTTAACTGATAGAAAATGCAATGCTGTTGTAATAACTTCTGGAATTGTCACCACCAGTTAACTTATAATGCACAATAATATTACAACACTAAACAACTATTTACAGAGTGCTTTAAAATGGTCTTTCCCTACTGAGCTCTCGGGTCCAACCCCGGGACAAGTCCCAGTGAATTCCCAACTCTGTCCCTAATTGGACTGGCAGGTCATATGGCCCCTCCCTCAGAGAACTTTCCTTAAAGAGACTGGCCACTACGTCCCTCCGCCTTTAAGTCCCCTTTGATACATGGGAATAATTGAATTACACAATTGCCGAAATAGTAACGATAATGAACACTTTTACAGTAGTCCATCAATAACTCAATCTGTCCGGTGACTTCTTCTTTGACGTAGATTGACGTAGCTCCAATGACTGAGTTTTTTCTATTGAGAACAAAGAACAAAGAACAAAGAAAAGTACAGCACAGAATCAGGCCCTTCGGCCCTCCGAGCCTGTGCCAACCATGCTGACGGACTAAACTGCAATCCTCTACACTTCCTGGGATGTATCCCTCTATTCCCATCCTATTCATGTATTTGTCAAGATGCCCCTTTAACGTCACTATCGTCCCTGCTTCCACCACCTCCTCTGGCAGCGAGTTCCAGGCACCCACTACCCTCTGCGTAAAAAACTTGCCTCGTACATCTACTCTAACGCTTGCCCCTCGCACCTTAAACCTATGCCCCCTAGTAATTGACTCCTCTACCCTGGGGAAAAGCCTCTTACTATCCACTCTGTCTATGCCCCTCATAATTTTGTAGACCTCTATCAGGTCGCCCCTCAACCACCGCCGTTCCAGTGAGAACAAACTGAGTTTATTCAACCGCTCCTCATAGCTAATGCCCTCCATACCAGGCAACATCCTGGTAAATCTCTTCTACACCCTCTCTAAAGCTTCCACATCCTCCTGATAGTGTGGCAACCAGAATTGAACGCTATACTCCAAGTGTGGCCTAACTAAGGTTCTATACAGCTGCAACATGACTTGCCAATTCTTACAATCAATGCCCCGGCCAATGAAGGTAAGCATGCCGGATGCCTTCTTGACTACCTTCTCCATCTGTGTTGCCCCTTTCAGTGACCTGTGGACCTGTGAACCTAGATCTCTCTGACTTTCAATACTCTTGAGGTTCTACCATTCACTGTATATTTCACAAGGCCTTATTTCACAAGGACTTGCTCCTTATACCGATGTTTCACCTTCCTCTGTTTCCACTGTTTCCTGGGGGATAACACTCTGGGCAGTTACTGGCTGATCTGACAATTCGATCCTTGGGCAACCCACAAGGCTTCCTGCTGGCACAATTGGATCAGGTTGTAGCGCTAACTCTTGGGAGAGCTCTCACCCCTGCAAGTGGTCTACATGCTTCTTGTCCCATACTTGAACTTCATCAGACACCATCCCTGGTTGGGCCATCAACAACTCCTGGAACCCAATTTGGTCCATTACTGAAATTCTTCACAAACACTGGAGTCGCTATCTTGAATGCCCTTGCACTTTTTAACGAATCATGGTTCCTCTTCTGGTTCCTCTGGCTTGTCTCCACCTCCCGGTAAAATTTGGGAACATCAAGGCTTAACCTGGCCCTCAACCGACGACCCAACATCAGCTCAGCCGGAGAGACCCCAGTAGTCATAGGCGGGCTAATTCTATATGATAGCAGGAACCTAGACAATTAGGTGTTTGAAGATGAGGGTGGTTGCTTCTTCAAGCCAGCGTTGAAAGTCTGCACTACCCTGTCAGCTGATCCATTGGACCAGGGATGGTACAGTGCCGCTCAGATATTTTTTATTCCATTAAAAGTCATAAACTTCTGAAACTCGGCAGTGGTAAAAGCCGTTCCGTTGTCCGAAATGAGGACCTTTGGTACCCTGTAGATTGCAAACACTGGCACAGCTTCTCAGCTGTGGCGTAGGCAGTTGTGGTTCTCAGCTGATACGCATCCATCTACTTAGAATGGGTGTCCACAAGCAACAGTAACATCATCCCCATAACCGGTTAACATGGACCCTAACCCATGGTCGACCTGACCATTCCCATGGATGTAACAGGCCTGCGGCAGGTAACCTTGCTCAAATTGGCACTGATCACAGGGCTTTACCACTCTTCCAATTGCAGTGTTGATGTCAGGCCACCACATGTAGATTCTCATTCGCATCATCACTTTAGACACACCCAGATGGGCACTATGTAATTCTCCCAGTAGTAATTCTCTCCCTGGACCGGAGACCACCACTCTTGATTCCCAGAGCACGATGCCATACTCACAGGTAAACTTTCCTGATCTGGCAAGGCTCTGTTTCCTCCATCTTTCATTCCACCATCCATAAAATATCAACTGTTTCACCTTCAACAACATTGGGTGTCTGTTTGTCCAGTCATTAATCTGTTGAGCCGACAGTGGCAAAGTGTCTAGAAACGTAATGACCGTTTTTATCTCTTTTATTGGTGTGGAGGGTCCGTCTCTGGCAAAGGAATACAACTCAGGGTATCTGCATTGGCTATTTGCAACCATGGACAATGTTCAATGGTGTACTCTTAAGAACCCGGGCAGGAAGAATGCTGAACATATGGACTTGTTTCAGGGACAAGTGTTAAGGGAGGTGGAGAAATAAATAAGTTCTAGAACATCTCTCAAGGTTTATGAACAATGCTGTAGAAGACTACCTGGGTGGCACTATTTTGTCTTTGTTCATGACTTTGGATAGCTTCAGTATAAATACTGGTCTCTTTACATAATGGATGATATTGAGATTAGAAATTTGAAAAGGGTGACAAGATTCATTCTCATATTAATTCTAAATAATATGAAGGAACGTGGGTATTACACTGTAAAGAAGCATTGCCATAGGGATGATTTGATTCCGGTTGATAAGAAGATGAAGGGAATAATAATAATCTTTATTAGTTTCACAGGTCGGCTTACATTAACACAGCAATGAAGTTACTGTGAAAATCCCCTCATCGCCACATTCCGGCGCCTTTCCGGGTACACTGAGGGAGAATTCAGAAAGTCCAATTCATCTAACAATAGATTGTGTTTAAGTAGACAGCTTGTTTACAACTAAATAGGTTAGGCAGGGTAAAGAGACTCAGGTTATATCAAATCAGTTCTAGGTTAGATGTGAGGAGATGGTTCTTTTTCCAGAGAAAGATGGACCTCTGGAATAGACTGGCTGCTCTTGTGTTAGACACTGATTTTCTGAATTGCTTTGAGAGAGAGCGAGATCTGTTTCAGGCTAGGTTATAATGAACCCCTTCTGCCAGAATAGTACCTGATGATGTGAACCAGGGCCAGAGTCATCTTCTCGGCTAATTTGTTTTTAATAAAACATTTTATTGAGGTATTTGTGATTTTGTAACAATAAGAGAAGAAGCAGTGTACATACAAATATAAACATAGTGCAAAGGCCGTCTTCCTCCCTCACAGGCCCCACCTTCCTTACACACTAATCTAAACTAAACTAAGCCCCAACACCAATCCCCCCCCCCCCCCCCCCCCCCCCTCTGCTGACAGTTAGTTTTCTCTAAAGTCGACGAATGGCTGCCACCTCCGGGCGAACCCCAACATTGACCCTCTCAGGGCGAACTTAATTTTCTCCAGACAGAGAAAGCTAGCCATGTTAGTTAGCCAGGTCTCTGACATCGGGGGCTTTGAGTCCCTCCAAGCTAATAGTATCCATCTCCAGGCTACCAGGGAAGCAAAGGCCAGAATGTCTGCCTCTTTCTCCTCCTGGATTCCCGGGTCTTCCGACACTCTGAAAATCGCCACCTCTGGACTCGGTGCCACCCTTGTTTTTAAAACCTTGGACATGACATCTGCAAACCCCTGCAGAATCCCCTAAACTTCAGGCATGCCCAGAACATATGGACATGGTTTGCTGGCCATCCTGCTCACCATGCGTAACTGTCTTCTACCCCAAAGAACCTGCTCATCCAGGCCACTGTCATGTGGGCCCGGTGAACGACCTTAAACTGAATCAGCTGAGCCTGGCACATGATGTGGATGCATTGATTCTACTCAACGCGTCTGCCCAGAGACCATCCTCTATCACTCCTCCTAACTCCTCTTCCCATTTGTGTTTCAGCTCCTCGGTCTGCGTCTCCTCTGACCCCATGAGTCCTTTATAGATGTCCGAAACCCTTCCTTCTCCCACCCACACTCTGGAAACTACCCTGCCCTGTATCGTCCTTGGCGGTAGGAGCGGGAAAGTTGAGACCTGCCTGCGTAGGAAGTCCCGCGGCTGCAGGTACCTAAACTCATTCCCTCTCTTCAATTCAAATTTCTCCTCCAACTCCCTCAAGCTGGGAAAGCTCCCCTCTAGAAACAGATCTCCCATCCTCTCGATCCCTGCTCTCTGCCATCTCCGGAACCCTCCATCCAGCCTCCCCGGGGCAAACCGGTGATTATTGCAGATTGGGGACCAGACCGATGCTCCCTCTGCTCTCACGTTTCCTCCATTGCCCCCAGACTCTCAGGGCCTCCACCACATGGGGCTGGTGGAGTACTGTGCCGGTGGGAACGGCAGAGGCGCCGTTATCAATGCCCCCAAACTCGAGCCCTTACATGATGTCTCCTCTACTCGCTCCCACACTTCCGGGTCCTTATCCCGCTTCAGGATCAGTGAGATCATGGCCTGTGATATCATCAGGGGAAGCAGCTCCCTTGCCTCATTAAATGTCCTCATCTGCAGCGATCCCAGTATCCCAGAGAACTTTTCATAAAACTCCACTTGGTACCCTTCCGGCCCCGGGGCTTTACCCGACTGCATGGCCTTCAGCCCTTTCCGCTTCCCTTAAAAACCCTGCCTCTGGGATCTCCGCATATCTTCTGTCGGCCTGAAGCATTTCCCTTATCAGTCGGTCCGTCTCTGCTCTGTCTACCTTCTCCCTTTGGGTCAGTATCGAGATCAGCTCCCCTCTGACCACTGCCTTCAGTGCCTACCAGACCATTGCAGCCGAGACTTCCCCCGTGTCATGAACTTCCAGGGAGTTCTGGATAAATTTCCTCACCCGCCCGCACACCTCCTCATCTGTTAACAGTCCGACATCCAGTCTCCAATGCGGGCGTTGGCCACTTTCCTTGCACACCTGCAGGTTCACCCAGTGCGGGGCATGATCCGAGACCGTGATCACTGAATACTCAGTGTCCACTACCACCATCAGTAAAGCCATGTTCAAGATGAAAAAGTTGATCCGGGAGTATACTTTATGTACGTGTGAGTAGAAAGAGAACTCCTTCATTCTCGGCCACCAAAATCTCCATGGGTCCACTCCCCCCAGCTTCTCCATAAACTCCCTTAGCTCCTTTGCTATTGCTGGCACCCTGCCGGTCCTTGAGTTCGACCGGTGTCACCTTGGGTCAATGACTATGTTGAAGTCCCCCCCCCCCCATGACCAATTTATACGAGTCCAGGTCTGGGATCTTCCCCAATATCCTCCTTATAAACTCCACAGCATCCCAGTTTGACGCGTAAACATTCACAAGTACCACCGGCAGCCCTTCTAGCTTCTCACTAACCATGATGTAACGGCCTCCCACATCTGCAACTGTTCTTCCCGCTTTGAATGACACTCACTTATTAATCAGGATCGCGACCCCTCTAGTCTTAGAGTCCAGCCCTGACTGAAATACCTGCCTGACCCATCCCTTCCTTAATCTAGTCTGATCAGTTACCCTAAGATGCATCTCCTGTAACATTGCCACGTCCGCCTTCAATCCCCTCAAATGCACAAACAAGCGTGCCCTCTTAACCGGCCCATTTAGCCCCACCCCGCGGCTTGGACATACATATTCAAGAAAAAACATTCCCAGCCCAGTTAATTGAAAGAAACACCAAGAAAAGAAAAAACCCACATTGGAAATTCACGCTTCCATTCTCCGCCAGTACAAATGCAAACTTTAGTTTCCAAAAATACGCGGCAGCTCCAGGATCAATACAGAAGGCATTACATATATAGTGCAAAAACAAAAACATTTTTATCGTGAACACTGCAGCAAAGTTCAAACCCCTCAGTCCCCTGCCAGCCCTTTCCTTCTGGCGAAGTCCATCGCTTCCTCGGGCGACTCAAAATAGAATTGTTGCTCCTCATAGGTGACCCAAAGATGGGCCGGATACAGCAGTCCAAACTTCACCTTCTTCTTGAAGACGGTCGACTTTACTTGGTTGAATCTCGCTCTTCTCCTGGCTACCTCCGCGCTCAGGTCTTGGTAAATGCGCAGGATGCTGTTCTCCCACTTACAGCTCCGTGTCTGCCTGGCCCACCGTAAAATACACTCCTTGTCCAGGAACCTGTGCAATCGCACCACCATTGCTCTTGGTGGGGGGAGGAGGGGGGTCACTTACACGTGACTTCTTCGCTAGTGCTCTTCTGTGCGCCCTGTCCACCTCCAAGGGTCGGGTGAACGTTCCCATCCTCCATTAGCTTCTCGAACATGCACGCTATGTATGCCCCTGCATCCGCTCCTTCGGACCCCTCCGGGAGACCAACGATCCTCATGTTATGCCGGCGGGATCTATTCTCTATGTCCTCCACCTTCTCCAGGAGCCTTTTCTGCTGGTCCCTGAGCATCCCCACCTCCACCTCCATTGCTGTTTGATGTTCCTCCTGCTCAGTCCGCGCCATCTCCACTTTCTGGATCACCCGATCTTCAGCAATCAATCTCTGTTCCAGCCGAGCAATAAATTCCCTAATCGTGTCAAAACATTCCTGTTTCTGCTTGGCGAAGCCATCTTGGATAAACTTCATCAACTGCTCCGTTGACCGCTGGGTCATCGAGCCAGGACTCCAGTCGCCCGCCATGCTTTTTCTCGCTTCAACCCAGGCTTTCTCTGTTCGTCTATTTCTCCCTTTGCGAGCACTCTTGGTCCGCCTATCCATGCACTGGTGTGGGACTCCTCCTTACAGTCGTGTCCACTATCAATTTTCCATGTAAAATCCGAAAAAGAATCGGGGAAAAGGTCCAAATGTCCGACCTGAGCGGGAGCCACCAAATGCGCAATCTAATCCTTCATGGCCGCCACCGAAAGACCCTTCTCGACTAATTATAATCATCAAAGCAGGTCAGAGAACAATTTTTCAGGTTAATTTTCCCCAGATCTAGCATTTTTACCTGTGATTGATTTGCCTCTCCCAGGACATCATCAGACTTTCAGGATTGTGAAGGAGGATATATATTGTGATGCACAAGGTATATTTGTTTGTAAGCAATATATTCTATTATAACAAAGAGTGGCGAAGAAGGGCCCTAGTTGATATTGTTTGATATGAAAAGGATTAATTTAACTTAAAGGGTGAAAACATGGCAGAAGTTTTAGCTCCAAGCCTTGGTGTGCTCTTCTTGCTCCACGTGGGAATGTTTCCAGTTCCCAGGACCAGCATGTGTGCAGGAAGTGTCTACAGCTGCAGCTCCTGGAAGTCTGGGTTTCAGAGCTGGAGCATCAGCGAGGGTACTGTGGATAACATGTATAGAGAGGTGGTCACACCGCAGGCTCAGATTCCACAGGCAGGAAGGGAATTGGTGACCATCAGGCAGAGCAAGAGGACTAGCTAGGCAGTAAAGGCATCTTCTGTGGCTATTCCCCTGCACAACAGATATATCACCTTGAATACTGTTAGAGAGGAATGGCCTCTCAGGGGATAGCAGCAGAAGACAAATTTGTAACACCACGGTTGGATCTGCTACACAGGGGAGGAGCATAAGGCATAGAAATGTAATATTTATAGGGGATTCAATAGGGGAATAGATAGATGTTTCTGTGGCCGCAAAAGAGACGCCAAGGTGGTACGTTGCCATCCATGGTGCTAGGGTCAAGGAAGTTTTAGAGCCGTTAGAGGACATTCTGGAGGGGGAGGTGAACAGTCAGTGCTATGGTACACATTGTACAAATGAAATAGGTTGAAAAAAAGGAATGAGGTCCTAAAAGCAGAATATAGAGAGTTAGGAAGCAAGTTGAAAAGTAGGACTTCAACACTAGTTATCTCAGGATTACTTCCAGTGCCACGTGTTCATCAGAGTAGGAATAACAGGTTATATAGGATGAATATGTAGCTGAAAAGGTGGTGTGAAGGGGAGGATTTCAGATTCCAAGAGCATTGGGACCAGTTCTGGGAGAGGTGGGACCCGTACAATCGGGAGAGTAATGCCTGGGCAGGATTGGGACTGATTTCCTTGGATACTTGCTAGAGCGGTTGGGGAGGGTTTAAACTAATATGGCAGGGGGTTGAAAACCAATGTAAGGATTCAGAGCTGTGGTGTCCTCGTGCATCAGCTGAAGGTAAGCACACAGTCACAGCAGGCAGTAAAGATGGCAAATAGTATGTTGGCCATTATTGCAAGAGGGTTTGAGTATAGGAATAGGGATATTTTACTGCAGTTGTATAGGGCCTTGGTGAGGCCAACACCTGGAGTATTGTATATAGTTTTGGTATCCTTATCTGAGGAAGGATGTTTCACCCTAAAAGGACACAGTGGCACAGTGGTTAGCATTGCTGCCTCACAGCACCACGGACCCAGGTCCAATTCCAACCTTGGATGACTGACTTTGTGGAGTTTGCACATCCCCGTGTCTGCGTGGGTTTCCTCCGGCTGCTCCGGTTTCCTCCCACGGTCCAAAGATGTGCAGGTTAGGTGCATTGGCCATGCTTAACTCCCCCTTAGTGTATATATGTGTACCTTAGGTGGAGGGATAGAATGGGGGTGTGGGCCTAGGTAGGGTGTTCTTTCAGAAGGTCGGCGCAGACTCGATGGGCTGAATGGCCTCCTTCTGCATTGTAGGAATTCTATAGTTCTAAGACATCAGTGAGCTCGTGTGGGTTTTACGACAATCAACAATGGTTTGATGCTCGTCCTTAGGTTTTTAATACCAGAATTCAAATTTCACCATCTGTTGTGGTGCCGTTCGAATCCAGGTTCCCAGAGTATTGCCCTAATGCTCTTGATTCCTGGTCCAGTGACAATACCAAAATCCCTCCTGGTAGGAAACAATTAGGATTTTCCGTGAAAGAATGATCACATTAATGTGAGTAATAACACTTCAAGACCAAAATAGAAAAAGTCCGAGATTAATTCTGGCTGGTTGTGATAAAGACAGGTTAATAACACTATGTTCACATGGGAATGGTTAATGTTGTTTACTAATAGCAAAATAACATTGACCTTTGAGATCTTACATCGGTTGCATACATGAATGCTCATGTCTAATGTCTGTCAGAGACACGATCTGACCTTTGTTTCATTGATCAGCTTTGAGAATTATGCTGCACTGTGCAAACAGGCACCACCATTTCTCATCAACAGACTTTAATTGTGCATTATCAACTAACTTTCAAAATTAGTTTGCAAATGTCAATTAGACCTTTTTGGCTCACTGGTTGGTCATAAATAAATTCTTCTTCGCCCTTACTCACAGAATTAATCATTAAAATCAGAGAAGCGGTTGGCATTAAATTAGTCACTTTGTGCCAATGATTCTAATGAAAAGTTGCTTCCCTCTCCTTCTCATACCTCCATTGTCTTCCTGTCCCCTTCCCCCTCTCATTGCCAGCAAACATTAGGCTAAAGTGCAATTGAACTCCAATTACAAACTAATACTACTATTCCCCAAAGCTAAATCTAGTGGGGCACTGCGACAATAAACCCACACTGCCGCTGAAGAAAAGAAAATTCGCAACTATTCCGTTTTCAAGCGTTTCTCCTTTTTTCCCTTCTGAAATGGAGCGTGGCCTTGAAGAAAGCTCACATTTAGAAGTTCTGCAATCGAAATGCTGAGCATTTGTTACGTATTTCAAAGCAAACATTTAAAAAGATTAATTTACGGACGTGGGCGTCGCTGGCTCGGCCCGCAATTTTTGGCATTGCTAGTGGGATGATATGCCTATGGGCTATATCATAGTTGAATGGTGTGAGACCTCCAACCAGCAGGTAGCGATACAGACACACCATACGGTCGCCAGACCAAGGTCATGTGCCCTGGGACCCGGATATAAAGAGAGGCACATCTGGCCACCTTCAGAAGAAGAAGGAGAGGGTGATAAGATGTACCTGTAATTGGTCAGTGCTAGGTGTAAGTTCCAGAGGAGTAGTAAGACTCCATGGTACTGTGTTCTGTATCAGATTGCCATCTTACCACACTAGACTCCGGCAGCGAGTTCCAGCCATCCACTACCCTCTGTGCAAAAAACTTGCCTCGTACATCTCCTCTAAACCTTGTCCCTCGCACCTTACACCTATGCCTCCTAGTAATTGACCCCTCTACCCTGGGAAAAAGTCTCTGACTATCCACCCTGTCTGTGACCCTCATAATTTTGTAGACCTCTATCAGTTCGCTCCTCAACCTCCGTCGTTCCAGTGAGAACAAACCAAGTTTATTCAACCGCTCCTTCAGTCAAGGTACTAGAGAGAGTTTCCCCCTTTCTCGGAGAAAGACATTTAAAAGAGCTCCGTTCAGCTATTGAGTTCCAACCAAAACTAATTCCCAAAATGGGATCTGCCTTTCTTTGCAGAACATTCTGGAATGGCCAACACCAATCAGCACTGAGTGTCAGATAGGATCTGGGAATTTAAAGTGGCTGGTTGGTTGCCAGCCAAGTCCACCAAGATGAATCATTATTGGACAAAACCAAGCAGCACATCACACCGGGGGTTTCTTGAGGTCAAACCAAATAGCACATCATTCGGGGGATGTCCTGTTTTTTTTGTCCATCTGAAAGGCAATTCGTCCCAGCAACTGTCCAGCTACAAAAGGTATAAAAGCCAAAAATAACAGACAATAAAGGGAATACAAAGGGGAAACCAGATTTAAACAGGAGGATCCTTACATGTACAGGGACACCCAGGTCTCGTGGCACATTCCCCTCTCTCAATTTATAAGATAATAATCTGTTTTTGCTACCAAAGTTAATAACCTCACATTTAGCCACATTATACTGCATCTGTCGTGCATTTGCCCACTCATTCAACATGTCCAATTCACACCGAAGCATCTCTGCATCCTCCTTTCTGCTCACTGTCACACGCAGCTTTGTGTTACCTGCAAGTTTGGAGATATTATTACATTTAATTCCCTCATCTAAACCATTAATATATATTGTGAATAGCTGGGGTTCGAGCACTGATCCCTGTGGCCCCCCATTTGGAAAAACATCCATTTATTCCTCGTCTTTGTTTCCTCGCTCCAGTTTTCTATCCATCTCAGTACACTGCCCTCAATCCCATGCATTTTAAATTTACACACTAATCTCTTATGTGGGACTTGTTGAAAGCCTTTTGAAAGTCTAAATAAACCACATCGACTGGCTTCATCAACTCTACCAGCTACATCATCAGCTGGACAGCCTCTCTCTAAATTGGGGCAGCACGGTAGAATGGTGGTTAGCACAATTGCTTCACAGCTCCAGGGTCCCAGGTTCGATTCCCGGCTTGGTTCACTGTCTGTGCGGAGTCCGCACGTTCTCCCCGTGTGTGCGTGGATTTCCTCCGGGTGCTCCGGTTTCCTCCCACAGACCAAAGATGTGCAGGTTAGGTGGATTGATTATGCTAAATTGCCCTTAGTGTCCAAAATTGCCCTTAGTGTTGGTCGGGTTACTGGGTTATGAGGATAGGGTGGAGGTGTGGGATTGGGTAGGGTGCTCTTTCAAAGAGCCGGTGCAGACTCGATGGGCCGAATGGCCTCCTTCTGCACTGTAAATTCTATGCTTCTATGAAATGTTGGAAAGACCAAGGAACTGATCATCGCCTTCAGGAAGCGTAGCATGACAGACACTCCCAATGGCTCCGAAGTGGAGATGGTCGATAGCTTTAAGTTCCTGGGGGTCACCATCACCAACAGTCTGTCCTGGTCCACTCACGTTGATGCAACAGTCAAGAAAGCCAAACGACGTTTCTACTTCCTACGGAAGCTAAAGAGATTTGGCATGTTTGCATCGACTCTCACAAACTTCTGTTTGAGATGTGCGATAGAGAGCATCCTATCCGGCTGCATCACAGCCTGGTATGGCAAATGTTCGGTCCAAGATCGCAAGAAACTGCAGAGTGTGGTGAACTCAGCACAATGCATCACACAAGCCTGCCACCCCCACATTGATTCCGTATACACCTCTCGCTGCCTCAGGAAGGCAGACAGCATTATCAGAGACCCCTCCCACCCAGGCATTGCCTTCTTCCAGAACCTTCCATCAGGCAGAAGATACAGAAGTTTGAAGACCCGCACATCCAGGCATAGGAACAGCTTCTTCCCCACAGCTACAAGACTCTTTAACAACTCCCCCTCTCTGTTCCCTGTAAAAACACTATTCATGATGCCCTATGCTGCTCTTGCTCATGTATTTGCTTTGTTTGGTCCCTTGTTCCGCACTGTAACCAATCAATGTTTGTCGATGTACCATTTGTCAATGTTCTCTGTCGATTATTCTTTTGTCTACTATGTACCTAATGTGTACGCTCCCCCGGCCGCAGAAAAATACTTTTCACTCTACTTCGGTACATGTGACGATAAATCAAATCAAAATCAAATCAAATCAAATTAAATACATCATCAAAGGATTCCAGTAGTTTAAGCATGATGTCTCTTCCGTAAATCCATGCCGACTCTGCTTGATTCTGCCACTGTTTTCCAAATGCTCTGCTCCTAAACCTTTTACAGTAGACTCTAGATTTTTCTCCACTGCCTCCGTCAGGCTGACTGGTCTATTATTTCGTGTTTTCTCTCTCTTTTGCATTTTTTTAATAAACATTTTATTGAGGCATTTATGATTTTCTAACAATAACAGAAGAAACAGTGTACCTCCAGATATAAACATAGTGCAAAGGCCGACTTCCTCCCTCACAGGTCCCACCTTTCTTATACACTGATCTAAACTAAACTAAACCCCAACCTCACTCCCCCCTCTCTGCCGTTGGTTAATTTTCACCAAAGAAATCAACGAACGGCTGCCACCTCCGGGTGAACCCCAACATTGACACTCTCAGGGCGATCTTGATTTTATCCAGACAGGAGAAAGCTAGACACGACAGTTAGACAGGTCTCTGACTTTGTGGGCTTTGAGTCCCTCCAAGCTAATAGTATCCACCTCCAGGCTACCAGGGAAGCAAAGGCCAGAACGTCTGCCTCTTTCTCCTCCTGGATTCCCAGATCTTCCGACACCCTGAAAATCGCCACCTCTGGACTCGGTGCCACCCTTGTTTTTAAAAACTTGGACATGACATCCGCAAACCCCTGCCAGAATCCCCTAAGCTTCGGACATGCCCAAAACATATGGGCATGGTTCGCTGGTCCTCTCGCACACCTTGCGCACCTATCTTCTACCCCAAAGAACCTGCTCATCCAGGCCACTGTCATGTGGGCCCGGTGAACGATCTTAAACTGTATCAGGCTGAGCCTGGCTCATGTTGTGGATCCATTGACTCTACTCAACGTGTTCGCTCAGAGACCATCCTCTATCTCTCCTCCTAACTCCTCTTCCCATTTGTGTTTCAGCTCCTCGGTCTGCGTCTCCTCTGACCCCATGAGTCCTTTATAGATGTCCGAAACCCTCCCTTGTCCCACCCACACTCTGGAAACTACCCTGTCCTGTATCCTCCTTGGCGGTAGGAGTGGGAAAGTTGAGACCTGCCTGCGTAGGAAGTCCCGCGCCTGCAGGTACCTAAACTCATTCCCTCTCATCAATTCAAATTTCTCCTCCAACTCCCTCAAGCTGGAAAAGCTCCCCTCTATGAACATATCTCCCATCCTCTCAATCCCTGCTCTCTGCCATCTCCGGAACCCTCCATCCAGCCTCCCCAGGGCAAACCAGTGATTATTGCAGATTGGAGACCAGACCGATGTTCCCTCTGCTCCCACATGTCTCCTCCATTGCCCCCAGACTCTCAGGGCCACCACCACGGGACTGGTGGAGAACCGTGCTGGCAGGAACGGCAGAGCTGCCATTACCAATGCCCCCAGACTTGTGCCCTTACATGATGCCGCCTCTACTCGCTCCCACATCGACCCCCCCCCCCATCCATTTCCTACTCATGGCTATGTTTGTCAATAATAATTACTAAAGTTCAGCAGCACCAGCCCGCCCTCTCCCTCGGCTATGCCCCAGCATCCCCTTTTTTACTCCTGAGGTCTTACCCGCCCATACAAAGCCGGAGATCATCTTGTTAACATGTTTAAAGAAGGCCCATGGAATAAAGATGTGGAGACACTGAAACACAAATAGGAATCTCAGGAGAACCGTCATTTTCAGTATCTGGACCCTCCCAGCCAGTGACAACGGGACCGCATCCCACCTCCGAAAATCCTCCTTCATTTGGTCTACTAGTCGGGCCAGATTAAGCTTGTGCAGCCGTTCCCATTCCCGCGCCACCTGGGTGCCTAGTTACTGAAAGCTTCCCCTTACCATCCTAAACGGCAGCTCCCCCAGTCGCCTCTCCTGCCCCCTTGCCTGGATCGCGAACATCTCCCTTTTTCCCATGTTCAATTTATAACCCGAAAACCGGCCAAATTCCCCCAGAATCCTCATAATTTTTCCCATCCCTTCTAGTGGGTCCGAAACAGATAGGAGCAGGTTGTCTGCGTATAGCGAGACTCTTGTGTTCCACCCCTCCCCGAACCAGCCCCTCGAGGCTCTCAGCGCAATTGCCAGTGGCTCTATGGACAGCGCAAACAGCAGTGGGGAGAGGAGGTATCCCTGTTTCGTCCCCCGGTGCAGCCTAAAATAGCCCCATGTCAACCTGTTCGTCTGTACACTCGCAATGGCCGCCTGATACAGCAGCCTAACCCAGTCGATGAAGCCCCGTCCAAACCCAAACCGCCCCAGCACCTCCCACAGATAGGTCCATTCCACCCGGTCAAATGCCTTCTCTGCGTCCATTGTGACCACTACCTCTACGTCCCTACCCCCTGGGGGCATCGTGATCACATTCAGCAGCCTTCTAACATTGGCCGCAAACTGGTGCCCTTAACGAATCCCGTCTGGTCCTCCCCAATCACGTCTGGAACGCAGTCTTTGATCCTAGAGGACATTTTGGCCAACAGTTTGGCGTCCTCATTTAATAAGGAGATCGGTCTGTAGGACCCACATGGTTCCGGGTCCTTATCCCACTTCAGGATCAGTGAGATCGTGGCCTGTGACATCGTCGGGGGAAGCGCCCCTCTCTCCCTTGCCTCATTAAATGTCCTCATCAGCAGCGACCCTAGCATCCCAGAGAACTTTTTATAAAACTCCACTGGGTACCCGTCCGGCCCCGGGGCTTTACCCGACTGCATGGCCTTCAGCCGTTTCTGCTTCCATTTTTAAATAGTGGAGTTACATTAGCTACCCCCCAATCTGTTGGAACTGTTGCAGAGTCTGTAGTATATTGGAAGATGGCCACTAATGCATCCACTATTTCTAGGGCTACTTCCTTAAATACTCTGGGATATAAGAAGCCCTAGGGATTTTTTGGCCCATGAAATTGCCCAACACCATTTCCCTACTAATACTGATTTCTTTCAATTTGTCCTTCTCACTAAACCCTGTATTCCCCAACATTTCTGCCACGTTATTTGTGTCCTCCTTTGTGAAGGCAGAACCAAAGTATATATTTAGTTGGTTGGCCATTTCTTTATTCACCATTATAAATTCCCCTGTTTCTGACTCACTGGGACCTATATCTGTCTTCACCAATCTTTTTCTCTTCACATACCTATGAAAACTTTTACAGTCAATTTTTATGTCCTCCGCAAACTGACACTCTGACTCTATTTTTCTCTTCTTAATCAATCTCTTGGTCCTCCTTTGCTGAATTCTAAACTGCTCCCAATCCTCAAGTCTGTTGCTTTTTCTGCCCCATTTGTATGCCTCATCCTTGGATTGAATACTATCTCTAATTTCCCTTGTAAGCCACGGATTGGCCACCTTACTCAGTTTACTTTTGCATCAGAAAGGAATAAACAATTATTACAGATCACCCATGCACTGTTTGAATGTTTGCCATTGTCTTTCCACCGTCACCCCTTAAAGAAATGTTTCCCAATCCATCATAGCCAACCTGGCCCTCATACCATTGTAGGTTTCTCTATTAAGATTTTGGTCTCGAAATCAACAATAACACTCTCCACATTGATGAATAATTCCATCATATTATGGTTGCTCAGGGCAGCACGGTGGTGCAGTGGGTTAGCCCTGCTGCCTCACGGCGCCGAGGTCCCAGGTTCGATCCCAGCTCTGGGTCACTGTCCGTGTGGAGTTTGTACATTCTCCCCGTGGTTGCGTGGGTTTCACCCTCACAACCTAAAGATGTGCAGGGTAGGTGGATTGAACATGCTAAATTGGCCCTTAATTGGAAAAAAATTAATTGGGTACACTAAATTTATTTTAAAAAAATATTATGATTGCTCATCCCTAAAGGCACTCGCACAACTAGATTGTCAAATATTCCTTTCTCATTACACAATTATAGCTTTGGATGGCCTGTTATCTGGTTGGTTCATCAACTTTTTGGTGCAGAAAACTACCCCGTATACACTCCAGGAATTCCTCCTCTACGGTATTGTTACCGATTTGATTTTCCCCAATCTATATGCAGATTAAAGTCACCCATAGTTACAGATGTTCCTTTATTGCGTGCATCTCTAATTTCCTATTTAATGTCAGAAAATTTACAGTGCAGAAGGAGGCCATTCAGCCCATCGAGTCTGCACCGGCTCTTGGAAAGAGCACCCTACCCAAGGTCAACAACTCCACCCTATCCCCATAACCCAGTAACCCCACCCAACACTCAGGGCAATTTTGGACACTAAGGGCAATTTATCATGGCCAATCCACCTAACCTGCACATCTTTGGACTGTGGGAGGAAACCGGAGCACCCGGAGGAAACCCACGCACACACAGGGAGGATGTGCAGACTCCGCACAGACAGTGACCCAGCCGGGAATCGAACCTGGGACACTGGAGCTGTGAAGCAATTGTGCTATCCACAATGCTACCATACTGCCCATCATCGTCATTCCCAACATCGTAAGAAGTCTTACAACACCAGGTTAAAGTCCAACATGTTTGTTTCAAACACTAGCTTTCGGAGCACTGCTCCTTCCTCATTCACCTGAGGAAGGAGCAGTGCTCCGAAAGCTAGTGTTTGAAACAAACATGTTGGACTTTAACCTGGTGTTGTAAGACTTCTTCCTGTCCTCACCCCAGTCCAACGCCCGCATCTCCACATCATGATTCCCAACATCGACACTACAGTTTGGTGGTCTATGTTTTTTGCACCTTGCTGTTTCTCAGCTCTACCCATATAGATTCCACATTGTCGGAGCTAATATCTTCCCTCGCTGTTGTTTTAATTTCCTCTTTAACCAGCACTGCAACCCCCCTGCCTGTTCCTTTTTTTCTGTCCTTCCTGAACACTTAATACCCCTGGACATTCAGTTCCATCCCTGGTCATCCTGCAGCCATACCTCCATGATTCCGGCTATATCATATCTGTTTACATCAATTTGCTTGATTAATTCATCCACTTTATTGCGAATGCTCTGCACGTTAAGGCACAAAGCCTTTTCAGTATTGCATTGTTAACATTACTTGTCCCTTTCCCACTAGTTTGCATTGAGGCCCTGATTGATTCTGGCCCTTGATTTATCTGCCTATCAGTTATATTATTCCCCTGATCTTTTTTTCCTCTTGCCCTTCATTCCTCCTCCTCTGACTCCTTGCATAGGTTTCCATCCCCCTGCCATTTTAGTTTAAACCCATCCCAGCCACTGCAGCAAGTGCTCTCCCTGGGACATCAGTCCGGGTCCTGCCTCCAGAACCAGTCCCAGGAATCTGAAAGTCTCCTCCTCACACCATCTCTTCAGCCACATTTTCATCCGATATATCCTGCTATTTCTACTCTGACTAGCACATGGCGCTGGTATTAATGCTGAGCTGGTATTAATCCCTAGCTTTGAGCTCCTACTTTTGAACGTACTTCCTAACTCTCTACATTCTGCTTTTAGGACCTCATCCCTTTTTTTTTACTTATGTCGTTGTTACCAATGTGTACCACAATGTCTAGCTGTTCACCCTACCCCCTCAGAATGTCCTGTAATCATCTCCTAGGTTGACCCTAGCACCAGGAAGACACTTCCTGCAACATGCTGTTTCCGGACACTAGAAGTTCTCCCAGATTCCCACATAGAGCAGGATGAGCACTCCTCGGCTTAGAGCTCTCCTGCCATGACCTAACCCTTTTGGAAGATACTTAATATTAGATAATATCAATTACTCTAAAGCCCTCTCACCTGCTCCTTGTTATTGCAGAATATAACCCTTACAAATGATGAACCACAATAAAGGACCTTAAAAACCCTAAGTTAAATAAGTAGTAAATACTTACCGAACCGTACTTACCCAATCAGCTACTTCCACTTGCCCTGCTTCACTTTTGAATCCTGATGTCACTTCAGGAGATCCAAACTAGCACTCCGCTCTCAGTCTCGTTTTTTCTTGCACAGCTTTATCCACATGGCTCAATATTTCTGTCGCTCCTTCACCCACCCAGCTCCACTCTCAGTCTCATTCTTGCTCCTTTACCCACCCAGCTCCACTCTCTGTCTCGCTCTTGTCTTGTTCCTTTACCCTCCCAGCCCCGCTCTCTAATTTTTTTTACTTTATTACCTTATTTCACCTTAATTTGATTCAATTTTACCTCCCTATTACTCATGGTTCTGACTGAAATTCAAGGAGCTACTTCTTTATAAATGACTTGTTTTTTTCTAGTTAAACTATTTAAACACAAACCCTATCAACAGCTTCTCACCAACCAATGAACTCACCATTTTCCTTGCCATCTCTCCTGGATTTCCATGACAAACTCAGCCCACTGTCGCAGTACGGTATCCCTCGCAGGTCCGGCTGGCTCCGCTCCCGGGAGGTAAAAGCTTATCGATCTCAGACTTAACAATGTTCAAGGACTCGGCCTCCACAGCATCCTGGTCCTACTTACCACACCGCTCGCCTTTCTGAGGAAAGGTAGAAAATGAAGGGATCACCTCTTTCCCTCCTCACCAAAATCGCTCAGTCACCCAATTCCAACTGAAATGAAAATCGCTTATTGTCACGAGTAGGCTTCAATGAAGTTACTGTGAAAAGCCCCTAGTCACCACATTCCGGCGCCTGTTCGGGGAGGCTGGTACGGGAATTGAACCGTGCTGCTGGCCTGTCTTGGTCTGCTTTGAAAGCCAGCGATTTAGCCCAGTGTGCTAAACCAGCCCCTGAAGCACTTTACTGCTGTCCAAAGCAGCACTCCAATGCAGACAAAGTCAGCACTGTGAGACCGCTTGCTTATCCTGTTCACCAGGTACCGCGTGCTCACTTTATCTCACTTGCCAACATCAACAACTTTGCCACACACAAAATTAAAAAGGCTAAACACGTAAGGGCAAGACTTAATATTGGGAGACACTATTAGATGTCCTGTTTTCAAACAACAGCAAAAATAAAATGCAGCGTTAACTATGACACCTCCTGTATTAGTCACTAAAGCATCTCCAAGTAAATTGGAGACCTCTTTAAAAATGATTCTTCTTTCTGAACCGCTCAATTAAAAATCAACATTCTTATTTATAATAACCAATTGGCCTACTACTGTTGCCATGGCAACATTCTCAAGAGAACCGGACCCCCCCCCCCCCCACCTCCCCCCGCTCCCTACTCCCCCATCCATCCCCAATGTGCCAAGAACTGATTAGCTGAATGGAGTTGGTGGAAGCCACAGGAGAGTGAGAACTGGATGCGGGAGAAAATTGAATAGATTAGTGCATGGGGACTTTGGAGATTTAGCCCAAGTGATTGTTTTTGCGGCAAACATATTCAAAAACAATTTCTGTACAGCCTGGTATTGCACTCTATTTTTATACTGGCTTCACTTTACCTCAACAGATTCCTCCCATTGGGATAATGTAGTGTAATTGTACTTGGGAACAGAATAACCATGGCTAGCTGCTGAATCGCACAGACAATATCACTCCTTGTTGTGCGTCAGTGATGGTGGTAGCACTCACCTTGGTTTGACATTCAGCCATTACTGAGCCTTTAGATGGGACTGTTGTTATTTTCTTGTATTGGCCGTCGATGCTCATTGACTGGCGGACAGCTAGTTTAAGGGTGAATATTCTGAGGGGGGAGGGTAGTCTCGGAGCAATATTGTTGCTGAGATAACAATCTTGCAGAGCAAATGGATCTGCTTGGCCGTTACTTTTGGTTTGAGAGAAATATGTAAAAAGTGTGAAGGTTAACGTTAGTGAAAGGAAAACTTTCATCAACAAAGCAGTGCTTAAATGATGAATTGTCAGGTGCCTGTGCGTGAATTATAAACACTGAGGCCCCTCCTGCTGACAGGATCTTCCAGACCCGCCGATGCCAATGGACATTTGAGTGAATTTAAAGAATTTTTCTTCAACAATTTGACTTGCAAGCATCAGGCAGTGGGGGTTACTTGATTAAATGTTCCTCTATCCATTACTTTTGGTGCTAAAAATAATTTGCTTCTTGTTCCAAACTTAGATCATGTCATTTTGAGGCTGTGTTACAATCCCAGTTGCTGTTACTACTGGATGGGAGGATCCCAGAATGGAACCCTGGCTCAACAGACCGTAACTTTTATTTATTTTTTAATAAAACATTGAGGAACAGAGTCACAGTATTGCTTATTAGTTTCAACAAGGAAAAACATTTATCAAACATTAAAAGTCGTATTATTGTACAATACTCCTTTACTCCCTCCTTAGTTTAACAAATACACACAGGTTTTAGAATTAGCATGGTTTACAAAGCACATCTTGACTGTGGTCAAGCACACACACTCTGCTCTGAACTCAAGTTAGTGTCTGTGGTTTTCTCCTCAGAATCTTCCCAGATGATTGTCACGAGAGAATTTGAAAATTCCACTTCCAAAAACATACTTTAAAATCTTCTCTCGCAATAATAATGCTTTCCCGTAGCGGTTTGCATTCCGAAATCCAGATCGGGGCGGGATTCTCCCCTACCCGGCGGGGCGGGGGGTCCCGGCGTAGGGGAGTGGCGCCAACCACTCCGGCGTCGGGCCTCCCCAAAGGTGCGGAATTCTCCACAGCTTTGGGGGCTAGGCCCGCGCCGGAGCGGTTGGCACCACGCCGACTGGCGCCAAAACTGGCACCAGCGGCCTTTGACGCCCGGCTGCTGCTGACGTCACCACCAGCGCATGCGCGCTGGGGGATTCTCTTCCGCCTCCGCCATGGTGGAGGCAGTGGCGGCGGCGGAAGAAAAAGAGTGCCCCCACGGCACTGGCCTGCCCACCGATCGATGGGCCCCGATCGCGGGCCTGGCCACCGTGGGGGCATCCCCCGGGGTCCAATCGCCCTGCGCCCCACCCAGGACCCTGGGGGCCCGCTCGCGCCGCCGATCCCGCCGCCACCAGAGGTAGTTCAAACCTTGGCGGCGGGAGAGGCCTCCCAGCGGCGGGACTTCGGCCCATCGAGGGCCGGAGAATCGCCGCAGGGGGCTTGCCAATCGGCGTGGGGTGATTCCCGCCCCCGCCAAGTCCCGGGTGGCAGAGAATTTCTGTCAGGGCGGGGGCGGGATTTTCGGCGGACCCGGGCGCTTCTGGTTTACCAAATGACACCTTTGAACAAAACTTATGCTCCACTTTTAATAGGAAGTCCAGTCCAGGATTTTGCAGCAACCCCTTTAGAATTTCTTTTCTTGATTGTGTCAAAACCCGCTGGGCTAGCGCGCAGTCAGTTCCAGTTCCAATTGACCTGGAGTCGGAGCCCAAGTGAAATAAGGTGTTATTTTAAAATACCTGAAGACCTTGGCTGAGCCCAATAAACTGCAGTCACCAGATTTGTAAACTGACACAAATAATCTTTCATTATTTAATAGTAATATAATTAAACTGACAAATAACCCCCGCCATTTCCAACTAGCCCCACTCTATACAACACACGCACACACAAATGCACACAGAGAGAACATAGAGGGCAAGGGGATGGAGAGCGAAGAAAAACTGATCAATTAAAAAGGATTAATGATCTCCGATGCACTATGTTAGTTTTCAGTTAAAGTATTTTGGGAATTCAAGCTTTTGCTTTGATACTTCTTATTTCTAAGCTTGAGAGGGTTTTCTCTGGCAAGGCTGTCTACTTCCTTTGTAGATTCATGATCATTCCAACTATACAGTAAAGATGTACCAGGCACTCACTGGTTTTAGAACAATAAAGCAACCCTTTACTTCAGCAGCTCCTACTCCCTTCAAGGTCTAATCACTTCTGCCCAGTCGTCTTAGAAGCAGCCACGACGAACAGATCACTGACGTGTCATCCAGAACATTGTCCCTGGCCAACCCACTGGTTGCCAACAGCCGATAGAACTGCCTTCCTCCAAAGCTAGTTCTTAAGATTCCCTCTTAGCCGACGAGTCTATATTCTCTTCTCCAAAGATCGTATCCTGGACCACACTGTCCTGACTAGCGGGCTGCCTCAGTCCACTGCTTAAAAGCGCATTTCAATTCTGAATCAACGGAGCAAAAATAATAAAAATAAAACCAAAGAAATGGAACAAAGGGAAATCAAAAGGAGGGACTCTGAGAACTGCTGTACAAAACACTCACAATTGCTGTAACTCTCGATTCCCAGACTGTAGTAAAATGGCATTATTTTTGATTTACCCCTGAAGTCTACTTTCCCACTTTAAATCTTATAAGGGTAAGTGCTGTTGAATGAAATCATTTAAAACATTCTGTTAGAATGTAATGCTTTATAAATATGAGCATTAAGCACTTGACACGAAAAGGTCATTACAAAACATAGGGTTGACCCCAGTTAGAATATTAATGTAGTTTAAGGTGGTCCATTGCAGAAAATTATTTAAAATCTTAGAGTCTTTGTGTGTGTGTGTGCAGGTGGGGGGGGGGGGGGGGGTCTTTTGCGGGATAGGATCAAACAGATGAATGCATAAAGGAGGGAGGGTTTTACATTTCTGGGACATTGGGACTAATTTTGGGGAGAAGTGACCTGTTCAGGTCAGGTTACAACTAACCAGAGTTAGGATCAATTTTCTTCTGGGGAAAATTGTATGTGCTTATGGAGAGGGTTTTAAATTCACTTGGCAGGGGCGTGCAGGCTAGGAGGTAATAGTAGAGAGGAATACTAAGCTGCACAAAACGCTATAAGAGATAGCTCCAGAGTAGGAAATAGTAAGATATTATATTGGTTCATAGTAAGGAGGAAAGTAATGAAGTTTTAATATGAAGTTTTAATTAGGGTGCTTCATGTACACCCTTTTCAATCTGATTTGCTGTTCCCAATGCGGTCTATTTCACATCGGAGAGACTAAATGCAGACTGGGTGACCGCTTTGCAGAACACCTTTGCAAGCATGACCCAGACCTTCCAATCGCTTAGCATTTCAATGCACCATCCTGCTCCCATGTGTCAATGTCCGTCCTTGACTTGCTGAAATGTTCCAGTGAAGCCCAGTGCAAACTGGAGGAACAGCACCTCATCTTCCAATTAGACACATTACAGCCTTCCACACTTCACATTGAGTTCAACAACTTCCGACTGTGAACTCTGTCCTCCATCTTCACCCCATTTTTATTCTATCAATTTATTTTCATTTCTTCCATTTCTTCCTGGCCCTACGCTCATGTGGCACTGCTGGAGAAAAAAGTCACAGAAGGGTTGAGGACAGAATCTATTTGAATCTATTTGACTAGAGTTAAGGAACAAAAAAAGGTGCAATTTCATTGCTCAGAGTAGTCTGTAGTGGGAACTATATAGAGGAACAAATCTGCAAGGAAATTACATAGAGGTGCAATGATTATGGGGTAGTTATAATGGGGACTTTATTATCAACCAAATACAAACTGGGATAGAAGGGCAGAGAGGTTCTTAGAGTGTGTTCAGGACAATTTTCTTCCGCAGTTACTTTTCCATTTTTACCATGAAAGGTGGTTCTTCAGCTGGTTCTTGAGCTGGGATAAGTGGATCAAGTTTCAGTTTGATAATCTTCAGGCGACACGGAAGGTTTATTATGTATCATGAAGTTTAGGTTGCCTATGGAAAAGGACAAAAGAACAAAATCCACAGTAAGAATTATTCATTGGGAGAAGCCAATTTCAATGGGACCAGAATGGATTGGGGCCAAATGTCCAATCAAAGGTGGGCAGGCAGGAATATAACGAAACAATGAACTACCTTTAAAGAGGCAATGGTTCAGGAACAGTCAAGATATTTTCTGACAGAGGGGAAAAGCAGGACAAACAAATCGAGAGCTTCCTGGATCTTCTTCTTTATTATTATTGTCACAAGTAGGCTTACATTAATACTGCAATGAAGGTACTGCGAAAATCCCCTAGTCGCCACATTCCGGAGCCTGTTCGGGTACACAGTGGGAGAATTCAGAATGTCCAATTCACCTAACAGTCCGTCTTTCTGGACTTGTGGAGAAACTGGAGCACCCGGAGGAAACCCACGCAGACATGGGAAGAACGTGAAGAATAAGGAGAGATGTGCTTATGACAGATGTCAGGTGGATAATACCACCGAGAACCAGGCTGAATATAGAAAGTTCAAAGATGAATTGATAAATAGAGGAATTGGGAGCAGGAGTAGGCAATTCAGCTCTTTGAGCCTGCTCTGCCATTGAATAAGATCATGGCTGATCTCTTCCCACCTGTTCCCCATACCGCTTTCACCCATTTTCTATCAGAAATATATCTGTCTCTGTCTTGAAACCATTTAATGATTTGAACTCCACCGCACTATGGGCAGCGAGTTCCACAAATTCACCGCCCTCTGTGAGAAATAGTGCTTTCTCATCTCAGTTCTAAATCTACCGCCTCTCAACCTATATCTGTGACCTCTTGTTCTAGATTGCCCTATAAAGGGGAACATTTGGTCGATATTTTTACTTTATCAATCCTTTTAGTATTTTATATACCTCGATCGATCCCCTCTCATCCTTCTAAACTCCAGTGAATATAAGCCCAAACTGTTCAATCTCTCCTCATACATCAAACCGTTTCCTCCCTGGAACCAATCTGGTGAATCTCCTCCGAACTGCCTCCAATGCCCCCACATCCTTCCTCAAATGAGACCAAAACTGGACACAATACTCCAGATGTGGTCTCCCCTACACCCTATACCATGGCAACAACACTTCTCTACTTTTATACTCCAGTACTTTTGCAATAAATGCTAACATTCCATTTGCCTTTTTAATTACATTTTGTACCTGCATACCGACTTTCTGCGATTCATGAACAAAGACACCCAGATACCTCTGCCCTGACGCATTTAGAATCTGCTTCCCATTTGGATAACACTTTGCCATTTTTTCAGCCAAAATGGATAACCTCACACTTACCCACATTAAACTCCATCTGCCAAATTTTGGTCCAATCTCCTGGCCTATCTATATCCACCTATAAAATCCATATCTCCTCTACACTGACTGCTTTCCTATCTATTTTAGCATCATCTGCAAATTTTGCTATATTGCTCCCCATCGCTGCTTGCAGATCATTTATATGGATTGTAAACAGTTGAGGTCCGAGGACCGACCCCTGTTGCACCCCGCTAATTACAGTTCGTCAGCCAGAGAAGGATCCATTTAACCCGACCTTTTGCTTTCTGTCAGTTTGACAATCCTCAATCTAATCTAGTACTCTACTTCCAACCCCCTGTGATCTCACCTTCTGGATCAATCTTGTCAAATACGAGAAGCAAACAGAGAGTATGAAATGAGACTGGTAGTTAATAGGAAAGGGAATCTGAAAATCTTCCCTCGGCATATAAACAGTAAGAGGATGGTAAAAGAAGTGGGACTGATTAGGGACCAGAAAGTGGTCTGAAACTATTAAATTAATACCTTGCATCTGCGTTTAAATGAAATTCACTTATTGTCACGAGTAGGCTTCAATGAAGTTACTGTGAAAAGCCCCTAGTCGCCACATTCCGGCGCCTGTCCGGGGAGGCTGGTACGGGAATCGAACCGTGCTGCTGGCCTGCTTTAAAAGCCAGCGATTTAGCCCAGTGTGCTAAACCAGCCCCGTATAAACAATGCAGGCGAAAAAGGAGGAAGCTCAAACACTTGAAGGGTTTAAAATTGATAAGATGAAGGTTTTGGACAGAATCAGATGAGATGCATCCAAGAATACCGAGAGAAGTGAGAATGGAAATTGTGGAGGCCCTGGCCATAATTTACTCCTCAGGCTTTTGGCTAAGATCAAACATAGGATCAAGCCCAAGGTCAGGCCTGCTCTTGTCAGCTTGGATCCAGTGCTTCTCTCTTGAGGGAACCATGAATTGGATTCAATTTGAATTTGAATTGGCTTTGAATTTTCGACTTGCCTGATCTGTTCCCTGTAAGAACAATATTCACGACACCCTATGCTGCTCTTGCTCATGTATTTGCTTTGTTTGGCCTCTTGTTCCGCACTGGAACCAATCACTGTTTTGTCGATGTACTGTTTGTCAATTTGTCAATGTTCCCTGTTGATTATTCTGTGTCTACTATGTACGTACTGTGTACATCCTCGGCCGCAGAAAAATACTTTTCACTGTACTTCGGTACATGTGACAATGAATCAAATCAAAATCAAATCTTGGAGCAAGCAAGGAGATGGATTAAAGGCTTCCCTTGCCTGCTCTGCACATTGGCTTTGTCACTGAGAAAGGAATTAAAAAAATAAAATAATGATTTTCCAATCTAATGTAATGATCAGCGCAGATACCCTGCTGATGGAGAAGCTTCTAGAAATGATGGCCTGATTGTTTCACCTGCTGGGCACGTGCACTCAGCAGATCTGGAAGTGGGTGCAAACTGCGCTTTCAGCTAAGATTGGCCCTGAAACATGATATCACGCTGTCTGGCCTAATAAAGGGTAGCTAGCATGAAATGGGCACTGGGAAAGGCTCAGTGCTGCCAGAGAGGTCGGGAAGAGGGTGGTTGCTGAGAAAAGGGTGGGTGCGGGGTGGCACTCCTAATGCACTCCCTCGGGGGTGGGAGTGGGGGGTGGGGGCAGCCGCTGCAGAACTGTCTCAGGGAGTGCAGGCCTGTAAAAAATAAATAGCGATGACTAGACAACACATTCAAACACAAATGTCAGTCTCCGGACAACTGTTAAATTTTATTTCACCCGCCCTGGAGATTTAAGCTAAATCTTCCCGCCTGCCAACTATAAAAGCAGACGGACCACATATAATTGCGTTTCATTGACCCCTTAATGGGTGAAGTTGCTGCTTGATTGTCGGTGGGCGTGCTTCCGACATGCGCATGCGGCGGCAGACCGAAATATTGCTCGAGTGCGTAACGATGTCGGGATGCCAGCTCGACGTCTTCAGGAGCATTTCACACACTTCCATTTTGGGCATGCGTGGGGCATGCATGTGGGCGAGCAATGGAAAATTCTGAATGATAATTCAGAACAAGGTTAATAGCCACTTGGACAATTGCTGATGAATTAAGGAAATCCGACATGGATTTTTAAAATTTTTTATTTCTTTGTATTTTTTTATAAATTTAGAGCACCCAATTATTTTTTCCAATCAAGGGGCAATTTAGAGTGGCCAATCTACCTATCCTGCACATCTTTGGGTTGTGGGGGTGAAACCCACGCAGACACGGGGAGAATGTGCAAATTCCACACGGACAGTGACCCAGGGCCGGGATTCGAACCCAGGTCCTCAGTGCCGTAGCGACATAGATTTTTGAAGTGTAAGTTATATCTACCCAACTTGCTTGAGTTTTTGATGAAGTAACAGGGATGATCGATGAAGGCAATGCAATTGATGTGGATTTCCAAAGGACATTTGATGAATTGTCCCATAACAGACTTGTGAAAACAAGTTTTCACTTTGGGAATAAAAGAGAATGCAGTCACATACAACATTGGCTGGAAACTAATTAAGAGTAGTTGTGGACAGTTGTTTTCCTGGACTGGAGTAGGTTTACAGTGGAGTTTCCCAGGGGTTGGGTGTACACCGCTCTCCATGTTATATAATAATGACCCAGACCTTGAGATACAGGGCACAATTTCAAAATTTGTGAACGATACAGAATTGGAAGAAAAACAGAAAATGCCGGACAATCTCAGCAGGTCTGACAGCATTTGTGAAGAGAGAAGGGAGCTAACGTTTCGAGTCTGGATGACGTAATATGAGGAGGGGTGTGCAGAGCATCAGATGGACATTGACAGGTTGGTGAAGTGCGTGGACAAGTGGGAGAAAAAAATCAATACAGAGATGTGTGAAGTGATTCAGGTAGGAAGATAGGAGAGACAATATAAATACAATTCTATTGATAGTGCAGGAGCAGAAACTATAATGACGTGTACAATGCTTTTCATGTGCTTTGCAAAGAGATCAGTAAATATTATACATGCTTAAATCATTGGAAGTGGCAGGTCAGATTGAGAGAGCAGATGGTTGTTCAAGAATGAAATGTTTTGTGACATTGACCAACTCAGAGGCCCATGGAAAGTGTGGATCAGCGTTAAAAGCTGTGGATAATATAGATCATTGGGAAGGATGTGGAGCAGTGGATTAATTTTTGGATTTTCTGGCAAAAGACTGACATAGGTATGCTGGCCTAGCGTTTCCACCTCTGCTTGAAACTTGTACAGTTCTTCAATAGTATGTTTCAGTTCACACGAAAATTAAATTAAATGGGAAAAGATGCTGCAACAGATGGAAAATCATTGGCAAGATTCCAAGGTGCATTCATCCTTAAAGACTTACTTTTATATAACGCTTCAAGCGACCTCAGTGCTTTGCATAGCCAGAGAAGTATTTGTTGAAGCGTAGTCTGTTGTAATGTAAGAAATGTGGCAGTCAGTGTGTGCGCAGCAGAATCCCACTAACAGCCATGTGATTATGACCATATAATCTGCTTTTTGATCATGTTGGTCAAGGAATAAATATTAACCAGGACACCAGGAAAAACACACGGTTCCTCTTTCAAACTAGGTGATGTTTTCGGTCCACCTGAATATTTATTCGGAAATCAACTGCATGATCTTCGGGAGCAACAAACCAAAACTCGTTGGTTGTAGTTATGGCTTCAAACATATCAAGTATGTGGAGGGCTCAGCTATTAAAGGTTTTGAAGCATAAATCATGGAAATGTGAGATATTTCAGGTTGATGTGGCCATTCAAATAAATCTAATTTGTTCTTAATCTTTTAGATTTTCAAACAGAGATTGGATTAAATGGCATTTGTAATAATGTTTGTTTATCACTCTGTGCCGGGGCACCTAGGCTGATGCATCTTGAGTTAAAGGAGGAAGCAGTGGTTACTGAAATGAAATGAAATGAAAATCGCTTATTGTCACAAGTAGGCTTCAAATAAAGTTACTGTGAAAAGCCCCTCGTCGCCACATTCTGGCACCTGTTCGGGGAGGCTGGTACGGGAATTGAACCGTGCTGCTGGCCAGCCTTGGTCTGCTTTCTAAGCCAGCAATTTAGCCCTGTGCTAAACAGCCCCTGTTCACTCGAGGATGAGAAACTATCAGCCATGATCGAATGACAGAGCAGACTTGATGGGCTGAGTGGCCTAATTCTGCTCCTATGTCTTATGGTCTTATGGAGTCCAGGTTGCTGTGGCAACATAGACTTTTCCATGCATGTTATAGCCTGGAGCTTCAAGATGCCTTCCATCACATTGCTGATCAGGAATCTCTCCCACCCTTACTGCCTGCCATTGGCATGTGTTGGAAGGATTTGTAGGTTGATACTCGGACCTGTTTGGCCACATTATGAACGCACCTTCCTTGACCATCAGGTCTTGGGGTGAGACTTGAAACTGGAGCTTCTGATTTAATGCATGGTGATAGGAGGCTGGCACCAAGTGTCCAGCCTGCCAGGTTTCAATGGACAGGTTGATGACCATTCAAGGGTAGGAGTTGATCCTCTACGGGCCCCCTGGCCCATCGGAGGTCATCTTGCAAAGTCATCTACTGCCACATTTACCTTCCACCCACCCCACCCTCTCCAGGATTTATTTGCAGTTCCAATAATGACCCCCGTGCCTGGAAGTGAGTATACTATAATGTAGCCAATCTTCATGTTCAGCTGGCTGGTGACTCTCAGAGACCAGAAGCCACCCTCACCCCACCATTGTAAAATACAGCCCAATATTTTCTACTGCTCATCATAAAAACTTAATGAGATGAATAATCTTTAATTTATTTTAAGATATTACGCCGGTTATTGAAGCTCTAAGCGTGCCAAAAAATGAAAGTTTCATTTCGGGTGAGTTTGGCGGGGTGTTTTGTGCTGGCTGTAATGGTGACATCATGACCTGTGTTCACCCTCACTTAGTGCAAAAAAACAAGCCCCTATGTGAAACCTGCCATGCCTGACTCCCTCACCGCCTGATTGGCCAGACTCGCACCTCAGCTGCTTGCCGCTAACAAGGGGGAGCTTCTTTTAAACGTTCCCTCAGTACTCACGCCAAGACAAAACACGAGGGACGGCAGTGTGGAGACTTGTTCCTTGCTTTTGGGATATTTTTAAACCTCGACTAACTTAACCCTCCCCCCAAAAACACAAATAAAATCCCCCGCTCCTCCCCTCCTCCGACCCCCACATCCCTCCCCTCACTTGCCAGCAGCAAATAAATCTTTGAACTCAGATAGGAACAACTTCCATCTCACATGAAATCCATCCTCTGATCCTCGAAGAGCAAACTTAATTTTCTCCAATTGTGGGAATTGCGCCATATCACCCAGCATGCTAATGTCTTCAGTGGCACTGCCGACCTCCATCCCAGCAGTTTCGCTGCTGGGCAATCAGAGAGGTAAAGGCCATGACAACAACCCCCTCCCCTCCAGTAGCTTCGGCAGCTCCAATACCCCAAAGATCGTCACCAACGGGCATGGTTCCACCCTCACCCCCACGATCTTCGACAATGTCTCAAAGATCGATGTCCAAAACTCTACTAGTTTCGCCGGCCCCCTTCCACACCTCTTACCTATTCTCTACCTCAGGGAAGAACCTATTCATCCGAGCCCACGAGATATGAGCCCGAGGGAAACCTTAAACTATATCAGGCTCATCTTGGAACGGGAGGAAGTCAAATTCACCCAATACAATATTTCACTCCAGGCTCCTCTCCCCAGTTCCACTCCTCCTCACACTTGTCCTTTATTTCTTCGAATGGCACTTTCCCCATTTCCAGGAACCATCCATAAATATCCGCGATTTTCCCTTCCTCCAGCTCATCATATGATAACAACCTATCCAGTAGGGTCAGCCACGACAGCTGAGGGGAACGAAGGGAGCTCTTTTTGCACATAGTTCCGCACCTGTATGTACCTGAACACACTTCCCCTTGGCAGCTGGTATCGCCCACACAACTCTTCCAAACCCGCAAACTTCCCTTCCACGAATAAATTCCTAATCCGCTTAACCTCCTCCCTAATCCAGCTCCTATACATAGTGTCCATCCCCACCAGTGTAAACATATGATTTCCACATATCAAGGCCAGTACCGACATACCCCCCCCCCCTCCCATTCGAAAGTGCTGCTTGAGCTGGTTCCAAATAGAAGATTTATAGAAGACTCATAGAATCCCTACAGAGCAGAAGGAGGCTGTAGTGATATGCATCACTGTATATACACAAGGGGATAATGTAAATACACTACAATTAAGTAACCACTAGAGGGAGCACCAGAGAGGTATATAGTAGACAAAACAGGAAGTCAAGGGGCACTCTTCACATGAACGGCATCTGGTGAGCAGGACACAGACAGACAGCTCAGATGTAACACATAGTATGAGCAGGACATGAACTAGAGAAAACTATAACTGCTTTAATTACTTGAAAGGTGAAGACAACACCAAATTAGAAGTAATACTCCAAAAATTTGAAGATCACTGTAACACCAGTAACAATGCTGCTTTAGGCATCATGGTGGCACAGTGCGTTAGCACGGCTGTCTCACGGCACTGAGGTCCCAGGTTCCGTGTGGAGTTTGCACATTCTCCCTGTGTTTGCGTGGGTTTCGCCTCCACAACCCAAAAAAGTGCAAGCAAGGTGGATTGGCCATGCTACATTGCCCCTTAATTGGAAAAAATGAATTGGGTACTCTAAATTTATATTAAAAAAAACAATGCTGCTTCAATACATTCAATGCTCGGAGACCAAATTGCACAGGGAATGAGTGATGCGAAACTCAAACAATCATTATCAGAACAGAAAGGTTTAACTCTGGAAATCGTGATTGAAAAGTGCAGATCGCAAGAAAAAGGTAACATTAAGTCTTTACCAAGAAAGAACACCGAAAAAGTTCTTCTCCCCGGGTCTCAAGCAGATAAAATGGTGTCTGAGCACATTTTGAACTGCCCGGGGAACAAAAGACACAAATCTGCTTCTGCGCATGTGCAGGAAATCGCAGCCACGCAGGCGCAGCTGAAAATAGCCATTTTGCGCAAAGACCGTTCTGCGCATGCACAAGGCACGCATGCACAATTGAAAAAAGATGTTTCGGACGCAGATCCAAGAAGAAGATTGAACACCGTTCGAAAATGGATCTGCGCATGCACAAGCGGCGTATGTGCAGTTTACGAAAAAGCGCACAGTAAAGGAAACCCGATGTGCACATACGCTTTACGTCACAAGCGTCATGACGTCAGAAGACTCAGAAACGCCTACTGAAATGGGAAATGCCCGAAAATCACAAACAAGACTCTTAAAGGCACAAAACCAAAAAATTCAACCTGGAAAGGCACAACATTGCCTGAACTTCTACCAGCAGTTGAAAATAAATTTCACAGCTCCCTGGAACAAGCAGTTTGCAGCACCCAAAGTGAAGAGCACAATAACAAATCCAAAACCAAAGAAGATGATTTATTCATTGAACATGAAGAGCACAATAACAAATGCAAAACAAAAAAAGATGATTTGTTTATTGAAAAATACTACTCATACATGGCTGAGTTATTCGGATATGATGATCATAGCATCAGCGAGATGGTTGAAAAGCTCAACACGACTCTACTCATGGTAGATGAATCCAATACCATGATGCAATGGCAGATCATCGATACTTTGGATGACAGCAACCTGTCAAATACCCAAGAAGAAAATGATGCCACCCAGCGAGTACTGACCGATTCCATTGAGGGAGCACAGATTGACTCCAGAGAGATAACACTGCACGACTCCATGCAGAGAGCACTGAAAGAATCCACAGAGAGAGCGATGCAAGCCTCCATAGAGAGCTCGTTGAAAGTCTCCAAAATGGAAGCAACTAAAGACTCCATAGTGAAATCCATGCATGAACAAGACCATGAAGGTCTACCCACCGTATCTGAGCAACCGGAAGCAGACTATGAACGTCTACCAAGCTCACGTGAACAACAAAAAGAAGACTATGAAAGTCTACCTAGCTCATTTAATTAACAGAAGTCAATGAATGTCTACCCACTGTATAGATCATAGAATTTACAGTGCAGAAGGAGGCCATTCGGTCCATCGAGTCTGCACCGGCTCTTGGAAAGAGCACCCTACCCAAGTTCAACACCTCCACCCTATCCCAATAACCCAGTAACCCGACCCAACATAAGGGCAATTTTGGACACTAAGGGCAATTTATCATGGCCAATCCACCCTAACCTGCACATCTTTGGACTATGGGAGGAAACCAGAGCACCCGGAGGAAACCCACGCACACACGGGGAGGATGTGCAGACTCCACACAGACAGTGACCCAAGGTGGAATCGAACCTGGGACCCTGGAGCTGTGAAGCCATTGTGCTATCCACAATGCTACCGTGCTGCCCCATGTGAGAACAATGACAATATGATCACAATCAACATACAAGATGTGCAAGACCACAGCGAGACTGACAGATCTCAGCTCGTCTGTACAGAATCACATGACAATCAAAGCACAACCACTCATAAGTCTAGTGAGACCACATCAATTAAAACTTCGTCTACTCTTGACAACCTACAAGAAACTGAAATCTTGACGACTTGACTCCAGAAGAGGAGCACCAAGGAATCAAAGAAGTGGAATCAAATTCACCACAAATGACTGATGTCACCAAGATCAATGCAACATCAGATCATTCTCACAATCCTCAAGAAGAAATGCTCAATGAAACATCATAGAACATTTTGAAATTGTAGTTGTTTAAGTTTACCAAGGGTTTAAGACATGGCAGGAGATCCCAGACCCGTGTCATGCTCCTCGTGTGCGATGTGGGAGCTCAGGGACATGTCCACTGTCCCTGGCTCCTTCACGTGCAAGAAGTGTGTTCAGTTGCAGCTCTTGTTAGACCGCTTGACGGCTCTGGAGCTGCGGATGGACTCACTTTGGAGCATCCGCGATGCTGAGGAGGTCGTGGGTAGCACGTTTAACGAGTTGGTCACACCACAGGTGAAGGTTACTGAGGGAGATAGAAAATGGGTGACCAAAAGAAAGAGCAAGAGTAGGAAGGCAGTGCAGGTGTCCTCTGCGGTCATCTCCCTGCAAAACAGATATACCGCTTTGGATACTGTTGAGGGAGATGGCTTACCAGGGGAAGGCAGCAGCAGCCAGGTTCATGGCACCGTGGCTGGCTCTGCTGCACAGCAGGGCAGGAAGAAAAATAGCAGGGCTATAGTGATAGGGGACTCGATCGTAAGGGGAATAGACAGGCGGTTCTGTGGACGCAATCGAGACTCCAGGATGGTATGTTGCCTCCCTGGTGCAAGGGTCAAGGATGTCTCGGAGCGGCTGCAGGACCTTCTGGGGGGTGAGGGTGAACAGCCAGCTGTCGTGGTGCACATAGGCACCAACGATATAGGTAAAAAACGGGATGAGGTCCTACAAGCGGAATTCAGGGAGTTAGGAGTTAAACTAAAAAGTAGGACCTCAAAGGTAGTAATCTCAGGATTGCTACCAGTGCCACGAGCTAGTCAGAGTAGGAATGTCAGGATAGATAGGATGAATGCGTGGCTCGAGAGATGGTGCAAGAGGGAGGGATTCAAATTCCTGGGGCATTGGGACCGGTTCTGGGGGAGGTGGGACCAGTACAAACCGGACGGTCTGCACTTGGGCAGGACTGGAACCGATGTCCTAGGGGGGGTGTTTGCTAGAGCTGTTGGGGAGGGTTTAAACTAATGTGGCAGGGGGATGGGAACCAATGCTGGAAGTTGGAAGGTAGTAAAACAGGGACAGAAACAAAAGGAAGTAAGGGGAAAAGTGCAAGGCAGAGAAGACATAGTCAGAAATCCATAAGGGCAACAGTACAAGGTACAGTGACTGAGGGGAGCACAGTGAATAGGCCCAGTAATAACAAAAGGAATAAAACTGGAGATGTTAAGATTCAAAACAGAGGTAAAAAAACCAACATAAGTGTACTTTACCTGAATGCTCGTAGTATTCGGAATAAAGTAAATGAGTTGGTGGCACAAATCATCGTAAATGACTATGATTTAGTGGCCATTACTGAAACATGGTTAAAGGATGGTCACGACTGGGAGTTAAATATCCGAGGGTATCAAACTATTCGGAAGGACAGAGTGGATGGTAAGGGAGGTGGTGTTGCTCTGTTATTTAAGGATGACATCCGGGCAATAGTAAGGGATGATATCGGTGCTATGGAGGATAAGGTTGAATCCATTTGGGTGGAAATCAGGAATAGTAAGGCGAAAAAGTCACTAATAGGAGTAGTCTATCGGCCACCAAATAGTAACGAGATGGTGGGGCAGGCAATAAACAAAGAAATGACTGATGCATGTAGAAATGGTACAGCAGTTATCATGGGGGATTTTAATCTACATGTCGATTGGTTTAACCAGGTCGGTCAAGGCAACCGTGAGGAGGAGTTTATAGAATGTATCCGCGATAGTTTCCTAGAACAGTATGTAATGGAACCTACGAGGGAACAAGCGGTCCTAGATCTTGTCCTGTGTAATGAGACAGGATTGATTCATGATCTCATAGTTAGGGATCCTCTCGGAAGGAGCGATCACAATATGGTGGAATTTAAAATACAGATGGAGGGTGAGAAAGTAAAATCAAATACTAGTGTTTTGTGTTTAAACAAAGGAGATTACAAGGGGATGAGAGAAGAACTAGCTAAGGTAGACTGGGAGCTAAGACTTTATGGTGGAACAGTTGAGGAACAGTGGAGAACCTTCCAAGCGATTTTTCACAGTGCTCAGCAAAGGTTTATACCAACAAAAAGGAAGGACGGAAGAAAGAGGGAAAATCGACCGTGGATATCTAAGGAAATAAGGGAGAGTATCAAATTGAAGGAAAAAGCATATAAAGTGGCAAAGAGTGCTGGGAGATTAGAGGACTGGGAAATCTTTAGGGGGCAACAGAAAGCTACTAAAAAAGCTATAAAGAAGAGTAAGATAGAGTATGAGAGTAAACTTGCTCAGAATATAAAAACAGACAGTAAAAGTTTTTACAAATATATAAGACAAAAAAGAGTGGCTAAGGTAAATATTGGTCCTTTAGAGGATGAGAAGGGAGTTTTAATAATGGGAAATGAGGAAATGGCTGAGGAACTGAACAGGTTTTTTGGGTCGGTCTTCACAGTGGAAGACACAAATAACATGCCAGCGACTGATAGAAATGAGGCTATGACAGGTGAGGACCTTGAGAGGATTGTTATCACTAAGGAGGGAGTGATGGGCAAGCTAATGGGGCTAAAGGTAGACAAGTCTCCTGGCCCTGATGGAATGCATCCCAGAGTGCTAAAAGAGATGGCTAGGGAAATTGCAGATGCACTAGTGATAATTTACCGAAATTCACTAGACTCTGGGGTGGTCCCGGTGGATTGGAAATTAGCAAACGTGACGCCGCTGTTTAAAAAAGGAGGTAGGCAGAAAGCAGGAAATTATAGGCCAGTGAGTTTAACTTCGGTAATAGGGAAGATGCTGGAATCTATCATCAAGGAAGAAATTGCGAGGCATCTGGATAGAAATTGTCCCATTGGGCAGACGCAGCATGGGTTCGTTAAAGGCAGGTCATGCCTAACTAATTTAGTGGAATTTTTTGAGGACATTACCAGTGCAGTAGATAACGGGGAGCCAATGGATGTGGTATATCTGGATTTCCAGAAAGCCTTTGACAAGGTGCCACACAAAAGGTTGCTGCATAAGATAAAGATGCATGGCATTAAGGGTAAAGTAGTAGCATGGATAGAGGATTGGTTAATTAATAGAAAGCAAAGAGTTGGGATAAATGGGTGTTTCTCTGGTTGGCAATCAATAGCTAGTGGTGTCCCTCAGGGATCCGTGTTGGGCCCACAATTGTTCACAATTTACATTGATGATTTGGAGTTGGGGACCAAGGGCAATGTGTCCAAGTTTGCAGATGACACTAAGATGAGTGGTAAAGCGAAAAGTGCAGAGGATACTGGAATTCTGCAGAGGGATTTGGATAGGTTAAGTGAATGGGCTCGGGTCTGGCAGATGGAATACAATGTTGACAAATGTGAGGTTATCCATTTTGGTAGGAATAACAGCAAACGGGATTATTATTTAAACGATAAAATATTAAAGCATGCCGCTGTTCAGAGAGACTTGGGTGTGCAGAAGGTTGGTTTACAAGTGCAACAGGTGATTAAGAAGGCAAATGGAATTTTGTCCTTCACTGCTAGAGGGATGGAGTTTAAGACTAGGGAGGTTATGTTGCAATTGTATAAGGTGTTAGTGCGGCCACACCTGGAGTATTGTGTTCAGTTTTGGTCTCCTTACTTGAGAAAGGACGTACTGGCACTGGAGGGTGTGCAGAGGAGATTCACTAGGTTAATCCCAGAGCTGAAGGGGTTGGATTATGAGGAGAGGTTGAGTAGACTGGGACTGTACTCGTTGGAATTTAGAAGGATGAGGGGGGATCTTATAGAAACATTTAAAATTATGAAGGGAATAGATAGGATAGATGCGGGCAGGTTGTTTCCACTGGCGGGTGACAGCAGAACTAGGGGGCATAGCCTCAAAATAAGGGGAAGTAGATTTAGGACTGAGTTTAGGAGGAACTTCTTCACCCAAAGGGTTGTGAATCTATGGAATTCCTTGCCCAGTGAAGCAGTTGAGGCTCCTTCATTACATGTTTTTAAGGTAAAAATAGATAGTTTTTTGAAGAATAAAGGGATTAAGGGTTATGGTGTTCGGGCCGGAAAGTGGAGCTGAGTCCACAAAAGATCAGCCATGATCTAATTGAATGGCGGAGCAGGCTCGAGGGGCCAGATGGCCTACTCCTGCTCCTAGTTCTTATGTTCTTATGTTCTTATGTAACATAGAACATAGAACAGTACAGCACAGAACAGGCCCTTCGGCCCTCGATGTTGTGCCGAGCCATGATCACCCTACTCAAACCCACGTATCCACCCTATACCCGTAACCCAACAAACCCCCCCCCCCAACCTTACTTTTTAGGACATTACGGGCAATTTAGCATGGCCAATCCACCTAACCCGCACATCTTTGGACTGTGGGAGGAAACCGGAGCACCCGGAGGAAACCCACGCACACACGGGGAGGACGTGCAGACTCCGCACAGACAGTGACCCAGCCGGGAATCAAACCTGGGACCCTGGAGCTGTGAAGCATTTATGCTAACCACCACAAAGGACACTGACACCAATAACTTTGAGAATGACTCAAATTATCCAAACGGAACAGTCATTGAGCGCAACAAGAACAGAAAAAACCACAAGAAGCACAACAGAAACAAGAACAACAGCAACAACAAAAACAACAACAAGCACTACAAGAACAACAACAAAAACTACAAGCACAACAACAAAAACTAAGAAAGCAACAACAAAAACAACAAGAAGCATAACAACGAAAACAACAGAAACAACAAGCACGACAAAAACAACAACAAGAACAACAATGAAAACAACAAATACAGAAACAACAGTGAAACAACGACCTGTACAACATGGTACAACTCTGCACATGACGGACAATGCAACAGCACACTTCAAAACAATGACAAGAGTACAAACATACCATGGCATGACAACAAATCTCACAAATTCACATTTGCTCCAGAACAAACAAGCACACCAGCTTTCAAGGCAGGTGACGCACTAAATCGATACCACAAGCACAGAAAAAAGTCCACGTCAGTCAAAATCAGTGGTTCGAACATTCAAACACCTCCTGATGACTTGTTGGTTAAACTTAAACACAAGGACATTGATGACATTCACAAAGAAATTACAATATGAACATCACCATGTCACCAACAGAAGAAAAAAAAACTCAACCGAATAAATTCATAAAGTTGGACTCATAAGTTTTTTTATTAAGATGGGACTCATAAATATTAATTGACTTTGTATAATCATCAATATCATCACAACTTGAACATATCATCATTTATTTACCTGTTTTGTACAATTTTCTTCAACAAAGTACAGAAAATATGTTTAAAGAAAAAAGTGGGGATGTAGTGATATGCATCACTGTATGTACACAAGGGGTTAATGTAAATATCCTGCAACTAAGCAACCACTAGAGGGAGCACCAGAGAGGTATATAATAGACAAAACAGAAAGTCAAGGGGCACTCTTCACAGGTACTGCAGCTGGTGAGCAGGACACAGACAGACAGCTCAGATGTAACACGTAGTATAAGTGCTGGAGAGAGAACAAACTCACACAATAAAGCATCTACTTCAACTGTAAGACTATGAGCTTTATTCAGACACAAGGAATAATACAGAGGCCATTCGGCCCATTGAGTCTGCACGACCCTTCGAACGAGCACTCTACCCATATCCATTCACCCAACCACCCCTCCCTACCCCCGTCACCCCATGACCTAACCTGCACACCCCTGGACTCTAGGGGGCAATTTAGCATGGCCAATTCACCTAACCGTATCTTTGGACTGTGGGAGGAACCTAAACAGACCTGGAGGAAACCTACGCTGACTCAGGGACAATGGACAAAGTCCTCACGGAGAGTGACCCAAGGCCAGAATTGGACCCGGGACCCTGCCACTGTGAAGCAGCAGTGCTAACCACTGTGTCAGTTTGCCGTTGGGTGTAGAGGGTGTGCTGGGTGGGGCCTGTGAGACGTTGGTGATGTGGGGTGTTGGTGTTGAAGGAAGGCATGGGCAGGGCCCCCAGGGCAGTCTACCTGAGGTCTCCCTTGGAGGTGACAGGGAACAGGGCCAGAGGTGAGGGGGTGCCATGTAATATGCTCTATAAGGCAAGTGTTCCACCACTGCTCACCATCCCCATATCTGCCACCCCCCTGGCCCCCAACCCCACCCCCGCCTCCCCAGAGGATATATGGGCCCGTGAAATGGAATGGCCAGCACACATGCAGAGATGACTGGGCGGACGGTGCAATGGGACCCTGAAGACAGGGGTAAGACTCTGTCAAACGGTGAGCAGCACCAGAGCTCATCTCACAGCGAGTTTCCATCATCCTCCATCCCCTGGACAAGTCCTGCTGATACTGCCAACCCGGGGCCAACACCCTTATCATTCCTGGTGGGAAGCTTGGTGGAGGGTGTGGGAGCTGGGGTGGGGAGGATGGAGTGAAAGGAAGAGGAACAGGGGAGGAAGGGAGTGACTACAGGGGGAGGAGAATGGGGAGGTGGGACAGGGAAGCTGAGCTGCTGGTGGCCAGGCCTGCTAGGCCAACCAGGAGGTGATGAGGTTGTCCCGTGTGCGGGCCCCTGATGCATATGTTGGGCTGTCTCCTGAGCCTGCTGTGGCTCATGCCCTGTTCTTCCTGGCCATCTTCCTTGTTGGGTGAGGCCTAGCATTCCTCCCCCTCCTCTTCCTGTAGCATGTTCCCCCCTCTGTAGCGTAATGTTGTGGAGGACACAGCAGGCCAGCACAATATGGGAGACCGTCCCAGGGCTATAATGGAGGGTCCCACCAGAGCAGACCAGGCACCTGAAACGCATCTTTAGGATGCCGATCCACTGCTTAGTGACGCTCGTAGTTGATGTAACGGTTCTCTGCATTAGTCCGGGGCTGCCAGACAGGCGTCATTAGCCATGACCACAGCAGATAACCCTTGTTGCCCAAGAGCCAACTCCTCACCTGAGGGAGAACCTTGAAGGTGTCAGGAACCGACAAGTTCGCCAGGACATATGCGCCGTGCAGACTGCCTGGGTATCGGGCGCAGACATTCCTGCTTTGCAGCTGGTGGTCACACAGCAACTGCACATTCAGGTAGTGGATGTCCTTCCTATTGATAAAGAGCACCCCCTGATGAGCGGTGCTCCTAGGGGGACATGTTTTCCGCCTGTCACCCCCGAACCTGGGGCATGTCAGCGATGGCAGCAAATCTGCTGCCCAGGCATCCTGGTGGGCTCGGTCCACATTGAAGATGATGTAATTTGCTGCACGCTGCATAGAGGGCAATCATGACAATGTACGGAGGTCCCCACTTGGCCCCTGGATAGACCCCGAGGCAAAAAGGTTCAGGCAACCACTAGAAAATGTGGCTGGAGAAGTAATAATAGGAAACAAAGAAATGGCAGATGAACTGAGTAGTTATTTTGCATCAGCCTTCACGGTGGAAGACACCAGTGGGATGCCTGAGCTCCAGGAGAACCAGGGGGCAGAGGTGAGTGCAGTGACCATTACTAAGGAGAAGGTTCTGGGAAAACTGAAAGGTCTGAAGGTGGATAAGTCACCTTGACCGGATGGACTACACCCCAGGGTCCTAAAAGAAATAGCTGAGGAAATTGTGGAGGCATTATGATGATCTTTCAGGAATGACTGGAGGCAGAGGACTGGAAGGTGGCTTATGTAAACACCACTGTTTAAGAAGGAAGGGAGGGAGGCAGAAGACGGTAAATTATAGGCCGGTTAGCCTGACTTAGGTCATTGGTAAGATTTTAGAGTCTGTTATTAAAGATGAGATTGCGAAGTACTTGGAAGTGCATGGTAAAATAGGACTGAGTCAGCATGGCTTTGTCAAAGGGAGGTTGTGTCTGACAAATCTGTTCTTGTGGAGTTCTTTGAGGAGGTAACAAGCAAGTTAGACAAAGGAGAATCAGTGAACATGATTTATTTAGATTTCCAGGAGGTCTTTGACAGGGTGCAGGATAAGATACTGTTTAATAAGTTAAGAGCCCATGGTGTTAAGCATAAGATCCTGGCATGGATAGAGGATTGGCTGACTGGCAGAAGGCAGAGAGTGGAGATAAAGGGGTCTTTTTCAGGATGGCAGCCGGTGACTAGTGGTGTGCCTCAGGAGTCTGTGCTGGGACTACAACTTTTCACAATATACATTACTGATCTGGAAGAAGGTACTAAAGGCACTGTTGCTAAGTTTGCAGATGATACAAAGATCTGTAGAGGGACAGATAGTATTGAGGTAGCAAGGGGGCTGCAGAAGGACTTGGACAAGCTCGGAGAGTAGGCAATGAAGTGGCAGATGAAATACAATGTGGAAAAGTGTGAGGTTATGCATTTGGAAGGAGGAATTTAGGCATAGAATATTTTCTAAATGGGGAAATGCTTCGGAAAGCAGAAGCACAAAGGGACTTGGGAGTCCTTGTTCACGATTCTCTTAAGGTTAATGTGCAGGTACAGTCAGCAGTTAAGAAGGCAAATGCAATGTTAGCATTCATGTCAAGAGGGCTAGAATACAAGACCAGGGATGTACTTCTGAGGCTGTATAAGGTTCTGGTCAGACCCCATTTGGAGTATTGTGAGCAGTTTTGGGCCCCGTATCTAAGGAAGGATGTGCTGGCCTTGGAAAGGGTCCAGAGGAGGTTCACAAGAATGAAATGAAATGAAATGATGATCCCTGGAATGAAGAACTTGTCGTATGAGGAACGCTTGAGGACTCTGGGTCTGTACCCATTTCGAAGGATGAGAGGGGATCTTATTGAAAATTACAAGATATTGCGAGGCCTGGATGGAGTGGACGTGGAGAGGATGTTTCCACTTGTAGGAAAATCTAGAACCAGAGGACACCATCTCAGACTAAAGGGACATCCTTTAAAACAGAGATGAGGAGGCATTTCTTCAGCCAGAGGGTGGTGAATCTGTGGAACTCTTTGCCGCAGAAGGCAGTGGAGGCCAAAACACTGAGTGTCTTTAAGACAGAGATAGATAGGTTATTGATTAATAAGTGGATCAGGGTTATGGGGAGAAGGCAGGAGAATGGGGATGAGACAATATCAGTCATGATTGAATGGCGGAGCAGAGTCGATGGGCCGAGTGGCCTAATTCTGATCCTATGTTTTATAGTCTAACCGTTGGGAGCAGGTATCCTTCACCATACCCCCGCGTTTCCCGGTGCATCATCATCTGTCCATGGTGGTGCACGGTCTCCCTGCTCAGCTGAAGTCTTCGGTGGGACACTCGGTCCAGCTGTTCCTTGAAGGACAGGTGCCGACATTATATACGTGGCCTGATGTGGTGCCTCCTTTGCACCTCCTCCCCGACCTGTTGGACAGCTGGTTCTGCAGCCTTCCTGGCTGGCCCCCGCTACTCTGGGACAAGGTCCTGTTGTGCAGGGGCCTCTTTGAGCAGCTCCTGTGCCTGCAGCCTCCTTGCAGCCCGAAAGGCAGTAGCAGCCAGGTAGAATGCAACCATTCTTGTCAGTACTCCAAAATTCATTCTCTTCAGGGAAGAGAGAGGACATGTTAGCAAGGTGAATATTCCCATGGCCATCCAAATCCAATAGGTTATACAGTGGCCCTGGGCTGCACTTCAGCTCCACTCTCCACATATCCCCCCAATACCACTCCCACCGCTCTGCCGGTCCCCTTAATACTTTTCCTTCCATACTGCAACCCTGATGCCATCAGTGTCTGGCGCCGGGAGTCCTTTAACCTCACCACCCACCCTTGTCGACAGGGGTACCAGTGGTTGCGGCAACCAGTGTCAGCCATAGTCTCTGCGGCCCCTGTCCTTCTCACTGGGATTTACTGTGGGTTGCCTCACTGGGTGAGCCGTGTGTTATCCCGCCGGAAGGATGGCACTGGGTTGTGGATTGGATGAGGTTATCATGTGCCACCAACCGTCTCCGTGATTGGTGCAGCCAGGGCGTACGGATAGAGCTGCGCGAGATGGTTTGGCGCCGGCTAGGAGCTTCCCGATGGTTTGAAGTGGGTCTCGGGTGTGACACACAGGTTGTGACAACCTGTCCGGGGCAGGATGGATGGGAGCAGGTGGGCAGGTAGGGCTTGGAGACAGCTGGTGGGCCTGCGGAGTGGGTTAGCTGATAGTGTGACTGGCGAGACCTCTACCCTCAGATGGGCTATGTGGCAGGGAGGGTGCCAACGGCTATAGTGCAAGTGGTTCGTTGTTTGTGGTGAGCTCTGCTATTCCCCTGCTTCCCCTGTAGTGGGGCAGACCTGCTGAGTGCACTGAGGAGTGGCAGCACCTGGTGGGCTGTAACCTTTGAGTTCCTCACTTCCTCTGCTCAATTTAAAAGTATATGTCCATTAAATATCTAAATGATAACCACAAAGTGAAAGAAATGGGAAATAAGGGAATGAACGGTAAGGGCCTTACGGCCATATAAAGACACCTGAAGCCTCTTCTCAGGTGAATTGCCTTGCCTCTGATTGAAGACCTCAAGAGTATCCAATTATGGTTGTAAGAGTAACCAAATTCCAGTTAACAAAGCTAATGATGCTGAATCAAGTTGTTCTCTAGTTCATGTTCTACCATAGGTGCTCCACTGAAGATATGAATCAGATTTCCTTCCAGGACCAAATAATTAAACCCAGAAATTCTTGTTTGTGCTATTAACATAGGAACGTGTAATGTATTTTGAGGACATTTAATTACTTGCCTCTAAGCGTGGTCTAGCAGCAGAATGGTCAGCAAGCCCCATTCCAGGGTATAATTGCACAATCTAGGCTTTGATGCACTCGCAAAGGTAGTGCTGCATTGTCAAAGGCCCTCTGCCTTTTGGATGGCATGTTAAATCAAGATACTGTCTGCCTGCTCAGTTACAGTAACTGATCCCACAGCACTAGTTATGAAGAGTTCTGTTCGCACCTTGGCTAACATTTATCACACAAACAACACCTTCAAAATATTTTCGCTGGTCACTTATCGCTGCTTGTGAGACCTAGCTGCATGCAGATCGCTGTCATGTTTATGCTACATGACAATGCATTTCAAAGCACTTCATTGCTTTGGGATATCATGAATTTGTGTTTTATGACTCGGATTCGCCAGGTTAAAAAAAGTGTGATGATTGAACGATGAACATTGCACCTCAGATGCCAATGAAATGGCGAACCCATAAACCAATGCATGGCAGCATTGCAACGATTAGACACTACACTAGAGATGTGAAATATATTCAACAAATGCAAGCTCTTTCCTTAACAGCTGTGTCAATGTTTTGATTAAAATAGTGGATAAAATAACTTTACACAGAAAGTTCACGTGCTGCATTTACCAGCAGCTATTCCCAGATTTAATCAGCTTAGCTTGGAGAAATAAAAATCAGTAAGAAGTCTTACAACACCAGGTTAAAGTCCAACAGGTTTGTTTCAAATCACTAGCTTTCGGAGCACTGCTCCTTCCTCAGGTGAAGGAGCTGCGCTCCAAAAACTAGTGATTTGAAACAAACCTGTTGGACTTTAACCTGGTGTTGTAAGGCTTCTTACTGTGCCCACCCCAGTCCAAGGCCGGCATCTCCACATCATCAGAAATAAAAATGTACACACCCACCAGAAAGCCAAGTGATTTGATGGCCTGCTCTTCCTGTGAGACCAGATTCCACTTATGTTTTCCTGAGTTGTCTATTAATTCAATCTGATTCATATAGACCAGCCAAATGACTCATCACACTAATTAATGCAAAGATTCAAACTTGAAAGCTTGTGAAAGGTGTCATGGGCTGTAGACATCTGAATAAATTGAACAAACATGCAGCCTATTTCTGTTTGTGATTAATGTAGCTCACTGCCTCTGGGTTGGATTTCCTTCTTCACCAGTTATTATTCCATTTAATATAGTTCAAATTCAAATACTCATTGCAGATGAAAACAATGTATACTGTTTCCTGGTCAAATGGTGTGAATCTCACACTTCCCAGTCCAGGTTATTCCTCAGGTTTGATGCTGTAAATATGTTTTCTAACTCATTCTCAAATGCTATTGCTGAGTAACTACTAGATAATAATAGACTTTGGGAAGCTGGTAATGAGTCAGTGTTAACCAGGTAGTCTTCCTTTGATGAAAAGTGTGAATTGCGCGCGCGCACACACACACACACACACACACACAAACAATCTGGAGAAGATCATTTTAGAGAAGTTCAGTTATTAAGATTGTTAGCAACATTTTCTTTTTAAATAGCTGCAAAATTGCAGCTAACCATTGTCCGCTCAGCTAAAAAACTATAATATTAAAGGATCTGTCAGGTGGTACTAAATCTCTTCAAGGCAAACATCAGAATCTGTTGTAATAGTCTTTATTTAAAATTCTACTATTTGCCCGATAGCCCCTATCATGGCTGGCCTCCCTTGCTCTACCATCTGAGTTACTCAGGCCCAACCATCTTCGACTGCTTCATCAATGACCTTCCTTCCATCATGAGGTCACAAGTGGGGATGTTTGCTGGTGATTTCACAATGTTCAGCACCATTCGCGACTCCTTAGCTACTGAAGCAGCCTGTGTCCATATGTAGCAAGACCATTAATAGAGTCATAGAATCCCTACAGTGCAAAAGGAGGCCATTCGGCCCGTTGCATCTGCACTAACCCTCTGAAAGAGCACCATACCTATGCCCACTCCCCCGCCCTTTCCGTGTAACCCCGCCTAACCTTTGGACACTAAGTGGCAATTTAACATGACCGATTTACCTAACCTGCACATCTTTGGATTGTGAGAGGAAACTGGAACACCCGGAAGAAATCCACGCAGACATGTTGTGAATGGGCAAACTCCACACAGACAGTCATCCAAGGTCGGAATTGAACCCAGGTCCCCTGGCACTGTGCGGCAGCAGTTCTAACCATGCCACCTTGTCAGGTTTGGGTTGACAAGTGGAAAGTAACATTCGCTACACCCAAGTGCCAGGAAATGATCATCTCCAACAAGATAAAAATAACCATCTTCCCTTGACATTCAATGGCATTACCATTGCTGACACACCTGTTATCTACATCCTGGGAGTTACCATTGTTACCATTACCCAGAAATTGAACTGGACCAGCTATATAAATACTGTGGCTACAGGAGCTGGTCAGAGGCTGGGGATTCTGTGGCCTGTCCATCATCTCCAAGGCACAAGTCAGGAGTGTGATGGACTACCTTCCATCTGGGGGCTGGTTTAGCTCACTCGGCTAAATCACTGGCTTTTAAAGCAGACCAAGCAGGCCAGCAGCACGGTTCGATTCCTGTACCAGCCTCCCCGGACAGGCGCTGGAATGTGGCGACTAGGGGCTTTTCACAGTAACTTCATTGAAGGCTACCCGTGACAATAAGCGATTTTCATTTCATTTTCATTTCACTTGCCTGGATGAGTGAATCTCCAACAACATTCAAGAAGCTCCACACCATTCAGGACAAAGCAGCCTTTTTGATTGGCACACAATCAACTACCTTCAACATCCATTCGCTCCATCACAAAAGCATAATGGCAGCAGCATGTACCGCTAATCCTCAATGGTATGTCTGTAATAGGAATTAGAAAGCAAGTCTTGACTTCTTCAACTCCAATTTCATTATGCTCTACCATCACTTCTCCTTCCAACTCTACAGTGCCACTTGTATCCCCTTTATATATATGTGCAGCTAATCAAACAATATGCATAGTCTGTCAAACAATTCGAGCTCCAATTCCAATTTATGCACTGGGGAACATGAACTCTTTCCTAACATGTACCATCAAAAAGGTACATTGCAGCAACTCACAAAGGCTGATTCGACCGCACCTTCCAAACCTACGACCTCTACCACTTTGAAGAACAAGAGCAGCAGATGCATGCACCCTCACCTTAAAGCCCCCCCCCTTCAAGACACACACCTGCCTGACTTGGAACAATATTGCCGTCCCTTCACTGTTGCTGGGTCAAATTCTTGGAACTCTGTGGGTGGTCCTACATTACATAGACTACGCCGATTGAAGAAGGCAGCTAACCACCACCTTCTCAAGGGCAATAGGGATGGGCCACACATGTTGGTCTCGCCAGTGACACCTGCAGCCCATGAATGCATAAATGCAGCTAAAATATTGCTGTTGTTATCCTATATTGATAGTGGCTTCTACATCCCCAATGCTGCAAATGGGAAGTTCTCATCACCTTGGCCTCACCTCACCCTATCCCTGTGACTTCTTGCAGCCCTACATTTCCACTTCTGCCTCTGGCCTCTTGTCCATTCCCTCACTCACCAGCTGATTGAGCCCACAGCCTGGAACCTGCTCTCTAAACCTTTTTGCCCCTTCATTTCGCTCCCTTCCTCCCTTTCTGACTCTCCTTAAATCCAATCTCTTTCACTAAGCTTTGATGATGACAGAGTGCTAAGATGAGAATGATAGTGATGTGACCATCAATTCACACGACACGTGGTTGGAAGTGAACAGTGGTTTTAATGATCTTACAACGGAGCCTGCCTGCGACGAGATGAACTGGCAGGCAGGCTCAGACTGCCAGGCTTTATACTTCCGGTTAGTGGGAGGAGCCATGGGCGGAGCCAAGGGTGGAGCCCAGTAAAAACTCCTCATCTCCCCCTAAGGGCAGAGCCGTGCAACTGCTCGTACACCGAGCTTACACTGACACAGTACATCATATATAATAACAGTGTGAATAACACGGACTGTGATTCACCACATTCACCACCCCCTGTAAAAATTGAGTCCAGTGGGGGTGATGTGTCTACCAATTCCCAATTGCGAATTACAAGTTACAAGTTACAATTTACAGGTTATAAATTACAGGTTAAGTCGATCTGGCGGCCGAGTCATCCTTTGGCATTGGAGGTGAACAGAGTGGGAGCCCGAAGCGAGGGAGATCGTTTGCCGTGCATGGAAAATAGGGAGTGAACAGCGCCTTACCAGTTCTGGGTGTACAAAGCTCTCGGTGCTCCCGGAGTCGAAGAGGCACGGTGTCCTGTACCCGTTGATTTCAACGGTCATCATGGAGTTGCGGAGGTGCTTTGGACGCAATTGTTCCAGTGTCACTGCGCTGAGTTGCGGGTAGTCGGCGGCTCGATCAGCTGTGCTGGAGTGGCCCCATGGTGACTGCCCTCTGAGTTCGTAATCTTCTAGTCGGATTTCAGAGTTGGAAAAAGATGGCCGCCCCCGTGGATCGCACGTGGTGGGTGGCAAGGAAGATGGCGCCCAAGATGGTGGCCCCCATGAGTCGCACGTGGCCGGCCACGTGGAGGGGGGTTGCTAAGATGGCGGCTCCCATGAGTCGCACGTGTCATTTGGGGGCAGAGTCGGAGTACAGGCCGCAGTATTTCGGGGCCTGCGGGCCTGTGGATTCTGGAAACGGGTGCTCTGGGCTGAGGGAGAGTTAGAAGAGGAGGCTTGTTTCGCCAGGCAGACCCGGGCGTAGTGTCCCTTGCGACTGCAGCTGCTTCTGGTCGCATTACAGGCCGGGCAGTACTGCCGTGGGTGCTGGGGCTGCCCGCAAAAGTGGCACACTGGGGCTGGGTGATGGTTGGGTGGCTGCGTGGCGCAGGCCTGGGGCAGTCGCTGGTCGGGGCCCAGGATGGGGTCGCTTGGTCCGCGAGGAACGAGGTGAGGCTGCGGAATGAGACCTCCATAGTGGTAGCTAGTTCTACCGTGTCCTCTAAGTTCTGGGCCCCTTTTTCTAACAACCGCTGGCACGCATGATTCGATCTGAGGCCTGCCACGTACACATCCCTAACGGCAAGTTCCATGTGCTGTTCGGCTGATACAGTCTGATAATTACAGTCCCAAGCTAAAATCTTTAACTCCCGCAGGAATTCTTCTAACGATTCCGCGGGGCGCTGGCGGCGGGTCGTAAATATATGGCGCCTAACGTACATTCGATCTAGCATGGCTAGGGTCCCCGTATACGAGTTGGTACTATTTAGCTGAGAAGATATATGGTGGCTCACCCTTGCGTGCAGTAGACTGAGTTTCTGCTCCTCTGTAGTTTCTGGAGTACTTGATTCAGCCAGGTAGGCCTTAAAACATCTGAGCCAGTGCTGGAAGATTTCTCTTGCCTCTGCAGCCTGTGGGTCGAGTTCTAGTCGGTCAGGTTTGAGGGCTGATTCCATAGTTGTTTCTTCGATTTTTTCTTATCAATTTCTTCTTGTTTCCTAAGATCATTAAATTGATGTGACCATCAATTCACACGACACGTAGTTGGAAGTGAACAGTGGTTTTAATGATCTTACAACGGAGCCTGCCTGCAACAAGATGAACTAGCAGGCAGGCTCAGACTGCCAGGCTTTATACTTCCGGTTAGTGGGAGGATCCATGGGCGGAGCCATGGGCGGAGCCAAGGGTGGAGCCCAGTACAAACTCCTCATCTCCCCCTAGGGGCAGAGCCGTGCAACTGCTCGTAATACCGAGCTTACACAGACACAGTACATCATATATAATAACAGTGTGAATAACACGTACTGTGATTCACCACAGATAGTATTCTTTTCCTCCCCTCTTTGACTTAATTTCTTAATTCTTGTTTAAGCCTAAAATACCCTCTTCGTGGTGCCTTATGGAGCATTTTCCCATATTGGAAATCATAGAATCATAGAATTTACAGTGCAGAAGGAGGCCATTTGGCCCATTGTGTCTGCACCGGCTCTTTGGAAAGGGGACCCTCCCCTCGTCCACACCTCCACCCTATCCCCATAACCCAGTAACCCCACCTAACCTTTTTTGGACACTAAAGGCAATTTATCATGGTCAATCCACCTAACCTGCACGTCTTTGGACTGTGGGAGGAAACCGGAGCACCCGGAGGAAACCCACGCACACACGGGAAGAACGTGCAGTCTCCGCACAGACAGTGGCCCAAGCAGGAATCGAACCCGAGACCCTGGCGTTATGAAGCAACAGTGCTAACCACTGTGCTGCCGTGGTATTTAAATGTAATTTGTTGTAGATTAACAGAGACCCGCGAAGATCCGATACATTACTATTGAAATGCTTTTCAATAGTACGGTTAATACACAAGGTAAGATTGTGTGTGGTTTGGGGTAATTCATTTGGTTGGATAGAAGACTGGCTCGTTGAGGTATATAAGACGATACAAGGTACTGACAAAGTAGATGTAGAGTGGATGCGTCCTCTTGTGGGGCAATCTAGAATGTGAGGTCATAGTTTGAGGCTAAGGGGCAGCAGAATGAAAACAGAAATGAGAAGCTATTATTCTCTCAGAGGGTTGGGAATCTGTGGAATTCACTACCCTGGAGTGTGGTGGATGCCAGGACATTGAGTAAATTTAAGGAGGAGATGGACAGATTTTTAATGAGCGATGGGTTGAAGGGTTCTGGAGAATGGGCTGAGGACAGTGGAGTTGAGGCTGAGAGGCGACCAGCCATAATCGTATTGAATGGCGGAGCAGGATCGAGGGATTGAATTGCCCACTCCTGCTCCTAGTTCTTATGTTCTTTTGTTCAAAGAGGCAAGCTGCAGACTGGCTGCGTTGTTTGGGAGGACTTTAAGACAGACAGGCTGCAGCTGGGCTCCAGGCTGTAAAGGGTTGTTGAACCTGGATTAAAGTGGGCTTCAAGGCTGCATAGACCCACTGTGACCCTCCTCCTGCGGAGACCACTGACCTGGCCCCCTCCAACCCAGCCCAAGCTCCCCAACCCGCAGCTCTGTAGCCATCTGGGATTTTAGTATATAAAATGGACACTCACAGAGCCTATAGGGAAATATGGACAATGCAAAGCAACAAGCAGGCACAGAGCCTGAATGTATATTTGGAAAGCAGTCAGCAGACGGAACCGAAACTCTGGGTCGATTTATATATTGATGGCCCATCTCTGGGAAACAAAGAACGAGTGCTCAGGTAGCCGATACTGTCCTAGACAGTCCGGCGCCACTCCCCCAGCAAGCAGACACAAACAAAGCAAGGCCAACGGCCACCTAGGACACGCCCAGCCATCAAGGCACCCGCCCCCTTATTGGCTCAGATCGATGGCAGTGATCGAGAAGCTGCCCAATTAATTGGGACCAAGTTTAAGGCCCGCCTAAAAGCACGCGAAGACCCTCCAAGTATAAGAAGGAACCCCCGCCAAAGGTTCAGCCTCTTGGAATTGGCTCTCAAGCGGGGAGACCCTTCCACCAGCATGACCAGAAGCAGTAAGTTCAAGGTCAACGCTCACTACCAGATGGACGACCTTAGCTGTACTCCTGTTACCTCTTCGAACCCAACAGCCTCAGATCCGAACAACGGCCATTGTTCCTCTGACCTAAGTGGGCACCCAAAGTTAAGTGTAGGTATTAGTGATAGATATAGTTTAGCCTGTAGTGTTATTGTGCATGAGTAAATCATACTGTGTGTAAATAAATACCATTGACTTTGAACTAACTAACTGGTGTATTGGCTCTTTGATCGGTATTCGGGTTGAACCTTGTGGCGGTATCGAGAGATACCTGGCGACTCTGAAAGTATACTCACAATTAGGATTAAGAAAGGCGACCTTATTAACCGCCATATTTATAGTAAGTAAACAGAGCAACAGCTCCCTGAGGGACCACCCCCCTCAGCATGTGGCCAGTGACTGCTGTACCCTTGTGCACCCTGGTAGTAAGTGGAGGGGGTTCTCACCTCCTTCCTCCCTCTTGTAGTCCATGGGGCCTGATCCCTGTTTTTTCTGACCCCGACCACACCATGACGATGGAGTCATGGACAATTGACAATTAATCAGAATCAATTTCTGTCTCCACAGACGCTGGCTGATCTTGTGAACGTTTCAACATTTCCTGTCTTTCGATTCAGGTTTCCAGCATCCGCAGTATTTTGCTTTTGTACTTATAAAGACATTTGACAAAGCCACTATTGTAGCTTTTAAGTGTTGGAGGTGGGAGGAGAGTTGACTCTGGGGAATAGTGTTACCGTTGGAACTGCCACTCAATGCATTCCACATTTGGCTCATCAGTCTGCACTCCAGTAAAGATCATCCCTTGATCAAATTGTCATGATATGCAGACATGCACATAATGAGATACAGACAGGCAGCTAATGAATACAGAGAACAGAACATAACCAATCAGCAGGCAGAACACTTGGGGGTGGTTTCCCACTATAAAAGGCACGAGGCACTCGCACTCTGCATCTTTCCACTGGTGACATCTGCAGTGTGAGTCAGGGTGTACATATCACATAACTCCAACAGCACGTGGCTAAGAGCTAGACTGATTCAGTCAGACAGATTGATCACACTAGGTTAGCAGAGAGTCGAACTCACAGAAGATTAAGCTAACTGTGTGACAGGTTCAATAAATCATATTGAACTAACCTCAAGGTGTGGAGAATCTCTCAGGTAAAGCTGCATCCAGTTGCAGCCCGTGTTATCTTACTGTGCTTAACACGACATGATACCAGGAGACTGCAATCCCGAGGTGATTTACCTTAATCTGTTCCGTGACAACCAGCTAATGTATTCCGGCAGCATGGAGAAGATCCAGGCTCCTCAACAGTTGCGGACCTCCGGCAATCTCAGTGCCAACTTGTGGACTTTCAAGCAAAGGTTTCTGCTGTACATCGAAGCCTCAGACCTCGAGGGTGTGGCTGATGCAACTGCGGGGGATCAAGCCATCCAACTTTTCAACTCGCTGAACTTCACCGAAGGCCAGGACATGACAAAGTTTCAGACCGTCCTGGACAAGTTTGGTAGTCACTGTGAAGTGGACACAATGAAATCTTCGAGCGCAATATGTTCAAACAACACCTCCAAGGTAAAGATGAATCTTCCAACTCCTTCCTAACTAATCTCTGTCTACTAGCACTGTCCTGCAACTTTGGTGATATTGCTGACTCCATGATCAGGGACCAGATCATTTTTGGAGTTTAATCTGATCCTCTGAGAGAGCAGCTTTTAAAAATCAAGAATATGACCCTGCCAGTCGCTATTGAAACAGGTACAGTGCATGTACCAAAAACCGGTATTCCCAATATAAATCGGCTGAAAAGTAGAAACTTGCCCCCCACGGGGCAGAGAGTGTGCAGGCCATTGCCCAGATACAGTGCCTCAGCCTTAATGAAAGCGGCCATTTTGCGCACTCTTCCCAGAGCCCCATGCATACGCGATGCGATTGGGACGATGAAGCGGCCGACGACCACTCTGCGCAGGTGCGAACGTCTGCCGACCACACTGCGCATGTGTGACGACGCACGGAGCGTAATGACGTCATGCCGTGCCCGAACTGTGGTACCGCCCACTTAAAGAGACACTGCCCTGCAAGAGGCAGGCAATGTTTAAATTGTGGGAAGCCTGGACACTATGCGGCCGTGTGCAGGTCTACACCACCAGTCAAGGGCCAGCGCTCCCAATTCCAACGCAGACACGTTAGGAGTGTACAGAAAGGTTTACAGGATTCTGATCCTGGCAGCCCAGTGGACCCAGAGGATGACTGCCTGGAGCCCCCCTACCATGTGGGCATCATTACCACAATGTGAACATGCCTCACCGACATCATCACAGCGCCTGTCCATCCTCAATGTGGATTCTGCGGACGAATGGCGTGCAGTGCTGCAAGTAAGTCAATGCTCAATCCAGTTCAAGCTGGACACAGGTGCGTCTGCCAATCTCCTTTCACAGGCAGATTTCAACCGCATCAAGAAGCCACCCAAGCTCCTTCCAGCAGCCTGCCAGCTCCTGGACTATAACAGCAATGCCATCACAGCACTGGGATCCTGCCATCTGCCCGACTCCAACAAGAACAATCACGCAAGGCTACGGTTTGAGATCGTCAAACCAGACAGGGCCTCCCTTCTCGGCGCACAGGCATACAAGCTGCTACACGTTGTGCAGCTAGTCTACACAATGACCTCCCCCAACGGGGGTCTTCAAGCTGGCATTGATGACATCCTAGCTCAGTATCCGGATGTGTTCGAAGGGATGGGCACTCTGCCATATCGGTACAGGATCCTGTTACGGCCTGGTACCACGGCTGTGGTCCACGCACCACGCCAGGTCCCGGCTCCACTGAAGGAGCGCCTGAAGGCACAGCTCAAGGCTCCGCAGGATCAGGGCATCATTTCTAAAGTTACGGAACCGACGGACTGGGTCAGCTCTATGGTATGTGTGAAAAAGCCTTCGGGTGAGCTGCGCATCCCAAGGATCTCAACCAGAATATAATGCGGGAACACTACCCCATACCGAAGCGGGAGGAATCATAAGTGGGATGGCACACGCCCGGTTTTTCACAAAGCTAGATGCGTCACAGGGATTCTGGCAAATCCAGCTGGATGAGTCCAGCGGAAAGCTCTGCACCTTCAACACACCGTTTGGCAGGTACTGCTACAATTGTATTCCGTTTGGCATTGTCCCGGCCTCGGAGATCTTCCATAGAATCATAGAGCAGATGATGGAGGGCATTGAAGGGGTTTGTGTGTATGTGGATGACGTTATCATATGGTCCTCAACCCCCGAAGAGCACATCTCTCATCTCCAGCAGGTATTCCGCCATGTCCATGCCAATGGCCTCAAGCTGAACAGGGCCAAGTGTTGCTTTGGCATGTCGACACTTAAGTGACCAGATATTTCAACAGGGTGTCCTCCCGGACACAGACAAGGTCAAGGCCATCAAAGCCATGAAGACCCCTGAAGACAAGAAGGCGGTGCTGCGCTTCCTCGGCATGGTAAACTTTTTGGGCAAGTTTATCCAAACCTGGCCTCACACATCATGGCCCTCAGGCACCTGGTGAAAAAGTCCACAGCCTCTGAGTGGCAGGCAGCTCATCAATTGAGTGGTTGGAGCTAAAAGCCAAGCTCTCCACTGCACCTGTATTGGCATTTTTTGACCCTGACAGGGAAACAAAAATCTCAAAAAATGCGAGCCAGGACGGCATCGGCGTGGTGTTGCTCCAGCGCGATGACACCTCATCCTGGGCACCAGTCATCTACGCATCACAGGCAATGACACCCACCGAGCAGCGGTATGCCCAAATTGAAAAGGAATGCCTGGGCCTGCTTACTGGAATTCTCAAGTTCCACGATTATGTCTACGGCCTGCCGACGTTCACTGTCGAGACGGACCACAGGCCTCTGTTCCACATTATCCACAAGCACCTGAACGACAAGACACCCCGGCTGCAGCGCATCCTCCTCAGACTCTGGAGATATGACTCTGAACTGGTGTACACGCCTGGCAAGGAGCTCATTATTGCGGATGCCTTGTCCCACTTTGTAACCTTGCCTGCTGACCCGCCGGCATTCATCCAACAGATCGAATCACAGGTGCAGCTGTGGGCCAGCAACCTCCCGGCGTCGGAAGAAAAGGTGATTCGCATTCGCGAGGAGACAGCCAAAGACCATCTTCTGCAGCGTGTCATGTGCCACCTCACCAATGGCTGGCAAAAAGGGCCGTGCCCTCAATTCTTCAATGTAAAGGACAACCTGATGGTAGTTGATGGCATCCTCCTCAAGCTGGACTGCATTGTCATTCCACTCAGTCTCCAGAGCTTGGTGCTCCGGCAAATCCACGAGGGGCATCTGGGTGTCGAGAAGTGCAAGCGCAGAGCCAGGCAGGCTGTGTACTGGCCTGGGATTAGTCAGGACATCTCAAATATGGTCCTCAACTGTCCGACCTGTCAACGCTTCCAGCCAGCACAGGACAAGGAGATGCTTCAGCAGCACAAAATCGTGACCTCCCCTTGGTCCAAGGTGGGCATCGACCTCTTTCATGCCAATGGTCGTGATTATGTGTTAATCATTGATTATTTTTCTAATTACCCAGAAGTTGTAAAGCTCTCGGACCTCACATCGAAGACCGTCATCAAGGCCTGTAAGGAAACGTTCTCCACTCACTGTCATGAGTGACAACGGTCCTTGCTTCAGCAGCCAAGAGTGTTCAAGATTTGCCCAGGTATATCAGTTTCATCACGTCACTTCCAGCCCGCATTACCCGCAGTCCAACGGGAAGGTTGAGAAAGGGGTGCACATAGTGAAGCAGATCCTGCTTCTGACGTCAACCTAGTGCTGCTTGCATACAGGGCAACCCCTCTATCTACAGGGATGTCACCGGTTCAACTCCTGATGAACAGGGACCTGCGGACGACTCTTCCAGCCATACATTTGCCTTACCTGGATCACCTCCCAGTACTGCAGAAGGTGCAGAAGTTCAGGGACCGGCAAAAGCAGGGCTATGATGCTCAAGCCACTGATTTGCCTGTGCTATCCCCGGCGGGTGCTGTTCGGATCAAGCCACCTGATAGAGGCTGGTCAGCTCCAGCTGTTGTTTTTTGACAGGCTACTCCCCGATCGTATGTTGTGCGTATGGCTGATGGCTCTGTTGTGCGGCGCAACAGATGGACACTGCGCACAGTTGCCCACCCGCAACTACATTCTTTGTTCTTTCCATATGTTATTGTGCCACCTCCTGATACCGCGAACCACGAGGACACCAGTCAGGCTTCAATCCCGCCTATCAAGGCGCCGTCATTCCCAGCACCACCTCTCCTGCGGTCGACCAGGATCAGACGCAAGCCCCAGACTGGACTTATGAACACTTGTTTTGTTTTCTATGTACTGATTTCGCATCTTAGACACCTGTTTTCACATGTACATATGTTCCCATCTGCTACTGTATGTAAATAAGTTAGTTTTTCGGCCTACACATGTAAATACTCTCACATAGGGGCTGGTTTAGCTCACTGGGCTAAATCGCTGGCTTTTAAAGCAGATTTGAAGCAGGCCAGCAGCACGGTTCGATTCCCGTACCAGCCTTCCCAGACAGGCGCCGGAATGTGGCGATTAGGGGCTTTTCACAGTAACTTCATTGAAGCCTACTCGTGACAATAAGTGATTTTCATTTCATTTTTCATTTCATAGGCAATAGAAAAACATTTCAAAAGGGGAGATGTCATGATATGCAGACATGCACATAATGAGATACAAACAGGCAGCTAATGAATACAGAGAACAGGACATAACCAATCAGCAGGCAGAACACTTGGGGGTGGTTTCCCACTATAAAAGGCACGAGGCACTCACACGCCGTTTCTTTCTGTTGGTGACATCTACAGAGTGATTCAGGGTGTACATATCATATAACTCCAACAGCACGTGGACAGATTAATCACACTAGGTTAGCAGAGAGTCGAACTCACAGAAGATTAAGCTAACTGTGTGACAGGTTCAATAAATCATATTGAACTAACTTCAAGGTGTGGAGTATCTTTCAGGTAAAGCTGCATCCAGTTGCAGCCTGTGTTATCTTACTCTGCTTAACACGACACAAATGACTTATAATAATTAACTGTATTGGAGGAGAGATGTGAGAACTGAAATGCTACAAAATGCATTTTCAAAAGGATCCTTCTTCACAGTTCAATAACAGCACTGCAAGACTGGGTTTTCGTGATGAATTAAGTACCTATATAATCCTTACACAATTTAAAGAAAAATGATCTGGCGGGGGTGGGGAGGGGGGGGGGGGGGGCATCATCATGAATCTGACGATTACAGGTGGTGTCTGTTGCCTGCTGGCTTCAGCTGACGTAATCAGTGCACTGGCTCATCACTCAGATCGGTGGGAAACGACACAAATACCGAATCGATATGTGTTGTTGGCAACATGGCGGGTTAGGCCCTCAGCTTTGCCGAAACATCAATGTTAAGAAACCTAGTGCAACTGATCCCCTTTGAAGGAGATAACTTCGCAAAGCTGATGGCGGTAGAAATGGAGCAGAATCTGATTAAAGGGCACCCTGAGGCAGCAGCTATTAAGAGAAAAGCAAGAGCCGACTATGCATGGGTTGGCATTCCTGAACATTGCTCTTTGTGAGTTTATGCACTGTCAGCTGTGAGCTGGAAGCTGGAATCCTCGGTTGCAGCATCGTGTAACCTTAATGACCTCATTAAATGCTTTAAAGCACCAAGCTCCCCCTTTTGAAGATTATAGGTCTGATTTTATGTTTTCTCTCCCACCAACTCTCCATTCCTCAAACCGACTCTTTTGACACTAATATGGTATAAGAGTCCACAGTTTTATGTTGGTATTAGCGATAAAAGTAGATTTAACAGAAGTTAATGGGCTTTTTTTTTACAGTAATTACCACAATCTTAGAATCTTTGCTCAGCATTAATGGCCCACGGTAATACACACCACTATTAGTCATTCAGAAGCAATTAAGTTACTAATTAAGGGGTAGGAACGGTGGGAAAACAACCCATTTACAATTTTCAATCAAAAATTCTTGCATTCAACGCTGATGGCATTTAATTGAAAGTGGCCTTGGGAGAGGGCACAAAAAATATACATCCGACTGGAATCTCTCATACAGCAATGGAGAAGGGAGAGGAAGAAAGCACTGCTATTGATGTTTGCAGGGATCAATTGACTCTCTATGGTCAGCAATATGTTAAGTTCTTTTTTTTTAAGCCTTATATTTATTTTAAGCACAGCACGCCGATGCAATGTGCTTGGGGAGCTAATTGTATTACAGATGTGGATTAAATCCATGTCCTTTACTTTACATCTGGATCGCCAACACCTGGTTCCCTTCACCTCAGAGAATAGCAGTGCTGTAGCTCCCCCTCAGGCTGGTCCAAGGTATCCCGAATTCCCTGTCGGGCTCCGCTTGTAGCTCCTTTCCTAATGTCTGTTCTTCACAAGGTCACACTCTGGTGAGCATTCAGGACAGCGTGATATGCAAACCTGACATCGACACCCATACCAAGATGATTTATTGTCTTCCTCCATTAATTACCTGCCCGTGTTGGACTAGAGAATGCGGGACTGGAATAGAGCAGGTAAACCCTCACACTCCTTTGTAAATCAACGAAGCACGCAGAGTCCTTTGATCCAAAGTGTAGAGACAATTGTGATTGATGGATGAAAATTGTTAAGAATATTGGATCTACATTGAATAAATGTGATTTTCTTTCTGATAGCTTCCCTCGGATATATGGGCCTAGTTCGGATCCTAACTACTTCCAGAGGACTAAATGGGTAAAGCCTCCAAAATGGTGGGCAGGAAACATGCGCGCATTTCAAAGCAGGATTAGAAAGTACTCCTGCTCCATCCTATTCTCCCAGTTTCCTTGCCTCTGTTGTATGTGTTCTGCTGACGCCACCTTGGCAAATGGCACTTCTGATTTGTCTGACTGTTTCCTTAACCGAGGCACCAGGGCCGGCTCAAGGTACCGGCAACTCGGGCAGTCGCCCGGGGCGCCATGTGCTGGGGGCGCCATCAAGGAGTGCGTGACTGGCATCAGAGACCCGGCGCATGCGCAGTTGGGCCGGTGCCAACCAGCGCATGCACGGTGGCCGCCCCGCACAAACATGGCGGATGGATCCAGGCTCGCCGGTGGAAGAAAGGAGGCCTGCCGACTGAGAGACCGGCCCGCCGATCGGTGGGTCCCGATCATGTACCAGGTCACTCCGCCCCCCCCCCCCCCCCGGCGAACGGAGCCCCCCCCCCCCCCCCCCCGGTGAACGGAGCCCCCCCCCGGGGAGCGGGGCCCCCCCCCTGAAGGGCGCCGAAGTTCAGCTTGCCCGGGGCGCCAGCAACCCTAGGGCCGTTTCTGCGAGGCACCCCACCCCCCTCCCCCAACCCCCACCCCCACCACCCAACCATGGTTGAGAGGACACACAACCACATTCGACCCAACTCCTGTATCTCTGCCCTCACCCCTTCTCCTCCCTCCCAGAACCCTGATAGGGTCCCCCTTGCTCCTGCTTTCCACCCCATCACCCTCTGAATTCAAATAATCATCCTCCGCCATTTTCGCCAACTCCAGCATCATGCTACCACAAAACACATCCCCTCAACCCCTATCAGAATTCTGCAGGGACCGCTCCATCTGTAACACCAAGATCCACTCCTTCATCCTAACTCCCTATCCCCTTCCCACGGCACCTTTCCATACAGAAGGAGCAACACCCACCCCTTCACCTCCTCTCTCCTCACCATTCAAGGCCCCAAACATTCCTTTCAGGCAAAGCAGCGTTTTACTTGCACCTCCTTCATTTTAGTCTACTGTATACGCTGCTCCCAATGTGGTTGCAGGGTGACACAATGGTTAGCACTGCTGCCTCACAGAGCCAGGTGACCTGGGTTCAATTTTGGCCTCACGTGACTGTGTGGAATTTGCACTTTCACCCCGTGTCTGTGTGGGATTCCTCCGGGTGCTCCGGTTTTCTCCTACAGTCCAAAGATGGGTTTTCATATCAATCAATGATAGTTTCATGGTCACCATTACTGACACTAGCTTTATGCTCCAGATTTATTAACTGAATTCAAACTCCACCCGCTGTTGTGCTAATGGGAGAATGGGGAGCTTCGAATCTGTATCGACCCCAAAGATTTAAACCGCAACATCATGAGGGAACATTACCCAAAACCAAAACGAGAAGAGTTAACCAGCGAGATGGCTCATGCCAAATTCTTCACGAAGCTGGACGCCTCCAAGGGGTTCTGGCAAATACAGCTGGACGCATCCAGTCTCAAGCTGTGCACATTCAATACCCCGTTCGGTCGCTACTGCTACAACCGAATGCCCTTTGGCATCATCTCAGCCTCAGAGGTATTTCACCGCATAATGGAACAAATGATGGAGGGCATCGAGGGGGTGCGAGTATACGTCGACGATGTCATAATCTGGTCCACAACTCCTCAAGAACGTATCGATCGCCTCTAGCGGGTGTTCCACAGGATCTACGGGCATGGCCTCTGACTCAACAGATCCAAATGCTCATTCGGTCAATCAGAAATCAAATTCCTTGGCGACCACATTTCGCAGCAAGGCGTGCAGCCGGATGCTGACAAGTTTCGGCCATCAACGCCATGAAGACCCCAGAGGACAAGAAGGCGGTCCTCCGCTTTCTAGGGATGGTCAACTTCCCTGGGAAGTTCATCCCCAACATGGCGCCACACACCACAGCCCTCCGCCATCTCGTCAGAAAATCGACGGATTTCCAGTGGCTACCCGCTCATGAGAAAGAGTGGCGTGACCTGAGGGCAAAACTCAGCAAGGCCCCGGTTCGGGCGTTTTTCGACCCCGCCAAGGAGACTGACGCGAGCCAGGATGGTATTGGGGCAGTGCTCCTCCAACGGGATGACTCCTCCTCCTGGGCACCAGTTGCATATGCCTCTCGAGCCATGACGCCCACTGAGCAACGATACGCTCAGATTGAGAAGGAATGCCTGGGCCTCCTTACGGGAATCGACAAGTTCCACGACTATGTATATGGCCTCCCCAAATTCACGGTAGAGATGGACCACAGGCCATTGGTTCACATCATCCAAACAGACCTCAATGACATGACGCTACGGTTACAACGCATCCTTCTCAAGCTACGCCTCTACGATTTTGACCTGGTTTACACCCCGGGCAAAGAGCTCATCGTTGCAGATGCACTTTCCAGGTCTATCACCACACCGTGTGAGCAGACTGATATTGTCTGTCAAATAGATGTGCAGGCGCAATTCTGTGCCTCCAACTTCCCGGCCTCTGATGAGAGGGTCGTTCAAATTCGTGAGGAGACGGCCAGGGATCCTCTGCTCCAGCGGGTGATGCAGCACCTCACGAATGGCTGGCAGAAGGGGCAGCGTCCCCAGTTTTACAATGTCAAGGACGATCCGACGGTGGCAGACGGCATCCTCATGAAGCTTGACAGAATTGTGATCCCACAGAGCATGTGAGATATGGTGCTCGGCCAAATCCACGAGGGTCACATGGGGGTCGAGAAATGTCACCGTCGAGCTCGAGAGGCAGTATACTGGCCGGGCATCAGCCAAGACGTCGCCAACACGGTCCTCAATTGCCCTACGTGTCAAAAATTCCAGCCGGCTTAGCCTAAAGAAACTCTACAGCAAAACGAGATGGTGACCTCCCATGGTCCAAAGTCAGTGTTGACCTGTTCCATTCCAAGGGGCGTGACTATGTCCTCCTAGTGGACTACTTTTCCAATTACCCCGAAGTGGTCAGACTGTCTGACCTTACGTCGGCGGTGGTGATAAAGGCATGCAAGGAAACTTTTGCCCGACAGGGTGATGAGTGACAACGGCCCCTGTTTTTTCAGCCAGGAGTGGTCAGATTTTGCCCGGCTGTATAACTTTCGGCACGTCACATCCAGCCCCCACTACCCCCAGTCGAATGGGAAGGATAAAAGGGGGTGCACATTGTCAAAAGATTATTGTGTAAGGCTGCTGACACGGGCTCCGATTTCAACCTGGCGCTGTTGGCAGACAGAGCGACCCCTCTGTCCACTGGGTTGTCTCCAGCGCAGCTCCTCATGAACCGCACACTGCGAACGACGGTTCCAGCCATCCACATTCCTGACCTTGACAACTTCCCGATCGTACAGAAGATGCAGCCGTCTCGGGCCCAATACAAATCAGCTTACCTCGCTCATGCCACAGATCCCCCCGAGCTGGTCCCAGCTGATCGAGTTTGTGTTCAGCTGCCTGATGGTGGCTGGTCCGCCACAGCTGTGGTGGTCAAGCAAGTGGCCCCGAGATTGTTCCTCATTCACATGCATGATTGCTCTTTTCTCCAGTGCAACAGGCGGGCACTGCGCAGAATTCCACGCCCGCCACCCGACCGTGACGTCCCGCCTCGCACACTGCTTCCTCCGGACGTGCCCTGCCATGAGGCCACCAATCTACCAGCTATTCTACCGGCCTCTGCGACCACCGCATTGGAGGCAGTCCCGCCCATCCAGGTGCAGGCAGCTCCTGACCCACCCTTGAGGCGGTCAACCAGAATTCGTCACCCACCACAGAGACTAAATTTATAGACTGACTGTTGCATAACCTTGTTATCTCATCGTTTTGACATCTGTACATATCGTTATTTTTCTCATGTTTTATCTGCCCTCTACCTGCACGAGACACCTTCCCATGTATATAGGTTAGCATGTTCTGTATATAGTCAAGTACCTGTACACATGGGACTTCGGGTGGCGGCGATGACGTAGGAAGCCGCACATTTGGGAGCTCCCGATTCAAACGGACTTTTCGGCTCTTTTTAGAGCCCAAATCGGAACGTTTTCGCCATCTCCCGGTGGGCGAAGGTGTGCTGATCGACTTTCTCCGCATTTCATGACTCGAACTCGGAGTGGAAAGGGGGAAAAAACGGCAGCAGCTCCCCAGAAAAAACAGGGGAAGGATTCCAAGATGGCGGCCGGCGGAACACCAGAGGAGTGGAGGCTGTGGGCCCAGGAGCAACAAGCTGCTCTCCTGCGCTGTTTTGCAGATTTCAAGGCTGAGGTGCTGAGCTCTCTGCAGGAAACGAATAAAAAGCTCTCGGAGATTCAGATGACCCAGGGTTCTGCCATCCAGGCGTTGCAGGCGCAGGCCACTGAACGAGAGGAGGAGGCCGTGGTGCTCATGAGTAAGGTGGAGGGGCACGAGGCACTCCACAAGAAGTGGCAAGACCGCTTCGAGGAGCTTCATCACCGCATGAGGCGGAAAAATCTGAAGATCTTGAGCCTTGCGGAGGGGCTGGAGGGGTCGGACCTGACAACCTACGTGGCCACGATGCTGAACTCGCTAGTGGGGGGCGGATCTTTCCATTTGCCCCTGGAGCTGGAGGGAGCCCACAGGGTACTGGCCAGGAGGCCTAAGGAGAACGAACCCCCACGTGCGGTGCTGGTGAGGTTCCACCGGTTCAGTGATCGGGAGTGTGTGCTGCGCTGGGCCAAGAAGGTGAAGAGCAGCAATTGGGAGAATGGGGTAGCACGGATCTACCAGGATTGGAGTGCGGAGGTGGCTAAGCGGCGGTCCGGGTTTAATCGGACGAAAGAGGTGCTCTACAAGAAGAAGATAAAGTTTGGAATGTTGCAGCCTGCCTGCCTGTGGGTAACTTATTTGGACCGGCATTATTATTTCGATTCCCCGAAGGAGGCGTGGGCCTTCGTGCGGACGGAGAAACTGGACTTGAACTAGGGGTTGGGGGTTGCGGGGTCGGTTGTAATACTTTATTGTTGGTTTCTGCTGTTGCTGTGTTCTCTTTATCTGTACTTTTGTAATTTTGATATGGTTATTTATTGAGATGTTGTTCTGTTTTTTGCTGTGGGGCATTGTTTGGGTTTTGTATCTTGCGGGGAGGATTGGGGGTGTTTGTTGTATTCTATATCAGGTTGGGGGTATGGAGTGGGGCTGGTATTTGGGAGCTGCGTCAGAAGGGTGTGGTGGGGCAGTGCGAAAGCGTGGGCTTTCCTCTGGTTTCCTGCATTGCGGGGCTGGGGGGTGGAGACGATGACCGGGGGGTGCGGGGCCTTAATTGGTTCTTCCCCACGCTGGAGCGGTGCCTGGAGGAGGGACAGGATGGGGGATGACCCATTTTTGGAGAGGTCGGGTCTTTGGCGGGAGTTTCCGGGGTCAGCAGAAGTTAGCTGACCCACGGAAGTACAATGGAGGACGGTTCGCGGCTAGGAGGGTTCCTAGCCTGGGGGGGGGGGGGGGGAGGGAGGGGGGGGAAAGGGGAATACCGGGTTGCTGCTGGCAGGGTCAGGAAGGAGCTGGTGTGGGCCGGGGGGGACAGAGGTGAGGTGTTGTCGCTGTGGGGACTGGGTCGGGCGGGGGGTGCTGGCCTGGGGCGGGCAGTCGACGGGCTATGGCTAGTCGATGGGGGAGGGGGGCAGGACGCCCTCTGATCCGGTTGGTCACCTGGAATGCGAGAGGATTGAATGGGCCGGTGAAGCGGTCGAGGGTACTTGCTCATCTGAGGGGGCTAAAGGCAGATGTGGCAATGCTTCAGGAGACCCACCTGAAGGTGGCGGACCAGGTCCGTCTGAGGAAGGGGTGGGTGGGGCAGGTTTTCCACTCTGGGTTGGATGTGAAGAACCGGGGAGTGGCGATTCTGGTAGGGAAAAATGTGTCGTTTGAGGCATCGGAGGTGGTGACGGATAAGGGGGGTAGGTATGTTATGGTTAGGGGCAGGCTACAAGGAGAGAAGGTGGTACTGGCTAGTGTGTATGCCCCAAATTGGGACGATGCGGGCTTTATGAGGCGTATGCTGGGACGGGTCCCAGATCTAGAGGCAGGAGGTCTGATCATGGGGGGGGACTTCAATACGGTGTTGGATCCTTCACTGGATTGGTCCAGTTCAAGGACGGGTAGGAGGCCGGCAGCGGCCAAGGTACTGAGAGGGTTTATGGACCAGATGGGTGGGGTAGATCCATGGAGGTTTGTGAGGCCGAGGGCACGGGAGTACTTTTTTTTCTCCCACGTACATAGGGTTTATTCCCAGATAGACTTCTTCGTGGTGAGTAGGGGACTGATTCCGAGAGTGGAGGAGGCCGAATATTCGGCCATTGCAATCTCCGACCACGCTCCGCATTGGATGGAGTTGGAGATGGGGGAGGTGCGGGACCAGCGCCCGTTGTGGCGGTTGGATGTGGGGTTGTTGGCGGAGGAGGAGGTGTGTAGGAGGGTCCGGACAAGTATTGAGGGGTACCTCGAGGTGAATGATACGGGGGAGGTCCAGGTGGGGATGGTCTGGGAAGCCCTGAAGGCAGTGATTCGTGGGGAGCTGATATCCATCCGGGCACACAGGGAGAGGAGAGAGAGGAGTGAGAGGGATAGACTGGTGGGAAGGATGCTGGAGGTAGACAGGAGGTACGCAGAGGCACCAGAGGAGGGACTGTTCGGGGAGAGGCGCAGCCTACAGGCTAAATTTGATTTGCTGATCACTAGAAAGGCGGAGGCACAGTGGAGGAAGGCACAAGGGGCAGTGTATGAACATGGTGAAAAGGCGAGTAGGATGCTGGCTCATCAGCTCCGCAAGCGGGATGCGGCTAAGGAAATTGCTGGAATGAGAGACAAGAGTGGGAATGTGGTGCAGAAGGGGGTAGAGGTGAATGAGGTCTTAAAGGACTTTTACGGGGAACTGTACCGGTCGGAGCCAACGGTGGAGAGGAGGGGAATGGAGAGGTTTCTCGACGGGCTATCCTTCCCGAAGGTGCAGGAGGAGCAGGTGGAGGGGTTGGGGGCACGATTGAGCTGGAGGAGCTAGTTAAGGGGATCGGGCAGATGCAGTCAGGGAAGGCACTGGGGCCGGATGGGTTCCCGGTGGAATTTTATAAAAAGTTTGTGGACCTAGTGGGCCCCTTGCTGGTGCGGACACTCAACGAAGCGTGGGAAGGGGGGACTTTGCCCCCGACGATGTCACGGGCACTGATTTCGTTAATCTTAAAGAGGGACAAGAACCCCCAGCAGTGTGGTTCATACAGGCCCATATCTCTCCTTAATGTGGATGCCAAGGTGCTGGCAAAAATCCTGGCCACCAGGATAGAGAACTGTGTGCCAGTGGTTGTACACGAGGACCAGACAGGTTTTGTGAAGGGAAGGCAGCTGAACACGAATGTGCGGAGATTGCTGAATGTCATCATGATGCCGGCGATTGAGGGGGAGGCAGAGATAGTGGTGGCGCTGGATGAGGAGAAGGCCTTCGATAGAGTGGAGTGGGGGTACTTATGGGAGGTGTTGGGGAGGTTTGGATTTGGTGAAGGGTTTATTAGATGGTGAGGCTGCTATATGAGGCCCCAATGGCGTGCGTGGCCACGAATAGGAGGAGGTCGGAGTACTTCCGGCTTTACCGAGGGACCAGGCAGGGTTGCCCCCTGTCCCCCTTGTTGTTTGCATTGGCAATCGAGCAGCTGGCGATGGCGTTGAGGGATTCAGGGAGGTGGAGAGGTTTGGTGCGAGGTGGGGAGGAACATAGGGTGTCGTTGTATGCCGATGACCTGTTACTATATGTGGCGGACCCGGTGGGAGGGATGCCGGGGGTGATAGAGCTGTTAGCTGAGTTTGGGACCTTTTCAGGCTATAAACTAAATCTAGGCAAGAGTGAGGTGTTTGTGGTGTACCCAGGAGACCAGGAGGAAGGAATTGGTAGGCTCCCGCTTAGGAGGGCAGGGGAGAGTTTTAGGTACCTGGGGGTGCAGGTGGCCAGGGACTGGGGGACTCTTCACAAGCATAATTTCACCAGGCCTGTGGATCAGATGGAGGAGGAGTTCAAGAGGTGGGACATGCTGCCATTGTCATTGGCGGGGAGGGTGCAGTCCGTCAAAATGACGGTGCTTCCGAGGTTCTTGTTCCTCTTTCAGTGCCTGCCCATCTTCATCCCCAGGGCCTTCTTTAGGAGGGTGACTAGCAGTATTTTGAGCTTTGTATGGGCACATGGGACTCCGAGAGTGAAGAGGGTTTTCCTGGAGCGAGGGAGGGATAGAGGCGGGCTGGCGCTGCCCATCCTTCTGGGGTACTATTGGGCGGCCAATGTGTGAATGGTGCGTAAATGGGTGATGGAGGGGGTGGGCGGCCTGGAAAAGAATGGAGATGGCGCAATGTAGAGGTACGAGCCTGGGAGCCTTGGCAATGGCGCCGTTGCCGCTCTCTCCTAAGAGGTATACCACGAGCCCTCAACTCCAAATATTTCACGGTATTGGACATTAGCAATGGCTTCTGGTCAATCCCATTGGCAAAGGCGTGCCAGTACAAATTTGCCTTCACATTCAAAGCACAGCAGTATACGTGGACATGCCTTCCACAAGGATTCCACAATTCCCCCTCCATTTTCCACCGACAGCTGGCGAATGGTTTAGAAAAATTTTCCCGACCCGAATGTCTGGTACAGTATGTGGACGACCTATTACTGCAGACAGACACAAAGGCAGAGCAGATTACGCTTCTGGCCAAGCTCCTGGAACTTTTAACCTCGATCGGATGTAAAGTTAACCCCAGAAAGGCCCAGATATTAGAAAATAAAGTGATGTATTTGGGTACAGTCATCACGCACGGCAAACGCGAGATCGAATTCAAAAGAATTGATTTGATTGTCAAATTGCCCCTTCCCCAGAATGTTTCAGACCTCCGGTCGTTTTTAGGACTGGTCGGCTATTGTCGGAACCATATCGATGGATTCGCGACAAAGGCAGCCCCACTCTCAGACCTCCTTAAGAAAGGAGCACCTTGGGAATGGCTTCCGCAGCATACAGAGGCTGTGGAAGAGTTAAAGAAAGCCCTTAGCGCAGCACCCGCGCTACAAGTCCCAGACCAACTCTCCCCCTATGCAATAGAGGTAGCGAGCACTGATCTGACCCTCTCGGCCGTGTTACTTCAGGAACGGCACGAGCAGCTACGACCCGTGGCTTATGCCTCAAGACTTTTAGACCCAGTAGAACAAGGATTCTCAGCCTGCGAGAGGCACCTCCTAGCAGTTTTCTGGGCAGTTCAATACTTTTCCTACATTACCAGACTCAACCCCATCACCATTTTGACTGAGCACACCCCCACACAGTTACTCCTAGACGGTCGACTGAAGGACGGTTCAGTTAGCCAGATTAGGGCAGCTAGGTGGACACTACTTTTACAAGGACGGGACATTACGGTTAAACGGACCCGGACACACACATTTTTAGCCGACAACCTCCAATATCCAGGACAGCCCCATGAATTCGAAATTGTAGCACCCCTACACAACACAGGACCCTTCATAGCGAAGACACCCCCCAGGAAGATAGGGAACCCAAGACAAAGCCCCCAACATACAGACACGTGTGGCCCACTGAAGATATACGTGGACGGTTCATCCACAGTTTTAGATGGTGAGCGTATCACTGGATGCGGCATCTATGTCGAGGACGTGCAGGGTCGCGCTTTAGAGGAGATTGCATTAAAATTACCAGGTCATTTAGGCGCGCAGGCAGCAGAGCTCGCGGCCATAGCTTACATAGTAGACCACCCCGATTCTTTCCCCAGCCCAGCAGACATATATTCGGACAGTCTATATGTTTGCAACAGTTTAACGGATTTTGCTACCCCTGTGGAGGACACGAGGTTTTGTCTCCGCAGACGGGAAACCCCTTCCATCAGCCCCTTTACTCCGCCACATCCTAGACAAAGCGAAGGATAGGACCTTTGGAATTATCAAAGTTAGAAGACACCAGAGGTCATCCCCCCCTGGAAATGTAAAAGCCGACGCACTGGCTAAAGCAGGTTCCAGGCGAGGACACTTTTGGACACCCCCAGCTAGCGCACCAGCTAGCGCCCCTGTGAGTGCAGTTCAAGTCTCACAGACAGACATTAAGGATTTAGCCGAGGCACAGAAGCAAGATGGAGATCTCAGGGAGATTTTTAAAGGGACTTTTGTGCCACAGTATGACAAGTTCCGACACGCTCTGACCACACATGAGGGTGTGATCATCAAGGACCAGCTTTATATAGTCCCGCAACAGGATAGAAACCAAATGATTGCCTTGTTCCATGACGGCCATGGACATCAAGGGATCGACCCGACCACGAGGCACCTCAGGCAACTCTGTTGGTGGCCTAATCTAAGGACCGATGTTACCCATTACATCGAGAATTGCCTTATTTGCGCCAGAATAACCCGGAGAGGTATTCCAAAAAGGCACAGCTTCGGCATACTCGACCAGTTAATGGCCCCTGGACAAACCTCCAGATCGACTTTATAGGACCATTGCCCCCTTGTAGGAATGGCTATAAATACGTGCTGGTTGTAATTGATACCTTTACCAAATGGGTAGAGGCATTCCTCTCACGAACGAATACAGCTAAGACAGCTGCAAAGATCCTGACCCACCACATCTTCACGAGATGGGGTCTACCCAGAAGTATAGATTCGGACCAGGGATCTCACTTCACAGGACGTGTCATGAAGAAAGTCCTGACCATATTCGGCATTAAACAAAATTTTCACATTGCGTATCACCCACAGTCCAGCGGGATTGTAGAGCGCATGAATCGGACCCTAAAATCCACCCTTAGAAAAATGGTTCAGGAAAACAATTCTACATGGGATTCAGTACTCCCATTTGCACTAATGTTTATCCGCAACACGGTTTCAAAATCCACAGGTTTCACCCCACACACACTCATGACCGGACGCCCTATGAAAGGTACAGAATTCCTTTTAGGACTGGACATGACTAGCCCCGAAGTGACGGCCCTCACGCATGAGAAAGCTGTTAAAGACCTAGTTGAGACTGTGAGGTCTGCACAGATCGCAGCCGCAGTTCAACTGGGAAAACGATGCCAACAAAGCACAGCCTGCTTTAATAAGACCGTACACCCCACAGAATTTCAGGTTGGGCAACAGGTAATGCTATCTGTGTATAACCCCAGCAGTTTTTTGGCACCAAAATATTCCGGCCCGTACTCAATTTCGGACAAAATTAGCCCCTCAGTTTACAGGATAAAATACCCCAATGGAAAGACTGCGTGGTTCCATATTAACCAGCTGAAGGCATATGGAACACAGTCTAACCACGCACACCATGTCCTGCTAGACGCAGCAGAACATCTCGCCCTGCCCACTAGAGACACGTTTCCACCATCCCCCTCACAGACCAGTTCATCATCGGACTCGCCCACGACTCCGCCCACTGACCACAACAGACCACGCCCCGAAACGCCCACAAGCTGCCGCAGCAGAGACAGCGATACTGACACTGACTTTGAGGACAGCCACAGCACTGAACCCTACAGCCCCCACTGTAGCGACTACGACCCCGACTCCAGTGACCCCTTTGAAGTCACCTACGTTAAATACCCAGACCCACCACCCGACCCCGACGACCCCGACAATGCCCCTTCAAGTTTAGACCCCACACTTTGGCACAGGGACAATTCATACAGACTTGTCCGTAACGATGAAAGTAACCCCTGGTCACATAATTCCAAGATTGCATGCCTGATCCACACAAGGGTGTGGGATCCGGGAGAGCAGGACGACACGGTGTCTGACTCCCGATACGGCAACCCCTTTGTGACCCTGTTCACAGAGGCAGAGGAAAAGTGAGGTGTCCAGATGATGTAAAATAGGAACCGCTTGAGGGAAGCGATATCCTTTCTGATGGAACCTGCACGTATGTTTTGTTTGTAAGTTTATGTCTGTTTGATTGTTGATATATTAAGGGTTTGATTGCAGATCTTTTCAGCTGAAAAGATTGTGACCTCCTCACATGATCGGCAAAAATGTCTGAAGCCCAGCTCAACTTTTCACAAGGAGCATCTTGGCTCTTCCCTTGTTTTTCAGGTGCCCCTCTATTCGGTGAATAGAGGCTGCAACCCCACGGTTAACACATTCTTTCCCGTTCATTCCAGGTTACTCAGGCAGTGGAGAAACGGCACTGAGGACCCGCCCTGTCTGAGAACCCACTTTGGTCAGCCAAGCTCGGGTAAGGCACAGCACGCCTTACCCGGGGATCCCATCCAAATCTTACCCGTAGCGGCCCATACGCAACCCATCCGAACTTTTTGTTTCAAAACTTTGTTTCATTTTTCGTTAGGTAGCCCTTAGGCCGCCATCCCACATGCTATTTACATCCAGGAACATTCGGATGGTAAATTTGCAAAGCCTGCGAGACGGCTCGCAGGAGGAAAGTTGTTAGGTGTATTTCTGCTCCTAAATTCGCTTTTGAAAAAAAAATGAGGGGAGTCACAGGGTGTGACTTGGCCAGTCATTTAAGGGTCAATTGGAATGAGAGGACAGATACACTAACAAGTACGGATATTAAACTGTGTATTGACAGATACTGTGCTTGATCCCATAGCTTTCGAAAGACGAAAGACGGTTCACGGCAAGGATCGGCCATACAGAAGGAAGAGGACAAAGAGAATGAAGAGAAGACCATGATGGAAGCCTACCTATTAGTTTTAAACGTTGTTGTATTTGTATATGTGGAAGCAAGTCACGTTTCCCCCACAACCCCCGCCGTTAATGTTTCCCTCACACCAACTTCCCCGTGCTCAGCTCTGATCAGCGAAGTTCAGACCTGGTGCACAAAATTCATGACATGGTACTCCATGTCATACGTGATTGAATCACTGTTGGTGATTGCAATTCTCTGCGTCATTGTACAGACCCTCAGGTTGAGGAAATGGAAAAGGAGAGCATCCCGTTCCTGCCCCTCAACCATTTACGGAGTTCAATCCCCTATTTTCGGTTTTCACCAATCCCCCCAACCCCTTGATGAATAAAGCAATATGTTAATAAAGAAGACACTAATGTATTATATTGTTCTGAACTTGACTGCCGAGTCAGAAAGTGATATGTAATGTGGTGTGAATGGATAAGGTTTTTAGACTGTAATAAAATGTTTAAAATGAGATAAGGATAGTAGTTATGATAGATAGAGGTTCCCGGTTATTGGTAATGCATGTCCCCTTTGACATAGCGCCAAGTAGAAATGTGAGATAAAATTTTTCTTGCCATAGTTAAAGAAAGCGTAGACGCCCAGGAACTTGCTACGGTCAGGGAACCCAAAGAGGGCACCCAAAGGCACTCGAAGAAACATGCATAGGTGATCCTTCACAATTTCTTGTGAGGATCACAAGGAGGGAATGTAGCCATGTAAGATGGACACTGGGCTACAAAATGGAGAACTGCTAAGGCTGCAGGGAAAAACAGTCTTAGTGAGGACAAGCAGCTTGCAGAAGACTAATTTGCATTCTGCACGTACAGAAACCAGTTTTTGGCCAGGTGCAGAGTTTCAGCCAAAGGTGCAAATGGGAAACAGATCTGCATAGTAATGAGGTGATCCAGATCCAGACCCCGCACAATAGAAACATTTAAGTATCAATGGATACTTTTCCGTAGATGCCCAGACAGAATGGCGCCACAGCAACCAATACAAAGAGCCGTAGGGACCGCCCCACCCATCGAGGAACGACCCTCAGATTGGGGGGTTTGGAAGATATCGATTGGGAGAGGCCCAATCGATACATGGCAGGTGAAGGAACCGCCCCAAGGGGGCACGGACTTCTAGGACCTATAAGAGTAGACCCCCGCACATGGTTCGGTCTGTTGCTTTGCTCCGGCTCAGGACTGCTTGCTTACTCCGACCCAAGTTTGTTGTTTGTTACATCGCATCCTGACTCCAGTTTCATCACCAGCCGTTGAGCCATCAGCCATCGAACTGTAAGTGCCAAAACAACGATCGCTACGTGATCCAGACCTTGCTAGATCTTGACAACTTTACGATTCAGAAAGTTGCAGACCAAGAACGGGACGAAGGCCTTGTTCCCTGACCTTGCCTGTTCCTGTCTAGATAAGTATTTAGTTGTTTAGTATTAGAAGTAAGGTAGTCTCTTTAGCGTATGCATGTGTATTTATTATATTTGTTATAATAAGCACCAATCGTTTGGACTTACTAATCGGTGTACGGATTTATTACTTTGAACCTGACCTTGATATACTTGTGACGGTGTGTCAATACGGCACCTGGCGACTCTGAGCATAATTACATATACAGAGCCATAGCAGTGTTAAGCACATGGCCTTTAAACGGAGGCGTGTTAATCACACTCCAGTAAAACAAGCAACACCAGGGACTGAGGGACTCTTCACAAGCATAATTTCACCAGGCCTGTGGATCAGATGGAGGAGGAGTTCAAGAGGTGGGACATGCTGCCATTGTCATTGGCGGGGAGGGTGCAGTCCGTCAAAATGACGGTGCTTCCGAGGTTCTTGTTTCTCTTTCAGTGCCTGCCCATCTTCATCCCCAGGGCCTTCTTTAGGAGGGTGACTAGCAGTATTTTGAGCTTTGTGTGGGCACATGGGACTCAGAGAGTGAAGAGGGTTTTCCTGGAGCGAGGGAGGGATAGAGGCGGGCTGGCGCTGCCCATCCTTCTGGGGTACTATTGGGCGGCCAATGTGTGAATGGTGCGTAAATGGGTGATGGAGGGGGTGGGCGGCCTGGAAAAGAATGGAGATGGCGTAATGTAGAGGTACGAGCCTGGGAGCCTTGGCAATGGCGCCGTTGCCGCTCTCCCCTAAGAGGTATACCACGAGCCCGGTGGTGGTGGCAACCCTACGAATCTGGGGACAGTGGAGACGGCATAGGGGGGAAACAGGGGGCTCGATAGAGGCTCCATTGGGTGGCAATCATCGGTTCATCCCGGGGAACAAGGATGGGGGATTTAGGGGGTGGCAAAGGGTGGGCATCAGTAAATTGAGGGACCTGTTTATTGGCGGGAGGTTTGCGGGCCTGGGGGAACTGGAAGATAAATTTGGCCTTCCCCAAGGGAACATGTTCAGATACTTGCATGTAAAGGCGTTTGCTAGGCGACAGGTAGAGGGATTCCCTTTGCTGCCCTCGCGGGGGACGATGGACAGAGTGCTTTCGGGGGTGTGGGTCGGAGAGGGGAAGGTGTCTGACATCTATAAGGTAATGCAGGAGGTGGAGGAGTCGTCAGTGGAGGAGCTGAAGGCTAAATGGGAGGGGGAACTTGGGGAGCAGATAGAGGACGGGACTTGGGTGGATGCTTTGGAGAGAGTCAACTCTTCCTCTTCATGTGTGAGGCTTAGTCTCATCCAATTCAAGGTGCTGCACCGGGCCCACATGTCCGGGACTAGAATGAGTAGGTTCTTTGGGGGTGAGGACAGGTGCACCAGATGTTCGGGGAGTCCGGTAAATCATGTCCATATGTTCTGGGCATGCCCCACACAGGAAGAATTCTGGAAGGGGGTGGCGGGGACGGTGTCGAGGGTGGTTGGATCCAGGGTCAAACCAGGGTGGGGACTCGCGACTTTTGGAGTTGCGGTAGAGCCGGGAGTGCAGGAGGCGAAAGAGGCCGGTGTCCTGGCCTTTGCGTCCCTAGTAGCCCAGCGGAGGATCTTGATGCAGTGGAAAGATGCGAGTCCCCCAAGTGTGGAGACCTGGATCAGTGACATGGCGGGATTTATATGCGGGATTTATATACCATTTTTTCTATGGTTATGTTACTTAACATTGTGTTAATTTAAGTTGTTGTAATATGTTGTGTTGTTCATTGAGGAGGGGCGAATGTTTATGATTGCTATTATTATTGTTATTGTTGGTATTATGTTATTATGGTTCGATGTTGTTGTATAAATACAAAATTTTTCAATAAAAATTATTTAAAAAAAAAGTACCTGTACACATCTTCATGCACACGCACCTCAATATTTATTACCTTTTTTTAAAAAGGGAGGGGGAGATGTCATAATATACATCCAGGTATATGATGGTGCTCAGAGAGACATTGATTGACACACAGGATGACCAGTGAGCACACAGAACACAGCAGCCAATCACCAGACAGGACACGGCCACTATAAAGCCAGAGGGCACCAGTTTTCCCGCTCTCTTGGGATCCAGCCTCTGAGACAGTCAGAGCCTGTGAGCAGCAGCTAGTGCAAACACCATGTGGTAGTCAGTTAGTCTGGTCAGGTCAGCCTCAGGTCTCCAGTCAAGTCAGCATAGTGTCAACCCACAGTTAAGCATGTAATATAGTTAGATGCTAAATAAAATTGTGTTACATCTCATCAAGTGTTGCAAGCCTGTCTCTCTCTACACTGCATCAAATGCAGTCCACATAGATCCAGCTTACCCAACACATCAGTACTCAATTCATTTTTTCCAATTAAGGGGCAATTTAGCGTGGCCAATCCACCTACCCTATCCATCTTTGGGTTGTGGGGGTGATATCCACGCAAACACGGGGAGAATGTTCAAATTCCACACAGACAGTGACCCAGAGCCGGGATCAAACCTGGGACCTCAGCGCCGTGAGGCAGCAGTGCTAATCCACTGCGCCACCATGCTGCCCGTGATTGACTCTTAGCTGCCCTCTGAAATGGCCTAGTAAACCGATCAGCTCAAGGGCAACAAATGCAGCGATGCCCACGTCTCACGACAGAATAAAGAAGAAGATGGTTACTCCTGCTGTACTTCTGTTCCTATGCCATAGCAAGAAATGACGTGATTGCCCGCTGTGTAAAGGGAAAAATTGACCAGCTATTTGACTGTAGTGTACTTTACCCTCGCTCTCATGAGAGACCGGACGAAGACTCTTGGAGTTAAAAACTCTTCTTTATTTTTCAAGCTATAGCGAGGACTTTCATCATTCCGATTAGGACACCAAAAGCCCCGATTTAATGATAACACAGACTGTTATACTTTAAGAATCGATTATAAGAAATTAGAATATACCAATAATTTGTTACTACAGTAGTCCCCCGTTATACCGCGGGAGTTGGGGTCCAAGACAGCCACCCGCGTTGCATCCGAGCCGCGGATAGCCTACGAAAATTTTGAAAGAGCAACACATGGCCAGATAATGTTCTGCTGCGGGAAAGAATAATTACAAGTGAACCTATCAGGGTAGTTTCAGGTATTGTGGATGTAATAGCCTTACAATGTAAGAATGGAAGGGCGTTTTAAATAAAAAACATCAAAGTTCTTTCAAGTTTTAAATTTATTAAAAAATACCACTCAAAAATATATACAATAATACATAAAATAGCACTTACAAGCATATTTTTAAAAATCATTTAAATCACATGAAAAAGTCTGTGAGTTTCTTCTGGCACATCCCCTTCCTCATCTTGACTTGTGCTTGCCTCTGGAGGTTCTTCAGATGTAGTATGTATATGGGGTCGAAGTCCTGTTGCTCTGTGTATTCTATGAGCCACTTCAGGTGGGTGATGGCATCCGAGTGGCTCTTTGCTGCAACTGTGGACAAACCAGGCGAACACAGCCTTCTCCAAGTTAATGTCACTAGCGGTCCTTGCCTTTTTCTTGGCAAGCCCTTCACTCTCAGAAACTGTCTCAACATAAGTTCTCAAACTGTCCTCATCTTTCTCCCACCCACGGAGGGTTGACTCTGGCACACCAGTCTCTCTGGATAATTTTGCCTTTGTTTTACCGTTTCTGATACGGTCTATCAAATTTATCTTTTCCTTTACTGTGTAAGACTTGCGCTTAGGCATTTTGTATTTATACGCTTTAATTACAAATCATTGCGGCTATTTATCGCGGCTAATCGGGCTAATCATCGCGGCTAATCGGAATGACAAACAAGTTCACCGGCTTAAAAAGGTGTTGTTTCAAAAAGAGTGAAAAGTTGGGGTCCATAAGCACCCCCGCCGTATATCGCGAACCGCGGTATTGCAGGGCGCGGTATAACGGGGGACTACTGTAGTTATCTTTGTCCAATCAGGAATATCGATTAAGTTTACATCATGCATACTCTCTCAAATAATTAACCAATCATATTAAAGGTCTGCATGCTTAATTAAACTATCCAACCATTATAAAGTATGTTGTCTTGAAATTAGGCTTCGATGGTCCACTATCTGGGGTGTAGCCATCATTCATGTTTTCTACATATTGCTATCTGCAGACACACTGGGCCATCAGAACGGTTACCCTGTTACACATTGCAGAATGGGCCTTGAATTGTAACATCAACAGCTGCTCTGCCTGAAACTGGCCTTTCAAAGATACATTGTGTCCTTGTAATATCTGTTACACTGGTCAGACTCAGTCTGAATTGAAGAATTCAGCTTCCGCAGTAAAATGTTGGAACTGTAGGTTTTAAAATGGTTGCAGTATACTATCTAGTATCGAAAGATGTCCAAATTGTCCTCTTCAGCTGCAAGCTCTCTAACTTTATCATCAGGACGGACCATCCGTTACCCACCACCTAACCAGCAATAAGTGCTGCAACAGGAGGAGGCAGTGGATGGAAAAGAATGCCTCTAGTTGCTGAAGCTGTTGGTTCATCGGCGCATGCTTGATCTAAACCATTATTCCCACCTTCAATACACCTATAGTCCCATTATTCTGACTATCGTCTTTTGATTGCCTTCTTTCAGATTAACCTTACTGGCCTTGTCCTAATTTTACTCCTCCTAATCCAGAACAAACACAAATTTACTAAAAACTCAATTCCATTCCTGCCTAACATTGACAATAATAATGAATCATCTCTGTGCCCCCCCCTCCCCCCACTGTGTGTCTGTGGTCTCATTTACCTATCTTAATGCTCATATGATGTGGGCAGCATGGTAGCACAAGTGGATAGCACTGTGGCTTCACAGCGCCAGGGTCCCAGGTTCGATTCCTCACTGGGTCACTGTCTGTGCGGAGTCTGCACGCTCTTCCTGTGTCTGCATGGGTTTGCTCCGGTTTCCTCCCACAGTCCAAAGACGTGCAGGTTAGGTGGATTGGCCATGATAAATTGCCCTTAGTGACCAAAAAAAAAGGTTAGGTGGGGTTATTGGGTCACGGGGTTAGGTTGGAAGTGAGGGCTTAAGTGGGTCGGTGAAGACTTGATGGGCCGAATGGCCTCCTTCTGTACTGTATGTTCTAAATTCCCTAGTGACAATAGTATGAGAGGTGGAAAACTACTAAACTTCCATTGAGGAAATTTTAGGTGGCTACGATGGACAATCCTGAGCTTCGGGCTTTGAGGACCCAGGTGGACAGCAGCAGCTTGGTACTGGCTGAGGCAGTCTAGCCCAGCTGTCAATGCAGCACTGGCAAGAGCACTGATGGAGTGGGTGGCACGGGAGCACACATCTTGCTGCCCACACTTTTCTGACTGACCACAGGACCTAACTAGGAGTCAAGCAAGAAATAAAAAGCAATGGCCAAGCAGAAGAGGACGAAAAGGCCAAGCATGAAAGAAAAGCATTGACACTCCAGTGGGTAGCTCCATCTGCCAGAGTTATCAGTCATGGCCGAATTATCAAAACCTTTAACCCTGCGCTTCTCATGCACAACAGACATCTCACTCAGGTTCACAAAGTCCATGCCTCTTTTAGGCTTAGATGTACCCAAGGCAGTTTGCATCATCTCTCCTCCTCATAGCAAAATAACTGTGGGGCCATATTCCAGTACCAATCAAGCCAACTTTTACAACATGCTTGCAATGTGCACCATGCACGTGTGTTTAATGTCCTTGCTATTTGTGAGCATTTACGGCCAGTTCATATCTTTGTATGCACGGATTGCGATGTCTTTGTAGTTGAAGTGATCAGAGAACATATGGCTTTGTAAATGAACAAAACTGCTTATTAACTAATTAAAACACTAAAGGGTTTCTATGATGTCTACATTGAATACAGTTGGATCCTATGGCTAAATACAAATAACTATGATTAACTAGTATTAATTACTATTGACTAAGGAGCTACTCGATATGTGACTAGACTCTGTGCCTGATATTCCACGTTCTGCCTCATATGTCCATTCCAGTGACGTTCTCCTGTCGCCATGCCACCTGTGGTCGGATGCTAGAATTGTAATCTATACATTCAGGCACTAATGTTTATATACAGCTTGGTTATTATATTATATACACAGATTATCGTTCACATATCATCACAGCCAGCAATTTCTGCATTCTAACCATGTGCTGGTTTGAAGTGAGAGGAGGAAGTGAGTCACAAGTCAGTGATTGACCTTGTCTGATATTGTCTGCCTGTCCACTCACCTAAGACAGTAGATCTAATTGTAGGATCTTTATCCAAACAGGGTGGCTTATTTACTCAATGCTGTAACCAGCTGAACCATTGTCTTCAAAATTGTGGCCAAGTGAGTAATTGTCTATTTATAGCCCTGTTTCAACCAGTAAAATAATTGAGACACAACAATCAAAGGAAGTGAGGGAATAAGTATGCCATCTGTTATATCTGCTCCTTTCAGAGGCACTATCTTACTGTACTGGCACATCCAGTTTCTTATTGATTCTTTCAGACATCAACATGCTTATAACATGAAAATAAATGGTTTGGACCTGTTGGTTTGCGGTCAAATGGAAAGTGAGTTCAGCTGCCAATTGAAAGATCATTTAATATGCCAATCCTCTTGGTAACACTGAGGCAGAAAATAGATTTCCTGTGGACGAGATGAGTTTTTAAACTTGCTGTTGGATTTTCTAGAAGCAGAATTGGGTAATGTTGATTGCTTGTCGTCCCGACTGCCCGTCACTCTATGTGGCTATCTGTGTTACCTGGATACCGTGCTTAACCTGAGTTCCAGTGTAGAAAGGAAGAAATGAAAAAGGCTTTTCACAAATCTTAGAAATGTCTCAAAAGGATTTCCCAGAAAATGAGTTACTTTAATGTGGCAACTATTGTTTTATGAAATAATGCAATCGCTAATAAGGAGAAGAGAAAGAATGAATATGGATTTATGAGCTCTTTTTATAGCCTTAGGAGGTCCTGAAGCAATATATACAGCCCATGAAGCATTTCTGAAGTGTAGTTAATATTGTAACATAGAAGCTAGCTCAGAATAAATTAAGAGACAAGAGGCGCAGAATTAAACTTTCAATTATATTCTACGTATCAGATCAACATTGCATATAACAAAACAGAAAAAGTCACTGGCTTTTAAACCAGGCACCGTTATGTTAGGGAATAGATAGGGCAGTGGCCTAGTGGTTAGCACAGCTGCCTCACGGCGCTGAGGTCCCAGGTTCGATACCGGCTCTGGGTCACTGTCCGTGTGGAGTTTGCACATTCTCCCCGTGTCTGCGTGGGTTTCGCCCCCACAACCCAAAAATGTGCAGAGTAGGTGGATTGGCCACGCTAAATTGCCCCTTAATTGGAAAAACAATAATTGGGTAATCTAAATTTTAAAAAAATGTTCGGGAGTAGACAATACATCTGCTCTCTCTCTCAACACTATTGATTGTCAACATCTCAAAGTTTTGTTACTGGGTGAGCAACTCGTCTGCTGACACCACATCCACAACGTTAAGGGCAGTGATGATCTTGACAGCAACTGTCAAAGCATAGGCACCTGAGAGAGCAGGTGGCCAATACTTTTGAAAAAGCCTTTTGTTTTGTTTGTTTATGGGATATGGACGTCGCTGGCTGGGCCAGCGTTTATTGCCCATCCCAGAGGGCATTTAAGAAGAAGCTTGCACAGTAACAACCTGGTGAGACGCAGCCTGCTGACACATTACTTCTTGAGTTGTATCAAGGTGTATCACTGGGCAGCAACGGCGGAGAGAATAAAGGGGTGGATAAAGGTGCCAGAAGCCGAGTGGATGCGTATTGAGGAGGGCTCCGGCAGAGGGATCTCCCTCCAGATCCTAGCCACGGCGGCCCTCCCATCCCCACCTAATAAATATTCAATGAGCCCAGTGGTGGTAGCAACACTCCAGTCGTGGAACCAACTGTGACAGCTTTTTATATTTAACAAAAATGTCTGACAAAGCCCCCATCTGCAACAACCACAGGTTCACGCTAGTGACTATGGACACCACCTTTAAAAGGTGGAGACAGACGGGGGATGCTGACATTTGGGGACGTTTACACCAATGACAGGCTAACAAAGCTCAAATAACTGACAGAAAGATTCCAACTGACGGAGGAGCAATGAACTCAGGTATTTACAAATCAAAAATTTCCTATGAAGGGAAACAAGAACCACCACCACAAGAACTTCAACCACCACGACAATCACAACTAGAGGATCTGTTAGACACAGACATCTGAGGGAAAGGGAAGTGTGGGGACTTGTACGGGTGACTGCCAACCGGCGACTGCTAAGGGGAGCTAACACACAACTGCACGAGATGAGGGAGAAGTGGGAGGAGGACATGGGGTTTGAAATAGGATGGAGACTCTGGAGCAGGGGTGGGCAAACTTTTCCGTGCAAGGGCCACATTCAGAAATTCACAATTTTAAAGGGCCGCATAGTATATTAATTAATAGTCCCGGTTGTAACCAATTAGCGTGCGGCATATACCTCAGCGCTTCCCCCGGCGGCATCCTGCCTTTAGCCCTCTTTTTCTCTACTTTTCAAAAATGGCGCTTCACCCGATTATGATTCTGGGCGCCTCATATAGAACATAGAACATAGAACAGTACAGCACAGAACAGGCCCTTCGGCCCTCAATGTTGTGCCGAGCAATGATCACCCTACTCAAGTCAACGTATCCACCCTATACCAGTAACCCAACAGCCCCGCCCCCAATTATCCTTATTTAAAAAAAAAAATTAAAAAAAAAATTTTTTTTTAAAAATTTTTTAATGACTTGATCTTGGTGGGCCGCATAAAAACCTTTGGCGGGCCGCATGCGGCCCGCGGGCCGTAGTTTGCCTACCCCTGCTCTGGAGCGAAGCACTGTGCAGGGTCAACTCCACATGCGCAAGGCTAAGCCTAATGCAGCTAAAGTTAGTACTCGGAGCCCACCGAACCAGAACCCGAATGAGCAGGTGCTTCCCAGAGGTGGAGAGAAATGCGAATAGTGCCAAGGCGGCCCGGCCAACCATGCCCACATGTTCTGGTCCTGCACCAGGCTTGCTGTGTTTTGGACATGTCCAAGGTGGTGGGGATGAGGGTGGAGCCATGCCCGAGAGTGGCAGACTTTGGCGTTTCAGTACAGCCAGATCTCTTCAAGGGGAGAGGGGCCGATGCCCTTGCCTTTGCCTCCCTAAATTCCCGCCGGAGAATCCTGCTCGGCTGGCGGTGAGCAGCACCACCCAAAGCTGCAGACTGGCTGTCCGATCTGTTGGAATTTCTCCAAATGGAGAAAATTAAATTCACCATCCGAGGGTCGGAGGAGTGCTTCCACAAAACGTGGGAGCCATTCAACCAAGCGCAACAGGAGAACCATGAGACACAAGGTGAGGGGGGCAGGGTCAACAACCTGAACCAAAGAGGAAGGAGGAAGAGACAAAGAGAAAACCGGTGGGAGGAGGTACGTAGGTGACCACAACTGTCACTGCTATTACCGCAAGCAGGAAAATGAAGGGAAACTGTGATGTATGTAGGTGAAGCCTACTTTTTATTTTACTTTCTCTGTTTGATTTTTGTTTCATTTCCTTATGTATGTTCATATTTATATATCTGCTCCGTAAACCCAAACCTCCCAAAAAAGGTGTGTATGTGTGTATGGGGGGGGGGGGGGGGGGGGGGGGGGCGGTTGGGCAGAGTAAGGGATTCTATGAGCTGCCCCCTCACTTGCTGATATGGAATATTACTTATTCAGGATGTGAAGTCTGTCGCTGTGCTTCCTCTAACTGTGCTTCCATCTGATTCCATTCAGAATGGACCCTACGATAAGCTTTCGGTGCAAGAATAAGCAATATCCAATATCACAAATCCTTTGGAAGTCCATGAAGCAGAACAGCGTATATCAGGGTTCCTGCAGCTGACTGGTCTTTTAAATAGTGATATCGGTCTGTTCAGCCTGAATTCAATCCTTTGTAAAATAAATTTAGAGCACCCAATTCTTTTTGTTTTCCAATTAAGGAGCAATTTAGCGTGGACAATTCATCTACCCTGCTCATCTTTTTGGGTTGTGGGGGTGAGACCCACACAGACACGGGGAGAATGTGCAAACTCCACACGGACAGTGACCCGGGGCTGGGATCGAACCCGGGCCCTCGGCGCCGTAAGGCAGCAGTGCTAACCACTGCACCGCTGTGCTGCCCTGCCTGAAGCCAATCCTGTAGGGTTTTACTCAAAGGTTTTGCCACTGGTTGAAATGTCCACTGCACCCAGTTAAAATTACACCAGGATTCCAATTCCACCACAAGGCCCTGATTTACATACACCTGCCTGATTTTGGTGAGTACCTTTGCTGCCTAAAGGTGTTAAAATGGTGACCAGCGGGATTATAGTGGGAAAAGGACAATAATTCAAGCAGATTACTTCTACCTGGCCATGCCCACTCCTGCTGTTAAAATCTACCCCATTATTTTAGATTAAGGGTGATTTCAGATATTTGTTCCTGTTGCTTTTGAGTATTTCTCAGTATTGGAGTAACACCTACTTATTGACCTGTTTCAGAATAGGAAGGTAAAGGCAAATTAAGAGTTTATAATGAGGCAATTTAAATGCATTTGCCATAAAATATTTCATTCTGTGAATGCAAATAGGATTTATTTAAGCTGATTACATTTTCTGTAGAATTTAATCGTTGATGTATGGAGAGTAATGAAAACGATTCCTGAAGTAATAATCTGCTCTGCTGACATTCTTTGTCACAAATTCTGGCTCCAACAGTGGTGGATATGTTAAAAGTAATTGTAACTTGAGGACCATGTGGAAAATCCTTTACAAATCTGAGTCCAAAATTGCTTCTTTTCTTTCTCTGTTTGAGACCTGCTGCCTCCTTTTTGCCTTTTGCATTTTATCTTTTCGTTGTCCATCACCTTACTGACAGAGATTGACATTTCCCCTGTCACACAAGGCAATGGATAGCTTGGAATTGTGTTAATGCATAATAATATATCCCAATGGATCAGATGGTGTCATTAGCTCGAAGAGCAAAGCCTGAGCGGTTTATCAATGACATTCATTTGCACCCTACAGTATCGCTGCTCTCAGGCATGTCTCATTTTAATACTTAAGTAATTATTTCTTGCTTTTAATTCTACGTCCAACAGGAGTACTTTCCTGAACCAGGTGATTTGTGCTGGAATTATGCCAGGATTTATTTCATTGCATGTTCCAAGGAAAATCTTAATTTTTTAAAGCTGTACCATGCACATGTTTAATGTGTTTTGCTGCTATTAGGCCCATGCTTCTCTGTGATCTTTATGCATGTTGTTGGAACTACACTCATCCATGCAAGTGGAGAGTATTCCTTCACGCTCCTGACTTGAGCCTTGTAGTTGAAGGACAGGCTTTGTGGAACTGGTTGTTTATCTGTGCCATCCTGCATACCACTGATATGAGAATAAAACAGTGAGCATGCAGGAGGTTTCAGAAGCTCTCTGCCGTTCGCCAAGTCAGTTGAAGCTGGCCATGGCTGTATCTTGGAGCTTTCACCCCAAAGTGTCCAGCAATGGAAGTAGCTTTGTGATTGTGAAATGTGACTTGTGACCCAAAAAATTCAAAACCTGCCCTAATTTCTGGTTATCTGTGAGCCTGCACCAAAAACGTACCATGAAAATTGCCCTATTTTTGTTTAGAAATCTAACTGATGCACTAAAGTGTAGGAAAGCCAACACTACCTGACCTGGTACAAATTTGACTCCAGTACCAATTATATGGTTGACTCTTATGGCCTCAACTAGGTCTGCAAGGACAGTCCATTAAACAGCACCAACAGCCCAAGAACCTGCTTAAGACAAAGTTCTTCTTTCCAAACCTGTTTCCTCCTTATCTAAGGTCTCCAATATGGATACTATTGACATGTTTATTGTCAGACTGCAGTGCAGACAACCACCACAATCTATGCCTCTTCTGGGAGATGACTTTGACTGGATGTTCCACACTCTCCTTATCACCTTCCAATGATGGATGTGAGAAAGCAACACCTCACCATGGCCCTGCTGTTATTGTGGTTTCTATTTTGAATCAGGCCCACTAAGGGTTCACAGGCCCATGCAACTGTGGAATGCTGGGCTGACATTCTGTATTGGCTGACCTTTCAACAACCTCCACTAATGCTTCCTAACCTCTGACCTTTGCCTTACACTTTGCTTCCTGGAGTATATTGGTCTCAGCATCCCCTAGAGTGTATATTTTCTTGTTGATGCTTGCTTCAAATAAGAGTTGGTGCCCAGCATTCATTTGTACTTTAGACTGAGAGGCGGAGATAAATACACACACTTAGCCATTCAATTAGAAGAAATATTTTGCACTTCACTTAAAAAAAAATCCAATTAAGGGGCAATTTAATATGACGAATCCACCTATCCTGCACATCTTTGGGTTGTGGGGGTGAGGCCCACGCAGACATGGGGAGAATGTACAAACTTCGCATTGACAGTGATCTTGGGCTGGGATCAAACCCGAGTCAACGGCCCCATGAGGCAGCAGTGCTAACCACTGTCCCACCGTGCCGCACAATATTTTGCACTTAAGTGTAATCAGATCGCCTCTCAACCTCAGTCATTCCAGTGAGAACAGACCGGGTTTATCTAACCTCTCCTCATAGCTAATGCCCTCCATACCAGGCAACATCCTAGTAAACTGCTTCTGTACCCTCTCCAAAGCATCCACAACCTTCTGGTAGTGTGGCGACCAGAATTGTACACAATATTCCAAATGAGGCCTAACTAAGGTCCTGCGCAGCTGCAACATGACTTGCCAATTTTTATATTCAATGCCCCGACTGATGAAGGCCAGTATGCCGTATGCCTTCTTGACCACCTTATCCACATGCATACCACTTTCGGTGATTGGTGGACATGCACACTCAGATCTCTCTGCCGGGCAGTACTCGCAGGAGTTCTACCATTTACTGTGTAATTCCTACATGCATTGGACCTTCGAAAGTGCATTACCTCACACTTGTCCGGATTAAACTCCATCTGCCATTTCTCCACCCAAGTCTCCAACCAGTTTATATTCAGCTGTATCCTCTGACAATCCTCTTCACTCCACCAATTTTTGTGTCGTCTGTGAACTTACTAATCAGACCAGCTACAAAAACCCACTCTGGACTCCTCTGTCCTTGCAAACTGCTGCCCTGTCTCTAACTTCCCTTTCCTCTCCTAAGTCCTTAATGTATTGTTGTCCCCGAATCCATGTGCATCTTTCCTGCAAATCCATAACTGAACCTCTCTAGACTTCAGTCCCCAGCCCGGAAACCGATTGTCACCATGATAAGCTATACCTCCTCATCTTTCTTGATCTGCCTGCAGCATTTGACATGGATGACCTCACAATCCTCTTCCAAGATCTCTCCGTAATCGAGCTGGGTGGGCCTACATTCGCCATTCATAACTGTCCAGTCATAGCCAGAGAATCACTGCCCATTCCTGCACCATTACTTTGGGATTTTCAGCCACATGAGCCCCTTGGTGACATCATCCAAAAATGCAACATCCAGTTCCACATGTCCTTTTTCTATTCATTCATGAGATGCAGACATTGCGGATTATACATAAGAGCATAAGAACATGAGAACTAGGAGCAGGAGTAGGCCACCTGATCCCTAGATCCCATTCAATAAGATTGTGGCTGATGTTTTTGTGGACTCAGCTCCATTTACCCGCCCGTTCACCATTACCATTACCATTCCTTTACTGTTCAAAATCTATCTATCTTTGCCTTAAAACATGCAACAAAGGGCAGCACGGTGGCCTAGTGGTTAGCACAACCGCCTCACGGCGCTGAGGTCCCAGGTTCGATCCCGGCTCTGGGTCACTGTCCGTATGGAGTTTTCACGTTCTCCCCGTGTCTGCGTGGGTTTCGCCCCCACAACCCAAAAATGTGCAAAGTAGGTGGATTGGCCATGCTAAATTGCCCCTTAATTGGAAAAAAATAATTGGCTAATCTAAATTTAAAAAAAAAAACATGCAACAAGGTAGTGCAACAGCTTCATTGGATAGGGAATTGCACAGATTTACAACCCTTTGGGTGAAGAAATTCCTCCTCAACTCATTCCTAAATGTGTTCCGCGTTATTTTGAGGCAATGTCCCCTAGTTCTAGTTTCACCCGCCAGTGGAACCAACCTCCCTACAGCGATCGTAACTTTTCCCTTCCTAATTTTCTATGTTTCTATCAGATCCTCCCTCATTCTTTTAAATTCCAATGAGTATAGTCCCTGTCTACTCAGTCTCTCCTCTTAAGCCAATCCTCTCAAGTCCAGAATCAACCTAGTGAATCTCCTCTGCACCCCCTCCAGTGCCAGTACATCCTTTCTCAAATAAGAAGACCAAACCTGTACACAGTACTCCAGGTGTGACCTTGCCAGCACCCTATACAGCTGCAACATAACCTCCCTGCTTTTAAACTCCATCCCTCTCGCAATAAAGGACAACATTCCATTTGCCTTCTTTATTACACTAGCATTTATTGCCTACCCCTGATTGCCTTTGAGAAAGTTGTGGTTAGTTGCCTTCTTGAACCGCAACCATGATGACACCCAGAACTGCATCACCATCACCTCTCTCAACCCCACTGCCATCTCTGAATTGTCTTACTGCTTATCCAACCTTGATTCTTGGATGAGTAGGAATTTTCTCCAGCAAACTATTTTTCCAGCTATTTGTTACGATCCCTGTAAAGATCCATAATTTTAAAAAAGAGTTATGAATTTCCCAGTGACCAACTCCAAGGATCACATGACAAAATGTGACGTTTTAAGACTTTTAATGTAACAAACACACTAAAATCAACATAGACTAAAGTTGACAATTAATGTAAATGTTTTCACAGTCCCAGATGGCCACAGGCTTCTTTCCCCTTTGAGAGCTGACTTGTGGTGATTTAACCTGAGGGTCACCACACCTCAGGTGAGGGCAAGGTTGAGAAGGGAGGCCTTCATGAATCACCTCAGCCCGTACGGGAATTGAAGCCGTGCTGTTGGCGTTGCTCTGCATCACAAACCAGCCATCCAGCCAACTGAGCTAACCAACCGCCAGTGACAACTAATACACTGAACAGAAAAGGTATTCTCCAGTAAACTTTAAACATGACCGAAATATCCACACCACATTTATATATTGCACTACAAATTCGGCGGCAGTCCTGTAATTAATGTCCAAAGCTCCTCCTGGCGTTAGTATGATATCTTCTCCCTGTTCCACCAAGGTGAATATTCCAACTTTCTTTTGAACAAAGATTTCTTTACTTGGCCCTTTGAGCAATAATTGAATGTCTTACATTGCAAGGTACACTCTGATGATTCTGTGGTCACTAAACTCTTCACCATCCTGTTTCCTCGAACATGGGTTCTGCCCTCACCAGCTTCTGCTTGGTGGCTAACCCTAAAACAGTCCTTTTCATCACCTCGCAAGCAATGCCTGTTTGGATCTTCTCCCCCAACTCTCTCAGTCTGTTTGACAGTAAGTCTCCAAGCAGCATGAACTTCTCCTTTGTGTTCAGGTGTTAAAACTTGCACTTTACTTTCAATAAGTTTCAGCCTTGGCCCCTGTCCCCATGGCAACCGAGTCATTTAGACTTGTCTCCATGCAGACATCATATGAGGTCACTTGCCTCCTAAAATCTCCCTCTACAGCCAAGCATTAGATCACCCGTCCTCTTATCACAGTATCACAGTATTGTTATGGTGCAGAAGGAGGCCATTCAGCCCATTGCGTCTGGACCAGGTCTCAAAATGAGCATCATGACTTAGTGCAGTGTTCTTCAAGGTCAGGGGTGCAACCCCCAGGTGGGTCGCGGGCGGGTGTCGGGAGGGTCACGGAGCCGTTGTCCGCGGGGCTCCCGATCGCGCAAATCACCGCGCAGCAGCTGGCTTTTCGTAACGCCGGCTGCAAGCGGCTGCGAACATGTTAAAAAAAAAATTTGCCCACATTGCGCATGCGCAGTGCAGCATTTATTTTTTTAAACGGTTGCAGTTTTTTGTTTTACAAGTTCTATAGTGGCTTTTATTCATTTATTCATTGATTTTATTCATTACATTTTTACTTTATTCATTGATTTTATTAATTTTATTTTGTTTACAAGTTTGGGGGGGGGGGGTTTATACATTTTTTTCATTTATTTTATAAATTTTATTTTTTACAAGTTCGGGGGGCGGGGGGGTTTATTTGTTAAAATTTTACAGGAAACAAATTCAGAACTCTGGACCAATGGAGACTCCATACGTTCCGACACCGGAAGGCTTCACCTTCATCCAACAGGTTCCATTGGAGGAGCATGTGCGAGGGCCAAAGGGACCCAAAACCATTTCCTCCATTGCGTTTGATAAAGTTTCCCATGGCAGGTTGAGCGTTTGATAAAGTTTCCCATGGCAGGTTGATGGAAAAAGTGAAGTCGTATGGGGTTCAGGGTGTACTAGCTAGATGGATAAAGAACTGGCTGGGCAACAGGAGACAGAGAGTAGTGGTGGAAGGGAGTGTCTCAAAATGGAGAAGGTGACTAGTGGTGTTCCACAGGGATCCGTGCTCGGACCATTGTTTTTTCGTTGATATACATAAATGACCTGGAGGAAGGTATAGGTGGTCTGATGAGCAAGTTTGCAGATGATACTAAGATTGGTGGAGTTGCAGATAGCGAGGAGGACTGTCAGAGAATACAGCAAAATATAGATAGATTGGAGAGTTGGGCAGAGAAATGGCAGATGGAGTTCAATCCAGGCAAATGCGAGGTGATGCATTTTGGAAGATCTAATTCAAGAGCGGACTATATGGTCAATGGAAGAGTCCTGGGGAAGATTGATGTACAGAGAGATCTGGGAGTTCAGGTCCATTGTACCCTGAAGGTGGCAACACAGGTTGATAGAGTGGTCAAGAAGGCATACAGCATGCTTGCCTTCATTGGACGGGGTATTGAGTACAAGAGTCGGCAGGTCATGTTACAGTTGTATAGGACTTTGGTTAGGCCACATTTGGAATACTGCATGCAGTTCTGGTCGCCACATTACCAGAAGGATGTGGATGCTTTGGAGAGGGTGCAGAGGAGGTTCACCAGGATGTTGCCTGGTATGGAGGGTGCTAGCTATGAAGAAAGGTTGAGCAGATTAGGATTGTTTTTGTTGGAAAGACGGAGGTTGAGGGGGGACCTGATTGAGGTCTACAAAATTATGAGAGGTATGGACAGGGTGGATAGCAACAAGCTTTTTCCAAGAGTGGGGGTGTCAATTACAAGGGGTCACGATTTCAAGGTGAGAGGGGGAAAGTTTAAGGGGGATGTGCGTGGAAATGTTTTTACGCAGAGGGTGGTGGGTGCCTGGAACGCTTTGCCAGCGGAGGTGGTAGAGGCGGGCACGATAGCATCATTTAAGATGCATCTAGACAGATATATGAACGGGCAGGGAACAGAGGTAAGTAGACCTTGGGAAATAGGAGACAGGTTTAGATAAAGGATCTGGATCGGCGCAGGCTTGGAGGGCCGAAGGGCCTGTTCCTGTGCTGTAATTTTCTTTGTTCTTTTTGTTCTATATTTGTCAGCAGCTAACAAGGTAAGAGAAAATGGTGGATCGCGCAGATCGGCTGGCGTGGGTCGCGCAGGTCGGCCGGGTTGGGTCCCGAAGGTTGGCCGGTTGGTAAAAATGGGTCCCCGGAAAAAAGTTTGAAGAACACTGACTTAGTGCCATTACCCTGCCTTTTCCCCATACCCCCAATATTTCTCTCTGTGGCTTGGTGCCAAGCAACACTCCTGTGAAATGCAGTGGGATTTTTTATTACATTAAAGACGTTATACAAATACAAATTATTGTTGCTCTTGTGCTGTTCTTGAGTTGCTGTCCACTGACATTCTGCAGTTGGATATTTCGACTTTTCTAAATTGACATGGGTTAAGTGGCTCATTAGAAATCTGGCAAGTGTGTCAAATTCTCACCTCTTACTTGGTATTGTAGTAATTATGTTCTCAGTTCTGCTGAAAGTGAAAGAAAACATGAGGTATATACTTGTTCTTCATGAGCTGAGCAATCTCATCTTCTTGTCCTTTCATTTATTATTCATGTAGAATGCATTGCTGAGAACATCAATTTGCTTTTCCTGCCGGATTAGCTATTGAGGTTTCTACATTGTGCTTCAGAAAACAGCACAGGGAAACCTTGATAACAGAATCAGGTTCACCAAACATAGGCACCTGACACTTCACCTGAAATTCACCTCGTCAAATGTTGGTGAATTAATTTTCATCATAAGAATGTAAGAATATACAAAATAAGAGCAGGAGGAGGCCCTTGAGCCTGCTCCACCATTCAGTAAGATCACAACTGATCTGATTGTGGCCACAACTCTACCTCCCTCCCTGTTCATCAAAATCCTTGGGCGGGATTCTCCCACCCTCATCGATTCTCCGTGGACCCGCCAGTTGTGCGCGCATGGTCGACGCGGGGCCGTTGGAACAGGCCCTCGCGGTGATTCTCCATGGTCGACCAGCCGAACTCCTGCTGATGTGGTTTACATCTGGTAGCACTCGGCCGAAGCTGGGATCCATGGCTGCGGTGGCGGTCCTGGTGGGGGTGGGGGGGGGATCTGACTCTGGGGGGGGGGGGATCACCGGTGGCCAGGCCCACGATCGAGGGCCACGGGCCAGCAGGCCATCGCAATCTGGGGGTCTGGGGGGGACCTAGCTTACTCCGCGCGGGCCCGCTGTGTGGCTCCGCCATGTCGGCAGTGCCCCTGCCGAGGTGGGCCGCCACGCATGCGCGGCCCGCTTGCAGGCGTGGGGTCTGGACATCCGTGCACCACCGGCAGCCAGATTTGCGGGACGCACTCCGGGGCTCTGCTAGCCCCGTGGAAAATGGAGAACCATCCCGGACTTTCGAGTGATTCTCGCCCGTTTTCCGGCGGGAGGGGGGACAGCACGGTAGCATAGTGGTTAGCACAATTGTTTCACAGCTACAGGGTCCCAGGTTCAATTCCCGGTTTGGGTCACTGTCTGTGTGGAGTCTGCACGTTCTCTCCCCGTGTGTGCGTGGGTTTCCTCCGGATGCTCCGGTTTCCTCCCACAGTCCAAAGATGTGCAGGTTAGGTGGACTGGCCATGATAAATTGCCCTTAGTGTTGTTTGAGTGGGTTACTGGGTTATGGGGATAGGGTAGTGTGGGCTTGGGTAGGGTGCTCTTTCCAAGAGCCGGTGCAGACTCGATGGGCCGAATGGCCTCCTTCTGCACTGTAAATTCGATGTAAATTCTATGTAAAAGGGAGAGTCCCGGCCCTTAACTCCCTTGTAGATTAAAATCTGCCGAATTCGGTACATGTGGGGCGGGACGGTGCCAGTTTCAGTCTCTGAACTGAATTCGAGGCACGTGCTAGGGGCTTTTCACAATAACTTCATTTGAGGCCTACTTGTGACAATAAGCGATTCATTTCATTTTCATTTCACAGCAACAAAAATTCACAGCGCCGTTAATGAAATGAAATGTCCCATGGTGATTCACAGGCTTATCAGCAAACAAAGTATGGCAGCGACCTACAAAAAGGGGATATTGGGTCAGGTGACCAAAAACCTGGTCAAAAGTGCAAGTTTTAAGAAGTGCCTTCAAGAGGAAAAGTAAGGGAGCGAGGTACAGACACGTAGTGAGGGGGATCCCAGAGCGGAGGGCCTAGGCACCTGAAGGCACAGCCACCAATGATGGAGCGATAGGGAATGCATGAGAAGCCAGAAGGGCAGGTATCTCGGGGTGCTGTGGGCCTGGAGGAGATTACAGAGACAGAGTCAGGTCACATACGGATTTGAAAACATGGATGGGAATTTTAAAACCAAGATCTTGCTTGATTGGGAGCCGACATGGGCCAATGTGTACAGGAGTAATGGGAAACAGGATTTACTGTGGGTTAAGGCACAGGTTTTGGATGACCTCATGTTAATAAAGGGTGGAATCTGGAAGACCAGAAGTGCATTGGAATATTGACTCTAGAGGTGCTGAAAGCATGGATGAAGGTTTGGCAGATGATGAGCTAAGACTACATCCCAGAGTACTAATGGAGGTGGCCATGGAAATAGTGGCTGCGTTGGTTGCCATCTTCCAAAATTCTGTCGATCCTGGAACATTCCTGGCAGATCGGAGCGTGGCAAATGTAAGCCTACTGTTTAAAAAGGAGGGAGGAAGAGAACAGGGAATCACAGAATGGTGAGCCTAACATCAGCAGTAGGGGAAATACTAGCATCAATTATAAAGGATGTGATAACAGCATACTTAGAAAATACCAACAGGATTAGACTAAGTAATTATGGGCATGGAATTATGAAAGGGAAAACATTTTTGACAAGCCCACTGAAGTTGTTTGAGGATGTAACTAGCAGAATAGATAAGGGTAAACTAGTGGATGTGGTGTGTTTGGATTTTCAGAAATGTTTTCGTAAAGCCCCAAATTCGACTGGGCATCTTCCATCCTTTCCAGCTGTTTACTAAGAGAGTTTATTTCAATTAAGGTGTGAAACTTTGCTTTTAACTGTATGCTAAAATTTAACTTGGTTATGACTTGGAAGACTTGCCTGTTTTAAACATTCGTCACTTAATGCAATTGAAACTCTCATCCATGCTTTTTCAGATGCTTCCTGAGATAGTTACATTCCATGAAGGTGTGAGCCATTGTTTTAGCTTACCACATGAAACCTGTGTGTTTGCTAAGCCTGTTTGTGAGCAAGAATCTGCATTTTACAACCCTGCTCTTTGAAGCTGCTATGAAACTTTTGTGGGATCTTTCCCTGTACCCTCTCAAACCAGATAGTGCCAGACTTCCATGTTTCAAATGACACATTTTTCTGTATTTTCAAGAACACTATGAACTCAGAGGGCAGTCATCACGGGGCCACTCCAGCACAGCTGATCAAGCCGCCAACTACCCGCAACTCAGCGCAGTGACACTGGACCAGTCGCGTCCAAAGCACCTCCGAAGTTCAATGATGACCGTTCAAATCAACGGGTACAGTACCTCTTTGACTCTGGGAGCACCGAGAGCTTCGTACACCCAGATCTAGTAAGACGCTGTTCGCTCCCTATTTTCCCTACACGGCAAACTATCTCCCTCGCTTCGGGCTCCCACTCTGTTCACATCCAAGGGCGCACCGTCGCGACCCTAACGATTCAGGGCGCCAGCTACTCAAACTTCCAGCTGTACGTGCTCCCTGAACTCTGTGCCCCACTCCTACTGGGACTCGATTTCCAGTGTAACCTCAAAAGCCTCACACTCAGCTTCGGCGGGCCCGTGCCCCCACTCACTATTTGCAGCCTCGCCACACTAAAAATCGACCCCCCTCCACTCTTCGCCAATCTCACGCCGGACTGCAAACCCGTAGCCACTCACAGCAGGCGGTATAGCCTGCAGGACAGGGTGTTTATCAGAACCGAGACCCATAGGCTCCTACGTGAGGGGATTATAGAGGCCAGTAACAGTCCCTGGAGAGCTCAGGTGGTGGTCGTCAAGACCGGGGAAAAATTCCGAATGGTAGTGGACTCTAGCAAGACCATTAATCGGTTCACACTCCTCGATGCGTATCTGTAGCCACTGTAGCCACCTAAAATGGACACTGAACCAAACAAAATGGAGAATCGCTAAGACTGCAGGGAAAAACAGTTTAGCCAAGGCAAACAGCCTGCAAACACTCATTAGCATTTTGCAAGCAGCAAAACCAGTTTCTGGCCAGGTGGAAGATCTCCAACCAAAGGTGATAATGGCAGAACGTTTTACATACTAATGAGGCAGTCCAGATCTAGGCACACACAATGGCAACATTTGGGTTTGAATAAGATACTTTAAGTGGATGTCCAGACAGAGCGGCACCAGAAGTATCCACTATAGAAACCGCCCCCACCATCGAGAAAGACCCTCACATTGGAGGAATTCAAAAGATATCGATTGGAAGCGATCCAATCGATACCTGAAGGTAAAGCCCGCCCAGGAAAAGGGAAGGACATTGGGGACCCCTATAAAAATAGACCCCCACACATGGTCCTGTCTGTTGTTTCGTGCTCCGGCTTTGACCAAGACCTTGAACGTGTATCCTGACTCCAGCCGTTGAGCACCAGCCGCCGAACCGTAAGTGCCAATACGACGCTCACTACGCGAACCAAGCCCGCTAGACCCCCAGTGACCAGCACGCTTTCTGAAGGTTGCAGACCAAGACCGGGACGAAGGCCTCGCTCCCTGACCTTGCCTGTTCCTGTGTAGTTAAGTATTCTGATTGCTTAGTTTAGTCATAGCTTAGTCCCTTAGTGTGTGCATGCGTATTTATTATAATTATATAATAAATATTGATCGTTTGGAACTTACTAATCGGTGTATCGTTTTATTACTTTGAACCTGACCTTGAGATATTTTGTGAGTTGTCTATACGGCAACTGGCGACTCCTGAGCTGAAAAATACATATGCAGAGCCTAGTGGTGTTAAGCACACGGCCTTTAACAGAGGCAAGTTAATACACCCCAATAAACGCGTTTTACACCCATAGCAAAACGTGCAACATATCCCCTCCCCAGAATTGCAGACATGGTGAATCAGATCGCCCACTATAAAGTCTTTTCCACAGTGGATCTGAAGTCTGCATACCATCAGCTCCCTGTTCGCCCGGAGGACCGCCACTCCATGGCGTTTGAGGCCGACGGCCGCCTCTTCCACTTCCTCCGGGTTCCCTTTGGCGTCATTAATGGGGTCTCGGTGTTCCAATGAGCAATGGACTGACTGGTGGACCAGTATGGGCTGCGGGCCACGTTTCCGTACCTGGATAACGTCACCATCTGCGGCCACGACCAGCAGGACCACGACGCTAACCTCGATCGATTTCTCCAGACTGCCCAGAAACTCAACCTCATGTACAACACGGAGAAATGCGTTTTCCGCACGACCAGGCTAGACATCCTCGGCTATGTCGTGGAGAACGGAGTCCTGGGCCCCGACCCGGACCATATGCGCCCCCTCTTAGAACTCCCTCTCCCTCATTGCCCTAGGGCCCTCAAAAGGTGCCTGGGGTTCTTCTTGTATTACGCCCAGTGGGTCGCTCAATATGCGGACAAAGCCCGCCCACTATTTAAGGCCACACTCTTCCCTCTATTCGATGAGGCTCATCAGGCCTTCACTCGTATCAAGGAGGACATCGCCAAAGCGGCCATGCGGGCGGTGGATGAATCCATCCCCTTTCAGGTAGAGAGCGATGCCTCAGAGGTAGCTCTCGCAGCCACACTAAATCAGGCAGGGAGACCAGTCGCCTTTTTCTCCCGAACCCTCTCCGCTTCGGAACTTCAACACTCCTCGTTCGAAAAGGAAGCACAAGCCATCGTGGAAGCGATACATCACTGGAGGCACTACCTCGCAGGTAGGAGGTTCACCCTCATCACCGACCAAAGATCGGTTGCTTTTATGTTCGACAACTCTCAAAGGGGCAAGATCAAAAATGATAAGATCTTACGGTGGAGAGTCGAACTCTCCACCTTAAGTACGATATTATGTACCGATCAGGGAAGCTCAACGAGCCCCCAAATGCCCTGTCCTGCGGCACGTGCGCCAGAGTGCATAACAACCGCCTGAAAGCTATTCACGATGACCTCTGCCACCCGGGGGTCACCCGGCTCGCCCACTACATCAGGGCCCAAAACCTGCCTTTCTCCACCGAGGAGGTAAAAGCCATCACCAGGGACTGCCTGATCTGTGCGGAGTGCAAACCGCACTTCTATAGACCAGACAGGGCCCACCTGGTCAAGGCTTCTCGGCCATTTGAACGCCTCGCTACCGATTTCAAAGGGCCACTCCCCTCGACCAATAGGAATGTGTACCTCCTGAACATCATCGACAAGTTCTCTCGCTTTCCCTTTGCTATCCCGTGCCCCGATATGACCTCCCACACAATCATTAGGGCCCTGCATAGTATCTTCACCCTGTTTGGTTTCCCCAGCTACGTACACAGCGACATGGGTTCGTCCTTCATGAGCGACGAGCTGCGTCAGTATCTGCTCGACAAGGGCATTGCCTCGAGCAGGACTACCAGCTACAACCCCAGGGGGAACGGGCAGGTGGAGATGGAGAACGCGACGGTCTGGAAGACCGTCCTACTGACCCTCCGGTCCAGGAAGCTCCCGACCTCCCATTGGCAGGAAGTCCTCCCCGACGCGCTCCACGCTATTAGGTCCCTCCTATGTATGGCCACCAACCAGACCACGGGGGTTTCGCTCCCAGCATGGTTAAAGACACCGGGCCCGGTTCTCTTCCGGAAGCACGTCCGGACTCTCAAGACTGACCCACTCGTAGAGAGAGTGCTCCTACTCCATTCGAACCCACACTACGCATTTATAGAGTACCCTGGGACCTGGCACCTGCAGGATCCAACTCCGACACTACCTCCGCTGAGATACCCCTCGCACTATACCCCTCCCAACCCCCTGCGCCCGGCACCCCCATGCCTGCAGTACTGCTGCCCGTGCTCCGCGCCCCCACGCCATTGGGTTTCAGGCGCTCCCCGTCACCAGTCGAACCAGTCAGATACGAAGCTCTGACCGAATCACCCCCGGAGTCGGCCATGGTTCCCTCGCCGACCACCACCGCCCAGCCACCAGAAGAGGCTGCAACCCCGGTGCTTCGTCAATCCCAGAGGACGACTCGGCCCCCGGATCAACTTAACCTGTAATTCATAACCTATAAATCGTAAATTGTAACTTGTAATTGTAACCCGCAATCGGGAATTTGTAGACACATCACCCCCGCTGGACTCAAATTTTTTACAGGGGGTGAATGTGGTGAATCACAGTCCGTGTAATTCACACTTATTATATATGATGTACTGTGTCTATGTAAGCTCGGTATACGAGCAGTTGCGCGGCTCTGCCCATAGGGGGAGATGTAGGGGGAGATGAGGAGTTTGTACTGGGCTCCACCCTAGGCTCCGCCCATGGTTCCGCCCATGGCTCCTCCCACTAACTGGAAGTATAAAGCTTGGCAGTCTGAGCTTGCCTGCCAGTTCATCTCGTCGCAGGCAGGCCCCTTTGTAAGATTATTAAAACCACTGTTCACTGCCAACCACGTGTCATGTAAATTGATGGTCACATCACAGACCATTAAGCAGAATTGCCAGGCCGACTCCTATCCCTGTCAAAAATGTTTGCACGGATTTTCAGGTTGCAAAATTTCACAGAAGGAGCATGCGCAGTGGTCCCAACAGCACCAGAACTCGGTAGTGGGTGTTTCTGGTACTGCAAGTAGACCGACGAAAAAGAGAAGCTAGATGTCTGGGCCTGGTAAGTTGGGCCTTGTTGAACAGGGAAATATCGGGCAGCCTAGCGAGGGAATTGAAAGGAGTGGGAGAGTTGGGTTTGGTGGCTAGTCAGGGAGGCACAAAGTGGGGGGAGGTGGGTCATCATCTTGTTGACGGGGGCAGGGATGCCACCATTGTACGAAGGGCACCCCAGTGGAGTACAAGCTTCCCTGCTGAGGGGCAGAGACCCATCAGGGAGATATTGGACCTGGGATGTAAAAGCTGGGACTTGAATTGTGCTTGTACATAGCTTACTTTGACAATAAACCTTTTTGTTGAAATCTCTTACCGGACTTCTCTGTGGCCACTAAAAAAACAAGCTTAGTTTTATGTATTTAAAATGGTGGGTGTGTTGTGGACTTGAGCACCAGCCCATCCACTGCATTTTGGGGACTGGTTCAGAGGTAGGTGGGATAGCAGTGGGCTTTCCCCCCTTTTATTTTATATGCCCCCCCTCACCAAAAACCCACCAGGGCCCGCTGTCAGTGATTCTCGGCTTTGTCTGGGTTTTGGAAATGCAGGGAGGAGAACTGTACATAATGATTTCAATTGGTAATCACTAAACTGGTGAGAATGTTCACTCTTACATTGTCAAGCTTATTGCGAAAACTCTTTAAAAAAACTATGTTTGTTGCCTGATGTGCAACTGGGTTTTAATGGTGTTGTAAATCCATAATTACTACTAAACAGCCTTACTGTCCCTGGAAAAATAATTTTATATTTCTGTAATTATCCAATTCCTCTACTAAATTCCACTTCTTTAAAATCAGAGAGGTAAACATTTTTTATTTTCTACTTTAATTGCATATGTATGCTCCAAATATTTATTTTGTTAATGGCAAAATTTAAAATAAAAAAAATGAAGGGATTTGGTGTTTTTTAACTTCCTGACCTGCTGTCGGTGAGTATTCTTCAATGTGATTGGATGCTTATCCTTCTTGATGACATCACTGCTGCTGGACACCTGGAGATCTTCCTGACTTGGCGCCAGAAACTAATTGATATCAAGAAAGGGAGAAATGTACACCACAGGGATTGCTAGGTTTTTATGGGTAGCTTTCTTTGAGTTCAGTGGCTTCACCAAAACGCAGCCCAATATTTTATTCTTTGAGATTCCAGCTCACTAGCTTGGATTGGGCTCTTTTAGTGGATCCCACATGAAGGGACCAGATTATATTCATATTGACCAATTATTTCAACTGAATATGAAATTCATATATATATGATCATGTACGGGCAGATCTAGTTGGATATTAGGCAGGTCTTCATTTCCAAGAGAATAGTGATATGCTAATGTATAACATTTACCTGGCTTACAGAATTAACCTTCGCCAACTGGGTTTACAAGGCTTTGGAAAAGCTAGCACCCCCATAAAGGAGGCAACAAAACTTTGAGGAAAATAAAAGTGCCCTCACGGCACCGATTGTGGAAAAGGAGGCGAAGGAGGGCTTCCTCCCCGCTCAGAAACCTGCCTGCCACTGGGAATGGGGATCGGACACCCCTCCTCCATCCCCCCACTCCCAAATCTGGACCTTCCGCCTACACACTAGCTCAACTGTAATCTTTATTAGTGTCACAAGTAGGCTTACATTAACACGGTAATCAAGTTACTGTGAAAATCTCCCAGCCAGGTAGATTGGCCATGATAAATTGCCCTTAGTGTCCAAAATTGCCCTTAGTGTTGGGTGGGGTTACTGGGTTATGGGGTTATGGGGATAGGGTGGGGGTGTTGACCTTGGGTAGGGTGCTCTTTCCAAGAGCCGGTGCAGACTCAATGGGCCGAATGGCCTCCTTCTGCACTGTAAATTCTATGATATCTATGATACCACATTCTGCCTGTCCGGGTACACAGAGGGAGAATTCAGAATGTCCAATTCACCTAACAAGCACGTCTTTCGGGACTTCTGGGAGGAAACCGGAGCATCCGGAGGAAACCCATGCAGACACGGGGAGAATGTGCAGACTCCGCACCGACAGTGACCCAAGCCGGGAATCGGACCTGGGACCTGGGCGCTGTGAAGCAACAATGCTAACCACTGTGCTACCGTGCCGCCCACAATAGGTTCCTTACCTGCTCTTACAGCTTCTCTGAAGTGCTCCCTGCCCAACAGGCAGCCAAGCCTGCCAATAACCTGTTGGAAGAAGAGGATGCATACTGTGGAGTTAACTAAATTCCTGTGCACCCTATCCCCTCCGCAGCCAGTAATTGAGTTCCTTTCTTCACAGCTCCTGCCTGACTAGCTGGTATTACCAGAATTTTCTATATTTATTTTGAGATTTCCAATATTTTGCTTTGATGTTAATGGAGGTGTGAGCTGGTTCATTTCAAATTTGCGGCTGACAAATGATGTCTTATGAAAGTGTGAAACATTTTCCTGCTAATGTTGGCAGCTGTGATCTCCAGGCAACAATATCCCCCCCCCGAGATTCTGTAACCTAATGCCTCTTCAACTCTTCGCTGCCCTCATTGCTTTCTGGTTTCTCTGTTTCAACACATTATGATAATTTCTAATTATTGCTTCAATCAATGATTATTTCCCTGTGATTATTCTAATTATATCATTCTTCATGCAGTAACATGACAAATGACTTGCTCAAAGTGGGCCAAAATATTTACAGCAAAATCACTGTACAAACACTCCAGAATTATTTAATGAGCAATTCAATAGTGTAGCGAATGGGATTGCCACACTGATAATGTTAACCAGCAAATTCAGTTAGCAACCACTCTTCTCTAAAGATGTCTAATCCACAGGATTTTCTGAAGAACAACGTAAGGAGGACTTTAAATGGTGAACGATGTGTTGTTTGTTTGTGAAAGGTTTTTAAATGTAAACCCCAATGTGACCACAATACAAAGGAAAAGCACTGTCAATTTTACATGGTCCGCTGGTCCTCTTGTGAGGGATTTTGGATTCCATGTCACAGGGCCTAGCTCCAGTCCAAGCCCCTGGTGTTTCAATAGTTCTGTTCTGCCCAGTCCAAAGACTTGGTGTTTCAATAGTTCTGTTCTGCATTCTGAACCAACGGGCTGGGTGCTTGCAACGTTGGAAGAAATTACCCAATTAATGCCCCTTAGAAAAGGAAATCTGCCACCCTTACCTGGTCTGGCCTACATGTGACTCCAGATCCGCAGCAATATGGTTGACTCTTAACTGCCCCCTCAAGAGCAAGTAGGGATGGGCAATAAATGCTGGCACAGTTGCGATGCCCACTTCCCATGAACGAACTAACAAAAAAAAAAATCAAGCGGGATGCTTTGTCCTGGATGGTGGCGTGCTTCATGAATGTTGGAGCTGCACTCATCCAGGCAAATATTCCATTACCCTCCTGACTTGTGCCTTGTAGATGGTGGACAGACTCTGGGGGGTCAGGAGGTGAGTTACTCGCCATTGGATTCCGAGCCTTTGACCTACCCTGGTAGCCACAGTATTAATGTGACTAGTCCAGTTCAGTTTCTGATCAATGGTAACTCCCCGGATGTTTATTGTTGGGGATTTAGCGATGGTAATGCCATTGAATGTATAGTAAATTGACAGGAAATCATAGGACCTGAGAGTGTCCCAGCATATTTGCCCTATAACATATCTCCAGAAATGTGTCCAGGAGCCATGCAAGTCGACTAACATCACACATTAGTTTTCAGGCACAGACTTCAGCTCATTTTGTGTGCAGAAAGGTATGAACATGTGAAGTGAGAGGCCAGCAAAACCTTTTATTTGGTGTTGACTCACAGAGGAATGCTGGCCAAGCAATGAGGTGAACTCCCTTCTCTTCTTTAAGTAGTGCCAGGCAGATATCTTGGTTAAACACCGTTCTACTGGGTGATATAGATATGCATAAAAATTACCTTTAGTTGAGCTACATTAAAATGATTTTCCCTAAATTTCTTTCAACTCAGTTCAGATAGTTTGAAGTCCCTTTGTTGAGTGTCATTTAAAAAAAAATGTATTATGGCTTTGAGCTTGATCTGAAGAGTCACCCTTGAACTTTCCCATCATCTTGGACCTTGTCACTTTCCAACTCGATATACCTTTCCTTCCCTTGGAGCTCACACCTGTTACCATGACCATGGCCACCTTGACCTTGCCCCTCTCCTCTCGTTTCTTGTCCCCCTCCATGACCCACCTAATGCCATCTACACCTGCCAGACTCGCCCTGATCCTCCCACCCCACTGTATTCTACTGTCCCCTTTCAATGCCACTGTTCCCTATCACTATCAATGGTCATAGCCCCATACCCCCCACCCCCTAACTTCCCTGGACACTCTACTACGCCCACAAACTTTCACCCCCCTTCTACCCCCTTCTACCCTCCCACTCTGTTTCCACCCTTCCTCCCCCTTCCCTTGCATACCATCTCAAGCCTTGCCGCAACTTTAGCTCCTGGCATCAGAGGGTGGTCTGCAAGAATAGGCTGACTGCCCAGGAAGTCCAGGAAATATACTCCCTCTGTACAGCTGATGTGCAGTTGTGAAACAGAAGCTTCTAAATTCCCATTGGTGGGAAACTTAATTTGGAAGGAGAACAAGGCCTTTTAATGAGCTTTCAGAAAATGCCAATGGGGTTTCCAGCATAGATCAACAGGAGCCTTGACCTGCCTTCAAGCGGCCACGGAGGAATATAATACCAAATGAATTTACTGCCGTCAGCAAAAAATATCTTGTTTCCGCCAAAACTTGCCTCCCCCCCCATGATTCCTGCTGTTGGCATGTGTGGAAAATTGTACCCGTGGAGAGGTTTAGGAAAGGAATTCCAGACTTTAGGGCTGAGGCAACTAAAGATACGATCACCAATTAAAATCAGTGAAGCATAATAGCCAAAATTGGATGAAAGCAGATATCCCTGAGGGTGGCAGAGCAGATGGAGGTTCTAGAGATAAGGAGGGGGTGAGACCATGCAGTGATTTCAAAGCAAGGGAAAGTCAAGGCATAGTTAAACCGGGAGCCAAAATAATGACCAGCTATACACTATTGCCCAACATTAAAATGACCCCAAATATTTACAGATTTCCCCCTTTTAAATTTCAGGAGTTTAAATTAATCTAAAATTGTGCAGTGAAGGTTAACAAGGGCTGCCCCATCCACTCACATAACTGGTTGGTAGTTTGATCTAAAAGCAGGTGGGGGGGAGTCAACTCAGGCCAATTTAAAAGAGCAACTTCCAGTGAGCCAGAGAAGAGACAGCAAAGAGTGAGACACAGCAAAGAGTGAGACACAGCAAAGAGTGAGTTTGGGAATTCGAAGCTGGATGGAGAGGAGGTGTTTTTTTAACCCTGGTAAGTGACTGGTAAGTAGTTTTTCATTTCATTGTCTGATTTATTTATTTTTTTCCTTCGTTTTTTGGAATTGTATTTGTGTCGGTTAACCTAAGGTTTAAGACATGGCAGGAGATCCCAGACCCGTGTCATGCTCCTTGTGTGCGATGTGGGAGCTCAGGGACACGTCCACTGTCCCTGCCTCCTTCACGTGCAAGAAGTGTGTCCAGTTGCAGCTCCTGTTAGACCGCTTGACGGCTCTGGAGCTGCGGATGGACTCACTTTGGAGCATCCACGATGCTGAGGAGGTCGTGGATAGCACGTTTAGCGAGTTGGTCACACCGCAGGTGAAAGTTACTGAGGGAGATAGAAAATGGGTGACCAAAAGATAGAGCAAGAGTAGGAAGGCAGTGCAGGTGTTCCCTGCGGTCATCTCCCTGCAAAACAGATATACAGCTTTGGATAATGTTGAGGGAGATGGCTCACCAGGGGAAGGCAGCAGCAGCAAGGTTCATGGCACTGTGGCTGGCTCTGCTGCGCAGCAGGGCAAGAAGAAGAATGGCAGGGCTATAGTGATATGGGACTCAATTGTAAGGGGAATAGACAGGCGGTTCTGCGGACGCAATCGAGACTCCAGGATGGTATGTTGCCTCCCTGGTGCAAGGGTCAAGGATGTCTCGGAGCAGCTTCAAGGGGGAGGGAAGGTGAACAGCCAGCTGTTGTGGTGCACATAGGCACCAACAATATAGGTAAAAAACGGGACGAGGTCCTACAAGCTGAGTTCAGGGAGTTAGGAGTTAAACTAAAAAGTAGGACCTCAAAGGTAGCAATCTCAGGATTGCTACCAGTGCCACGAGCTAGTCAGAGTAGGAATGTCAGGATAGATAGGATGAATGTGTGGCTCGAGAGATGGTGCAAGAGGGAGGTATTCAAACCCCTGGGGCACTGGAACCGGTTCTGGGGGAGGTGGGACCAGTACAAACCGGACGGTCTGCACCTGGGAAGGACTGGAACCGATGTGTTTGCTAGAGCTGTTGGGGAGGGTTTAAACTAATGTGGCAGGGGGATGGGAACCAATGCAGGAAGTCGAAGGTAGTAAAACAGGGACAGAAACAAAAGGCATTAAGGGGGAAAGTGTAAGGCAGAGAAGACATAGTCAAAAATCAAAACGGGTGACAGTACAAGGTACAGTGACTGAGGGGAGCTCAGTGAATAGGCCCAGTAATACTAAAAGGAATAAAACGGGAAGTAAAAACATAAATGGTAAGCAACGCGGCAATTTGTTACATGAAGATATGGGTTCAATGACAAGGAAAATTAGGAGAAAAGTTAAGAGGAAATATAACTTAGGAGAGGTTACTAATCGAGATGTTAAGATTCCAAAAGTCGCCACATTCCAGCGCCTGTTTGGGGAGGCTGTTACGGGAAGTGTACATAAGTGTACTTTACCTGAATGCTCGTAGTATTCAGAATAAGGTGAATGAGTTGATGGTGCAAATCATCGTGAATGACTATGATTTAGTGGCCATTACTGAAACATGGTTAAAGGATGGTCACAACTGGGAGTTAAATATCCGTGGGTATCAAACTATTCGGAAGGACAGAGTGGATGGCAAGGGAGGTGGTGTAGCTCTGTTATTTAAGGATGACATCCGGGCAATAATAAGGGATGACATCGGTGCTATGGAGGATAATGTTGAATCCATTTGGGTGGTGGCAATAGTAAGGCAAAAAAGTCACTGATAGGAGTAGTCTATAGCCCACCAAATAGTAACATTATGGTGGGGCAGGCAATAAACAAAGAAATAACTGATGCATGTAGAAATGGTACAGCAGTTATCATGGGGGATTTTATTCTACATGTCGATTGGTTTAACCAGGTCGGTCAAGGCAGCCTTGAGGAGGAGTTTATAGAATGTATCCGCGATAGTTTCCCAGACCAGTACGTAATGGAACCTACGAGGGAACAAGCGGTCCTAGATCTGGTCCTGTGTGATGAGACAGGATTGATTAATAATCTCATAGTTAGGGATCCTCTCGGAAGGAGCGATCAGAATATGGTGAACTTAAAATACAAATGGAGGTGAGAAGGTAAAATTAAAAACACTAGTGTTTTGTGTTTAAACAAAGGAGATTACAATGGGATGAGAGAAGAACTAGCTAAGGTAGACTGGGAGCAAAGACTTCATGGTGAAACAGTTGAGGAACAGTGGAGAACCTTCCAAGCGGTTTTTCACAGTGCTCAGCAAAGGTTTATACCAACAAAAAGGAAGGACGGTAGAAAGAGGGAAATTCGACCGTGGATATCTAAGGAAATAAGGGAGAGTATCAAATTGAAGGAAAAAGCATTCAAAGTGGCAAAGATTAGTGGGAGACTAGAGGACTGGGAAATCTTTAGGGGGCAACAGAAAGCTATTAAAAAATCTATAAAGAAGAGTAAGATAGATTCTGGGAGTAAACTTGCTCAGAATATAAAAACAGATAGTAAATTTTTATACAAATATATAAAACAAAAAAGAGTGGCTAAGGTAAATATTGGTCCTTTAGAGGATGAGAAGGGAGTTTTAATAATGGGAGATGAGGAAATGGCTGAGGAACTGAACAGGTTTTTTGAGTCGGTCTTCACAGTGGAAGACACAAATAACATACCAGTGACTGATAGAAATGAGGCTATGACAGGTGAGGACCTTGAGATGATTGTTATCACTAAGGAGGTAGTGATGGGCAAGCTAATGGGGCTAAAGGTAGGCAAGTCTCCTGGCCCTGATGGAATGCATCCCAGAGTGCTGAAAGAGATGGCTAGGGAAATTGCAAATGCACTAGTGATAATTTACCAAAATTCACTGGACTCTGGGGTGGTCCTGGTGGATTGGAAATTAGCAAACGTGACACCACTGTTTAAAAAGGAGGTAGGCAGAAAGCAAGTAATTATAGGCCAGTGAGCTTAACTTCGGTACTAGGGAAGATGCTGGAATCTATTATCAAATAAGAAATAGCGAAGCATCTGGATGGAAATTGTCCCATTGGGCAGACGCAGCATGGGTTCATAATGGGTTCATTCCTAAATAATTTAGTGGAATTATTTGAGGACATTACCAGTGTGGTAGATAACAGGGAGCCAATGGGTGTGGTATATCTGAATTTCCAGAAAGCCTTTGACAAGGTGCCACACAAAAGGTTGCTGCATAAGATAAAGATGCATGGCATTAAGGGTAAAGTAGTAACGTGGATAGAGGATTGGTTAATTCATAGAAAGCAAAGAGTGGCGATTAATGGGTGTTTCTCTGGTTGGCAATCAGTAGCTAGTGGTGTCCATCTGGGATCCGTGTTGGGCCCACAATTGTTCACAATTTACATAGATGATTTGGAGTTGGGGACCAAGTGCAATGTGTCCAAGTTTGCAGACGGCACTAAGATGAGTGGTAAAGCAAAAAGTGCAGAGGATACTGAAGTCTGCAGAAGGATTTGGATAGGTTAAGTGAATGGGCTCGGGTCTGGCAGATGGAATACGATGTTGACAAATGTGAGTTTATCCATTTTGGAAGGAATAACAGCAAAAGGGATTATTATTTAAATGGCAAAATATTAAAACATGCTGATGTGCAGAGAGACCTAGGTGCGCTCGTGCATGAGTTACAGAAAGTTGGTTTACAGATGCAACAGGTGATTAAGAAGGCAAATGGAGTTTTGTCCTTCACTGCTAGAGGGATGGATTTTAAGACTAGGGAGGTTATGTTGCAATTGTATAAGGTGATAGTGAGGCCACACCTGGAGTATTGCGTTCAGTTTTGGTCTCCTTACCTGAGAAAGGACGTACTGGCACTGGAGGGTGTGCAGAGGAGATTCACTCGGTTAATCCCAGAGTTGAAGGGGTTGGATTACGAGGTGAGGTTGAGTAGACTGGGACTGTACTCATTGGAATTTAGAAGGATGCAGGGGGATCTTATAGAAACATATAAATTTATGAAGGGACTAGATAGGATAGATGCGGGCAGGTTGTTTCCACTGGTGGGTGAAAGCAGAACCAGGGGGCATAGCCCCAAAATAAGGGGAAATAGATTTAGGACTGAGTTCAGGAGGAACCTCTTCACCCAAAGGGTTGTGAATCTATGGAATTCCTTGCCCAATGAAGCAGTTGAGGCTCCTTCATTAAATGTTTTTAATGTAAAGATAGATAGTTTTTTTTGAAGAATAAAGGGATTAAGGGTTATGGTGTTCTGGCTGGAAAGTGGACCTGAGTCCATAAAAGATCAGCCATGATCTCATTGAATGGCGGAGCAGGCTCGAGGGGCCAGATGGCCTACTCCTGCTCCTATTCTTATTCATAGATTTTACAATGCAGAAGGAGGCCATTCGGCCCATCGAGTCTGCACCGGCTCTTGGAAAGAGCACCCCATCCAAGGTCAACACCTCCACCCCATCCCATAACCCAGGAACCTCACCCAACACTAAGAGCAATTCTGGACACTAAGGGAAATTTTGGACACTATGGGCAATTTATCATGGCCAATCCACCTAACCTGCACATCTTTGGACTGTGGGAGGAAACCGGAGCACCCGGAGGAAACCCATGCACACACGGGGAGGATGTGCAGACTCCGCAGACAGTGACCCAAGCCGGGAATCGAACCTGGGACCCTGGAGCTGCAAAGCGATTGTGCTATCCACAATGCTACCGTGCTGCCCGATGTTCTTATGTCCCTGTGTGAACTGCAGTGAGACTGTACTAACCTATTCTACCATAGTAAAACTTTGAATCCCATTAGCCTAAGATGAAACTAGGTCACAAAGTTGAATGACGCCACTCGACCAACCATACAGATGCCCTTAAGCATTCTGTTTACTTTGTGTAAGTATTTGTAATTCAGATCCTGCCCCTGAACAAACTTGGTGCTTAATCATACTCACAGCTCACTGAAAAATTAATAAAGCAGGTTTAGAAAGCTGAGACAGCAGACCCTGCCAGGAGTAAGTGCAGCCACAAATGCACTGTTACTTTTACTTTGAAGTGAAATATAATTGCCGGGATACTCCAATGCCAACCATGGTGCCTGTTAAGACGTTCGCTGCTGTTATGCATCAGAATCTATCACATGTTCCGCCTATGCACACCCATAATAATTGTCGTGGAGTTCCAACTTCCGATGGGAAGAGTTGCACTGTCTGGTTTGCTCTCTGGAAATTACTTTTTAAGAATTCTTTCATGGATGTGGTCCTAACTGGCAAAGCCAGCACTTGTTACCTATCCTTAATTGCCATTGAACTGACTGGTTTGCTCGACAGATAAAAGTCAACCACATTGCTGTGGATCCAGAGTCACATGTAGGCCAGATCAGATAAAGACAGCAGATTTCCTTCTGTATTAGTGAACGAGGTGGGTTTTTTGAGACTATCGTTGATAGCGTCATGGTTACTCATTCTGAGCTTAACTTTATAGTACATTCTACCGGGTTGCTGCTGGAATGGCCAGGAAATGAAATGAAAATGAAAATCGCTTATTGTCACGAGTAGACTTGAATGAAGTTACTGTGAAAAGCCCCTAGTCGCCACATTCCGGCGCCTGTTCGGGGAGGCTGTTACGGGAATCGAACCGTGCTGCTGGCCTGCTTGGTCTGCTTTCAAAGCCAGCGATTTAGCCCAGTGTGCTAAAGGAGCTGTGAAGGAGCTGGTGTGGGCCGGTGGGGTAGAGGAGCGGCGTTATCGCCATGCGGAACGGGTCGGGCGGGGCGAGCTGGCCTGGGGTGAGCAGTCGATAAGCTATGGCTAGCCGGCGGGGGAGGGGGGTGGGTTGCCCTCTGATCCGGCTGATTACCTGGAACGTTAGGGGGCTGAATGGGCCGGTTAAGAGAACTAGGGTATTTTCTCATCTGAAGGGGCTGAAGGCGGACGTGGCTATGCTCCAGGAGACCCACTTGAAGGTGGCGGACCAGGTTCGTCTGAGGAAGGGGTGGGTGGGGCAGGTTTTTCACTCAGGATTGGACGTGAAGAACCGGGGGATGGCGATTCTGGTGGGGAAGAGGGTGGCGTTCGAGGCGGCTGAGGTGGTGTCGGACAAGGAGGGCAGATATATTATGGTGAAGGGTAGGCTGCAGGGAGAGAAGGTGGTGCTGGTGAACGTATATGCCCCGAATTGGGATGATGCTGGCTTCATGAGGCGCTTGTTGGGCCGCATTCCGGACCTGGAGGCAGGGGGCCTGATCATGGGGGGAGACTCTAACACAGTGCTGGATCCCCCACTGGACCGGTCCAGTTCAAGGACGGGTAGGAGACCGGCGGCGGCCAAAGTGCTGAGGGGGTTTATGGACCAGATGGGAGGGGTGGATCCCTGGAGGTTTGGGAGGCCGAGAGCGCGGGAGTATTCCTTTTTCTCCCATGTCCATAGGGTTTATTCCCGAATAGATTTTTTCGTCCTGAGCAGGGGATTGATCCCGAAGGTGCAGGATGCCGAGTATTTGGCCATAGCAATTTCAGACCATGCTCCGCACTGGGTTGATCTGGAGATGGGGGAGGCGCGGGACCAGCGTCCGCTCTGGCGCCTGGATGTGGGGATGCTGGCTGATGAGGAGGTGTGTAAGAGGGTCTCCATCCGGGCCCACAGGGAAAGGAGGGAGAGGAAGGAGAGGGAGAGACTGGTGAGGGAGCTCCTGGATGTGGACAGGAGATATGCGGAGACACCGGAGGAGGGGTTGCTGGGGTAACGGCGTAGTTTGCAGGCCAAATTTGACTTGTTGACCACCAGAAAGGCGGAGACACAGTGGAGGAGGGCGCAGGGCGCGGTATATGAGTATGGGGAGAAGGCGAGCAGGATGTTGGCGCATCAGCTCCGTAGGCGGGATGCGGCTAGGGAAATTGGTGGAGTGACGGATAAGGGTGGGAATGTAGTGCAGAAGGGGGCAGAAGTAAATGGGGTCTTTAGGGACTTCTACGAGGAACTGTACCGGTCGGAACCTCCGATGGGGAGAGGGGGGATGGAGAGCTTCATGAACAGGCTACGGTTCCCAAGGGTTCAAGAGGAGCTGGAAGAGGGGCTGGGGGCGCCGATAGAGTTGGAGGAGCTAGTCAAGGGGATTGGACAAATGCAGTCAGGTAAGGCGCCGGGGCCGGATGGGTTCCCGGTGGAATTTTATAAAAAGTATGCGGATCTGGTGGGCCCCCTATTGGTGCGAGCCTTCAATGAGGCATGGGAGGGGGGGCTTTGCCCCCGACGATGTCGAGGGCACTGATCTCTCTGATCCTGAAGCGGGATAAGGACCCCTTGCAGTGTGGATCTTACAGGCCTATCTCGCTCCTCAATGTTGACGCTAAGTTGCTGGCGAAGATCCTGGCCACCAGGATAGAGGACTGTGTGCCAGGGGTGATACACGAGGATCAGACAGGATTTGTCAAGGGACGGCAGCTCAACACGAATGTGCGGAGACTGCTAAATGTTATCATGATGCCGGCAGTGGAGGGGAGGCGGAGATAGTGGTGGCGCTGGATGCAGAGAAAGCGTTTGATAGAGTTGAGTGGGGGTACCTGTGGGAGGTGCTGGAGAGGTTTGGATTTGGGGAGGGGTTCATCAAATGGGTGAGGCTGCTCTACGCGGCTCCGATGGCGAGTGTAGTTACAAATGGAAGGAGATCGGAGTACTTTAGGCTCTACCGTGGGACCAGGCAGGGGTGTCCCCGTCCCCCTTGCTCTTTGCACTGGCGATTGAACCTCTGGCTATGGCGTTGAGGGAGTCAGGGAGATGGAGGGGCTTGGTGCGGGGTGGGGAGGAACATCGGGTATCGCTGTATGCGGACGACCTGCTGTTGTATGTGGCGGACCCAGAAGGGGGAATGCCGGGGGTGATGGAGCTGTTAGCGGAATTTGGGGGCTTCTCGGGCTATAAGTTAAATTTAGGCAAGAGCGAGGTATTTGTAGTACACCCGGGTGATCAGGAGGAGGGAATTGGGAGGCTCCCGTTTAAGAGGGCAGTGAAGAGTTTCAGATACCTGGGGGTGCAGGTGGCCAGGAGTTGGGGGACTCTCCATAAGCTTAATTTTACCAGGCTGGTGGAGCAGATGGAGGAGGAATCCACACAGTCACCCAAATCTGGAATTGAACCGGGTCCCTGGCATTGTGAGGCAGCAATAAAAAGTTGGTATAGTGGATAGAAATAGGGTGGTAGGGTGGATAGAAATAATTTCTTCTCATTGAAGAGGCCGGAACAAGAGGGGGAATAACCTGAACATTAGAGCTAGGTCATTCACAGGGTGATGTCAGAGAACACTTTTTCCACGCAAAGATTAGTGGACATCTCGAACTCTCTCCCCCTGAAAGCTGCGGGCTTGGTAGTTAGCTTTCTGTTAGGAAATTGTACTAAAGCTGGCTCGATGGTGTTCAGATGCTGATCAGCCATGATCTAGACTAATGGTGGAGTAGGCTGGAGTGACTTCATGGCCTGCTCATCTTCCCACGTTTCCAAATAATGCCTGCAATTGGTGCCTATTTTAGAACCAAGTGTTGTAGCTGTCGCTCCCAGGTTACTATTACACCTGAGGTTGGCAAATGCAAAGTGACAATAAAAGCCTTCAGGGATGTTTCTTTCTCTGCTGAATTTCATGGTCCAGTCCTTGCCGCAGGTTTGACAGCTGCACGGAGCTCCAAACACTCATCCGTTGTGTACGTCAAGTAGTATGAGGCAGCTGACAGTGAATCACAAGGCAGTCTGATCATTTCAAGCAACATTGCAGCAGTTTCGAAATGCCACTATACACTTCAAACCCATTGCCAGTATTGTGTTACTCTTTATAGTTTAAGGCATTGCTTTGAAACTGTGTTATTGATAAAATAACGTGCATGGTGTAGAGTTGGCTTGGTAACTTTAGCAAATGCAATAATTGAAGACCACCAGTTAGCTAACTAACAATAACGGGTTTGTTATAAATTCAAACTATTTCCGGAGCACTAAATCGATGTCTTCATTCTCAGCATCAGAATCACAAGTAGCTGCAAAAGCCCAGGCTCTGCACTCAGATCCCCACACTCGTCCCCCATTGAGCGATTAGGTCACATGACCCTTCCGCTGCATGCCTCCTTAAAGGGGCTCGCTACTACATCCCTCCCCCTTAAAGTCCCTGGTTACATAAAACATTGATAACTTATACAACTTCCATAACTTTAACAATAATTGAACTATTTTTAACACAGTTTACCAGAAACTCAGTCTGTCAGGGGGCTTTCTCTTTCTCCGGGATTGACGTAGCTCAACTGGGTGAGGCTCTCCAGTAGAGGCAGCTTCATAGAACAGTACAGCACAGAACAGGCCCTTCGGCCCTCAATGTTGTGCCGAGCCATGATCACCCTACTCAAACCCACGTATCCACCCTATACCCGTAACCCAACAACCCCCCCCTTAACCTTACTTTTATTAGGACACTACGGGCAATTTAGCATGGCCAATCCACCTAACCCGCACATCTTTTGGACTGTGGGAGGAAACCGGAGCACCCGGAGGAAACCCACGCACACAGGGGGAGGACGTGCAGACTCCACACAGACAGTGACCCAGCCGGGAATCGAACCTGGGACCCTGGAGCTGTGAAGCATTTATGCTAACCACCATGCTACCCTTAAAGCTGAGTTGAGTATGGTTGCCATTACAAAAGAGATGGTGCTAAAAAAGCTAAAAGGTCTTAAAATTGACAAATCTCCTGGCCCCGATGGGCTACACCCTAGAGTTCAGAGGGAGGTGGCTGAAGAAATAGCGGAAGCGTTGGTTGAGATCTTTCAAAAATCACTGGAGTCAGGGAAAGTCCCGGACGACTGGAAGATCGCTGTTGTAACCCCCTTGTTCAAGAAAGGATCAAGACGAAAGATGGAAAATTATAGGCCAATTAGCCTAACCTCGGTTGTTGGTAAAATTCTAGAATCGATCGTTAAGGATGAGATTTCTAAATTCTTGGAAGAGCAGGGTCGGATTAGAACAAGTCAACATGGATTTAGTAAGGGGAGGTCGTGCCTGACAAACCTGTTAGAATTCTTTGAGGAGGTGACAAGTAGGTTAGACCAGGGAAACCCAGTGGATGTGGTCTATCTGGATTTCCAAAAGGCCTTTGATAAGGTGCCACACAGGAGGCCGCTGAGTAAGGTGAGGGCCCATGGTGTTCGAGGTGAGCTACTGGCATGGGTTGAGGATTGGCTGTCTGACAGAAGGCAGAGAGTTGGGATAAAAGGTTCTTTTTCGGAATGGCAGCCAGTGACCAGCGGTGTCCCACAGGGTTCAGTGTTGGGGCCGCAGCTGTTCACCATATATATTAATGATCTGGATGAAGGGACTGGGGGCATTCTAGCAAAGTTTGCCGATGATACGAAGTTAGGTGGTCAGGCAGGTAGTGCTGAGGAAGTGGGGAGGCTGCAGAAGGATCTAGACAGTTTGGGAGAGTGGTGCAGGAAATGGCTGATGCAATTCAACGTGAGAAAATGTGAGGTCTTGCACTTTGGAAAAAAGAATCCAAGCATAGACTACTTTCTAAACGGTGAGAAAATTCATAATGCCAAAGTACAAAGGGATCTGGGAGTGCTAGTCGAGGATTCCCTAAAGGTAAACATGCAGGTTGAATCTGTGATTAAGAAAGCGAATGCAATGTTGTCATTTATCTCAAGAGGGTTGGAATATAAAAGCAGCGATGTGCTACTGAGCCTTTATAAGGCTCTGGTTAGGCCCCATTTGGAGTACTGTGTCCAGTTTTGGGCCCCACATCTCAGGAAGGACATACTGGCACTGGAGCGTGTCCAGCAGAGATTCACACGGATGATCCCTGGAATGGCGGGTCTAACATATGATGAACGGCTGAGGATCCTGGGATTGTATTCATTGGAGTTTAGAAGGTTAAGGGGAGATCTAATAGAAACTTACAAGATAATACATGGCTTAGAAAGGGTGGACGCAAAGAAACTGTTTCCGTTAGGCGAGGAGACGAGGACCCGTGGGCACAGCCTTAGAATTAGAGGGGGTAAATTCAGAACAGAAATGCGGAGATATTTCTTCAGCCAGAGAGTGGTGGGCCTGTGGAATTCATTGCCGCGGAGTGCAGTGGAGGCCGGGACGCTAAATGGCTTCAAGGCAGAGATAGATAAATTCTTGATGTCGCGAGGAATTAAGGGCTACGGGGAGAATGCTGGTAGGTGGAGTTGAAATGCCCATCAACCATGATTGAATGGCGGAGTGGACTCGATGGGCCGAATGGTCTTACTTCCACTCCTATGTCTTATGGTCTTATGGTCTTACCCTGCTGCCCCCAGCTTCGGTTGGACTTGCTTCACTGAACCTCCCTCTTGGCAGCAGCACATCACTTTCCACTATTTTCCCGCTTCACTGGGAGCAGCACTTGGCCTTGCCAATGGCTGAGGTCCTTGAACAAACAACAACACTACTTGCTGGCACAACGGAATCGGGCAGTATCACTGCTCCTTGGAAGGGCCCCGGTCTTCACAAGTGTGTTATTCTGAGTTCATTCAAAAACGTGTCCTGCACTTTCACTTCATAGGAAAGTGGTCCTGGCTTAGCTGCCACAACGCCTGGGACCTAACTTGGTCCACTTCCAAAATTCTTTACAAAAACTGAATTATCTATCTCTAATTCTCTTTCCACATTTGCCCGAAACGTGGTTCCTTTTCAGGCTAGTCTGCCTCGATCTTTCCTGCCGGATACATTTCATTCCGTACTTGTGAATGCCGTTTCATTGTCCGAGACAAATACTTCTGATACGTCGAGAGTGGTGAAACATTGGCACAGTTTCTCAACTGTGGCGTATGAAGTTGTGTCCTTCATTTCAAATACCTTCATCCATTTTGAATGGGCATCTACCAGCAAAGGGAACATAATGTCCATGAATCGGCCAACATATCAATGTGAACTCACATTCGCGGTCGACCCAGCCATTCCCAGGGGTGCAAGGGAGCTGCAGCTGGCCAATTCTAGTATAACTAGCATTAGTTGCATTGTTTCACAATCCTTTCCATATCTGCGTCGATGTCATTCCACCAAATATAGCTTCACGCTAGAATTTTCACCATGGACTCGTCCAAATAGGCGCTATGCAATTCTTAAAGCAGTGATTCCCTTCCTGGTGTGGAGACAACCGCTCTCATTTCCCAAAGGATGACACCATCCTCTCATCTAAGCTCATCTTTCCTGAGCGGATAAGGCCTAACTTACTCCCAAGCTTTCTTATTCCGCTATCCATGCAATATCATGGGCTGGATTCTCCATTGGCGGGATCCTCCGCTTCTCCAGCAGCGCACTCAAACCCGCGGATTTCCCGATGTGTGGAGGTGTCCACAATGGGAAACTAGATTGTCCGCCTGGCGGGACGGAGAATCCCGCTGCTGGCGGGGTAGCGCCATACCAGAAAACGGGTGTGGTGGGTCAGAGAATCCGACCCCAAATGTTTAACATTCAATAACAATGGGTCTCCATAAGTTCAGTACTCAATTTGCTGCACTGTAACAAGTAAGGAGTTCAGAAAGTTTAAGGTCATTACAATCTCTTGTGACACTAGAGGGGTTGGCGTGCTTTCTGGTAACAGCAGGTGCATTGGTTTTGTAAGCCCCTGGCCGATGTTCAAAGGTACATTCATAGGCCGGTGAGAATAGATCCCAACATTGTATCTGAGCAGAAGCAATTGGTGGAATCACTTTGTCCTCCCTGAAGAGCCTTTAAAGTGGCTTGTGGTCTGTGATGATAGTAACATGACTCCTGTGTATGTATTGATGAAACTTCTTGATGCCGTGGATAATAGCCAGTGCTTCTTTTTCTATTTGGGAGTATTTCTGCATTTGCTAGGGTTTTTGATACGTACCCGTCTTCCATTGTACAGGATAACACGGCCCCTACCCCATGTAATGATGCACCGTATGTAAGTACTATCGTTTGAGAGGGGTTGAAATTTACCAATAAACATGAAGACTGACATGCCTGCTTAACTTGGCTTTCAAGCCCAGCCCTGGCACATCTTTAACAGCACATGCAACGGTGTTAGCAATGTTGATGGATTTGGGAGGAACCAAACCATGACAGTTAACCAACCCCAGGAAAGATCTGAGTTTTGAGGTGTTCCTCGGGGCCAATTAAACCCCAAATGGTAGATGTGTACACCGATATAATCCCTTTCGAGAATTTATGGTGACATTTCTTCTTGCTGCGTCTTCCAGTTGTAACTGCTGGTAAGTGCGGCACACGTCCAACTTGGTATATGTCAAACCCCAGCCAGCTTGGCATGTTAATTGACAAGGTGCCCGGTGCCAGGGGGAGTGCCAGGTTACTACCCTGCCCTGTCCCCGAATACCTGGAGATCTCCAATGGCCTGCAAGATTCCCGAGGCGCCATCACATCTGGTCCACGTATGTGGAAGCCAGCGTTAAAAGGCACCCTGATGAGGACTGACAGGCACGGCCATTGACTCCCAGACTCCGGGTGAAAGTGGTGTCCGGGTATTTAAATGAGCCTAATGGCTCATTTATATGTGCTGGTCCTGATCACGCCTAGTGAGGGTGAGACCCAGATCGCGCAGGGCGGAGCAAGTCGGGTAACTGGCATGAGATTTCATGTCTGTCACGATGCCTGATTTGGGGCTTCCGTGGGATTCACCTGTGGCGCTAGGCGGAACATGGTGGCTGAATCGCGCCCAGAGACACTATCTATCTCACCATAACGCCGCCACAAGCATCATACTGATCTATTTATTTCCTTTTGAAATTAAATTTCCTTCTTGTGCTTTTTCTTTCTCTATTCTCACCCTGACAATTGGCACTTGCTGCCCATTCACTTCCCATATTTCTTTGCCTGCGAAAGGGGCATTACTAAAAAAAATTAAAATTAAAATCGCTTATTGTCACAAGTAGGCTTCAAATGAAGTTACTGTGATTAGAGAGTATTGGGGCATTCTTTTTAGGTCCCTAACTATATTCTATTCAACCTCAACATGGTGGTTTGGAATAGCCCATCCTAAGGAGGTTTCCCAGGTGTCCTGGACAAAATTCCATATCGCAACCAAGAAATAGTTTTTTTTTAAGTTCATGCAAAGAAATAGATGGACTGAACATTAATCCAATTGATGTATGTGTGACCTTGCTATACACAAACATGGTTGCTGTGTTTGTACCTCACTTACATCTTCCAGATCCACACACAGGTTGCCACTTTGGTCCCGAATGGGCCTTACTCTTTCCCTGGTTACCCTCGTGCCATTAATATACTTAGAACATTTATTTTTTAAGTACCCCCCTACACTTTCTATGCTCCTCTAGTGCATCCACTGTTTTGAGCCCCCTGTATCTGCTATAAGCCTCTCTTTTCTTTCCTTAACCAATCCTGTATATTACTTGACATTAAGCTATATAAAAGCAAATTACTGCGGAGGCTGGAATCTAAAACCAAAGAGAAAATGCTGGGAAATCCTAGCAGGTCTGGCAACATCTGTAGGGAGAGAAAAAAGTTCATGTTTCGAGTCCAGATGACCCTTGTCAAAGCTTTGACAAAGAGTCATCTGGACTCAAAACGTTAGCTCTTTTCTCTCCCTACAGATGCTGCCAGATCTGCTGAGATTTTACATTAAGCGTTTTCTGGACTTGTTTGTCCCATCCTTTACTTTTTTGGGAACATGCTAGCTTTGTACTCGCTCTCTGTTATTTTTGAATGACTCCCACTGTTCTGATGTGGATTTTTCTACAAGTGGCTGCTCCCAGTCCACCTTGGCCAGATCCTCTCTTATCCTATTAAAACTAGCCTTCCCCAATTCAGAACCTTTATTTATGGTTCATCTTTGCCCTTTTCAATAACTACTTAAATCTTAGAAGACCTACAGTGCAGAAAGGGACCATTTGACCCATTGAGTCTGCATTGACCCTTCGAAAGAGCACTCTGCCCATGTTCACTCCCTGTCCCACCCTGCCCTATCCCCGAAACCCCATAACCTAACCTGCACATCTCTGGACGCTAAGGGGCAATTTATCATGGCTAATGCTCCTAACCTGCACATCTTTTGGGAGGAAACCAGAGAACCCGAAGAAAAGCCAAGCAGACACGGGGAGAACACACAAACTCCACACAGACAGTGACCAAAGGCTGGAATTGAACCCGGGTCACTAACGCTGTGAGGGAGCAGTGCTAGCTACTGTGCCGCCATGTTACCAAGTTATGTCACCAAAATAATCCCTCACTGACATTTCTACCACCAGTCACTATAACCAAAATACTACCCCATTGACACTTCTACCATCCGCCCAGCTTCATTCCCTAAAATTAGGCCCACTACTACTACACTCTTGTAGGACATTCTAAGTGCTTCGCTCAAAATGCTCTCCTTAATAATTCCGCCCTGTTTAAGCCTTTACACTTTGACTATTCCAATAAATATTGGGGAAGTTGAAATCAACTCCTATCTTTTTCATACTTCTTTGAGATTTGCCTATATGTCAATTCTTCTATCTCTCTCTGACTGTTTGGGGACCTTTAAACACTGCCAGAAGCTTGATTTTCCCCTTATTGGTTTTAAGTTCCACCCATATGGCTTCAATTGAGGAGTCTGCTAAGATATCACCTGTCCTCACTGCAGTAATGAACTCCTTGATCAATAATGCAACCCCCCTCTCTTCCCCCGCCTGAAGATTCTATACCTGTAGTAATGCTGGAAGGCGGCCATCATCCCATTATCCACTCCCTGGGTTTCCAAATGCATCGCGTCTGTGGATGGGTCTCGCCGCTTACATTAACACTGCAATGAAATTACTGTGAAAATATTGAGTTGCCAGTCCTGCCCCTCCCTGAACCGTGTCTCTGTGATAGCAATAATATTATACTCCCATGTGTTATTCAACGTCCTCAGCTCATCCGTCTTACCTGTCAGACCCTTTGTATTAAAATAAATGCCATCCAGCCTTGCCACGTTCCCTTGTGCCTTAACATTTCCTATTTGCTCTGCCTTTTTTGCTCAGCCTTTCAGACTGACCACTTCATGAGATGGAATGAAGTGTGGTATAAATGGAACACTTTATTTTTCTTGCTCTGAATCTCATTCAGCCTGGAGTTCTCAAATTCACCAGGTTCATGGTGTTAACAATGTTGACTATAATTAAGATGTAACACATAGGAGCAAATTATAGATGCTGTTAATTAAAGCTGGATACGTGAAAAAAAGAGGCAATTCACTGGAGAAATCGAGGAAGTTTCCTTCCCACATGCTGTTTTTTTTTTTATAAATGTTTTTATTCAGTTTTCATATTTTATATTGAACAAATTACAAATTGTTAGGAGAAAGAAAAAAGAAAAAAAACAAACACGCAAAAATTAACATACATATTTACAGGTAAGCATCTTCGTAGTAGTAACTGCGCCCCCCCCCCTCAATATGTTTATTTAGTTTGGTTTTGGGCCTTAGCTAGCCATCGAACCCCCGTAACGAACCTGTAGCCCCCCCCCCTCCCGCTACCTTCCCCCGACTATTCTTCCTCTTGTACATTGGCCACAAATAGGTCCCGGAACAGTTGCATGAATGGCTCCCACGTTCTGTGGAAGCCGTCGTCCGACCCTCGGATCGCAAATTTGATTTTCTCCATTTGGAGAGATTCCGAGAGGTCGGACAGCCAGTCCGCAGCTCTGGGCGGTGCTGCTGACCGCCAGCCAAACAGGATTCTACGGCGGGCGATCAGGGAGGCAAAGGCAAGGGCGTCTGCCCTCCTCCCCAGGAATAGATCTGGCTGTTCTGAAACCCCGAAGACCGCCACTATCGGGCATGGCTCCACCCTCACTCCCACCACTTTGGACATTACCTCGAAGAAGGCTGTCCAGTACTCCACGAGTCTGGGGCAAGACCAGAACATGTGGGCGTGGTTGGCCGGGCCTCTTTGGCACCGTTCACATCTGTCTTCCACCTCCGGGAAGAACCTACTCATACGGTTTCTTGTTAGGTGGGCTCTATGTACCACTTTTAGTTGCGTCAGGCTGAGCCTTGCGCACGTGGAGGTGGAGTTGACCCTATGCAGTGCTTCGCTCCAGAGTCCCCACCCGATCTCCATCCCCAGGTCGTCCTCCCATTTCCTCCTTGTTGCGTCCAGTACGGTGTCGTCCCTATCTACCAGTCGGTCATACATGTCACTACAGTTCCCTTTCTCTAGGATACTTGCGTCCAGTAGGTCTTCCAGTAGTGTCTGTCGTGGCGGTTGTGGGTACGTCCTTGTCTCCTTTCATAGGAAGTTTTTGAGCTGCAGGTACCGTAGCTCGTTCCCCCCAGCTAGCTGAAATTTCTCTGTCAGTTCGTCCAGTGTTGCGATCCTGTCGTCCGTGTATAGGTCCCTGACTGTCAGTGTCCCCCCGTCCTGCCTCCACCTTTTGAAGGTGGCGTCGGTCAGTGCTGGTTTGAACCTATGGTTGTTGCAGATGGGAGCCCTGTTCGACATTTTGGTCAGGCCAAGTTGCTGCCGCAGTTGGTTCCAGGATTGGAGGGTGGCTGTCACCACTGGGCTGCTGGAGTGTTTTTTGGGTGGGGATGGGAGTGCTGCCGTGGCGAGGGCCCGGAGGGAGGTTCCCATGCAGGAGGCCTCCTCCGCACGCACCCACTCAGCTTCTGGCTCCTGGATCCATCCCCTTACTCGCTCGGCTGTTGCTGCCCAGTGGTAGAATTGTAGATTCGGGAGGGCTAACCCTCCCCTGGTTTTTGTTTTTTGTAAGACCTTCTTTGGGATCCTAGCATTTTTACCCCCCCCCATACGAACGCCATGATGAGTTTGTCCAGCGCTTTGAAAAAGGCCTTGGGGATGTAGATCGGAATGGATCTAAACAGGAAGAGGAACCTGGGCAGTACGTTCATTTTGATCGTCTGAACTCTCCCCGCGAGGGAGAGCGGGAGTGTGTTCCATCTTTGCAGGTCCTTTTTAACTTCCTCCGTCAGGCTGGTGAGGTTCCATTTGTGGATCCCTTTCCAGTCATGGGCTATTTGGATCCCCAGGTAGCGGAATTTATGTCGGGCTTGTTTGAACGGCAGCCCCTTTAGTGCTGCCCCCCCCCCCCCCCCCCCCCCCCCCCCCCCTTGCGGGTGTACTGGGAAGATCTCACTTTTGCTCATGTTGAGTTTGTAGCCCGAGAAGGCTCCAAACTCTTTCAGGAGCGCGATGATTCCGTCCATGCTGCTTTGTGGGTCCGAGATATAGAGGAGCAGATCATCCGCATAGAGTGAGACTCTGTGCTCTCTACCTCCCCTTCGGATCCCCCTCCAATTTTTTGCTGCCCTGAGCGCGATTGCTAGCGGTTCAATTGCTAGTGCGAACAGCAGCGGGGACAGTGGGCATCCTTGTCTGGTGCCCCTGTGCAGCTGGAAGTATTGGGAGTTGGTATTGTTGGTCTGTACACTCGCCATGGGAGCGTTGTACAGGAGCTTTACCCAAGCGGTGAACCCTGTTCCAAGCCCGAACCGCTCCAGTACCTCTATGAGGTATTTCCACTCGACTCTGTCGAAGGCCTTTTCTGCGTCCAGGGAGACGATCACCTCTTGTGTTCTCTCCCCGGAGGGGGTCATTATCACGTTCAGCAGGCGCCTGATGTTCGCGGTCAGCTGTCTACCTTTGACAAAGCCCGTCTGGTCCTCTGTGACCACCTCAGGTACACAGTCTTCTAGCCTTTTGGCTAGGATTTTGGCCAGTATTTTGGCGTCTGCATTCAGCAGAGATATGGGTCTGTATGACCCACATTCCGTTGGGTCTTTGTCTTTCTTAGGTATCAGCGAGATTGAGGCCTGTGCTAACGTGGGTGGCAACGTGCCCCTAGCTAGCGAGTCTGTGAACATCTCCCGCATGTGCGGGGCCAGCGCTGTCGCAAATTTTTTGTAGAAGTCCGCCGGGAATCCGTCCGGTCCCGGCGCCTTCCCCGCCTGCATGGAGCTAATGCTGTCCATGATCTCTCCCAGTGCTAGTGGTGCTTCCAGATCCCGTTTTCTGCCCTCTCCCACAACTGGTATGTTCAGTCCGTCAAGAAACCGGTTCATCCCAGCCTTCCCCGTTGGGGGCTCTGAGGTGTACAGCTCTTGGTAGAAGGCCTTGAAGGTTTTGTTAATCCTCTCTGGTTCTGTTTCCAACGTGCCTCTGGTATTCCCACATGCTGTTTATAAGCAGCAAGCAAACGGATGTCTTGGGAACACCCACAGTTATATTTTGTGCAGCAGGTTTGACCCTCGCTTCTCCTATGTCCACCTCAGCCCATTGTGGGAATATCATCACAAGTCTGTACATGAATCATAAGCAGGAAAACAGCTGAAGTTCTAAATGGGTAGCGAGGTCAATGGCAGGCAAAAATAAAATCGTGTACCTTTCAATAATTGTTGCTTAATCATCTAAATGAAGTAACAAATACATAAATGGTCTGTCAATTCTTTGTGATGGATGTGGCAACTATCCTTTAAGCATTCGCCAGATGTCCCCAGCCAGCTTTCCACATCACTCAATTGGGGAAATGGCAGTGTAGTGGTATTCATGGAATCTCTGCAGTGCAAAGGAAGTCATTCGGCCCACCGAGTCTGCACCGATCCTTCGAAAGACCACCCTACCTAGACCCAATCCCTCACCCTGGGTGCGATTCTCCCAAAACGGGAGAAATCGTAAAGCTGGCGTAAAACCCGGGCGGGTTTTACGGCAGCGCGCCCCTTCCCGACCGGGGACCGATTCTGGTCCCCGGTCGGGGCTAGCAGCCCGACACCGTAGGCTCCGGCAAGACGGGCTTAACGAAAATCGTTAAGCCCGCTTGCCGGAGTTAGCGCCGGCTGACGCGTCATATGACGTCAGCCGCGCATGCGCAGTTTGGAAGACTCCAACCCGCGCATGCGCGGGTGACGTCATCGCGTTTTTGCGCGAAACCCGCGCATGCGCAGGCCGGGTTGCCCCTCAGCCGCCCCGCGAATGGATACTGCGGGGCGGCGGAAGGACAAGTAGTGCGCGGGCATCGGGCCCGCTGCCCGCGATCGGTGCCCACCGATCGCGGGCCCATGGCACCCTTGGCACGGCCGTGGTATGGCCGTGCCAATCGGTGCCATGGTTATTAATAGCGAGTTAGTCACGCCATTTTTACGAACGGCAAGACCAGGTGTGTTTGCCGTTCGTAAAAACGGCGTAAAGGGCTGGGACTTCGGCCCATCTAACAGCTGAGAATCGCTGCCGGCCGTAAAAAAACGGCGGCAGCGATTCGGGTCGGGACTTCGGCGGGGGGGGGAGAATAGCGGGAGGGCGGCAAAAATGTCGGGAAGGCCCTCTCGCTATTCTCCCACCCGTCGTGGGGGGCGGAGAATTTCGCCCCCTATTCCTGCAACTCTACACTAAGGGGAAATTTAGCATGGCCCATCCACCTAACCTGCACATCTTTGGACTGTGGGAGTAAACCAGAGCACCCAGAGGAAACCCACCCAGACAAGGGGAGAATGTGCAAACACTGCACAGACTGTTACCCACGGTCAGAATCGAACGTGGGTCCCTGGCACTGTGAGGCAGTAACCTCTGTGCCGCAAAGTATTGTCACTGGACCACTGTTGTCCTAGGTTGAAGGTGCTAAATTGGGGGAAGGCTAACTGCTGCCAGGTTGGGGCTGTTTAGCTCACTGGGCTAAATCACTGACTTTTAAAGCAGACCAAGCAGGCCAGCAGCACGGTTCGATTCCCGTAATCAGCCTCCCCGAACAGGCGCCGGAATGTGGCGACTAGGGGCTTTTCACAGTAACTTCATTGAAGCCTACTCGTGACAATAAGCGATTTTCTTTTCATTTCATTTCATTTCATTAGGCAGGATTTGGAGGCTGTTATTTGGGAGAGGCTGTTTGAGGGTAAATCCACATTTGGCATGTGGGAGTCTTTTAAGGAGCAGTTGATGGGAGTGCAGGACAGGCATGTACCGATTAAAAAAGGAAGGACAGGATTCAGGAACCATGGATGACCAGGGAAATTGCAAGTCTAGTCAAAAAGAAAAAAGATGCATACATGAGGTATAGGCAACTAAAAACAGATGAAGCACTTGAAGAATACAAGGAAAGTAGAAAAGAGTTCAAGCAGGCGGTTAGGAGGGCAAAAAGGGGTCACGAAATGTCCTTGGCAGACATTGGAATGCATTTTATACATATATTAGGAACAAGAGGGTAATTGGAGAAAGAGTTAGTCCACTCGAGGACAAAGGAGGGAAATTATGTGTAGAACCAAAGGAAGTATCCTTGATTAGTATTTTTCATCGGTATTCACAAAGGAGAGGGACACGTAGATTGGTGGTGTCTCAGATGGATGTACAAACACTTTGGATCCGGTCGTTATTATGAGGGAGGAAATGTTAGGTGTGTTAAAAAGCATTAAGGTAGACAAATCCCCAGGGCCAGATTTCATCTATCCCAGATTACTGAGCGAGACAAGAGATGAAATCGCTGCGCCTCTAACAGAAATCTTTGTGTCCTCGTTGGCCACAGGTGAGATCCCAGAGGATTGGAGGATGGCCAATATTGTACCGTTATTTAAAAAGGGTTGCAAGGATAACCTGGGTAATTATAGGCCAGTGAGCTTGAAGTCAGTGATAGTGAAATTGTTGGAAAATTTTCTTCGAGATAGGATCTATGCAAATTTGGATATGAATCGTCTTATTACCGACAGAGACCATGGTTTTGTATGAGGGAGGTCATGTCTCACTAATTTAATTGAGTTTTTTGAGGAGGTGACAAAAATGATTGATGAGGGAAGGGCTGTGGATGTTGTCTACATGGACTTTAGTAAACCATTTGATAACGTCCCTCACGGCAGGCTGATGCAAAAATTAAATCACATGGGGTCAGGGGTGAACTAACTGGATGGCGAGATCTGGGCGTGCAGGTCCACAGATCATTAAAAGTGGCAGCACAGGTGAAAATGGTGGTAAAGAAAACATGGGGCGCGATTCTCCGATCGCGGGGACAGAGTGTCCGCGCCGTCGTGAATGCCGTCGCATTTCACGATGGCGTGAAATGGGCGTGGGCACTAGCGATTCTGTCCCCCACAGGGGGCCAACATGGCGCTGTAGCGGTTGACGCCACTCCAGCCTCACTTCCTGGCATGCATTGGGGGCGGTGCCAACCCGCGCATGCGCGGTGGCTTTACGGAACGCGCCGGCCCTGACGCAAGATGGCGCGGGGGTTCTGAGGCCGGCGCGCAACAAAGTAGGCCCGGGGGGGGGGGGGGTGTGGAAGAGAGGCCCGCCTGCCGATCGGTGGGCCCGATCATGAGCCAGACCCCATCGGAGGCCTCCCCGAGGACCGGGCACCCCCCCCTCCCCCTCCCCCCCCGCCAACAGGCCATCCCTGACCATTCTAGCAGAGTTCCCGCCAGCAGCGGCCAGGTGTGGATGGCGCCGGCGGTACTCTGATTTTTCCGCGTGGCCGCTCAGCCCATCTGGGCTGCAGATTCGGCGGACCGGCCTCGTAGAGAGGCCCGCGACCGGCGCCGCGCAAATGCTGCCGATTCTCTGGACCTGGGGCAGCATGGTATAGTTGCAGCGATTCTCCGGCCCGATGCAGGGCTGGGAGAATCATGCCCATGGTATGCTTACCTTCATAGGACAGGGTATCGAGTATAAAAGGTCGAAAATTATGTTATACCAGAAGGACGTGGAAGCTTTGGAGGGTTTACCAGAAAAGGTTTACCAGGATGTTGCCTGGAATGGATGGTATTAGCTATGAGGAGAGATTGAAAATTGGGATTGTTCTCCCTAGAGAGACGAAACTGAGGGGCAACCTGATAGAAGTTTATAAAATTATTAGGGGTATAGATAGGGCTGTAAGGTAGCATAGTGGTTAGAACAGTGGCTTCACAGCTCCAGAGTCCCAGGTTCGATTCTGGCTTGGGTCACTGTCTGTGCAGAGTCTGCACGTTCTCCCCGCGTCTGCATGAGTTTCCTTCGGGTGCTCTGGTTTCCTCCCACAGTCCAAAGATGTGCGGGTTAGGTGGATTGGCCATGCTAAATTGCCCTTAATGTCCAAAAAATGTTAAGTGGGGGTTACTGGGTTAGGGGATAGGGTGGATACATGGGCATCAGTACGGTGCTCTTTGTAAGGGCTGGTGCAGGCTCGATGGGCCAAATGGCCTCCTTCTACACAGTAATTTCTATGAAATCTATAGGGTGAACAGTTGGAGCCTTTTTCCCAGGGCGGAATTGAAAATTACGATGGGGCACAAGTTCAAGGTGAGGGGGGATAGTGGAGATTAGCGGGGGACGTTTTTTACACAGAGGGTGATGCTGGCCTGGAATGTGCTGCCAAGTGAGGTGGTTGAGGCAGATACGTTAGCGACCTTTAAGACTTATCTGGATAGGCGCATGAACTGACTGGGTATAGAAGGATATAGGCGGTTGGTTTCGATAGGACACGTGATCGGCGCAGACTTGGAGGGCCGAAGTACCTGTTCCTGTGCTGTTTCTTTATTTGACCAGTAATCTGGGGACATGGATTCAAATCCCACCAAGGCAGGCGGTGGAATTTAAATTCAATGATTAAACCTGGAATATAAAGCTAGCATCAGTAATGGTTACCATGGCAACTATCGTCAATTGTTGTACAAAGAATAAAATTTGGAAAAACCCATCTGAGTCACGAATGGCCTTTAGGGAAGGTAATCTGTCTCAGTTATCCGGCCTGGCCTACATGTGACTCCAGACACACAGCAATGTGGTTGATTTTGAACTGCCCTTAGTTCAAGGCAATTAATGTGGGTAACAATTGCTGGCCTTGCCAGTGATATCCATAATCATTAGAGAATAAAGCAAAAAATACATTTAATTCTTAAGTTATTGTGGTGTTCTGTGTTGTGGGCGGATTAATAATGTACACAGAACATCTAGTTTTTGAACTAGAAAGATGACTTATTAACTAGCAGGTGGAAATATAACTAACAAACTATAATACAGACGATGACTAATAAATTAATTCAGCGAATTCTCCTGGAGCTATATTTTGTATGACTGTCATCTAATACGACTGACTACCAACTGCTGGATATCTCGAGTCACATGATAGATCTCTATTGCCACCAGCTGGTTGGAGGTCGCATTGATAACTATATACATTGAAGGAAAACTATGTACAAAACTGTGCACAGGCATATCACCACAGTTATAATACAATACACATGCTCTCCTTTGAAACCATCCAAAGAATGGTGACTTTGAGCTAGAGAAAGTTAAAGGTAAAAAGGAATGCTGGCCGTGGTTTTGTGCCCCCCCCCCCCCCCCCCCCCCCCCCCCGGCCAAATGCTGCTGGGGTTCTGCGGTCCTGCCAAAGTCTGCCATGGCTCGCCTGCGTCACCATTGGGGAACCTGTCATGGGGGCTTCACCTTTGGCAGGGCCGGAAGATCCTGCCGGCGGGAAGGACCGGAAAATCCAGCTCGTTAACTCTGTTCCTCTCTCCGCAGATGCTGCCAGACCCGCTGAGTCTTTCCAGTAATTTCTGATTTTACTTTATATATTATGTAGAACATGTTGGTGCTGTGTATAGTTTGTGAAATTCATCCACACGTCAGCACATGCTTATAATGTACAACGAATGTTGTTCAATAAAACCATTTGAATCACACATAATATCCTGTTTTTTGCTCTGCTTAATTAAATTTTGCCAGTGTCGGTTGAAACATCCCTTCTTCTGGAATGATCATGGTACATAAAATATGAATGTAGATCACTTAGTTTCTGAATACAATGAAGAGTTTCATTTAATTGCAACTTGGAAAACAGGCTCACCGCCTGCATAAGCCCACATTGATATTTATTCTTCACAGGAGCATCTGTTCTAATCCCATGTGCATTTCTTTCTTTCCTTCAATCCGCTATCAAGCTGATCCACATGGATGCTAACAATCCCACAGCACTGTTCCTATTCAAGAAGCAGACAGGGTTGCTGTGATACGATAAGAACATGGCTTCAGCAAGTCACACTTATTCAGAAGATCTAAGCCAAATGAAGACAATGGTTTGGCCAAGTTCCAAAAATGAGGAAAACTATTAAAAGGAACCTTTTGTGGCCCTATGCTCAGAGGCACAGGAAGCAAGTAGCAGAGGAAAACCAATGAAGCATTCAACAGACAATGTCAAGAGCAGCTTGTCAATGAAAGGTATGGGTGGGGGAGGCAGCAGCGTAATGGCATTGTCACTGGGCTAGTAATGCAGAGACCCAGGGCAGTGCACTGGGGACCCAGGATCGAATCCCAGCAGTGTATAGAAGGCTGTGTGCCAAACAAGCAATTCTGCTTGTTTACCAACCAGAAACCCTGGATGAACAGGGATATCCACTGCTTGCTGAAGTCAAGGTCTGAGGTGTTCAAATCAGGCGACCCTGACCGACACAAGAAAGTCAGATATGATCTAAGGAAATCCATTAAAGATGCCAAAAGACAGTACCGGAGCAAGCTCGAGTCCCAGGCTAGCCACAAGGACCCTTGTCGACTATGACAAGGTCTGCAAGACATAATATGCTACAAGATGAAAGTATGTAAAATCGCCGGCTCCAATGCACCCCGCCCTGATGAACTCAACACATTCTATGCCTGCTTTGAGCAAGAGGTCAGCGAGAGCACGCCCTCCACCCTGGAAGCCTCGGATCCACGTGTATCTGAGGTCACCATTGCAGATGTCAGAGCAGCCTTCTCAAAGGTCAACCCACGGAAAGCCACTGGCCTGGATGGGGTACCCGGAAGAGCACTCTTGTGCAGATCAGCTGGAGGGGGTATTCGCAGAAATCTTCAACCTCTCTTTACAACAATGTGAAGTCCCTATCTGCTTCAAGAAAACAACATTATCCATGTACCAAAGAAAAGCCAAGCAGCGTGCCTTAATGACTTTCGTCCAGTGGCTCTGACATCCAGCATCATGAAGTGCTTCGAAAGGTTAGTCATGGCACGAATCAACTCCAGCCTCCCGGATTGCTTTGATCCACTACAGTTTGCCTACCGCTGCAACAGGTCCACAGCAGACGCCATCTCCCTGGCCCTACACTCAACCATGGAACACCTGGATAACAAAGACAGCTATGTCAGACTCCTATTTATTGACTACAGCTCAGTCTTCAACACTATTATTCCTCCAAAACCCATCTCCAAACTCCGTGGCCTGGGCCTGGGCTCCTCCCTCTGCGACTGGATCCTGAACTTCCTCACCCACAGACCACAATCAGTAAGGATAGGCAACAACACCTCCTCTACGATCATCCTCAACACCGGTGCCCCAGAAGGCTGTGTCCTCAGCCCCCTACTGTACTTGTTATACACCTAGGACTGTGTGGCAAAATTCCCCTCCAACTCGATTTTCAAATTTGCTGATGGCACCACAGTAGTGGGTCGGATTTCAAACAATGACAAGACAGAGTGCAGGAATAAGATAGAGGATCTGGTGAACTGGTGCGATGACAATAATCTCTCCCTCAATGTCAACAAAATGAAGAGATTGTCATCAACTTCAGGAAACATAGAGGAGAACATGCCCCTGTCTACATCATTGGGAATGAAGTAGAAAGGGTCGAGAGCTTCAAGTTTTAGGTGTCCAGATTACCACCAATCTGTCCTGGCCCCCCCATGCTATTGAAAGCATTCAATAATAAATCAAGTCAAATCAAATCAAATCAAAATCAGCACGGATCAGTAAAAATCTGGAATTCATCAGCATGAATCCATTATCGATTGTTGTTAAAAACCCCTCTGGTTCACTAATGTCTTTTGGGCTACATGTGACTCCAGATCCACAGCAATGTGACTCTTAAATGGCCTAGCAAGCAAGTTCAAGGGGCAATGAGGGATGGGCAATAAATACAGGCCACTAGGCTAGTTCAGGCAGATAACAGTGGAGCAAAGCCATCCGACCCCTGAGATGATGAATGGGAATTTCATGTTTTGTGTTTGGTGTAATTTAACTTGATATTTCTCCCAAGGCCAGTTTCCAGATGTGAGTCCAGGCAGAGACTAAAGCATACAATTGTGGCGCATTACAGCCAAACCCAATAATATCCAAGCATCAGTAACCACAGCCAAACCAAATAATATCCAAGCATCAGTAACCACAGCCAAACCCAATAATATCCATGCATCAGTAACCACAGCCAAACCCAATAATATCCAAGCATCAGTAACCACAGCCAAACCCAATAATATCCATGCATCAGTGATCACAGCCAAACCCAATAATACCCATGCATCAGTAACCACAGCCAAACCCAATAATATCCAAGCATCAGTAACCACAGCCAAACCCAATAATATCCAAGCATCAGTAACCACAGCCAAACCCAATAATATCCATGCATCAGTGATCACAGCCAAACCCAATAATATCCAAGCATCAGTAGCTACAGCCAAACCCAATAATATCCAAGCATCAGTAACCACAGCCAAACCCAATAATATCCATGCATCAGTGATCACAGCCAAACCCAATAATATCCATGCATCAGTAATCACAGCCAAACCCAATAATATCCATGCATCAGTAACCACAGCCAAACCCAATAATATCCATGCATCAGTAACCACAGCCAAACCCAATAATATCCATGCATCAGTAACCACAGCCAAACCCAATAATACCCAAGCATCAGTAATCACAGCCAAACCCAATAATATCCATGCATCAGTAACCACAGCCAAACCCAATAATATCCAAGCATCAGTAACCACAGCCAAACCCAATAATATCCATGCATCAGTAGCTACAGCCAAACCCAATAATATCCAAGCATCAGTAACCACAGCCAAACCCAATAATATCCAAGCATCAGTAATCACAGCCAAACCCAATAATATCCATGCATCAGTAGCTACAGCCAAACCCAATAATATCCATGCATCAGTAACCACAGCCAAACCCAATAATATCCATGCATCAGTAACCACAGCCAAACCCAATAATATCCATGCATCAGTAATCACAGCCAAACCCAATAATATCCATGCATCAGTGATCACAGCCAAACCCAATAATATCCATGCATCAGTAACCACAGCCAAACCCAATAATATCCATGCATCAGTAATCACAGATAAACCCAATAATATCCATGCATCAGTAATCACAGCCAAACCCAATAATATCCATGCATCAGTAACCACAGCCAAACCCAATAATATCCATGCATCAGTAACCACAGCCAAACCCAATAATATCCATGCATCAGTAATCACAGCCAAACCCAATAATATCCATGCATCAGTAATCACAGCCAAACCCAATAATATCCATGCATCAGTAACCACAGCCAAACCCAATAATATCCATGCATCAGTAATCACAGCCAAACCCAATAATATCCATGCATCAGTGATCACAGCCAAACCCAATAATATCCATGCATCAGTAATCACAGATAAACCCAATAATATCCACGCATCAGTAACCACAGATAAACCCAATAATATCCATGCATCAGTAACCACAGCCAAACCCAATAATATCCATGCATCAGTAACCACAGCCAAACCCAATAATATCCATGCATCAGTAACCACAGCCAAACCCAATAATATCCATGCATCAGTAACCACAGCCAAACCCAATAATATCCATGCATCAGTAACCACAGCCAAACCCAATAATATCCATGCATCAGTAACCACAGCCAAACCCAATAATATCCATGCATCAGTAACCACAGCCAAACCCAATAATATCCATGCATCAGTAACCACAGCCAAACCCAATAATATCCATGCATCAGTAATCACAGCCAAACCCAATAATATCCATGCATCAGTAATCACAGCCAAACCCAATAATATCCATGCATCAGTAATCACAGCCAAACCCAATAATATCCATGCATCAGTGATCACAGCCAAACCCAATAATATCCATGCATCAGTAACCACAGCCAAACCCAATAATATCCACGCATCAGTACAATCCAACAGGAATGAGTGAAACCATCATTATCCCTCTCTAGCACAGTGTGACAAGACCTGTTGTGGTGCCCTCATTGTAACATAGAAAAAGTATAGCATAGGGAAGGAAATGTGCCAATCCTTACCTGGTCTGGCCTCTATGTGACTCCAGACCTGAACAATGTAAACGCCTTCTGAAATACACTCTGTTCAAGAGCAAACGGGGATGGCCAGCAACGCCCACATCCCATGAATGACTCGGGGGGGGGGGGGGGGGGGGGGGGGAATGACTTCTAGTGGCAGAAGAAATGGTTACCAGAGGACAAACATTTACGGCAAGAGGCAATATGAGGAAGGGTTTTCTTTTGCAATGAGCATTATCTGGAGCACAGTAGAAGCAAATTCATATTAACTTTCAGAAGGAAATCAGATAATCCTTCAAAGGAGAAGATTTTGCAGATCTATGGGAAAAGGGTGGGACTAATTGAAAAACTCTTTCAAAGAACCATGATCGAACCTCCTTCCACACTGTATCCTTCCCTATTTAGCTGAAATGATGATCAGATGACAGCATTGAGACAAAGTAACAAAAATCGCTCTAGGATGTTGTGCATTTCGGCTTGAAGGAAATTGTTATCTAAAAGAATGTGATAAAGGACGGAGTGTAGGGCTGTGACAGACTTACATGGGCAACTAACTGCAACAGGAGTAGACATTTCCCAATCAATATTCTTTATTACGCTTATACACCGTCATTCAATGCCTTTGACATCTTATTAGCTTCACTTTCTGCTTGAAGCACCCCATTTGGCAATTCACGTTAACACTTCTGCTGATTTATTTTCAGGTCATTAACCGTTAATGAATTCAAACATTTTATTAAAAATGCAATTATGCTAGCTTGGCCTTTGTTCATTGCAGTTAGAAATCGCATTAACTTCAGACCTGAACTGCAACTGAGAAAAAAACCCAGGAAGGAGATTCGTTACATACACGTGCTCTGGGAATACGTGTAATGACTAACCCAGGATCAAGTTCCATTTTTAACAATGTAATATGCTGTAGAGCTTGAGATTGTTTAGGACTGGAAAACAATTGCACTCCATCTGACTGGTCCCATAATTCAGCAAGAGGCTTATGTGATGGAAGAGATCTTCCTTTAGCTTTGCCTGGCAAACGCCCATTCCCAGGATCAGCAAAGCAGAAAAGAGGCAGGGACACATTTCGCCTGATCTCTTCTCTCGCTTGTAATGTTCTGACTTAAAACTATTCTGGCTTAAACTATGCTGTGTAACTGGGCTACGCCGAGACGAATGGTAATGAGACAGGAGGACACGTTTGCAGACTCCTGTCACATTTATCACAGTCAGGGTAAGATGTCCAAAGGTGGACTGTGAATGATGAGTACTTGTTAGTTTGGTGGGATGATGCATATCACCTTCAATCTTTGGCCTTCCTGGCCTCCAATGCCAACTCCAGAAGGAGGTACAGCTGCTGGTTTCTCTGGAGACTGATCTACATGAGGCCAAGCAAGTGGTCCACGATGCAAATTTTTGACCCAGCGACAGTGAAGAAAGGGTGATATATTTCCAAGTGAGGATGGCGTGTGACTTAGAAGGGAATCTGCAGCTGGTGCTATTGCCATATATCTGCTACCTTTAAAATGGTAGAGGCCACAGGTTTGGAATGTGCTGTTGAAGGAGGCCTGGCAGATCTCTGCTTACATCTTGTAGAGAGTACACATTACTGTCACTACATACATCGTGGTGGATGGAGTGAATATTTGAGGTGGTGAGTTGGATGGCAATCAAGCAGGTTGCTTTGTCCTGGATGCTGTTGAGCTTCTTGGGTGTTGTTGGAACCGCACTCAGCCAGGCAAGTGGAGAGTGTTCCATCACACTCCTGATTTGTGCTGAGTAGATGGTGGGCAGGCTTTTGGCAGTCAGGAGGTGAGTTACTACAGAATTACCAGGCTCTGACCTGCTCTTGTCGCCACAGTATTTATATGACTAGTTGAGTTTCTGGTCAATGGTAAACCCCATGATGTTGATAGTGGGGGAATTCAGTGATGGTAATGCCACTGAATGTCAAGGGGCGATGGTTAGATTCTCTCTTTTTGGAAATGCTCACGTTTGGCACTTGCGTGGTGTGAATATTACTTGTCACTTATCAGCCCAAGCCTGATTGTTATCCAGATCTAGCTGCCTACAGGATCTGGCTGCTTCAGTATGAAATGAAATGAAAATCGCTTATTGTCACAAGTAGGCTTCAATGAAGTTACTGTGAAAAGCCCCTAGTCGCCACATTCCGGCGCCTGTCCAGGGAGGCTGGTACGGGAATATCTGAGGGATTGCAAATGATACTGAACAAACCAACACAAATGTCGCAATTCATAATAATTCCGGACTCTGGGGGGGGCGGGGGGCACTCAAAATGTAAGACATGTTTCCCTGTGCTCCATGAGGTAGTGACTGAATTCATTGTATTTCAGGCTTTTACTTTCATTATTTTTCTGTCTCTCAACAAACCTCTTTTGTTAATAAGTGCAAGTATATATAATTTTGCTCGCAAGACCGAGAGTAATTGCCGGATCCCGATCTCAAAAGGATGCTGCAGTAACAGGCCTAGAAGTCTCGGCCGGTCCTGATCTACTCGTCCTAGCAGAGAAATAAATGGCACGGGTAACGGGACCTGTTAAAGTGTGGAGCTATTTATGGATGCATTGGAATTCACTCAAAAATGATAAATATGCTGTCAGGGAAGGAATTAAATCCTCCAGTACAACATTGCAGGCAGACTCTGGATCTCAGGAAATCCATCTAAAGGAATTTGAGCACTCCGCAGGGTTCTATGGCGATACCGTGGTGGACCTGCAGACCACAGTCCAGCTGGGATTCTCCGACCCCACGACTGGTTGGAGAATCTGCAGGGGGGGGAGGGGGGGGGGGGGGGGGCGCAAGAATGGCGCCACGCCACCCTGGCGGTGGCTCACCAATTTTCGGGTGCCTTCGGGACCACCGCCACGTCAGCCGGGGGCCGTTTGAAAGGGGACCCCCCCAGCGATTCTCTGGGCCTCGCCAGGCCGGGTGCCCGCCATGTTCGACTGGGTCTCGCTGGCGTGGGTTACGTCTGGTCCCACATGGTGGGACCTCAGAGTTCTGTTTGCGGGGGCCGTCCTGGTGGGAGGGTGGGGGCATCCAACCCCGGGGGGGGGCCTCCACCGCGGCCTGGCCCACGATCGGGGCCTACCAATCTACAGGCGGGCTAGTTCCGTGGGGGCCTATGTTCCTCCACACCGGAACCCTGTAGGGCTCCGCCATATTGCCCGGGGACAGGCGCGGAGGCGGGAACCCATGCGCATGCGTGAACTCGTACCGGCCGAGGCGCGCTGGCTTTCGGGCACCGGAGCTGTGGAGACCACTCTGGCGCCGTACTAGCCCCCGTGGAAGTGGTGGATAGCTGCCAGTTGAGGCCCGTTGACTCTACTCTTCACGCCGGTGTCAGAACCTGGCCGCAGGATTGGAGATTCCCAGCTACATCTCGGCCAAAGTCAAATCATTGAAGGCAAAATGTGAAGATTTGGAGGGGTGTCCGAGGTGCAGCAACATTTGCCTACTTGGTGTGGGTGAGGGGGTGGAGGGACCTCGCCCTGTGGACTTTGTCGTGCAGTTATTCCAGGGCACGCTAAAACTGGAGGACAGGCCTCTTGTCGACCCTGCCCACAGGTCACTCTTAATGGGGCCTAAGGATGGCGGGGTCCACACCCCTTCATTATATGGGTTCACTACCACCATGTCTGCGACCAGATCCTCCATCAAGCCGGGAATGCTGCTTCCCTGCTCTACCGGGGCAAAAGACTTTCCAGACTTCACCCCCTCTGTAGCCTTTGGCTGCCTTTGACTGAGTGAGACTCCTGCCCAGGGATCAAGTTTGGCTTCTACTTTCAACCCCCCCAACCCCCCCAATTGAGAATCGTACTACTAGATGGAGCCGAGCACTTGTTTGAAGATCCATCTGCCACTGGATGACCCATCAACCGTCGGTTATTCCGAAGATACAGAGCAACAGGATATTCCCAAAGAAAGATACAAGTATTTTATCTTTTTATAAATGCATTTATCTTCATTGTGTGCACTCTCTATGTAGGTTAGCATTTTGGTAAGCTACAGTCATTGTTAGTTTGCCTTTTTCTGTTTGATTTGTTAATGATACTCAACCTCTGTGAGCTGTGAGCAAAGAAGCTTAGTTGATAAGCTGTGTTTCTTGAGGAGTGTTGTGCAGAAGTTACCAAGAGTTGGGACTATATACATTTTGTTTGGGGAGATGTTTTGCGGGGTGGGGATGCAATTTTAGTAGTTCTATTGTCTCTCTTTGTTTTGTTATATTTGATCTTCTACTGTCTTTTAAAATCTGATTGGCCATTATACCATTGCTTAACATAGGCCACATTATCTTTACCATATGTCCTCCCCCGACCCATGATAATGGCTGAAGTTATGTTTATCCCTCAGAAAATATGACTCAATCTAAAAAGACACAACAGCCCTGGGGGATGTGCTCCTAGGTTTGCCAGCTGGAATGTTAAGGAGTTGAATCAGCCTATCCAGCGTAACAAAGTCTTGCAGCATCTTCAACATCTGGATGCTCAAACTGTTTTCCCCCAGGAGACCCACCTTAGAGTCTCAGATCACTTCAGACTTCGCAAAGGGTGGGTAGGTGGGCCTACATCTCACAGCAAAGCAAGGCGGTGCGGTAATTTTAATACACAATTCCTTACCTTTTGTAGCTTTAAATACTATGACTGATGCGAATGGCCAATATGTTATCGTTGCTAATGAATATGCCTTTAGTAACTTGAGGAAGCCAACGGTAAGAGAACCGAGGTTTATTTCACTATCCGCAATATTCTGCTCAAGGCGGCAACTCACTCCCAGTACAGTCCTTACTCTCTTTGAAGTGGTTGATGTTTGTAAACATTGTGGTTTGAGCACTTCAGAGATACTCAAGCATGAAGGAAGATGAACGAAGCAAGCCTGAAGCTGTGTGTGTGTGGAAGCTGTCAATCACAGCCCACTAAGGGAAATAAATGATTGGCTTGCAGCTCAACGAGCTGGGGGGTTTAGACATAGGTCACTGCTTTATCTTTCCAGGAATTGACACGTGGTGCTCCCTGTGTCTGAGCCAGCAGGTGTATTACCCAGGTGAGTGTTCAAGCAGTATTTTGTTTCATTGCCTCTGTCCGGACTGCTCCCTAGCTTCCAAACAGGGGTCTCTTTCCGGGGGGGGGGGCGCGTCTGGAGAGGTGGGGGGCGCATCTGTGGGGTTCCCCCTATTTAGAACAAAGAACACTACAGCACAGGAACAGGCCCTTTGGCCCTCCAAGTCTGCGACGATCACGTGTCCTATCCAGACCAACCTCCTGTATCCTTCTATACCCCATCTGTTCATGTGCCTATCCAGATAAGTCTTTAAAAGTCGCTAACATATCTGCCTCAACCACCTCACTTGGCAGTGCATTCCAGGCCACTACCACCCTCAGTGTATATAAAAAAAAAACCTCCCCCGGCACATCTCCACGGAACCTTTCCCACCTCACCTTGAACCTGTGCCTCCTTGTAACTCTCATTTCCTCCAACTGTTCACCCTATCCAAACCCCTAATAATTTCATAAACTTCTATCAGGTCGCCCCTCAGACTCCGTCTCTCTGGGGAGAACAATCCCAGTTTATTCAATCTCTTCACATTGCCTCCATACCAGGCAACATCCTGGTAAACCTTTTTCTGTACTCTCTCCAAAGCCTCCACGTCCTTCTGGTAGTGCGGTGACCAGAATTGGACACAGTGGGCGCGATTCTCCGTAAATCCGGCGTGCCGTGAAGGCTGGCGTGATACTGGCTGTGTTTCACGCCAGCCTCGGAGCTCCGTCCCGGGACCCGATTCTCTCCCCCGGGCGGGGCGAGTATCGGGACCGGGGGAATCATGGCAACGCGGAGTTAGCGAACGTCGCTAACTCAGCCCGCCACGAGTCACGGCGGCTGACGCGCACGATGACGTCAGCCGCGCATGCGCGGGTTGGACAGCTCCAACCCGCTCATGCGCGGATTACATAATCACGCAGACGCGTCAAACCCACGCATGCGCGGGCCGTCATGCCCCTCAGCCACCCCGTGGACTGATCCTGCGGGGCGGCGGAAGAACAAATAGTGCGCGGGTATCAGACCCGCATCCGCGATCGGTGCCCACCGATCGCAGGCACATTCCACCCTTGGCACGGCCGTGGTGCGGCCGTGCCAATCGGTGCCATGGTTGTCCGGGACGGGCACTTTGCGGCCGTTTTCACGAACGCTGAAAGCAGGTGTGATCGCGGCCGGGAAAACGGCCGTAAACTCCGCGGTATTCGGCCCATCGGCCTGTGGAGAATCGCTGTTCGCCGTAAAAAACGGCGAGCAGCGATTCGTGTCGGGGGGCGGCCGGAGGGGGGGATGGGGGGAATAGCGGGAGGCCGTGAAAATTGTCGGGAAGGCCCTCCCGCTATTCTCCGACCCGTCGTGGGCAGCGGAGAATCACGCCCAGTATTCCAAATGTGGCCTAATCTATGTTCTATATATAACATAATTTTCGAGCTTTTATACTCGATACCCCGTCCTATGAAGGCAAGCATGCCATATGCCTTCTTTATCACATTTCCACCTGTGCTGCCACTTTTAAGGATCTGTGGACCTGCCTGCCCAGATCTCTGTATCTCTATGCTCCTGATGGTTCTGCCATTTCTTTTATTGCTCCCACCTGAAATGGACCTACCAAAATGCACCTCGCATTTGTCCGGGTTAAACTCCATCTGCCATTTCTCTGCCCAATTTTGTAGCCTATCTATAGCCTGCTGTATTCTGTGACAATCTTCTTCACTATCCGCATCTTCTGCAATCTTAGTATCATCCGCAAACGTGCTAATCAGACCTGCTACTTTTCCTTCCAAGTCATTTATATATATTACAAAGAGCAGAGGTCCCAGAACTGATCCCTGCGGAATACCACTAGTTACAGACCTCCATTTGGTAAAATCACCCTTCCACTGCTGCCCTCTGCCTTCTATGGCCAAGCCAATTCTAGATCCATCCAGTTAGTTCACCCCTGACCCCATGTGATCTAATCTTTTCTAAAGCCTGTCATGAGGGACGTTATCAAATGCTTTACTAAAGTCCATGAGGAAAACATCCACAGCCCTTCCCTCGTCAAACATTTTTGTCACGTCCTCAAAAAATTCAATCAAATTAGCGCGACATGGCCTCCCTCGTACAGAACCATGCTGTCTGTCGCTAATAAGACAAAATTACATTCAAATGTGCATAGATTGGGGCCGGGGTTCTCCGAGCCCGCGCCGGGTCGGAGAATCGGAAGTGGGGAGTGAGAATCCCGCCACGCCGCTCCGACGCCAGGCCGGCAATTCTCCGGTGCCAATTATGCCCCCGCGGTCACCGCGGTTACCGCGGTGCCGGTCATCGGCCGTTGAGAGCGGCTCCCAGGGCGAAGCTCCGTGCTCGATGGGCCGAGTGCCCGCCAGGTTCCGCCAGTCCTCCCATCGTGGTTCACATATGGCGGACCTCGCCATTCTAGCTTCAGGGGCTGTCCTGGTGGGGGGTATCTGACTCCGGGGGGGGGCCTCCACGGTGGCCAGGCCCGCGATCGGGGGGCTACCGATCGGTGGGTGCGCTCATTCTGAGGGTGGCCTATGTTCCTCCGTGCCGGGCCTTTATAGGGCTCCGCCATGTTGCGCAGGATCTGGAACGGAGACGGCAACCAAGTGCATGCGCCGGTGCTGAGACAGCCATCACGTGCATATGGGGACCGGTAGCGTCCGTCGCGCGCATGCGTGGACCCGTGCCGGCCGTGCACGGCTGACTTTTGACGCCAGAGCATCGCACAGCGCTCCGGCACTGTTCTTGCCCCCTGAAATCCGGAGAATAACTCGGCCAGGAGGCCCGTTGACGCCGGTGTACAGCACTCCGTTGTTTACACTGGTGTCAACATTTGACCGAGATCTGGGAGAATCCCGGCTCCTATCTCTGAGAATCTTTTCCAACAATTTTATTATCACTGACGTCAAGCTCACCGGGCTATAACTTCCCGGATCATCCTTGCAACCCTCCTTAAATAACGTTACAACTTTGGCTATCCTCCAATCCTCCGGGATCTCACCTGTGGCCAATGAGGACACATTGATTTAGGGGGCCCCTGTTGGGGGCGTCTCTGTGGTGGGTCTCCCTATTTAGGGGGTCTCTATGGGGGGTCTGCCTATTTAGGGGGTCTCTGTGGGCGGGGTCTCCCTATTTAGGGGGTCTCTGGGGGGGGTCTGCCTATTTAGGGGGTCTCTGTGGGGGGTCTCCCTATTTAGGGGTCTTGGGGGGAGCAGGTCGGGTCACCTCCGAACTTGGGGGGAAGGGGGGACCCAGAAAACCCAGGGATGGGAGTCTGATTTGTGATGTGGAGGGTGGGGTTGCCAGCCGTCGGGACCTCACTATTGGGCTGCCCCTAAAAATGGCAGCCCAGTAAGGGGGGGCTTGGTCACACAGCGGTTACACAGTTGCTTCACAGCTTCAGGGTCCCAGTTTCGATTCCCAGCTTGGGTCACTGTCTGTCTGGAGTCTGCACGTTCTCCCCATGTGTGCGTGGGTTTCCTCCGGGTGCTCCGTTTTCCTCCCACAGTCCAAAGATGTGCAGGTTAGGTGGATTGGCCATGATAAATTGCCCTTAGTGTCCAAAAAGGTTGGATTGTGTTACGGGGAAAGGGTGGGAATGTAGGCTTAGGTAGGGTGCTCTTTGCAAGGGCCGGTGCAGACTCGATGGGCCGAATGGCCTCCTTCTTCACTGTAAATTCTATGAATCGCAGGATTCACTCGGGAATCCCTCATAATCCTCTTCATGCATAAATGTGTGTGGTGAAGGAGAGTGAATTTCTTCCTGATCTGTGCTCCCAGCAATTTTAATTTCTTTAGATGCCGAGAATGTGTTTGATCATGTTGAGTGGAACTACCTTCCTTATTTTTTGGAGAAATTTGGATTTGGTACAAATTTTATTTCTTGTCTTAAATTGTTGTATTCTGCCTCGCTATCATCAGTCTGAACAAATAATACCCACTCGATATATTTTGGATTGGATTGGATTGGATTTGTTTATTGTCACGTGTACCGAGGTACAGTGAAAAGTATTTTTCTGCGAGCAGCTCAACAGATCATTCAGTACATGGAAGAAAAGGGAATTTAACAAAATTCAAGAAAATACATAATAGGGCAACACAAGATATACAATGTTACTACATAAGCATTGGCATCGGATGAAGCATATAGGGTGTAGTGTTAATGAGGTCAGTCAATAAGGGTCATTTAGGAGTCTGGTGACAGTGGGGAAGAAGCTGTTTTTGAGTCTGTCCGTGCGTGTTCTCAGACTTCTGAATCTCCTGCCCGATGGAAGAAGTTGGAAGAGTGAGTAAGCCGGGTGGGAGGGATCCTTGATTATGCTGCCCGCTTTCCCCCGGCAGCGGGAGGTGTAGATGGAATCAATGGATGGGAGGCAGGTTCGTGTGATGGACTGGACGGTATTCACGACTCTCTGAGGTTCCTTGCAGTCCTGGGCCGAGCAGTTGCCATACCAGGCTGTGATGCAGCCCGATAGGATGCTTTCTATAGTGCATCTGTAAAAGTTGGTAAGGGTTAATGTGGACATGCCGAATTTCCCGCTTTTTGAAGGATCAGACAAGAGTGCCCCTTTCCCCTCAACTATGTGCTGTAGCCATTCAGCCCCTTGTTATTGCACTATGCGATAGCCAGTGTCTGACTGGAATGCGGAGGGGTTACAGTGAACAGAGGGTTTCACTTTCTGCAGAGGACCTTCTCCTTTACATGGCAGACCCTATCATGTCCTTGCCCAATACTTTACCTATTCTTGATGAGTTTGGCCGTATTCCGGGTTACAAACTCACTTTAAATACGAGCAAACTATTTCCTTTGAATGCAGCAGCTCATAATTTTCCACTGCATAAGATCACCTTCAATCAATTTCCTTACCTGTGGTGCATGAAAGATACCCCCACAGGACAGTGGTGGTGCCCAGGCACGAACCCCCATTGCCGCGGCCTGCCAGACAGCCATCTTGCTGCGCACCCCACTGACCTCCCACCTTGACCCCTGGAGTGACACCGGCCGTACGGGTGCCTCAACCCCACCCGGACACTTCACCCCACCACACCCTGCATCCCAGCCCGGATACTACACCCCACCATCCCCAGCCTCCACCCTATCGGCCACCGGACCCCACCCTCCATCCCACCATTCTGCATCCCCCCATCCCAACTGGCTGCCACCCGCAGGCGGGGCATCAGGTGGCCCACCCAGGGCAACGGCCACTGTATTCCCTATGGGGGCACCTATGGGAGCCTTGGAACGTACCGCTGGCAAGGGCAGCACCAGCCGACGGTACCCCTGGCAACACGGACGGGCGCCAGGGCTGAAGGCCCCCACAGTACCCTTCACTGACTGGGCCCGGGGTGCGGAGAGGAGGCGGCGGTGGTTTGGCCGCCCTCCGGGTTGGGTATGGTGGGGTAACGGGTGTGTGAGGCAGGGTTGGTGCCAGGGGCACTGTGCTGGCTACTCACCCTGGTCGCCCTGAGGAGGTTGTGCAGTTTCTTACAGCACTGCAGGCTGGTACGGACGGTGTTACTGGAGGCGCTGACAGCCTCTGCCACCTGTGCCCAGGCACAGCGGTGACTGGCAACATTCTTCCTGGGCCCGGGTATATGGTGGCCTGCCTCTCCTCCACGGTGTCCGGGAGGGTCTCAAGCTCGGCGTGCATTAATCAATGGGCTGCTCTCCTTGTTAGCTGAGATAATGTGTGTGGGGAGTGAAGTGTGTATATGTGGCTGCACCTTGTCAGCCTCCTGAATGTCAATCGCAAATCCAGCGAATCCTGCACCGTTTCTCATTGGAATTGATTGTGTTCCACCTGGCAACAGTCACTGAATCGGTCCAGGCGCGGAGCCAGTTTTGCTGTCGGGGAAGTCAACGAACCCTACCCCAGCGTCTGAGGAACGGAGAATCCCGTTCAAAATTTAAAAAACAATATCCATCAGAATTGTTTTGAGTGTTTCTTCAATTAAAGGGATGAGTAAATTGTACACAATGTATGAAAGGGTCAGGCACGATAGGTTGAACGGCCTGTCCAGAGAGGAACAATGGAGAAATGTACTGTTGCTGCATCATGTTATACTGTGGAGTGTGGCTGGTTCAGCTCAGTTGGCTGGACAGCTGGCTTGTGATGCAGAGCAAGGCCAACAGACTGGATTCAATTCCTGTATTAGCTGAGGTTATTCATGAAGGCCTTGCTCCTCGCTTGAGGTGTGGTGATCCTCAGATTAAATCACCACCAGTCAGCTTTCCCCCTCAAAGGGGAAAGCAGCCTTTGGTCATCTGGGACTATGGCAACTTTAATTACTGTGGAGTGAAAACCAAAGATTGTCTACATCACGGCCTTAACATTCAACATACCATCTCTATGCTTCAGACAGTCAAAGTCCATCATCCACACTTCAGTAGGTCACACAGTTTCTTCAGCAGAAAAATTATTTCTATTATTATATATTTATTCATCTCTGTCGACAGTTCTTTCATTTATTCATCTTGCTCGGTATTTTTATCTGCCTCAGTATATTAAATGTGTCAGGAAGTGTTTCATTCAGAGCGTGGGAAATCTAATTTAATGCTCGTTCATCAGAACAGTTGCTGAAGCTTTGATTGATTCCCAGTGTAGTTAGATCAGAACAGGTGGTGGGGATTGCTTTTTTATTTTAAGTCTAACATGCTAAATGCCACCATTCTGTTTTCATTAGAGAAGCACAATAAGCAACGTTCACTTGTGTAACATTCCTGTAAGCTGTTGTATATTAGGTTTGCTCGCTCCGGTTCCCTCTATTGAAAGAGCTGAGCCGTGTGGGAATATGCTTCCAAGGTACCCCGGCTGCCCCGAACCTATCCAATAGCCGGTGAGGCGAGAGCCGGATATTTGCCGAGAAGGATGATTCTGGAGCCCATTTAAAATGGCGGATGGGACCCAGTGGGGCAGCACGATGGCACAGTGGTTAGCATAGTTGTTTCACAGCTCCACGGTCCCAGGTTCGATTCCGGCTTGGGTCACTGTCTGTGCAGAGTCTGCACTTTCTCCACGTGTCTGCGTGGGTTTCCTCCGTGTGCTCCAGTTTCCTCCCACAGTCCAAAGATGTGCAGGTTAGGTGGATTGGCCATGATAAATTGCCCCTAGTGTCCATAAAAGGTTAGGTGGGGTTACTGGGTGATGGGGATAGGGCGGAGGTGTGGGCTTAAGTGGGGTGCTCTTTCCAAGGGCCAGTGCAGACTCGATGGGCCGAATGGTTTCCTTCTGCACTGTAAATTCTATGAATTCCAGGATTCCCAACCCCCAGGCACGGGATGAAGTGCAGATAGGCATCTCAAATGCAGAATTCCGGCTCTTGCCAGCTCCTTTTCTGGGGGTGGGACGGTTAAACACCATCATATGCACCCCCCTGCCATCCACCCCAACTTCCCCAATCTTGGAAATGAAATGAAAATCGCTTATTGTCATAAGTAGGCTTCAAATGAAGTTACTGTGAAAAGCCCCTAGTCGCCACATTCCGGCGCCTGTTCGGGGAGGCTGGTATGGGAATTGAACCGTGCTGCTGGCCTGCCTTGGTCTGCTTTCAAAGCCAGCGATTTAGCTAAAATTTGTGCTAAACAGCCCCAGTGGACTGTGCTAAACAGCCCCAATCTTTGTGGAGTCCAGCCTCTTCAGTAAGAAGAAATGGTTAATAGCCTCTCAGAAGGCAGATGTGAACCTTGGGGGAACCCCAGTGCCAAGTGGAGAACAAAAATGAAATGAAAATGAAAATCACTTATTGTCACAAGTAGGCTTCAATGAAGTTACTGTGAAAAGCCCCTAGTTGCCATATTCCGGCGCCTGTTCGGAGAGGCTGGTACGGGAATTGAACCGTGCTGCCGGCTTGCCTTGGTCTGCTTTAAAAGCCAGCGATTTAGCCCAGTGTGCTAAACCAGCCCCAAAATAAAGGACAGCTGAAATTCTTCATTGACATTGGATTTGAAATACAAAAAATAACCATTTGTGACTTGCCCAGTTTACCAGAAGTGTCCTGTCTGTTGCAGTGAAAGCATTGGGATGTAGTTACAGGACACTGATCCCTCCTGTCAGGCTCTTTCCACCGCAGCACTGGCACGATCACTCTGCTGGGTGATTCAGGAAGTGCTTTCCCTGACGTGAATTGCCCCTGCAGCTTTGTGACCTCATAACCTGGAGTGAGGGCTGGCTTCTGCTCCATCTTGTATTCTCGCCCATTAGGATTGTTCTGTGCTGTACATGCAGCTAAGATAGTCTAACTAGCTGGATTGCTTTGTTTAGGCTAAGATCATTTTCAGCTTGCCAGAGGTCCCAACAGTGAGTCGTCTGCAACACTTATTACCATTCTCTCCTGGATGAGCTCAGATTTTAAATCTCTATTTTCACACTCCTCTGTGTTCCTGTAGAGATCGTTTTTGAAGGAATTGACATGTTCTTAAGGCAGCTGAACTCTAATTGAATTTAGCTTGTTCCAATAGTTTGTTGAGTCGAGTTCAAATAAACGTCAAACTTCTTCAAGTTTGACGTATGACTCATCAAATTTGACCATGCCATGGTGTCATCTACTATTGGCCCTACTGAGTAAAATGGTTTGTTTACTTGGTCCATTTCTGGTCTGTTTATTCAAACATGAATCAATGCTGTATCTTAAAAATCTTTTCCCTCAAAGACTCCAATTTTGTTGCTGCACTGGGCCTTGGGTGAGTCCCAGTGGATCTGGAAATGTGGAATTGCGATCCATATTGAAGATTTTAAAAGTCTGGGTACAGGTTTAAGAGCTTACGGACTTCCAAGATAGTGTTGCAGCTCACTGCAAAACAATGAATATCCTGCACTTTCCAGTTTTAGGGTCTTCACAAAATGGCAGTGGAGTGCTTCAGGAAAAAGAATTTTCAACAATGACTGTGTGATTGATGAGACCAACATTACTGGTTAAGGAGAATATTATGGCCGTACTGCGGGAGGACACCTCGGAGGGCTCATACAATGAGGCAATCTGGGTCAAGCTCAGCAACAGGAAGGGGGCAATCACAGTGTTGGGGGTTTATTACAGACCCCGCAACTGCCAGCGAGGGATAGAGGCGCAGATAGGTAGAGAAATTTTGGATAGATGCAAAAGTAACAAGAGTTGTTGTGGTTGGGGATTTTAATTTCCCCTATATTGACTGGGACTCACTTAGTGCTAGGGGCTTGGATGGGGCAGAGTTTGTAAGGTGTATCCAGGAAGCCTTCTTGATGCAATATGTGGATAATCCAACTAGGGAAGGGGCAGTACTGGAGCTGGTATTGGGGAATGAGCCGGGACAGGTGGTTGAGGTTTCAGCAGAGAAACATTTTGGGAGTAGGGACCACAATCCTGTAGATTTTAGGGTACATTTGGATAGGGGTGAGGGTAACCTTCACGTTAAGGTGCTAAATTGAGGAAAGGAAAATTACGATAACATTAGACAGGAATTGAAGAATTTGGATTGGGTGCGTCTGTTGGAGGGTAAATCAACATTGGACATGTGGGAGTCTTTCAAGCGACAGTTGATTAGGATTCAGGAAAGCCACGTTCCTGAGAGAATGAAGGATAAGTATGGGAAGTTTAGGAAGGCTTGGATAACGAGGGATATTGTGAACCTCATCAAAAAGTAAAAGGATTCTTTTGTATAGTCTAGAATGGTGGGAAAGTTGAAACCCTTGAGGAGTATAAAGAAAGTGGGAAGGTACTTCAGCGGGAAATTCGGAGGGCTAGGAGGGGTCATGAAAAGTCCTTGGCAAATAGGATTAAGGTGAATCCCAAAGCTTTTTATTAATATGTAAAAAACAAGAGGATGGCCAGGGAAAGGATTGGACCACTTAAGGACAGTTGGGGAAATCCATGTGTTGAGCCAGAGGAACTGGGCGAGGTACTAAATTAATACTTTGCATCAGTGTTCACCAAAGAAAAAGACTTTGTGAAAGATGATTCTTGGGTAGTGTGTGTGAACAGCTTGGGTCATGTTGACATTGAAAAGGAGGAGCTATTGGGTCTTTTCAAAAATATTAAGGTAGATAAATCTCCTGGGCCGGATGGGATTTACCCTAGAATACTAAGGAAAACAAGGGAGGAAATTGATGGGGCCTTGACTGACATCTTTGTATCCTCATTGGCTACAGGTGAGATCCCAGAGGACTGGAGAATAACTAATGTGATGCTGCTGTTTAAGAAAGGTAGCAGGGATAATCCAGGAAACCATAGGCCAGTGTGCCTCACGTCGATAGTAGGTAAATTATTGGAGAGATTCTCAGTGACAGGATTTATAGAATTATACCCATTTGAAAACAAATGGACTCATTAGGGATTGACAGCATGGTTTTATGAAGGGGAAGTTGTGCTTGATTGAGTTTTTTAAGGAGGTGACAAAGATGAATGGTGAAGGGAGGACGGTGGATGTTGTTTACATGGACTTCAGTAAAGCCTTTGACAAGGTGCCTCAATAATAATAATCTCTTATTGTCACAAGTAGGCATCAATGAGGTTACTGTCTAGTCACCACATAACGGCGTCTGTTCGGGGAGGCCGGTAGGGGAATTGAACACATGCTGCCGCCTTGTTCGGCATTACAAGCCAGCTGTTTAGCCCACTGTGCTAAACCAGCCCCAGTATAAACCAGCCCCAGTATATGTCACATGGCAGGCTATACAAAAGATGAAGTCACACAGGATCAGTGGTAAGGTGGCAAGTTGGATACAGAACTGGCTCGGTCACAGAAGACAAAGGGTAGCAGTAGAAGGGTGTTTTTCTGAATGGAAGGTTGTGACGAGTGGCGTTCCACAGGGATCTGGGCTGAGGCCTCTGTTGTTTGGTGTATACATAAACGATTTGGAAGAAAATGTACTCCTGTCCTGGAGTAATTATAGCGCAAACCTGTCCTGGAGTGATTATAGCACAAACCTGTCCTGGAGTAATTATAGCACAAACCTGTCCTGGAGTAATTATAGCACAGACCTGTCCTGGAGTGATTATAGCACAAACCTGTCCTGGAGTGATTATAGCACAAACCTGTCCTGGAGTAATTATAGCACAGACCTATCCTGGAGTAATTATAGCACAAACCTGTCCTGGAGTAATTATAGCACAGACCTGTCCTGGAGTGATTATACACAAACCTGTCCTGGAGTAATTATAGCACAAACCTGTCCGGGAGTAATTATAGCACAAACCTGTCCTGGAGTAATTATAGCACAGACCTGTCCTGGAGTAATCACAGCACAGACCTGTCCTGGAGTAATTATAGCACAGACCTATCCTGGAGTAATTATAGCACAAACCTGTCCTGGAGTAATCTCAGCACAGACATATCCTGGAGTAATTATAGCACAGACCTGTCCTGGAGTAATTATAGCACAGACCTGTCCTGGAGTAATCTCAGCACAGACCTATCCTGGAGTGATTACAGCACAAACCTGTCCTGGAGTAATTATAGCACAGACCTGTCCTGCAGTAATTATAGCACAGACCTGTCCTGGAGTAATTATAGCACAGACCTGTCCTGGAGTAATTATAGCACAAACGTGTCCTGGAGTAATCTCAGCACAGACCTATCCTGGAGTGATTACAGCACAAACCTGTCCTGGAGTAATTATAGCACAGACCTGTCCTGCAGTAATTATAGCACAGACCTGTCCTGGAGTGATTATAGCACAGACCTGTCCTGGAGTAATCTCAGCACAGACCTTTCCTGGAGTAATCTCAGCACAGACCTGTCCTGGAGTAATTATAGCACAGACCTATCCTGGAGTAATTATAGCACAGACCTGTCCTGGAGTGATTATAGCACAGGCCTGTCCTGGAGTAATTATAGCACAGACCTATCCTGGAGTAATCTCAGCACAGACCTATCCTGGAGTAATTATAGCACAGACCTGTCCTGGAGTAATTATAGCACAGACCTATCCTGGAGTAATCTCAGCACAGACCTATCCTGGAGTAATTATAGCACAGACCTGTCCTGGAGTAATTATAGCACAGACCTATCCTGGAGTAATTATAGCACAGACCTGTCCTGGAGTAATTATAGCACAGACCTGTCCTGGAGTGATTATAGCACAAACCTGTCCTGGAGTAATTATAGCACAAACCTGTCCTGGAGTGATTATAGCACAAACCTGTCCTGGAGTAATTATAGCACAAACCTGTCCTGTAGTAATTATAACACAGACCTATCCTGGAGTAATCTCAGCACAGACCTGTTCTTGGAGTAATCTCAGCACAGACCTGTCCTGGAGTAATTATAGCACAGAACTATCCTGGAGTAATCTCAGCACAAACCTGTCCTGGAGTAACTTTAGCACAGACCTGTCCTGGAGTAATCTCAGCACAGACCTATCCTGGAGTAATTATAGCACAGACCTGTCCTGGAGTGATTATAGCACAGACCTGTCCTGGAGTAATCTCAGCACAGACCTGTCCTGGAGTAATCACAGACCAGTACAGACCTGTCCTGGAGTAATTATAGCACTGACCTGTCCTGGAGTAATTGTACTACAGACCTGTCCTGGAGTAATCACAGCACAGACCTGTCCTGGGGTAATCACAGACCAGTACAGACCTGTCCTGGAGTAATTATAGCACTGACCTGTCCTGGAGTAATTGTACTACAGACCTGTCCTGGAGTAATCACAGCGCAGACCTGTCCTGGAGTAATTATAGCGCAGACCTGTCCTGGAGTAATCTCAGCACAGACCAGCACAGACCTGTCCTGGAGTAATTGTACTACAGACCTGTCCTGGAGTAATCACAGCGCAGACCTGTCCTGGAGTAATCTCAGCACAGACCTGTCCTGGGGTAATCTCAGCACAGACCAGTACAGACCTGTCCTGGAGTAATCACAGCACAGACCTGTCCTGGAGCAATCACAGCACAGACCTGTCCTGGGGTAATCACAGCACAGACCTGTCCTGGAGTGATTATAGCACAGACCTGCCCTGGAGTAATTATAGCACAAACCTGTCCTGGAGTGATTATAGCACAAACCTGTCCTGGAGTAATTATAGCACAAACCTGTCCTGGAGTAATCACAGCACAGACCTGTCCTGGGGTAATCACAGCACAGTACAGACCTGTCCTGGAGTAATTATAGCACAGACCTGTCCTGGAGTAATTGTACTACAGACCTGTCCCAGAATAATCACAGCACAGATCTGTCCTGGAGTAATTATAGCGCAGACCTGTCCTGTAGTAATCTCAGCACAGACCAGTCCAGACCTGTCCTGGAGTAATTATAGCACAAACCTGTCCTGGAGTAATCTCAGCACAGACCAGTACAGACCTGTCCTGGAGTAATTATAGCACAGACCTGTCCTGGAGTAATCTCAGCGCAGACCAGTACAGACCTGTCCTGGAGTAATTATAGCACAGACCTGTCCTGGAGTAATTGTACTACAGACCTGTCCTGGAGTAATCACAGCACAGACCTGTCCTGGAGTAATTATAGCGCAGACCTGTCCTGGAGTAATCTCAGCGCAGACCAGTACAGACCTGTCCTGGAGTAATTATAGCACAGACCTGTCCTGGAGTAATTGTACTACAGACCTGTCCTGGAGTAATCACAGTGCAGACCTGTCCTGGCGTAATCTCACCACAGACGTGTCCTGGAGTAATCTCAGCACAGACCAGTACAGACCTGTCCTGGGGTAATTGTAATACAGACCTGTCCTGGTGTAATCTCAGCACAGACCTGTCCTGGAGTAATTATAGCACAGACCTATCCTGGAGTAATCACAGCACAGACCTGTCCTGGAGTAATTATAGCACAGACCTACCTTGGAGTGATCACAGCACAAACTGTCCTGGTATAATCTCAGCACAGACCCGTCCTGGGGTAATCACAGCACAGACCTGTCCTGGGGTAATCACAGCACATACCTGTCCTGGAGTAATTATAGCACAGACCTGTCCTGGAGTAATTGTACTACAGACCGGTCCTAGAGTAATCACAGCACAGACCTGTCCTGGAGTAATTATAGCACAGACCTATCCTGGAGTAATCACAGCACAGACCTGTCCTGGAGTGATTATAGCACAGACCTGTCCTGGAGTAATCTCAGCACAGACCAGTACAGACCTGTCCTGGAGTAATTATAGCACAGACCTGTCCTGGAGTAATTGTACTACAGACCTGTCCTGTAGTAATCACAGCACAGACCTGTCCTGGAGTAATTATAGCGCAGACCTGTCCTGGAGTAATCTCAGCACAGACCAGTACAGACCTGTCCTGGAGTAATTATAGCGCAGACCTGTCCTGGAGTAATCTCAGTACAGACCTGTCCTGGAGTAATCACAGCACAGACCTGTCCTGGAGCAATCACAGCACAGACCTGTCCTGGGGTAATCACAGCACAGACCTGTCCTGGAGTAATTATAGCACAAACCTGTCCTGGAGTGATTATAGCACAAACCTGTCCTGGAGTAATTATAGCACAAACCTGTCCTGGAGTAATCACAGCACAGACCTGTCCTGGGGTAATCACAGCACAGTACAGACCTGTCCTGGAGTAATTATAGCACAGACCTGTCCTGGAGTAATTGTACTACAGACCTGTCCTGTAGTAATCACAGCACAGACCTGTCCTGGAGTAATTATAGCGCAGACCTGTCCTGGAGTAATCTCAGCACAGACCAGTACAGACCTGTCCTGGAGTAATTATAGCACAGACCTGTCCTGGAATAATTGTACTACAGACCTGTCCTGGAGTAATCACAGCGCAGACCTGTCCTGGAGTAATCTCAGCACAGACCTGTCCTGGAGTAATCTCAGTACAGACCTGTCCTGGAGTAATCACAGCACAGACCTGTCCTGGAGCAATCACAGCACAGACCTGTCCTGGGGTAATCACAGCACAGACCTGTCCTGGAGCAATCACAGCACAGACCTGTCCTGGGGTAATCACAGCACAGACCTGTCCTGGAGTAATTATAGCACAAACCTGTCCTGGAGTGATTATAGCACAAACCTGTCCTGGAGTAATTATAGCACAAACCTGTCCTGGAGTAATCACAGCACAGACCTGTCCTGGGGTAATCACAGCACAGTACAGACCTGTCCTGGAGTAATTATAGCACAGACCTGTCCTGGAGTAATTGTACTACAGACCTGTCCCAGAGTAATCACAGCACAGATCTGTCCTGGAGTAATTATAGCGCAGACCTGTCCTGTAGTAATCTCAGCACAGACCAGTCCAGACCTGTCCTGGAGTAATTATAGCACAGACCTGTCCTGGAGTAATCTCAGCACAGACCAGTACAGACCTGTCCTGGAGTAATTATAGCACATACCTGTCCTGGAGTAATTGTACTACAGACCTGTCCTGGAGTAATCACAGTGCAGACCTGTCCTGGAGTAATCTCAGCACAGACCTGTCCTGGAGTAATCTCAGCACAGACCAGTACAGACCTGTCCTGGAGTAATTATAGCACAGACCTGTCCTGGAGTAATTGTACTACAGACCTGTCCGAGAGTAATCACAGCACAGACCTGTCCTGGAGTAAACTCAGCACAGACCTGTCCTGGAGTAATCTCAGCACAGACCAGTACAGACCTGTCCTGGAGTAATTGTACTACAGACCTGTCCTGGAGTAATCTCAGCACAGACCTGTCCTGGAGTAATTATAGCACAGACCTATCCTGGAGTAATCACAGGACAGACCTGTCCTGGAGTGATTATAGCACAGACCTGTCCTGGAGTAATTATAGCACAGACCTACCTTGGAGTGATCACAGCACAGACCTGTCCTGGTATAATCTCAGCACAGACCCGTCCTGGGGTAATCACAGCACAGACCTGTCCTGGGGTAATCACAGCACAGTACAGACCTGTCCTGGAGTAATTATAGCACAGACCTGTCCTGGAGTAATTGTACTACAGACCGGTCCTTGAGTAATCACAGCACAGACCTGTCCTGGAGTAATTATAGCACAGACCTATCCTGGAGTAATCACAGCACAGACCTGTCCTGGAGTGATTATAGCACAAACCTGTCCTGGAGTAATTTCAGCACAGACCAGTACAGACCTGTCCTGGAGTAATTATAGCACAGACCTGTCCTGGAGTAATTGTACTACAGACCTGTCCTGGAGTAATCACAGCACAGACCTGTCCTGGAGTAATTATAGCGCAGACCTGTCCTGGAGTAATCTCAGCACAGACCTGTCCTGGAGTAATTATAGCACAGACCTGTCCTGGAGTAATTATAGCAGAGACCTATCCTGGAGTAATTGTACTACAGACCTGTCCTGGAGTAATTATAGCACAGACCTGTCCTGGAGTAATTATAGCGCAGACCTGTCCTGGAGTAATCTCAGCACAGACCAGTACAGACCTGTCCTGGAGTAATTATAGCACAGACCTGTCCTGGAGTAATTGTACTACAGACCTGTCCTGGAGTAATTATAGCACAGACTTGTCCTGGAGTAATCTCAGCACAGACCTGTTCTTGGAGTAATTATAGCACAGACCTGTCCTGGAGTAATCTCAGCACAGACCTGTTCTTGGAGTAATCTCAGCACAGACCTGTACTGGAGTAATTATAGCACAGACCTGTCCTGGAGTAATCACAGCACAGACCTGTCCTGGGGTAATCACAGCACAGACCTGTCCTGGAGTAATTATAGCGCAGACCTGTCCTGGAGTAATCTCAGCACAGACCTGTCCTGGAGTAATTGTACTACAGACCTGCCCTGGAGTAATCACAGCACAGACCTGTCCTGGAGTAATTATAGCGCAGACCTGTCCTGGAGTAATCTCAGCACAGACCAGTACAGACCTGTCCTGGAGTAATTATAGCACAGACCTGTCCTGGAGTAATCATAGCATAGACCTGTTCTTGGAGTAATCTCAGCACAGACCTGTTCTTGGAGTAATTATAGCACAGACCTGTCCTGGAGTAATTATAGCACAGACCTGTCCTGGAGTAGTCACAGCACAGACTTGTCCTGGAGTAATCTCAGCACAGACCTGTTCTTGGAGTAATTATAGCACAGACCTGTTCTTGGAGTAATCTCAGCACAGACCTGTCCTGGAGTAATCTCAGCACAGACCAGTACAGACCTGTCCTGGAGTAATTATAGCACATACCTGTCCTGGAGTAATTGTACTACAGACCTGTCCTGGAGTAATCACAGTGCAGACCTGTCCTGGATTAATCATAGCGCAGACCTGTCCTGGAGTAATCTCAGCACAGACCAGTACAGACCTGTCCTGGAGTAATTATAGCACAGACCTGTCCTGGAGTAATTGTACTACAGACCTGTCCTGGAGTAATCACAGCGCAGACCTGTCCTGGAGTAATCTCAGCACAGACCTGTCCTGGAGTAATCTCAGCACAGACCAGTACAGACCTGTCCTGGAGTAATTATACTACAAACCTGTCCTGGCGTAATCTCAGCACAGACCTGTCCTGGAGTAATTATAGCACATACCTATCCTGGAGTAATCACAGCACAGACCTGTCCTGGAGTGATTATAGCACAGACCTGTCCTGGAGTAATTATAGCACAGACCTACCTTGGAGTGATCACAGCACAGACCTGTCCTGGTATAATCTCAGCACAGACCCGTCCTGGGGTAATCACAGCACAGACCTGTCCTGGGGTAATCACAGCACAGTACAGACCTGTCCTGGAGTAATTATAGCACAGACCTGTCCTGGAGTAATTGTACTACAGACCGGTCCTTGAGTAATCACAGCACAGACCTGTCCTGGAGTAATTATAGCACAGACCTATCCTGGAGTAATCACAGCACAGACCTGTCCTGGAGTGATTATAGCACAAACCTGTCCTGGAGTAATTTCAGCACAGACCAGTACAGACCTGTCCTGGAGTAATTATAGCACAGACCTGTCCTGGAGTAATTGTACTACAGACCTGTCCTGGAGTAATCACAGCACAGACCTGTCCTGGAGTAATTATAGCGCAGACCTGTCCTGGAGTAATCTCAGCACAGACCTGTCCTGGAGTAATTATAGCACAGACCTGTCCTGGAGTAATTATAGCAGAGACCTATCCTGGAGTAATTGTACTACAGACCTGTCCTGGAGTAATTATAGCACAGACCTGTCCTGGAGTAATTATAGCGCAGACCTGTCCTGGAGTAATCTCAGCACAGACCAGTACAGACCTGTCCTGGAGTAATTATAGCACAGACCTGTCCTGGAGTAATTGTACTACAGACCTGTCCTGGAGTAATTATAGCACAGACTTGTCCTGGAGTAATCTCAGCACAGACCTGTTCTTGGAGTAATTATAGCACAGACCTGTCCTGGAGTAATCTCAGCACAGACCTGTTCTTGGAGTAATCTCAGCACAGACCTGTACTGGAGTAATTATAGCACAGACCTGTCCTGGAGTAATCACAGCACAGACCTGTCCTGGGGTAATCACAGCACAGACCTGTCCTGGAGTAATTATAGCGCAGACCTGTCCTGGAGTAATCTCAGCACAGACCTGTCCTGGAGTAATTGTACTACAGACCTGCCCTGGAGTAATCACAGCACAGACCTGTCCTGGAGTAATTATAGCGCAGACCTGTCCTGGAGTAATCTCAGCACAGACCAGTACAGACCTGTCCTGGAGTAATTATAGCACAGACCTGTCCTGGAGTAATCATAGCATAGACCTGTTCTTGGAGTAATCTCAGCACAGACCTGTTCTTGGAGTAATTATAGCACAGACCTGTCCTGGAGTAATTATAGCACAGACCTGTCCTGGAGTAGTCACAGCACAGACTTGTCCTGGAGTAATCTCAGCACAGACCTGTTCTTGGAGTAATTATAGCACAGACCTGTTCTTGGAGTAATCTCAGCACAGACCTGTACTGGAGTAATCTTCGCATAGACCTGTTCTTGGAGTAATTATAGCACAGACCTTTCCTGGAGTAATCTCATCATAGACCTGTCCTGGAGTAATTATAGCACATACCTGTCCTGGAGTAATTATAGCACTGACCTGTCCTGGAGTAATTATAGCACAGACCTGCCCTGGAGTAATCTCAGCACTGACCTGTCCTGGAGTAATTATAGCACAGACCTGTCCTGGAGTAATCTCAGCACAGACCTGTCCTGGAGTAATTGCAGTACAGACCTGTGCTGGAGTAATCTCAGCACAGACCTGTCCTGGAGTAATCTCTGCACAGACTTGTTCTGGAGATGTCTTAACACCGACCTGTCCAGAGTAATGTGAGCACAGACCTGTACGGAGTAACCTCAGTACTGCTGCAGGAACAGCACTCCATTGTTGTAGCCCTTGGTGGCGATAGTGGTGTGGGCCATCTCGATCTCACCCAAACTGCATCTACTCCTCATGGAGTCAGCCAAAGCCCACTGGGCACCCATAAAGAAGAGGATCAGAAGGTACATACCCCGGGGTTGTCCATCCAACTGACTCCTGGCATGCCCATCCTACTGAGTGTTTGCCAGGGACAGCCATAATGGCGGACTGTCTTTTTTCAAGAGGAGGCATTGTAATGCAAGCCAAGTTTAAGAATCTTGTCATCCTCAGGTGGACCACATCCATAAAAAGATGAGGATGAATGCAAGCCAACATCCTTAACTGTGAGTGCCAGATGTCAATGTGGTTGAGAAGAAGGTGACATGGAGACTGAGTCATGTCTAAATGAGTCCCTGGAAACCTGAATTTCATCTTTGGCAGCGTTGGCCTGAGTTCTGCCTCTCAGTGGTGACACAGAGAATGCTGTACAGTTGTTGTATACTGAATCTCCTGGAGGAGCTTTGTCATATTGATGACATGAGGTTATGAGCTTAACGAGGATAGTAGAGCTCCAGGTCATCACTGCAGGAGTTCATCAGGGTAGTGTCCTAGGCCCAACCATCTTCAACTGCTTCATCAATACCCTTCCTTCCATCATAAGGCCACAAGTGGGGATGTTCACTGATGATTCAACACCATTCGTGATCCCTCAGCAGCGCCGGCCCTAGGGTTGCTGGCGCCCCGGGCAAGCTGAACTTCGGCGCCCTTGGGGGGGAGGGGGCGAGGGGGGGGGGCCGAGGGGGGGGGGGCGGACCCGAGGGGGGGGCGGACGGGCAGACCCGAGGGGGGGGGCGGGGGGGGGGACCGAGGGGGGGAGGGCGGACCGAGGGGGGGGGGGGGCGGACCGCGGGGGGGGCGGACCGAGCCGGGGGGGGCGGACCGAGGGGATGCCGCCCTGGAGGAGGGCGGCCACCGCGCATGCGCTGGTTGGCACCTGCCCAACTGCGCATGCGCGGGACCCGAGTCTCTGACCCCCCAAAGTCTGTCCACCATCTGCAAGGCACAATCAGGAGTGTGATGGAATGTTCCCCATTTTCCTGGATGAGTGCAGCTCCAACACTGAGACGCTCAGCACCATCCAGGACAAAGCAGCTGGTATAATTGGCACTTCTTCCAGAAACATTCACTTCCTCCACCACTGGTGCATAGTAGCTGCCATGTGTACCATCTACAAGATGCACTGCAGTAACTCACCAAGGTTCCTCAGGCAGCACCTACCGAACCCATGACCACTGCCATCCAGAAGGACAAGAGCTGCAGATACCTGGAACCCCACCACCTGGAGGTTCCCCTCCAAGCCACTCACCACCCTGACTTGGAAATATATCGCCACTTGTCACTGTCGCCGAGGCAACATCCTGGAACTCCCTCCAAACAGCACAGTGGGTGTACCTGCACCTCAGGGACTGTAGCAGTTCAAGCAGACAGCTCACCACCACCTTCTCTCGGCAATTACACGAGACTGAGTCATGTCCAAATGGATCTCTGGAAACCTGCGTTCCATCCTTGGCAGACTTTGCCTCTCGGTAGCATGGTGGTTAGCATCAATGCTTCACAGCTCCAGGGTCCCAGGTTTGATTCTCGGCTGGGTCACTGTCTGTGCGGAGTCTGCACGTCCTCCCCGTGTGTGCGTGGGTTTCCTCCGGGTGCTCCGGTTTCCTCCCACAGTCCAAAGATGTGCGGGTTAGGTGGATTGGCCATGCTAAATTGCCCGTAGTGTAAGGTTAATGGGGGGATTGTTGGGTTACGGGTATACGGGTTACGTGGGTTTAAGTAGGGTGATCATTGCTCGGCACAACATCGAGGGCTGAAGGGCCTGTTCTGTGCTGTACTGTTCTAAATTCTAAATTCTAAATAACCGGTCTCATAATGGCCTGCCTTCAATGTGACAAAGCTCCTCCAGCAGGTCCAATAGCAGCAACTGTACAACACTCTCCGTGTCATCTCGCTAGGCAATAAATACTGGTTTCGCCAGCAAAGCCTGAATGAATTTGGAAAAACTAGCTGCTGCCTCTTGCAAGTTGATGTGGCAACTGGGATTTGTGAAAGATGCTGGAAAAGGCAGCATCTTTAGCTGGGTGATTCCGGGAGAATCTACTCCAGTTATCACCCATTTCAGGAAGGACATCTTATCCCGAGGTCTCAACATTCTTCAAAGGATCAGGACAAGTGCAGCTTCATGTGTAAGTATTCACACTAAGAGTGCAGTGGATGTTTGAAATGAAAGGATAGTCACACTGATGTTCATGTGGGCCCATGATGGAGGGCACTTGTCCAAGAGGATACAGATTACTACTCATCATGGAATCCTGTGGCTATGAGGACCTCACGTACACACCTGCTTCATCTGGCCGGTTCTATGGCCTCTTCCCCTGCAGCGTCATTTTCCTCAATTTCACCGCCCTCATTACCTTCGATATCCTCCTCATTGGAGATCTGCTGTTCTTCCATATCGGCATCTGGCAGCTCCATCCCCCCCTTTGCAACGGCAAGTTCTGGGCACGGAGGAAGCCTTGAGGTCCTCTGAGGACTGAACGGCAGTGACCTGCCAGATTTTATCCAGACATCACAGTCACCTTTTTAAGATGCCCGTGGTGTAACTCACCAATATACAGGAGCAGCATGAGCTTCATTGTACCTCCTCTCAAATGTAATTTGCGGCCTTCGGCAGGTGTAATGAGCCACGTCCTTTGCAGATACCCTTTGTCCCCAAGGAGTGAACCCCTGGATACAGCGCTGTCCCTCCAAGATGCCCAGGCTCTACAATCTACCAAAGATGTGGGACTTGTGGACTTTTCTGAGATACTTTGATGTACTATTAATTACGACAAGACGAGAGTAGAATGTAATTGAGGCTTTATTACACAGAGATGTGTGGCCTCGGGGAGCACACACATTTATACTCCGCCTACTGGGCGGAGCCAGCAGGCAGGGATCTACCCCCATACATAGAACATAGAACAGTACAGCACAGAACAGGCCCTTCGGCCCTCAATGTTGTGCCGAGCCATGATCACCCTACTCAAACCCACTTATCCACCCTATACCCGTAACCCAACAACCCCCCCCTTAACCTTACATTTATTAGGACACTACGGGCAATTTATCATGGCCAATCCACCTAACCCGCACATCTTTGGACTGTGGGAGGAAACCGGAGCACCCGGAGGAAACCCACGCACACAGGGGGAGGACGTGCAGACTCCACACAGACAGTGACCCAGCCGGGAATCGAACCTGGGACCCTGGAGCTGTGAAGCATTTATGCTAACCACCATGCTACCCTGCTGCCCCACCTGTAGTACATGGACCTTACCGTAATACCAGTATATATAATATAATACAACAGTGTTAACTACCACATACCTCTCTCAAGCCTGCAGGATTTGTCTGATGTGGTTGGCCAGCAGCTGCACATTCAGTGAGTGGAAGCCTTTCCTGTTGATGTATTGCATTACCCGGTGCCAAGGCTATATTAAAGCCATGTGCGTCCAGTCAATGGGAACCAGAAATTGCTGCAAAGCTCAGTGCTGTGGCATCCTGGCCTGCTTGATATGTGATTAGTGTATAAAATTAATGCACGTGGAATTAGGGGTAGTGTATTCAGATGGATAGAAAACTGGTTGGCAGACAGCAAGCAAAGTGTGGGAATAAACAGGTGTTTTTCCAAATGTCATGCAGTGACTAGTGGATGCATTTATGCGTGGAAGCTTGCAAGATCCTGCAGAGGTCCCTTGGAAAGAGCCACTGGTATAGATGTTCAGTGTGGTGGTTGGGGAATTTCGAAGCTGTGACCAAAGGTGATAGAAAGTGATCGATTAACGGCACCTATCGGTATTAATGTCGCACAAGTGCCCCTTCATTGGTACCTTCCCTGACTCCCTGCATTGTGAATAAAGGGCTGACAACCTGTCTCAGCTGCGCATCTGCCCTCACCTGAGAAAAGTCATATCTGCTGGCTGCCCCTTTACTCGACGCCCCCCCCCCCCCCCCCCCCCCCCACCCAGTGCAGCATATCAATCGCCCGAGGCCCTCAGAGAACACAGCACCTGAGTTTGTTCTCATTTACATTGTTTACTGCTCAATCACTTCATGTTGGAAGCTGGTGGTGCTCGGGTCTCAGTGCTGGACCTGCTTGGCCCCTCCGTGCGTGAGTTTGGAAATCCCTCCGCATGACCTGGTGGAGCAGGATTTTCAGGTTTCCCCCACTCCATGACCTCTCAATCCTTCCTCTCTACTCTTCGGTCCTGTTGTGATCGTGGATGTCCTATGGCCAAGCTACCCCCTCCCCACCTTGAGACCTCTGGCGCGGTGTGAATTAGGGACCCTCACACCACCACCCCCCACCATCCCTACCCCCTGATCCCACCACAAGATCTTTGAATGTCCGCAAACTACCTTTTCCCCATGTATACGCTGCAGGTGCCTCTTCAGAGTGAGTAAACTATCTGCGGCCCATGAGAATGCTTGAGACTCGCAATCACTCCCCCACCCATGATCAATGTGTGCGATTTCATGTCCACAGCCTGTGGATAACATTCTGGGTACGACGAGGAGTGGAAATCCATGCTCTCCCCATTCCTGGACTGGGACAAGGAAAGTTTTGACAAGATAAGCAATGTAAAGTGTAGTGCTTCCTCAGTTCACAATGTTCCCGTCCTGGCCCCAAGTCGCAGATTTAAATTCTGTTCGAGACTTTGCCCCTATTCAGGCACATTAGATGCCTCCTCCCCAGTCATGTGTGTGATCCTGACCATCATCCTCAGTACAGGCCTTGCCCTGCAGCTCCGTATCGTGCCTCTGGCCACTTACCTCATTGCTGGGTCAGGGCCCTTGCTCTGCAGCCGATTCCAGATGACCCCTGCCTTACCACTGGTGTGTTCGGCAGCACCTTGCTCAGTAACCCTAATGAAAGTGATGCGGTGTTGACAGTGAGGCCTTGCGCTGAACCAGAGGCGCTACGTGCGCTGCACCGTGTAATGTAGATGTATGAATCTCAAAGTTCTGAGCCAAGTGCATGTCGCCAGATGTATATGTTGTCCTAACTGTATGCGGACATGCCCTATTGACCCAGATGTATATGTTGTCCTAACTGTATGCGGACATGCCCTATTGACCCAGAGTGGGGAGGGGTGAATCTGATGAGCACTCCTTTTAATGAGTATACCTGACATTCAAACGTATGCAAAAGTTGTTCCCGATGTTGTGCGGTGGGAAAAACGCGCCACCATTGGAGGCTCAACTGCACCATCGCAAAAATGGGGTGGGATTCTCCGATACCCCTGCCGGGGGGCGGCGTGAATCCCGCCCCGTCGACTGCCGAATTCTCCGGCGCCGGGGATTTGGCAGGGGCTGAAATTGCGCCGTGCCGTCGGTGGCCCCCCGGCAATTCTCCGGCCCGCGATGTGCCAAGTCCTGCCGGCGTAAGTTACAACTGGTACTTATCGGCGGGACCTGGCTCCGTGGGCGGCCTTCAGGGTCCTCGGAGGGGGGGGGGGGGAGGTGGAGGGGCGTGGGGGGGTCTAGCCCTGGGAGATGTCCCCACGTTGGCCTGGCCCGCGTACGGGCCCACCGATCCGCGGGCGGGTCTGTGCCGTGGGGGCACTCTATTCCTCTGCGTCGGCCGCTGTAACAGTCCGCGTTGGCTGATGCGGAGATGAACCCCCCTGTGTATGCGCTGGGATGACGCCAGCACACGCTGATGCTCGGCGCTGGTTGGCGTGGCACCAAGCCTCTTCCGTGCCAGCCGGCGTGGCGCAAACCACTCCGGCGCCGGCTTAGCCCCTGAAGTTGCGAAGGTTTCCGCACCTTTGGGGCGGCCCGACGACGGAGTGGTTCACGCCACTCGTTCGCGCCGGAGTTGCTTGTCGCGCCGGTTCGCGGAGAATCCCGCCCCAAGTTTTACAATGTTGTGTGGTAGTCGGTATTAGGGGTATTACGGTACCTAGGTTGGAGGTACCTGATGCTGTAAGATCATTGGTGTTGGAGGTACCTGATACTGTAAGATCATTGGTGAAGCCTGCCTGCTGGTTCCGCCCAGTAAGGCGGAGTATAAGAGTCTGTGTTTCCCCAGCTGCTGCATTCTGTACCTGCGCTGCTGGGGGAAACGTCTAATTCAATAAAGCCTTCAATTGTCCGACAATCTCGCTTCGGGTGTTATTGATCGTGCATCACGTTGTAAAACCGATTTTCACCGTCTGCCGATATTTTCTGCTCCTGGCCCATCATGTCACGTGCCACGGATAGGAGCGGAAAATCCCGGCCTGCAACCTCACAGTCCCATCTTAGATCCCTCGTGAGTGCATCTTTTCCAGGCAGAGAGTATTCAAAATTCTCCCAACGTCTCAGAAATTGCCACTGTGGTAAAGCTGTCACCCGTAGACACCTGTGTGAGGGAAGTTGGGAGTGCAGTACTGCACTCACCTACCACAAGTTCCCTGGCAAATGGTTGGCAGGGAATAACGAAGGCTACCTGAGATTCAAAGGGAAGGTATAAAATGCTGCAAACACTCACCCGATGAGGCAGCATTTGCTGTGAAGATAGAGGCGGTGACATTCTGGGCCAGAATATTGAGTTCTGATGAAAGAACAACACCCAGAATATCAACTCTCCTGTTTATCTCTCCACATGTGCTCTCTGATCTGTTGACCATCTGCATCTATTGCTTCCCTTTGATACGAGGCAACGTCCCTCAATGACTACCGTCCGGTGGCCCTGACTTCAGTCATAATGAAGTGCTTCGAGAGGTTGGTCATGAAGCGCATCAACTCCATACTCCCAGAATGCCTTGATCCATTGCAATTCGTAAACTGTCGCAACCGGTCCACAGCAGATGCCAGCTCCCTGGCCCTGGACTCATCCCCAGAGCATCTCAACAACAAGGACTCCTATGTCAGGGGTGGGATTCTCCCATCCCGCGGCAGAGTGTCCATGCCGCCATAAACGTCGTCGCATTTTACGACGGCGTGAACGGGCCGCTGCCAGGAGTAATTCTGGCCCCTACAGGGGACCAGCACTGGAGCGCTGCTCCAGCTGCCAATCCCGGTGTGAACTGTGCGCTGCGGGATCCGCGCATGCGCAATGGCACAGGCGCCAATGCGCGCATGCATGGTGTCCTCCTTCAATGAACCAGCCCCAACGCAACATGGCACAGGACTACAGGGGCCGGCGCGTAGGAAAAGAGGCCGGGGGACAGAGAGGCCGGCCCGCCGATCGGTGGGCCCCGATCCCGGGCCAGGCCGTATCGGAGCCCCCCCCCCCCCACAGGCCGCCACTTGACCCTTGCACGCAGCATTCCCGCTGGCTTCGAGCAGGTGTGGATGGTGCCGGTGGGACTCGGCGTTTTCACTACGGCCGCTCGGCCCATCCGGGCCGGAGTATCGGTGGGCTGGCTGCGTAGAGCAGTCTGCGACCGGTGCCATGCCAACCACGCCAGCACAAATGGCGCCGGTTCTCCGCTCTGCGGATAAGCGCGTTTCTGTCGTCTGGGGGGGGGGGGGGGGGGGGGGGGGGGGGCATGACCTGGTCATGGAGATTCTCCGTCCTGGCCCAGGGCTGAGAGAATCCCGCCCCAGACTCCTATTTATTGACTACAGCTCCGTCTTCAAACCACAATCCCAGCCAAGCTCATATCAAAGCTCCAAAACCTAGGACTTGGCTATCACTCTGCAACTGGATCCTCGACTTTCTGACCCACAGACCACCAGCAGTATGAATAAACAACAACACTCCTCCGCAATAGTCCTCACTACCGGGCCCCACAAGCCTGCATATTTAGCCCCCTACTATACTCTCTGTGCACACACAACTGCATGGCAAAATTTGGTTCCAACTCCATCTACAAATTTGTTGACGACATAACCATAGTGTGCCGGATCTCGAATAATGAAGAGTCAGAATACAGGAGGGAGATAGAGAACCGAGTGGAGTGGTGCAACAGCAACAATCTATCCCTCAATGCCAGCAAAACTAAAGAGCTGGTAATTGACTTCAGGAAGCAAAGTACTGTACACACCCCTGACAGCATCAACGGGGCCGAGGTGGAGATGATTAACAGCTTCAAGTTCCTAGGGGTGCACATCATCAAAAATCTGTCCTGGTCCACCCACGTTGACGCGACCACCAAGAAAGCACAACAGTGCCTTTACTTCCTCAGGAAACTAAGGAAATTCGGCATGTCCACATTAACTCTAACCAACTTTTACAGATGCACTATAGAAAGCATCCTATCTGGCTGCATCACAGCCTGGTAGGGTAACTGCTCAGCCCAAGACTGCAAGAAACTTCAGAGAGTCGTGAACACAGCCCAGTCCATTACACAAACCTGCCTCCCATCCATTGACTCCATCTACACCTCCCGTTGCCTGGGGAAAGCGGGCAGCATAATCCAAGACCCCTCCCACCCGGCTTACTCACTCTTCCAACTTCTTCCATTGGGCAGGAGATACAAAAGTCTGAGAACACGCACAAACAGACTCAAAAACAGCTTCTTCCCCATTTTTACCAGACTCCCAAATGACCCTCTTATGGACTGACCTGATTAATACTACAGCCCTGTATGCGTCACCCGATGCTGGTGTCTATGTAGTTACATTGTGTACCTTGGGTTGCCCTATTATGTATTTTCTTTTTCTTTTCTTTTCTTTTCATGTAGTCAATGATTTGTTTGAGTTGCTCGCAGAAAAATACTTTTCCCTGTATCTCGGTAGACGTGACAATAAAAAAAATCCAATCCAATCCAATTCCGTTTTCCAGCATCTCGGGTTTGCTTTGCTTTTTCTGCAAAATTCACTCCTGTAATGTCATCCAAAGCTTGATTGGATTCCTGGCCTGAGATGTGATGGAAGCCAGGATCCGCAGTATTATCCCTGCGGTCACAGTGCTGGGGGCTACACTTGATATTCACCTCACATATCACAGACTATTTCTGGGCGCTTTAATATAACTGGAATAAACACACAGAAGAAAAGCAGAGATCTGTGGGTGGTTCGAGCAGAGATGTGAGTCAGAACAAATGGCATGGAGCTTGCTTGTTTATCTTTGATGATAAGCAAAAAAAAAAATATTTTTTATATAATTCTATTTACACAGGTCATTTCTTAAGGGCACGCCTGGATAAGGCCATTAAGGTAGTTTATTCACGATATGTTTCAATAAAGCACTACGATTTTAAACTTTTATGCTTGTTTTCTACTTTTTCCCACATCTGATCAGTGATGGATTTTTACTAAAAGCAAACACCAGTGGTAATGTATCAATGGTGTTAGCCGTGGCTCAGTTGAAGCTTTCTTGCCTCTGAATCTGAAGGTTACGGGTTCACGGATATAAAGCTCCACAGGATCTAAGCTAATACTTCAACGCTGTGTGGAGAGAGTAATTAACTTTCAGAGCTTCTGTCTTTCGAATGTTAAATTTAACCTGATCTCTCAGCTGCAGATGCGAGATCCCCTGACTGTTCAAAGAAAAGCAGGGCAATTCTCCCAGTGCCCGAGACAATATTCATCCCAGCACCAAAATTAAATTGTTGTTCCCCTGTTGCAGTTTGGTATTCTTGCAGTCTGTTCTGATGGGTGCAAGATGAAAAACTTCAACGGCATGTCTTTTTTTCAGCAATTCTCCATCCTACAGAGCGACTTACAATAATAATAATCTTTATTGTCACAAGTAGGCTTACATTAACACTGCAATGAAGTTACTGTGAAAAGCCCCCAGACGCCGCACCTGTTCGGGTGCTCAGAGGGAGAATTCAGAATGTCCAAATTCTGGAAAGAAACTGGAGCACCTGGTGGAAACCCACGCAGACACAGGGAGAAAGTGCAGACTCCACACAGACAGTGACCCAAGCCGGGAATCGAACTGGGACCCTGGAGCTTTGAAGCAACAGTGCCACCCACTGTGCTACTGCGCTGCCCCAAAAATGGGACAAGGAGAGTACGGGTCAGATCACTGGATTCAAAGTCCAAAGTGCTGATCGTTACACCATGGAACCTATTTTTCCTTCCAAATGAAATTCCTCACCAATGGGAATTTACAAGCTTCTATTTTCTGGGAAAAGGCTAGGGAATGGCACGAAGATGCTGGTTTGGAGAGAGGGTTTGTGAGAGACATGATGGGCCAAATGGCCTCATTCTGCGCCGTAACTATTCTGTCAAACTGATGGATCTGATCATTTATCCCTCTGTTGCTGCGGAATCTTGAGGGCGGAAATTGGCAGCTGCCAATTTCCGTAGATTACAATGCTGACAGCACTTCAAAAGGAGATTCATTGACCTTGGGAGTGCTTTGGGATAGCCTGCGGTTGGGAAAAGCTCCATCCAAACGCACATTCTTTCCTCTGAATTGTTGCATTTTGGTCTAGAGACCTGCGCAGTCTGCTTCGTAATCAAGACATGAGTTTGCTTTCGTGGCAATACTGTCACTCTGCCCCGCAGTAGAATTTAGTGATTTGCCACAGAAGGAGGTTTCAAGGATTATTGTGGTTGCCACATTAAAAGAGGCACCTTTGCTTTTAAAGCATCAGGGAGCCAATATAGGGAAGCTGCAGGCTTTGCACTCATTTTCAATCACCGATGACAGTTACTGCACACCATTCTCATCATAGTGTAATACACTTTCATGGCTGGTTGGAGGAATAGCATGAGCCTGATGAGAGCCAGGGCTTCTGCTATACGTTCACAAATTGTTCAGGGAATTTGGGAAGATTCCTCGTTATCACTGCAATAAACATGGAATCTTCTGCCAGTCAATCTTCGTCTGACATTCTCCTGGCTGCGTCCCTCATGCACAAATTTCATTTAAATGCATGTTGAAAGCAATTTCTGCCCAGCTCCATCAGACAATCAAACTCTGGGCTACGTGTCTTACCCACTGCTCATCAGCAGCTGAACTTAACTAACCCTCTTAAGAAGCGACTGCTACAAATCATAATCTAAATACAGAACAAAAGCACAAACAAATTTCAGTCTGTGGCTCACTTGCATTTCCCGTACCAGCCTCCCTGGACAGGCGCCAGAATGTGGTGACTAGGGGCTTTTCACAGTAACTTCATTGAAGCCTACTTGTGATAATAAGCGATTTCATTTTTTCATTCATTTTTCATAAAGGGAAATTTAATGGGATTACTCATTACCCTTCTCGCAATCAGCCAGTAGTTCTTCCCTCTGCAAATCTATGTTTTATACTTGATTCACCGACTCTCTGGTGAGCTGATTTCTGGTATATATTTTGAAATAAAAATAATAATATAATAATAATCTTTATTGTCGCAAGTGGGCTTACACTTACACTGCAATGAAGTTACTGTGAAAAGCCCCGAGTCGCCACATTCCGGCGCCTGTTCAGGTACACTGAGGGAGAATTCCAAATGACCTAATAGCATGTCTTGCGGCATGTGGGAGGAAACCGGAGCACCCGGAGGAAATCCACGCAGACACGGGGAAAACGTGCAGACTCCACACAGACAGTGACCCAAGCTGGGAGTCGAACCTGGGACCCTGGCGCTGTGAAGCCGTAGTGCTAACTACTATGCTACCATGTTGGCCACAAGAGCTGATAAAATCTGATTTAAAAGCTTTACCTTAATTAATGGCAGAAATAAAATGGTTGCTGTGTCTAACTGCATAATTATGGTAAGAATATAAGAAATAGGTGCAGGATTAGACCATTCGGCCCGTAGAGACTGCCCCTCCATTCAATAGGTCATTGATGATCTTGGGCTTTCCCGCCTGCTCAGCAATCCCTTGATTCCCTGTCTACGTTCTGCTCCGAATCACATGATCCTATTTTAGCGCCTTTTTTTAGCCATGTGCATTGGGCCCATCCTCAGTTTGAAGGAATTGTCGGATTGTGTACGTGCCACCTGCTCCCAATCCACGTCTCAGCAAAACACCCAGCACTTGGCAGTACTTGAAATTCCCATTTTTTCCTGACAAAAAGACAAATCTGCATTTCATAACCAAATTCTTCTTTAAATATGGAGGCCAGAACTGTGCCCAAGTATTCCAGATGAGGTCTCACCAAAGCTCTGTACAGTTATAGAGAAACGTTTTCATTCTTGCGCTCCAACCTCCCGGTAATAATCGTCTGCTGTACCTCCATGTTAACCCTCTGTGTCCCTTGTGCAAGTACACCCAGGCCTCTCTGAACATCAACAATTACAATTTCATATTTTTAAACAAAACTTTTTTTCAAAAATTTCTGATTTTCCATTCTTACGACCAAAGTGATGCCTGGATTCTTCCGCGATCAGTGGGGCGGCCCGTACCAGCGCCAAAGAGTGGCGTGAATCACTCCGGCGTCGGGCCACCCGGACGTTGCGGAATCCTCCGCTCTTCTGGGAGCTAGGCTGGCGCTGGAGAGGTTGGTGCCGCGCCAACCGGCGCCGAAGGGCCTCTGCCGGCCGACATGCGTTGCCACATGCGCAGGAGTACAGCATGTTCTGGCGTATGCGCAGAACTGCTGGCGTGGTCCCTGCGCATGCGCAGGGGGTTTCTTCTCTGCGCCGGCCATGGCGGAGCCTTACACAGGCCGGCGCGGAGGGAAAGAGTGCCCCCACGGCACAGGCCCGCCCGCAGATTGGTGGACCCCGATCGCGGGCCAGGCCACCATGGACCCCCACCCCCCGGGGCCAGATCCCCCCACGCTCCCCCGAGGGCTCCGCTAGCTGCCCTCCTAGCCTGGTCCTGCCAGTTTGAACCATGTCTAATCCACGCCGGCAGGACTAGCCGAAAATGGGCTGCCCCTCGGCCCATTGGGGCCCGGAGAATTGCCGGGGCAGGGCGGCGCTGCCAATGGCCCCCGGCCAACATGGCGCGATCCCCACCCCCGCCCAAAAACCACCGTCGGAGCTGCGGGGTGGGATTCACGCCGCCCCACCCTGGCAATTCTCCAACCCAGCAGAGGTCGGAGAAGCCCACCCAATACCTTCACACTTCCCTACCTCCGTGATGCTCTATCTGCCACCTGTTTTCTATTGAAACTATTTTCATGAAGGCATTTGTATAAACATTAAATACAAACAAAAACAAGAACAAACAGGAACATCGTAATAAATAAATAACTAGCTAACTAACACCCCATCCCCCACGCCATTCCCCTCCTCACGTCCTGCTTTCCTCATTTGTATCCCTTTATCTCCCCCCTCCCCCTGCTGACACCTCAATTCTCCTTCAAGAAGTCGATGAACAGCTTCCATCTCCGGGCAAATCCATCAACCAAACTTAATTTTCTCCAACCTTCGGAACTCCACCAGGTGACTCAATCACATCCACTGTTTTGGTGGCTCCGAGTCCCTGCACTCCAATAAAATTCGTCTCCGGGTTATCAGGGAGGCAAAGGCCAGAACATCGGCCTCTCTCACCCCTGGACTCCCGGGTCTTCTGACACACCAAATATCGCCTCTTCTGGACTCGGGACCACCTCCACCCTCAGCACATCAGACATTACGTCTGAGAAACCCTCCCAGAACCCCTTCCGTTTCGGACATGTCCAAAACATGTGAAATGGTTCGCGGACCGTGTGCTGCCCACACATGTCCTCCACCCCCTCAAACACCTGCTCAACCTAGCCACGGTCTTGTGCGTCCTATGGACTTCCTTAAACTGGATAAGGCTGAGCCTCGCGCACAACAAGGATGCATTCACCCTCCTCAGCACTTCCTCCCACAGCCCGGTGTCCATTTCACGCCCCCCCCCCCCCCCCCCCCCCGGCCCCCCGTTCCTCCTCCCATTTCCGTTTGACTTCCACTATCAGTTCTCGCTCCCATTTCCGTTTGTTCCATATTAATCTCGGACATCTTACCCTCACCAACTCCTTCTCTTGATAGCACCTTATCCTATAACCCCAAGGGCGGCAAAACCAGGAAAGGGTGGCACCTAATTCCTCACAGTCTCGAACCTGTAAATGCCTGACCCATGCCCACTGGGCAGCTCATATTCCTCCACCAAGTCTATAAACTCACAAAACTGCCCCCCGCAAACAGGTCCCTAAACTGCTCGATACATGTTTGTCGTCACCCCTGGAACCTCGCATCCAACCCCCTGCCAGTGTGGACCTGTGGTTGCCGCAAATCGGTGCCCACACCTAGCCACCTTCCAATGCTGCCCCTATACCCGTAGGGCTGCCACCACCACTGGGCTCATGCTCATCGGCGGATTGGGGCCAATGCAATCGGGTAAAGCCCCGGGACCAGACGGATACCCGGTGGAGTTTTATAAAACGTTTTCCGGACTGTTGGGGCTGCTCCTGGTAAAAGGAGCTGGGAGTGCTCCCCCCAATGTTATCGCAGGCATCGATTTCCCTTATTTTGAAGTGGGATAAGGATCCGGAGAGCTGTGGCTCGAATAGGCCGATCTCCCTGTTAAACGTAGATGCGAAATTGCTGGCAAAGATCTTGGCCACACGCGTAGAGGATAGTGTTCCGGGGGTAATGGGGGAAGACCAGACGGGATTTGTGAAGGGACGACACCTGACATCCAACATTAGGCGGCTCCTAAATGTGATAATGATGCCTGCGGAGGGGCGTGAGGTTGAGATGGTGGTGGCCATGAATGCCGAAAAGGCCTTTGATTGAGTGGAGTGGAGGTACTTGTGGGATGTTTGGGAAGGATTGGGTTTGGCCAGGGGTTTGTGGATTGGGGCCGGTTGTTATATCAGCACTGGTGGCGAATGTGAGGACCAAGCAGGTTCGATCAGAATATTTTAGTTTGTGCCGGGGGATGAGACAGGGATGGCCACTCTCCCCACTACTGTTCGCCCTGGCCATAGCGCCTTTGGCAATGGCACTACGAGCATCGAACATGTGGTGTGGGATAGTGAGAGGGTGTTGGAACATAGGGTCTCACTCTATGCGGATGATTTTCTCTTTTATATAACGGACCCATTTGGAGGAATTGCAGGAATTATGGGGATACTGAAGGAATTTGAAAGGGGACTTATATAGGTGGGACGTGCTGTTGCTGTCACTTGCGGGGAGGGTACAGGCTGTGAAAATGACAGTCCTCCCAAGATTGCTATTTGTGTTTCAGTGTCTCCCAATCTTCTTCCCCAAGGCATTTTTCAGGAAGGTGAATGTGGCGATCTCGGGTTTTATATGGGCCGGGAGAGTCCTGAGGGTGAAGAAGGTCCCTCTTGAACGGGGGCGCGGGAAGGGGGTTTGGCCCTTCCGACCTTTATTAATTACTACTGGGCGGCTAATATATCGGTGGTTAGGAAATGGGTAGTGGGGAGGGGCCGGTGTGGGAGCAAGTGGAGGCAGCATCTTGCAAGGGCCGAGTCTGAATGCTTTGTTAACGGCACTTGTGCCGTTCTCGCCGGCTTGGTACCCCATAGGCCCAGTGATAGTGGCAGCCCTGAGAGTGTGGGGGGGCAATGGAGGCAGCACGTGAGACTGGAGGAGGTGTCGGTGTGTTCACCGATCTGTGACACCCACCGGTTCGTTCCGGGGGGGCTGGATGGGGGCTTCAGGAGGTGGCAGCGGGTAAGGATTGAGAGATTTGGGGACCTCTTCATTGAGGAGGCCTTTGAGGACGGATAAGGGCAGGGAATCTAATGTATGGGTAGTTAAAGTTTAGGATGGGGGGAGTTGGGTGTGTTATTGCGGGCTTCTTGTGTGTGTTGGATCTCTCTGTTTAAAATGTTAAACATGTTTAAATTAGAAATGCCTCAAGAAAATATTTTCTAAAAAAAAACATTAATTCTGTTTGGCAAGGCCCCCCCCCCCCCCATCCCCCCCACCCTATTCTGACAGCACCTTCGTAACCCGTGTGGTTTTCCCACCCTCACAAACCCCAAAATCAAAGCATTGACTTTCTTAAAACTAATTTTGGGATGAGGATCGTGAGGTTCTGAAAGACAAATAAGAGCCTTGGCTGCACCGTCATTTTCACTGTCTGCATCCATCCCGCCAGCGATAGTGGCAACACATGCCATCTCTTAAAATCCCCCTTCATCTGTTGCACCAACCGCGCCAGATTCAACTTATGCATCTGCTCCCATCCCTGTGCCACCTGGATGCCCATCACCTTGAACGGCAGCTCTCCAAACCTCCTCTCCTGTCCCCAGCATTTGATGCTGAGAGTCCCTCCTGAGGCAGCATTGGCAGAAAGCCAGAGGAAATGGCAAAAGGACGTGAAGGGAGGGGGATGAAAAACAGGCACTCCGGACCCCTCGAAAGCGAAGACTCAGCGTGCGAGGTGCCCTTGACCAGATCGGACAACTAATAAAGGGTTTGATAAAAGAGAAGGGACCTGATTTCGTAGATGCTGACTCACATAGATTATTAATATTTTATACAAAGATTTGCATTTATATTGTGTCTTTCACAGCACTCAGGACATCCCCAAATACTGTTACAGCCTATAATGTGCTGTTATGATTTAATAAACGTGGCAGCCAATGTGTGCAAAACAGGTTCTACAAATAAACAATCAAATTGATTAATGTTGGTTGAGGGATAAATATTGACAAGAACACTGTGGAGAATTCCCCTGCTTCTCCTTTGAAGAGTGCCAATCAACATCCACTTGGTTCAACATCGCATTCAAAAGACATTCTCCGCTTCCAAGATTCTCCGTTGTTCCGGCAGCGCACCCACGCTCCAGGATTTCCCATTGTGGGCGTGGGGCTGCCCACAATGGGAAACCCCATTGGACAGCTCAGGCGAGACGGAGAACCCCTCCTAACACCTCTGAGAGTGCGGCACTTGCTCAGCACTGGCACTGCCAGCCTGGATTATGATTATGAGCTCCTGCCAGAGGAGTGAGAATTCAAGCCACAACTTTCTGACTCCCAGACGAGTGTTTGACGAGCTCAGCCAAGACTGGCAGCTGAGCATTTGTGTTGATTTACATGAATAGAAGCTGGTGGTTAATGGCCCACAGGGTTCAGAGTCTGACTAATGGGGAGCATTGCATTTGCCCTATTTTTGAATTGGTGAATGTAACTTTTAAAAGAAAATACATTTTCAGATTGTTTCGTTTAGAAGACTTCAGATAATCTGTTGTTCCCATACAATAGGCTGAAATTGGGCAGTGCCAATCTAATTGCTAAATGGCCGCAGCCCAAGCTATAAAACAGTACAGAATGGAACAGAAACAGGAAACCTTGGGAAATAACTGGGGCTGGTCTGAAGTGAAGTTCCATTTGAAAGTACACACGACCAGTATCAGTTGTTTCCCAAGGCTTACTGTTTTTTCCTTCTGGGAAGGTGCTGCAAAAATTGGGCATAGCTGAAGTGAAGAAATGGGAAGAATACCATTTTAGATTTAATTTATTATTGTCACATGTATTAATATACAGTGAAAAGTATTGTTTCTTGCATTCTTTGCAGACAACGCAGACAACGCATGCCGTACATAGGGAAGGAAGGAGAGACTGCAGAATATAATGTTACAGTCATAGCTAGGGTGTAGAGAAAAGATCAACTTAATACGAGGTAGATCCATTCAAAAGTCTGATGGCAGTAGGGAAGAAGCTGTTCTTGAGTCGGTTGGTACGTGACCTCAAACTTTGGTATATTTTTTCTGACGGAAGAAGGTGGAAGAGAGTATGTCCGGGATGCGCGGGGTCCTTAATTATGCTGGCTGCCTTTCCGAGGCAGCGGGAATTATAGACAGAGTCAGTGGATGGGAGGCGGGTTTGTGAAATGCAATGAAAATCGTTTATTGTCACGAGTAGGCTTCAATGAAGTTACTGTGAAAAGCCCCTAGTCGCCACATTCCGGCGCCTGTCCGGGGAGGCTGTGCTGCAGGGATTGGGAATTTACATGTTTGGACTAGGAGATTTTAATCTGTCTCTAGTTACACTACACCCACATTGGAAACTCGGAATGAACAATATATAAATCCACAGCACCTGGATGAGCCCAGAATTTACATTCTGACAATTAAAAAATGCATTGGCAATTGGAAAATTATAAAATGTACATTTCCACTCAAGTACCTGTTAATTGAAAACCAATTGCAGAAGTAGAACTAACGTGTTAACAAGCTCACAGCAAAACATACATGATATAAAATATTAACACGCAGTGAATTACATTGACGTCCATTAACTGTTCTTGCAAAAAGATTCAGGAGTAATTTTGCACACAGCAAGGTCCTGAAACATTAATACAATGAATGACTGGTTAATGTGTTTCTGGTGGTGTTGGCTGAAAGAGGAATGGGAGCAGGAGGCAGGCAGAATTTTGCTGCTCTTTTTCAAATAGCACCATGCAATCTTACCATCCACTGGATATTAAAGAGCTCTCCACGGGGTTTTAAATCCTTTAGGTTCAAAATGTAAGAATCAACCAAAACCAAAAACGTTAGAATGTTGTTAAAAGCTCTGCATAATTTTATTAACATTAAGACGTGACAATTTTCCAGAAAAAGATACCGTTAGAACCTTAATCCATGAGTGAAACGCAGAAGCAAAGTTGGTCAGGTAAATCTTCTGGGAACTTGCCAGGGATTCATTCAAATGCGGATTCATCCAGATGTGGATGCACAGAGGAACTGAGTAGTGTGAGTGCTATGCAGAAGATCGAAGAGTGGGAAAGACGGAGAGTGAATAAAAGGCTGAGTCCATTGAGGAGCTGGGAACAAGTGTGGCCAGAAGGAGTCTAAGGGCTGAATTTTCCAGCTCTTCCCGCCAGTGATATCTTCTGGTCCTGCCGATGGCGCTCCCCCCCCCCCCCCCCCCCCCCCCCCCCCCCTCATGGCGGCTTCCCAGGAGGGGGAAGGCGGGAGCCGTGCGAGACGCTGTAGACATTGGCGGGTCCGGAAGATCCCACCGGTGGCCAATGGCGATCTGCCTCCACTGCCAGAAAACACGCTGTGGAAGGGGCTGGAAAATCCCTCTCTAAGAGTGGGAGCCTAAGAGTGGGTTATACCTCCCACACTCCTTGCTCTGGGGGTAATAGTACTGAAGGGTGAAAAAGGAAAATGAAAGCTCTCAGGGGGCTTGCTGTTGTCGTAACACTTGTGCTGACTAGTTTCGATATTTCGAGAGAGCAGTGAAATTTCTTAATAGCATGACGTAGAAAATCGACTTTTGATCTTCCCTGAAGGCCTGACACAGCATAAGATTGTTGAAAAAGAAGGACTGTGTGGATCTATGCTTCCTGCTCCTCCGTCTCCATATTGATTTTTTCCTCTTGAGCAATTCCCCCTCCTCAGATAAAGGTAGATAAGTGTCTGCAGATATCTCAGCCAACAATTGTACTCCTCGACATACTCCAAGGATTTTATATATGTAGTCCATGTATCCAATTCGTCTTCTTCTTTCTCTGTTCTCAGTTAATTTTATTAACTTACACCTCATCTGCCATGTTGAACATTATTTCTGAATCTGAATTCCAATGTTGTTGCTGTAAGTTGTTTATTATGTACCTTAATGCTAATTACACCCAATGTTGGACTGATTGAATGGATTGTTTTCCTTTCACATCCCTGCTTAGAGCATCTGTGCTTTTGACTGTGCCAAAACCAACTTGAGAAAGCAATCATTGTGTGGCATGCATGATGGTCATGAGCACGTGTTCCGATCAGCACGGCAGCATAGTGGTTAGCAAAGTTGCTTCACAGCTCCAGGGCCCCCGGTTCGATTCCCTGCTTGGGTCACTGTCTATGTGGAGTCTGCTCATTCTCCCCGTTTCCAAAGATGTGCGGGTTAGGTGGATTGGCCATGCTAAATTGCCCTGAGTGTCCAAAACAGTTAGGTGGGGATACTGGGTTACAGGGATAACGAGGATAGGGTGGATCATGTCGCTGCAGACTCGATGGGCCAAATGGCCTCCTTCTGCCCTGTAAATTCTATGATCCCAGCTGATGCTACTACTGGACAAGTCAGATCCCAGATTGAAACCTGGCTTGATGGATGCTAATATTTCTTTCTTTTAGAAACAATGGAGGGTAATTACTGAACAAATTCACAGGAGTCTGCTGATATTTTTTTAACAAAATAATAAAACATTTATTGAACAAGAAAAATGAACGATATTACACTAGAAACAAGTTTGGAAATATTTCAATACAGACACCAGTAAATGAGTCAAATTACACTATGGCTTTATGCAACTATTCTTCTACAGATACACACAAATTGGCAAAGGTAACACAATTTATAATACCTATCTTGTACGCTAATATTCACAGTAAATATGTAAACTAATTGGCAAACTGTGGTCAGGCATACTCTGCTCCAATACAAAAAGTAACAGATGCCACCAAAACAGTTTCTATGGATGCCTCATCCACCCCCTGTTAGCTGTGAGCCAATAGGCTTCACTGAAACTCTGACTTCCACAGAAGGGTTTCCAATCTTCACATTCAGAAAACTCACATTGGAATTGTCTCCCAAACGATGCTTTCCCTTATATGCCTTCAACAAGGATCCACCTCCAGTGTTTAAATCTCTCTTTCCAATACCCTTTTCCCCATAATCTCTACATGTATTCAAGCTTCACCGTGCACACATGCACACCCTCATACTTTCACCATGCCAAGCAGAACACCACTGTGGTGATTGTCCTTTTCAGGGCAACACAGCAGAGTAGAGATCACATGGTCTGTGGGACCAATTGGGACTCAGAGTAGGGAATCACCCCAGTGCCACTGAAATTAAATGACGTTCCCCAGGTATCTGTCAGGATAAACACACACAGAGGCCTATTCCATTGCACAGTGGAATATTCCAAAGGACAAATGAGAATCTGCTATGGCGCTACCGTGGGTTGCAGTATACTTTGAAGATGTCTTTGTAACTGGATCAACAGCGGCCGAGCATCTAGCTGTTAGGGGTGAAAATATTCACACAAAGGCCTGAGTATAGGGCAGCACGGTAACATGGTGGTTAGCATAAATGCTTCACAGCTCCAGGGTCCCAGGTTCGATTCCCGGCTGGGTCACTGTCTGTGCGGAGTCTGCACGTCCTCCCCGTGTGTGCGTGGGTTTCCTCCGGGTGCTCCGGTTTCCTCCCACAGTCCAAAGATGTGCGGGTTAGGTGGATTGGCCATGATAAATTGCCCGTAGTGTCTTAATAGTAAGGTTAAGGGGGGGAGTTGTTGGGTTGCGGGTATAGGGTGGATACGTGGGTTTGAGTAGGGTGATCATTGCTCGGCACAACATCGAGGGCCGAAGGGCCTGTTCTGTGCTGTACTGTTCTATGTTCTATAGGTAAAAATAGCTGTTTATTATGTCAGAATTCTGGGAGACAAGATCTGGGGGCTCCGCAGCCCCTGACAGCACCTTATCCCACGTGAGCTAAAGCTCACACGGGTTAATATACAGATTCAAGGGGCGGAATTAGTTGTTTTCTCATTTACATATAATCAATCAACTATATTCGCGTCACACTTATTACATGCAGTCAATCATTATTTTCCTAGCATCCCACTTATCACATATATGGTTAAAGTGGGTGTCATCTTACTCACCCCGAACTTCATACAGAAGTAATTCAAAACTAACATAATAATGCTGTGTCCTGTCTACAGCCTGAGACCTTGAGCTTATCAAGGATACATTGCAAGTCTTGTTCTGTGAAGCTGTTACCAGCGGCTGTTGGGACACTCCCTATACATACCAACGCTTGGGTCTCATGAGACAGTTTACAGGGAATGTGGCTAGTTCAGCCATTTTGTGTCATTATTATCACAAAATAGCTAACAGCCATTTTCTGTCTTTTCTGATATTAACAGCATTGTGTATACACTATCTATTTCTACAAATTGCCTCTTCTAAACAGGCATCTAAGCCAATGAGTACCGTTTGTTTCATCTAAACTATTCAAAAGTAATATAGGAGCACAAATGTAGTTACGGGGCCACCTATAATTTATATCATAGTCCAGTATCACAAAATGCCCTCCTTCATAGCAAACTTAGAAGAGCTGGAAAGAGATTTCAGGAGGCTGGAGTTTGCCTCAAGAAAGAGAATTTCACCTTTCAAGCCACTGAGGTGACCTACTTGGGGCTCTGTGTAGATACTCAAGGGTTACACCCTGTGGAAGACAAGGTCAAGACGATAAAGGAGGTTCCTGTCCTGCAAACACAACTGAACTCTATTCGTTTTTGGGGATGGGAAACTACTATGGGTGTTTTTTACCAAACGATTTGATGGCATTGGCCCCTCTTTGTACATTCTGCTAATGAAACACCACTGTTGATCTTATTACGGGCCAGGCTTTAGAGAACCCCAAAATGTATCATGGAGTTCACCTGACCCACAACTTTTAATAGATTTTGGTTATGGGGAGCACAAGGGCCTACTCTGCAGGTGTGATGCAACAGAGATCTACAGTACTTTTAAAACAAAACAATGTTTCTTTTATAAATCCAATTAACATTTTATAAACACACAGTAAACATCTTCGCAACAATCAACTCAAATACTCCCCCAAAGAATACAGTACTCTATAAGTAACCCTTAATTTTTCCTAACAACATCCACAAGACAAATACCCTCTTTAACAAAGACAGCAGATTTAAATTCTCTACTGATAGCAGTTAATCACTTTTAAATTAGTAAGTGACCTGAAGACATTATTTTCATGCAGAGACAGATCAGAATTATACCTTGTTTGGCCAGATGCTGCTGCAACTCTGTAAATGAAACTAAACACACGCTGCAGCTGCCAGATCAAAAACGAAAGTAAAAGCAGACAGATAGCCCAGCTCCACCCACATCCACTCTGACATCACTGCAGCTATTTGATAAACACCCATTTCTTAAAGGTACATCCACTACAGCCATTTCATAAACACCCATTTCTAAAAGGTACATCCACTACAGCTATTTCATAAACACCCATTCCTTAAAGGTACATCCACTACAGCTATTTCATAAACACTAATTTCTTAAAGGTACATCCACTACAGCTATTTTATAAACACCCATTTCTTAAAGGTACTCTCACGTGACAGTCTTGGAAGCCCCCCAGGAGGAAGCTTTCAACAGAATAAAGTAATTGCTGAGTTCTTCAAACCCGTTAGTACACTTCGACCCATTACAAGGACTGACATTGACCTGGAATGCTTCTTGATATTGTATTGGGGTAGTGTTGTCCCGTGAGATGGACGATGGCTCTGAAAGGCATATAGGATATATGAAAATGAAATGAAAATCGCTTATTGTCACAAGTAGGCTTCAAATGAAGTTACTGTGAAAAGCCCCTAGTCGCCACATTCCGGCGCCTGTTCGGGGAGGCTGGTACGTCAATATGTCAATAACCCCCTCAGAAGCTGTAAAAGGCAACTTCCGAATTGAAAAGGAAGGACTATCAATAGTCTTTGACATCAAGATATTCCACCAATACCTTCATGGTAAACACTTAATCATCGTTTCTGAACAGAAACCACTCTTGGATTTCTTCAAAGAAGACAAGGCTATCCCGCCAATCACCACAGCAAGAATTCAAAGATGGGCGTGAATTTTGTCTTTTTATGAATATACTTTCAAGCATTGAACTAGCAAATACGGATGCTCTTAGCCACCTGCCCTTTCCAGCCAGTTTCCAAGGAAATGAACCCATCCTTTATCCACAAGAATGAATTGAGTTGTCAGGATAGAATCATACTCTGGGGAGCAAGAGTAGTTTTCCCTGTACCAGGCAGAGTGCTGCTCCTAACTGAATTACACAACGATCTCATGGCATCGCTAAGATCAAGATGCTGCCAAGAGTTATGTGTGGTGACCTGGTATTGATGCTGATATCGTGACGTTAGTCAAATACTGTCAACAATGCCAACTCAAACAAAGGTTGCCTGCTACAGCCCCACTGCACTCTTGAGAATGGTTTGGCCGGCCATGGGTATGAATCCATTCGATTATGCTAGTCCATTCCTTGGCACAATGTTGTTGCTCTCGATTGATGCACACCCAAATGGATGGACTTTTTTGAAGGTGAAGTCACCTACATAACACTCTACCATCGAAGGATTACGCTTTTCAAACATTTCAACTCATGGAATACCTGAAGTCCTGGTATCAGAAAATGGAACCATATTCACAAGTGCTGAGATTCAAAGCGTCACTACTCTCAATGGTATTGAGCACATTAGAACTGTACCATAGCACCCAGCATCAAACAGACTAGCCAAGAGAGCGGGCCAAACTTTCGTATCTGGCCTATCCAACCCCACTTCATAACTTCAATGTTCCAGCCCAGGCAACATCCTGGTAAATCTTCTCTGCAACCCCTCCAGTGCAATCACATCCTTCCTATAATGTGGCGATCAGAATTGCACACAGTTCTCCAGCTGTGGCCTCACCAAAGCTCTATTCAGTTCCATCATGACCTCTCTGCTATTGTAATCTATGCCCCGATTGATAAAAGTGGGTGTCCCTTGTCTTTTTCACCACTCTATAAACTTGACATTCTGCCTTCAGAGATTTGTGGACAAACAAGCCAAGGTCCCTTTGTTCTTCAGAACTTCCCAGTGTCAGACATTTCATAGTACACTTCCTTGTCAAATTACTCCTTCCAAAGGATATCACCCCACATTTTTCAACATTAAATTCCATCTGCCTCTTATCCACCCATTTGACCATGCCGTCCATATCTATACGACGACCAAGAAAGCACACCAATGCCTATACTTTCTCAGGACACTAAGGAAATTTGTCATGTCTACATTGACTATTATCAACTTTTACAGATGCACCAGTGAAAGGATCCTATCTGGCTATATCACAGCCTGGTATGGCAACTGCTCGGCCCAAGACCGTAAGAAACTACAGAGAGCCGTGAACACCACCCAATCCATCACACGAACCTGCCTCCCATCCATTGAACAGACAAAGGACAAAGAACAAAGAAAAGTACAGCACAGGAACAGGCCGTTCGGCCCTCCAAGCCTGTGCCGACAACGGTGCCCGTCTAAACTAAAATATTCTCCACTTCCGGGGTCCGTAACCCTCTATTCCCATCCTATTCATGCATTTGCCAAGATGCCCCTTAAATGTCACTATTGTCCCTGCTTCCACCACCTCCTCCAGCAGCGAGTACCAACCACCATAACCCTCTGTGTAAAACACTTGCCTCGTATACCTCCTCTAAACCTTGCCCCTCACACCTTAAACCTATGCCCCTTATTAATTGACCCCTCCACCCTGGAAAAAGACTTTCCACTCTGTCTATGCCCCTCATAATTTTGTAGACCTCTATCAGGTCGCCCCTCAACCTCCTTCGTTCCAGCGAGAACAAACCAAGTTTATTCAACCTCTCCTCATAGCTAATGCTCTCCATACTAGGCAACATCCTGGAAAATCTCTTCTGCACCCTCTCTAAAGCCTCCACATCCTTCTGGTAGTGTGGTGACCAGAATTAGTGTGGTCTAACTATGGTTCTATACAGTTGCAAAGTGACTTGCCAATTTTTATACTCAATGCCCCAGCCAATGTAGGCAAGCGTGTCGTATGCCTTCTTGACTACCTTCTTCACCTGTGATGCCCCTTTGAGTGACCTGTGGACCTGTACACCTAGATCTCTCTGTCAATACTCTTGAGGGTTCTCCCATTCACTGTATATTCCCTACTTGTATTAGACCTTCCAAAATGCATTACCTCACATTTGCCCAGATTAAACTCCATCTGCCATCTCTCCGCCCAAGTCTCCAAACGATATAAATCCTGCTGTATCCTCTGACAGTCCTCAGCGCTATCCGAAATTCCACCAATCTTTGTGTCGTCCGCAAACTCTGTCTACTCCTCCCGCTGCCTTGGGAAAGCGGGCAGCATAATCAAAGACCCCTCCCATCTGGGGTATTCACGCATCCAACTTCTTCCATCGGGCAGTAGATAAAAAAGTCTGAGAAGAGTCACTAACATATTGAAAGATAGCTTCTTCCCTGCTGTTACCAGACTCCTGAATGACCCTCTTATGGACTGATCTGATCTCTTGATGCATCTTCTTTACTGAGTAGTACTGCACTCCTGTATGGTTCACCCGATGCTTGTGTCTATGTATTTACATTGTGTATTTATAAACATCCTATGTTTTTTTTCATGTGTGGAATGATCTGTCTGGACTCTACGTAGAACAATACTTTTCACTGCACCTCGGTACACGTGACAATAGATGAATCAAAATCCAAATCTTCCTGTAACCCGAGATACTCAACCTCTCTGTTAACCACCTGACCAATCTTTGCGTCATCGGATAACTTACTGATCCTGCACCCCTCATAATCATCTATGACTATATCTTTGAATATATTCAAGAGGCGGCTGTTATAACACTTGGGGAGAATGGGATTAAAGTCTATGGGGAGGAAGCAGAATTAGGCTATTGAGTTGGATGATCAGCCATGATCGTGATGAATGGCGGAGCAGGCTCGAAGGGCCAAAAGGCCTCCTCCTGCTCCCATCTTCTATGTATTTTTGTATCTATGTCATTTATATAAATGACAAACAATAGGGGACATAGCACAGATCTCTGTGGTACGCCACTAGACACTTGCTTCCAGACACTAAAGCAGCTGTCTATCATCACCTTCTTGAGGTCCATCCTGCACTTTTTGTTCTCCATGAATGCCTGTGCAGACTTATTCCCTGTATACTTGTTGAAAGCCTCTCTTTTCCTTCTCATCGTAGCCTGAACGTCTCTGGTCATCCATGGTTCTCTGGCTTTGTTACACCTTCCTATTACATCCTGTTGTATCATCTATATACTGAGCTAAAAGATTATCCTGTATACATTTTAAGAACTCTATTCCATCTAAGTCCTTAACATGATGGCTATCCCAATTAATTTTGGGAAATTGAAGTCACCTAATATAATTACCCTCTTATTATTTTTACACCACTCTGCGAATTGCGCTCAACTTCCCGCTGACTATCTGGGAGTCTATAATAAACACCTAGCGGTCCCTTTTTTAATTCCTCAGCTCTACCCACAAAGTTTCATTTGATGCTCCCTCCAAAATACCATCACTCCTTACTGCAGTATCTGACTCCTTAACTAATAATGCAATGCCTCCTCTTCTTTTATCCCCTCCTCTGTCTCGCCTGAAGATTCCATATCCCGGTATGTTGAGCTGAAAATCTTGCCTCTCGCTCAACTATGGCCCTGTGATGACTATTATATCATAATTACACATGTCAATCATTGCCCTTAACTCATCCGTTTTATCTTTAATACTCCTGGCAATAATGTAGAGGCCATCCAGCCTTGCCTTACTCCCTTAAAACTTGCTACCACTGTATTCCCTCTGACCATATTGCTGTTCTATGTTCTACTGTATCCCTATTCTGCTATCAGTCTGTGCACCCCCCCCCCCCCCCCCATGCCAAACTAGTTTAAACTCTTCCCAACAGCACTAGCAATCCCGCCAGCAAGGCATATTAATCCCGCTTGTACAGGACCCACCTTCCCCAAAACAGTCCCTATGGTCCGGGAATCTAAAACACTCCCTTCTGCACTAACACTTAAGTCACGCATTAATCTGTGCTATTCTCCTATTCCTGTACTCACTGGCACGTGGTATTGGAAGTAATCCACAGATTACAACCTGAGAGGTCCTGCTCTTTAGTCTATTGTCTAACTCCCTGAATTCATGATGCAAAACCTCATCCCTCTTTCTACCGATGTCATTGGGACCAACATGTACACTGACCTCTGCCTTATCACCCTCCCCCTTCAGGGTGCCCTGTAGCTGTTCAGTGACATCCCGGACACTGGCACCAGGGAGGAAACACACCACCCTGGAGTCTTTTTCACGACCACAGAAATGCCAGTCTGTGCCGCTGACTGTGGAGTCCCCTATGACTATTGCTGTTCTGCCAGGCGTGGTGACACTGCTCTAGCTGCTGCTGTTGTTGCCCCCCGATAAGCCATCCCTCCAACAGTATCCGAAATGTACACCTGTTAGAGAGGGGGACAGCCACGGGGAATTCCTGCACTGACTGCTCGCCCCTTTTCGTGGTCACCCATCTGTCCGCCTGAGGAAACATTTTTTTCCCAAGCGGGTGACGGAAATATGGCACATGGTGCCTGAGAGGGTGGTGGAGGCAGGTTCCCTCACAATACTTAAGAAGCATCTGGATGAGCACTTAAATCGGCAAGGCTTCGGACCAAGTGGCCTCCTTCTACACTGTAAATTCTATGACGTGCTGGCAAATGGGATTAGTGTAAATTGGTGTTTGATGGTCGGCGTGGACATGGTGGGCCAAAGGGCCTATTTCCCTATGATTCTATGACTCTAAATACTTCTGCGTTTACTGATGGAGTCTCTTAAAATGCACCTTTACACCTCCAAATGCCCATACTGTATTAAAGATTCACCAAACTTCGCCTGTCCCCTTGGATATTCTGGCTTCTCTCAAACCCATTTCATTCCAAGCCTGTTCCCTGCAGATTTCTTTCTTTAACTCAAATCTTTTCCTCTTCTCTTTGCTTTAACTTCACTTAACATGACTGATTTCAGATTCCCGTCCTTGTCCCCTAACTAGATTCGGAACTTTTCCTGTCCTATTCCCCGGCTTGTGTTATTTCTTCTTTGTTTTGGGACCTGTTCCCTGTCCTCCTCCTGTTTCCCGTTCACTGGGGCACCTTCTATGGAATTGGGCTCTTCTAAGTGGTCACCTCACATTCTTTTCGCACTGTTTCACTTTCTTCTTTATTTTATTTCTGCACGGGGTCAAATCTGGCTTTGCAATCTGAAGATGAAAAATAATTCATAAACAAACTACTATTTACTGGTTAACAATTGAGAACATGCATGTGGTGACTCAAGACATACATTTCCAATAGTTAGCAAAGGGTTTATTGAAAAAGGACCAGGGCAGTTAAGTAAACAGGCATAGAACTCAATATAACAGATCTCCTCATTTTGACTCTGGAGTCCACACTGCCCAGTGTCCTGTTCCCAGGGCTCCGTGCAAACTCCCTATTGGCCGGGGTTTGCGCACTCCTGCGTGATTGGCACGTGGTCCATCAAGCCCGCCCCCTTGAAGGGACTGTGCTAACACATCCCCCTCCCTTAAGTCCCTTATTATAACAACCCCGAAAAACTACATACAAAGTTTACAAGTATTACAAAAGACAATACGGAAAAGAGAGTTCATCAAAAAGTCATTTGGTCCAGAAGCCTCTGGGTCCTCCCGGACCTCTGCAGCCCACCCTCAGGCTCGGCACCCTACTGGGTAATTGGATTGTAGGTAATTGACGACAGGTCAGGAAGCATCAACTCATCAACAGGCAAACTGGCCTCGCCGGCTTCAGTAGGTGCAGCTAGCTGAGTGGGTTCAGGAGCCTGCGGCTTCCCAAGGTCAGAATAATTTACAGGAGTGTCTAGAATACTGGTAGGACTTCGTGACTCCAGACTCCAGTCTATTTTTTTGATTCTGGTTTGTTTATGAACTTGAGTGCCCTTTGACTCAATGGCATTTATTTTGCTTGCAGTTGAGTGAGCTCACAAAGAAATGAAAAAGGGTAACATAATCAATGACTGATCTTGCTGACTTAGTTATTGGTTATTGTTCTTGCAATGTAGGAAACAGTAATATCACTGTTGTTATGTAGAAAACAATAATATTGAAAATGGTATTAGAATTATTTTTGTGAAGTCACAAGGAGCATTAATGTTCCTGCTGACCACGCAATATTCATGTACCCCCATCTGCATCCCAAACTATCATCTCCCTTGAGGTCCCCTAACCCTTAATCTACTTAATTCATCTAAACTTGTGGTTTGGAGTTTTGATCATCTCTTTGGACACATGGCTGATTTATGGTGTCCATCTACATGCCTGATAGAGACCCTCAATTCAAACCCAACCCCTTGAGCAGGGGAGGCGGTGGCGCAGTGGTATTGTCACTGAACAAGTAGTCCAGAGATCCAGGGGAATGATCTGGCGTCCCAGGTTCGAATCCCACTATGGCAGATGGTGAAATTTTAATTCAAAGTCGAATGATGGCCATGAAACCATTGCCGATTGTCGTAAATACCCATCTGGTTCACTAATGTCCTTCAGGGAAGGAATTCTGCCATGCTTACCCGGTCTGGCCTACAAAGGACTCCAGACCCACTCAGCGATGTGGTTGACTGAACCCCACTGAAATGGCCGAGCAAGCCACTCAGTCCAAAGGCAATCAGGGATGGGCAACAAATGCCGGCCCTGCCAGCGACGCCCACATCCCAAGAATGAATTTAAAAAGAGGAGGCAATGAAGACCAAATCCAGGTCTCGGGGTTTATTTTCCCCCTTTCCCAGGCCAGAGTTTAAGACGTGAATTGTACCATCTCAACGACTGCCCTGATATTTGAGCGTGTTTCATTATTATAAGGTTAATGCTTATCTCGGAATAGTGATATGGTTGCTGAAAATGCCATATTTCCTTCCCTCAACCTCACTGGTAGTCGAATAATTGTTTTGCGTCTGACGACTCCGTTCACCCAGCGACTGTGTGTTCTGGTCGTGATGAGGCGAGAAAAAGAACTCTGGAATACTTACCGGTGAAGCTTTTAGTCGCAGGTTTTTCTTAGTTTGTAAACGAAGCAAATTAAATGACAAAACTAACGGTGCAACTTATAATTAATCCCGCTGCGAACATTTCGCAACATCTACATTTCCGCTCAAAATTCTCTTTCTATCTTAGCAACAAACTGCACATTGAAGCATGAAGGATAGGATTTGGTACATTATAATTATAATTTGGATAATTGCAGCTGTTGGACAATTTCTTCTGTTGAATTATACTCTTGTGTATTTAAAGGGCACAGCAGCGATTTAATGTTGCTGCACAGAATGCTACTTAACACTGAGAAGTGCTGTGGCAATTTCCAAAAGGGTTATCCTTAGTTTTCTCGTTGTCTCCTGCAGATGAAAGCCTGTGTTGTCACGTTCACCCATGGGAAGGATGGGAGAAGGACATTAATGGGGATTTGATGTAGTGGTGGGGTAGTGGCCCATGTGGGGTATTTCTGAGTGATAGGGGTGCCATAGACGAAACCTAATTGGATTTGATAGGAGACTGCCAAAATAAATATGTGTGGGCCAAGCTCTGCGCTAGACCATTGAAAAGCTGTAAATGCTTTATTATCTGTTGGAGTCTTTCCCATCGGCTGTTCGGCATTAAACATTTGGTTGGCAGCACAGATGGACAAAACAGGAGACAATGTCTGTAGCCTATTAAAATACAAGCTAAAGCAGCAGAGCTGCTCTTTGTTTCCTACAAGGCAGAGAGGAGACTATGGCCAGGATTTTCGGTTTTGGGCCTAAGTCCCACGGCGGGGGTGGAAAGGGGGAGTATTTCTCTCTGTGGATCCCATCAGGTAATCACGCTGATCCGCATGATGCTGGGCTCATTAATTTGGCTAGAAGGAGTTTCCAGACCTTGCTAGCAAGGGTGAGGGTGCTGATTGGGGGCGGAGGGGGCCGGAAGTAATAAAGCCCGCTGTCATATCCGGACGCCATCTTTAAAAGACACCCGAATAGCCGCGGCTTTACCCCACTCTGAACAGCAGCTTTATCCCACTCTGAGCTGCAGCTTTATCCCACTCTGAACGGCAGCTTTATCCCACTCTGAACGGCAGCTTTATCCCACTCTGAACGGCAGCTTTATCCCACTCTGAGCTGCAGCTTTATCCCACTCTGAGCTGCAGCTTTATCCCACTCTGAACGGCAGCTTTATCCCACTCTGAACGGCAGCTTTATCCCACTCTGAACGGCAGCTTTATCCCACTCTGAACGGCAGCTTTATCCCACTCTGAGCTGCAGCTTTATCCCACTCTGAGCTGCAGCATTATCCCACTCTGAGCTGCAGCTTTATCCCACTCTGAGCTGCAGCTTTATCCCACTCTGAGCTGCAGCTTTATCCCACTCTGAGCTGCAGCTTTATCCCACTCTGAACGGCAGCTTTATCCCACTCTGAACGGCAGCTTTATCCCACTCTGAACGGCACCTTTATTCCACTCTGAACGGCAGCTTTATCCCACTCTGAGCTGCAGCTTTATCCCACTCTGAACGGCAGCTTTATCCCACTCTGAACGGCAGCTTTATCCCACTCTGAGCTGCAGCTTTATCCCACTCTGAGCTGCAGCTTTATCCCACTCTGAGCTGCAGCTTTATCCCACTCTGAACGGCAGCTTTATCCCACTCTGAACGGCAGCTTTATCCCACTCTGAACGGCAGCTTTATCCCACTCTGAACGGCAGCTTTATCCCACTCTGAACGGCAGCTTTATCCCACTCTGAACGGCAGCTTTATCCCACTCTGAGCTGCAGCTTTATCCCACTCTGAGCTGCAGCTTTATCCCACTCTGAGCTGCAGCTTTATCCCACTCTGAGCTGCAGCTTTATCCCACTCTGAGCTGCAGCTTTATCCCACTCTGAACGGCAGCTTTATCCCACTCTGAATGGCAGCTTTATCCCACTCTGAACGGCAGCTTTATCCCACTCCGAGCTGCAGCTTTATCCACTCTGAGATGCAGCTTTATCCCACTCTGAATGGCAGCTTTATCCCACTCTGAGCTGCAGCTTTATCCCACTCTGAACGGCAGCTTTATCCCACTCTGAACGGCAGCTTTATCCCACTCTGAATGGCAGCTTTATCCCACTCTGAATGGCAGCTTTATCCCACTCTGAACGGCAGCTTTATCCCACTCTGAGCTGCAGCTTTATCCCACTCTGAGCTGCAGCATTATCCCACTCTGAGCTGCAGGTTTATCCCACTCTGAACGGCAGCTTTATCCCACTCTGAGCTGCAGCTTTATCCCACTCTGAGCTGCAGCTTTATCCCACTCTGAACGGCAGCTTTATCCCACTCTGAACGGCAGCTTTATCCCACTCTGAACGGCAGCTTTATCCCACTCTGAGCTGCAGCTTTATCGCACTCTGAGCTGCAGCTTTATCCCACTCTGAGCTGCAGCTTTATCCCACTCTGAACGGCAGCTTTATCCCACTCTGAGCTGCAGCTTTATCCCACTCTGAACGGCAGCTTTATCCCACTCTGAGCTGCAGCTTTATCCCACTCTGAACGGCAGCTTTATCCCACTCTGAACGGCAGCTTTATCCCACTCTGAACGGCAGCTTTATCCCACTCTGAATGGCAGCTTTATCCCACTCTGAACGGCAGCTTTATCCCACTCTGAGCTGCAGCTTTATCCCACTCTGAGCTGCAGCTTTATCCCACTCTGAACGGCAGCTTTATCCCACTCTGAGCTGCAGCTTTATCCCACTCTGAGCTGCAGCTTTATCCCACTCTGAACGGCAGCTTTATCCCACTCTGAGCTGCAGCTTTATCCCACTCTGAACGGCAGCTTTATCCCACTCTGAGCTGCAGCTTTATCCCACTCTGAACGGCAGCTTTATCCCACTCTGAACGGCAGCTTTATCCCACTCTGAACGGCAGCTTTATCCCACTCTGAGCTGCAGCTTTATCCCACTCTGAACGGCAGCTTTATCCCACTGCTGCTTATCCCACTCTGAACGGCAGCTTTATCCCACTCTGAGCTGCAGCTTTATCCCACTCTGAGCTGCAGCTTTATCCCACTCTGAACGGCAGCTTTATCCCACTCTGAATGGCAGCTTTATCCCACTCTGAACGGCAGCTTTATCCCACTCCGAGCTGCAGCTTTATCCCACTCTGAGATGCAGCTTTATCCCACTCTGAATGGCAGCTTTATCCCACTCTGAGCTGCAGCTTTATCCCACTCTGAACGGCAGCTTTATCCCACTCTGAACGGCAGCTTTATCCCACTCTGAATGGCAGCTTTATCCCACTCTGAACGGCAGCTTTATCCCACTCTGATCGGCAGCTTTATCCCACTCTGAACGGCAGCTTTATCCCACTCTGAGCTGCAGCTTTATCCCACTCTGAGCTGCAGCTTTATCCCACTCTGAGCTGCAGCTTTATCCCACTCTGAGCTGCAGCTTTATCCCACTCTGAGCTGCAGCTTTATCCCACTCTGAACGGCAGCTTTATCCCACTCTGAACGGCAGCTTTATCCCACTCTGAAAGGCAGCTTTATCCCACTCTGAACGGCAGCTTTATCCCACTCTGAGCTGCAGCTTTATCCCATCTGAACGGCAGCTTTATCCCACTCTGACGGCAGCTTTATCCCACTCTGAGCTGCAGCTTTATCCCACTCTGAACGGCACCTTTATTCCACTCTGAACGGCAGCTTTATCCCACTCTGAGCTGCAGCTTTATCCCACTCTGAGCTGCAGCTTTATCCCACTCTGAACGGCACCTTTATCCCACTCTGAACGGCAGCTTTATCCCACTCTGAGCTGCTGCTTTATCCCACTCTGAACGGCAGCTTAATCCCACTCTGAACGGCAGCTTTATCCCACTCTGAGCTGCAGCTTTATCCCACTCTGAGCTGCAGCTTTATCCCACTGCTGCTTATCCCACTCTGAACGGCAGCTTTATCCCACTCTGAGCTGCAGCTTTATCCCACTCTGAGCTGCAGCTTTATCCCACTCTGAACGGCAGCTTTATCCCACTCTGAACGGCAGCTTTATCCCACTCTGAACGGCAGCTTTATCCCACTCTGAGCTGCAGCTTTATCCCACTCTGAATGGCAGCTTTATCCCACTCTGAACGGCAGCTTTATCCCACTCTGAATGGCAGCTTTATCCCACTCTGAGCTGCAGCTTTATCCCACTCCGAGCTGCAGCTTTACCCCACTCTGAGCTGCAGCTTTCTCCCACTCTGAACGGCAGCTTTATCCCACTCTGAATGGCAGCTTTATCCCACTCTGAGCTGCAGCTTTATCCCACTCTGAACGGCAGCTTTATCCCACTCTGAACGGCAGCTTTATCCCACTCTGAATGGCAGCTTTATCCCACTCTGAATGGCAGCTTTATCCCACTCTGAACGGCAGCTTTATCCCACTCTGAGCTGCTGCTTTATCCCACTCTGAACGGCAGCTTTATCCCACTCTGAACGGCAGCTTTATCCCACTCTGAGCTGCAGCTTTATCACACTCTGAACGGCAGCTTTATCCCACTGCTGCTTATCCCACTCTGAACGGCAGCTTTATCCCACTCTGAGCTGCAGCTTTATCCCACTCTGAGCTGCAGCTTTATCCCACTCTGAATGGCAGCTTTATCCCACTCTGAACGGCAGCTTTATCCCACTCCGAGCTGCAGCTTTATCCCACTCTGAGCTGCAGCTTTATCCCACTCTGAGCTGCAGCTTTATCCCACTCTGAGCTGCAGCTTTATCCCACTCTGAGCTGCAGGTTTATCCCACTCTGAACGGCAGCTTTATCCCACTCTGAACGGCAGCTTTATCCCACTCCGAGCTGCAGCTTTATCCCACTCTGAGCTGCAGCTTTATCCCACTCTGAACGGCAGCTTTATCCCACTCTGAACGGCAGCTTTATCCCACTCTGAATGGCAGCTTTATCCCACTCTGAACGGCAGCTTTATCCCACTCCGAGCTGCAGCTTTATCCCACTCTGAGATGCAGCTTTATCCCACTCTGAATGGCAGCTTTATCCCACTCTGAGCTGCAGCTTTATCCCACTCTGAACGGCAGCTTTATCCCAGTCTGAGCTGCAGCTTTATCCCACTCTGAACGGCAGCTTTATCCCACTCTGAATGGCAGCTTTATCCCACTCTGAATGGCAGCTTTATCCCACTCTGAACGGCAGCTTTATCCCACTCTGATCGGCAGCTTTATCCCACTCTGAACGGCAGCTTTATCCCACTCTGAACGGCAGCTTTATCCCACTCTGAGCTGCAGCTTTATCCCACTCTGAGCTGCAGCTTTATCCCACTCTGAACGGCAGCTTTATCCCACTCTGAACGGCAGCTTTATCCCACTCTGATCGGCAGCTTTATCCCACTCTGAACGGCAGCTTTATCCCACTCTGAACGGCAGCTTTATCCCACTCTGAGCTGCAGCTTTATCCCACTCTGAGCTGCAGCTTTATCCCACTCTGAGCTGCAGCTTTATCCCACTCTGAACGGCAGCTTTATCCCACTCTGAGCTGCAGCTTTATCCCACTCTGAGCTGCAGCTTTATCCCACTCTGAACGGCAGCTTTATCCCACTCTGAACGGCAGCTTTATCCCACTCTGAACGGCACCTTTATCCCACTCTGAACGGCAGCTTTATCCCACTCTGAGCTGCAGCTTTATCCCACTCTGAGCTGCAGCTTTATCCCACTCTGAACGGCAGCTTTATCCCACTCTGAGCTGCAGCTTTATCCCACTCTGAACGGCAGCTTTATCCCACTCTGAACGGCAGCTTTATCCCACTCTGAACGGCAGCTTTATCCCACTCTCAGCTGCAGCTTTATCCCACTCTGAACGGCAGCTTTATCCCACTGCTGCTTATCCCACTCTGAACGGCAGCTTTATCCCACTCTGAGCTGCAGCTTTATCCCACTCTGAGCTGCAGCTTTATCCCACTCTGAATGGCAGCTTTATCCCACTCTGAACGGCAGCTTTATCCCACTCCGAGCTGCAGCTTTATCCCACTCTGAGCTGCAGCTTTATCCCACTCTGAACGGCAGCTTTATCCCACTCTGAATGGCAGCTTTATCCCACTCTGAACGGCAGCTTTATCCCACTCCGAGCTGCAGCTTTATCCCACTCTGAGCTGCAGCTTTATCCCACTCTGAATGGCAGCTTTATCCCACTCTGAGCTGCAGCTTTATCCCACTCTGAACGGCAGCTTTATCCCACTCTGAACGGCAGCTTTATCCCACTCTGAATGGCAGCTTTATCCAACTCTGAATGGCAGCTTTATCCCACTCTGAACGGCAGCTTTATCCCACTCTGAACGGCAGCTTTATCCCACTCTGATCGGCAGCTTTATCCCACTCTGAACGGCAGCTTTATCCCACTCTGAACGGCAGCTTTATCCCACTCTGAGCTGCAGCTTTATCCCACTCTGAGCTGCAGCTTTATCCCACTCTGAACGGCAGCTTTATCCCACTCTGAACGGCAGCTTTATCCCACTCTGAGCTGCAGCTTTATCCCACTCTTAGCTGCAGCTTTATCCCACTCTGAGCTGCAGCTTTATCCCACTCTGAACGGCAGCTTTATCCCACTCTGAACGGCAGCTTTATCCCACTCTGAACGGCAGCTTTATCCCACTCTGAGCTGCAGCTTTATCACACTCTGAACGGCAGCTTTATCCCACTGCTGCTTATCCCACTCTGAACGGCAGCTTTATCCCACTCTGAGCTGCAGCTTTATCCCACTCTGAGCTGCAGCTTTATCCCACTCTGAACGGCAGCTTTATCCCACTCTGAATGGCAGCTTTATCCCACTCTGAACGGCAGCTTTATTCCACTCCGAGCTGCAGCTTTATCCCACTCTGAACGGCAGCTTTATCCCACTCCGAGCTGCAGCTTTATCCCACTCTGAACGGCAGCTTTATCCCACTCTGAATGGCAGCTTTATCCCACTCTGAGCTGCAGCTTTATGCCACTCTGAACGGTACCTTTATCCCACTCTGAGCTGCAGCTTTATCCCACTCTGAGCTGCAGCTTTATCCCACTCTGAACGGCAGCTTTATCCCACTCTGAACGGCAGCTTTATCCCACTCCGAGCTGCAGCTTTATCCCACTCTGAGCTGCAGCTTTATCCCACTCTGAGCTGCAGCTTTATCCCACTCTGAACGGCAGCTTTATCCCACTCTGAACTGCAGCTTTATCCCACTCCGAGCTGCAGCTTTATCCCACTCTGAGATGCAGCTTTATCCCACTCTGAATGGCAGCTTTATCCCACTCTGAGCTGCAGCTTTATCCCACTCTGAATGGCAGCTTTATCCCACTCTGAGCTGCAGCTTTATCCCACTCTGAACGGCAGCTTTATCCCACTCTGAACGGCAGCTTTATCCCACTCTGAATGGCAGCTTTATCCCACTCTGAAGGGCAGCTTTATCCCACTCTGAACGGCAGCTTTATCCCACTCTGAACGGCAGCTTTATCCCACTCTGAACTGGCAGCTTTATCCCACTCTGAGCTGCCAGCTTTTATCACCTGCTGCTTATCCCACTCTGAGCTGCAGCTTTATCCCACTCTGAACGGCAGCTTTATCCCCACTCTGAACGGCAGCTTTATCCCACTCTGAGCTGCAGCTTTATCCACTCTGAGCTGCAGCTTTATCCCACTCTGAGCTGCAGCTTTATCCACTCTGAACGGCAAGCTTTATCCCACTCTGAACGGCGCTTATCCCACTCTGAAGGGCAGCTTTATCCCATCTGAGCTGCAGCTTTATCCCACTCTGAACGGCGCTTTATCCACTCTGAAGGCAGCTTATCCCACTCTGAGCTGCAGCTTTATCCCACTCTGAACGGCAGCTTTATCCCACCTGGCTGCGCTTTATCCCACTCTGAACCGGCAGCTTTATCCCACTCTGAGCTGCAGCTTTATCCCACTCTGAGCTGCAGCTTTATCCCACTCTGAACGCAGCTTTATCCCACTCTGAACGGCAGCTTTATCCCACTCTGAACGGCAGCTTTATCCCACTCTGAGCTGCAGCTTTATCCCACTCTGAATGGCAGCTTTATCCCACTCTGAACGGCAGCTTTATCCCACTCTGAGCTGCAGCTTTATCCCACTCCGAGCTGCAGCTTTATCCCACTCTGAGCTGCAGCTTTCTCCCACACTGAATGGCAGCTTTATCCCACTCTGAGCTGCAGCTTTATCCCACTCTGAACGGCAGCTTTATCCCACTCTGAACGGCAGCTTTATCCCACTCTGAATGGCAGCTTTATCCCACTCTGAATGGCAGCTTTATCCCACTCTGAACGGCAGCTTTATCCCACCCTGAGCTGCAGCTTTATCCCACTCTGAGCTGCAGCTTAACCCACTCTGAGCTGCTGCTTTATCCCACTCTGAACGGCAGCTTTATCCCACTCTGAACGGCAGCTTTATCCCACTCTGAGCTGCAGCTTTATCACACTCTGAACGGCAGCTTTATCCCACTGCTGCTTATCCCACTCTGAACGGCAGCTTTATCCCACTCTGAGCTGCAGCTTTATCCCACTCTGAACGGCAGCTTTATCCCACTCTGAGCTGCAGCTTTATCCCACTCTGAATGGCAGCTTTATCCCACTCTGAACGGCAGCTTTATCCCACTCCGAGCTGCAGCTTTATCCCACTCTGAGCTGCAGCTTTATCCCACTCTGAATGGCAGCTTTATCCCACTCTGAGCTGCAGCTTTATCCCACTCTGAGCTGCAGCTTTGTCCCACTCTGAGCTGCAGCTTTATCCCACTCTGAGCTGCAGCTTTATCCCACTCTGAACGGCAGCTTTATCCCACTCCGAGCTGCAGCTTTATCCCACTCTGAGCTGCAGCTTTATCCCACTCTGAGCTGCAGCTTTATCCCACTCTGAGCTGCAGCTTTATCCCACTCTGAGCTGCAGCTTTATCCCACTCTGAGCTGCAGCTTTATCCCACTCTGAACGGCAGCTTTATCCCACTCTGAACGGCAGCTTTATCCCACTCTGAATGGCAGCTTTATCCCACTCTGAACGGCAGCTTTATCCCACTCCGAGCTGCAGCTTTATCCCACTCTGAGATGCAGCTTTATCCCACTCTGAATGGCAGCTTTATCCCACTCTGAGCTGCAGCTTTATCCCACTCTGAACGGCAGCTTTATCCCACTCTGAACGGCAGCTTTATCCCACTCTGAATGGCAGCTTTATCCCACTCTGAATGGCAGCTTTATCCCACTCTGAACGGCAGCTTTATCCCACTCTGAACGGCAGCTTTATCCCACTCTGATCGGCAGCTTTATCCCACTCTGAACGGCAGCTTTATCCCACTCTGAACGGCAGCTTTATCCCACTCTGAGCTGCAGCTTTATCCCACTCTGAGCTGCAGCTTTATCCCACTCTGAGCTGCAGCTTTATCCCACTCTGAACGGCAGCTTTATCCCACTCTGAGCTGCAGCTTTATCCCACTCTGAGCTGCAGCTTTATCCCACTCTGAACGGCAGCTTTATCCCACTCTGAACGGCAGCTTTATCCCACTCTGAACGGCAGCTTTATCCCACTCTGAACGGCAGCTTTATCCCACTCTGAACGGCAGCTTTATCCCACTCTGAACGGCACCTTTATTCCACTCTGAACGGCAGCTTTATCCCACTCTGAACGGCAGCTTTATCCCACTGCAGCTTTATCCCACTCTGAACTGCAGCTTAATCCCACTCTGAGCTGCAGCTTTATCCCACTCTGAACGGCAGCTTTATCCCACTCTGAGCTGCAGCTTTATCCCACTCTGAACGGCAGCTTTATCCCACTGCTGCTTATCCCACTTTGAACGGCAGCTTTATCCCACTCTGAGCTGCAGCTTTATCCCACTCTGAGCTGCAGCTTTATCCCACTCTGAATGGCAGCTTTATCCCACTCTGAACGGCAGCTTTATCCCACTCCGAGCTGCAGCTTTATCCCACTCTGAGCTGCAGCTTTATCCCACTCTGAACGGCAGCTTTATCCCACTCTGAATGGCAGCTTTATCCCACTCTGAACGGCAGCTTTATCCCACTCCGAGCTGCAGCTTTATCCCACTCTGAGATGCAGCTTTATCCCACTCTGAATGGCAGCTTTATCCCACTCTGAGCTGCAGCTTTATCCCACTCTGAACGGCAGCTTTATCCCACTCTGAACGGCAGCTTTATCCCACTCTGAATGGCAGCTTTATCCAACTCTGAATGGCAGCTTTATCCCACTCTGAACGGCAGCTTTATCCCACTCTGAACGGCAGCTTTATCCCACTCTGATCGGCAGCTTTATCCCACTCTGAACGGCAGCTTTATCCCACTCTGAACGGCAGCTTTATCCCACTCTGAGCTGCAGCTTTATCCCACTCTGAACGGCAGCTTTATCCCACTCTGAGCTGCAGCTTTATCCCACTCTGAACGGCAGCTTTATCCCACTCTGAGCTGCAGCTTTATCCCACTCTGAACGGCAGCTTTATCCCACTCTGAACGGCAGCTTTATCCCACTCTGAACGGCAGCTTTATCCCACTCTGAACGGCAGCTTTATCCCACTCTGAACGGCAGCTTTATCCCACTCTGAGCTGCTGCTTTATCCCACTCTGAACGGCAGCTTTATCCCACTCTGAACGGCAGCTTTATCCAACTCTGAGCTGCAGCTTTATCCCACTCTGAGCTGCAGCTTAACCCACTCTGAGCTGCAGCTTTATCCCACTCTGAACGGCAGCTTTATCCCACTGCTGCTTTATCCCACTCTGAACGGCAGCTTTATCCCACTCTGAGCTGCAGCTTTATCCCACTCTGAGCTGCAGCTTTATCCCACTCTGAACGGCAGCTTTATCCCACTCTGAACGGCAGCTTTATCCCACTCTGAACGGCAGCTTTACCCCACTCTGAGCTGCAGCTTTATCCCACTCTGAACGGCAGCTTTATCCCACTCTGAGCTGCAGCTTTATCGCACTCTGAACGGCAGCTTTATCCCACTCTGAACGGCAGCTTTATCCCACTCTGAACGGCAGCTTTATCCCACTCTGAATGGCAGCTTTATCCCACTCTGAGCTGCAGCTTTATCCCACTCTGGCACTGCATCTTATTCCCCACTCTGAACGGCAGCTTTATCCCACTCTGAAGCTGCAAGCTTTATCCCACTCTGAAGCGCAGCTTTATCCAACGGCAGCTTTACCCACTGCTGCTTTATCCCACTCTGAGCTGCAGCTTTATCGCACTCTGAGCTGCAGCTTTATCCCACTCTGAATGGCAGCTTTATCCCACTCTGAACGGCAGCTTTATCCCACTCTGAGCTGCAGCTTTATCCCACTCTGAACGGCAGCTTTATCCCACTCTGAACGGCAGCTTTATCCCACTCTGAAC